>NC_056742.1:534786281-535386281 GCF_019279795.1 Protopterus annectens | reverse complement strand
GTTTAGCTCTTCTTGGTGTTCATGTAGGACGCAGCCTGGGACACCGTCTGGTCCCATTGATGTTGTGTTTTTTGCTTTCGAGAGGGTGGCTCTTACCTGATCATCTGAGATGTCAGGGGGGGCAGCACTTTGCTGGGATAGATATTCGCTCTTTTGGTGGGAAGGGGGGGGAGAAGTTTGCGCTGAACCTGTCAGCTAGGATGTTGGCAATGTCTGTGGGTTCGGTGTATTTTTTGTCATTTTGGACTAATTCCGAGCATATCTGGGAATTCCCACCCAGGTTCCTAACATAACTAAAGAAAGCCTTGTGATTATCCTTAGTGTCCTGTGCAATTTTTTCTCTCGAAGCTGGCCTTAGACGATTTTATGAGTGCCCGTAGTTTTTTGCTAATACTGATCAGACATGCCTTCCCTTTTTGGGATTTTGCTCTATCATGTAGTAACTTTCTCCTTCTGTTGTATAGTTTGTTTATGGCTGGGGTCCACCAGACAGGACATCTGCCTTTGGAGGATTGGGTCTTGGTTTTATTTGGGATTGCATGATCCATGCATTCCTGAAAGTGTTCATAGAATGCGTTTATAAAGGATTTTGCGGTCTGGGCCGTATTTCTACAGGCTCGGGGGCTTTGAAGGATTCCACCTCGGTTTTGAGGAGTGTGAAATTTGCTTTAGAGAAGTTTTTCACTGTGGTTTTCTGGGCAGGGGGTGGGGTCGGGATGTGAATATCCAATGAGATTAGTTTATCGTCTGATCTTACCAGTGAGGGATACACTTCTGGTCTGGAGCATAGAGTCCCCATGTTGGTGATGTTCAGGTCCAGTATGTTTTCCCCTCTTGTGGGAGTGGTAACAAGTTGTTCCATAGCATTTGAGTTTATAAATTCTAGGAACCTTTGGGCTAGGGTGTTGGAGCTAGAGTAATGCTCCCAGTCTATGTTTCGGTAGTTGAAATCGCCCAATATAATGGTGTTTGGAGAGACCTTCATATTTTCCAGTGTTCTCAGGAAGGCCGAGTGGGGTTCCTGGGTTTGGGAGGGTGGTCTGTAGCAGGCTATAAACTGGAAGGCAGTTTTACCCACTGTTAGTTGCACATGGATAGTCCGTGATGTTTCGTGCTGTGCCATCAACCTGGAGGTGTGGGTATCTTTGACGGATATTGATACTCCCCCTCCTTTTGTGGTTCGGTCCAAGATTTGAGGCCGAAAAGCATGGTATGAGGTATAACCTGGGAGTGCTGGGGTGCTCTCGGGAGCCTTGAACCAGGTTTCTGTTACTGCACAGATATCAATGTTCTCCATACTAAGGAGAGTTTCGAGTGCGTGCATCTTGAGGTTTAGACTTCTGGCGTTGAGTAGCATTACTCTTAGTTTCTTATCCCTTGTGATACCTATGGAGGTGGGTTTGTCTTTTGAGCCTTGCCTAAAAAAGGCACTATGGGGGTAGCAAGAGCCTTTGCCAATATCCGAAAGCCCAGGGGTGACAGGTGCAAGCCGTCGCTAGCGAAGCATCGTGGCTTGTCAAGCATGTCATCCCAGACTGACAGGCATTGGATCCCCTTTGAATGACACCAATACTGAAGCCAATTGTTGAAATTGATCATCTTGTCTTCATATTGTGGCATCATTCTTGGTGAGGGTAAGATGCTACTCAAGGTCAGGGTCATACCGGCCTGTGCTACATGCTCAGAGAGCTCCTTTATGTCTCTTTTCATGTAGTCCAGGGAGGTACGTCTCAGGTCATTCACACCAGCATGGACAATGACTGAGTCATATTTGTACTTGCCTTGGAGTGACCTGAGTGCGTGTGCTATGTGGCGGATCCTAGCGCCCGACAGGCAGCTCACCGTGACCTTCTCCTTGTTCACCCTGGTGAGCGGGACGTCAGTGTGCTGACGATAGAGTCACCTATTACAAGTGTATCAGGTGTGTTGTTTAGCCTTAAGGGCTGTGACTGTTCGGCACACTGGCTTTGTGAGCTATGTGTTGCATGTGTTTTGTTTTGGGGTAGCGGTTGCTTGGGTGTATGCTTTGGAGGTCTCTGCTGCTTAGGCAGATTTTTATTTAGAGCCTCTGAGTATGTTTTTGTGTGTTTATGTGTTTGTTTTGCTGTCATGGTAGGTCTATGTGAGACTGGAATTGTAGTGAGTGTGGTTACCTTCTCCTGACTGGTTACGCCAGTACTGAGTTGAGAGAGCTTAGCCTCCAGTTTGGCTATATGGTTGCATCTCTCACATGTGTTGGAATTTGTTGGGAGGAGGAGAGGGTTGTCTGTGTACATGAGGCAGTTGTAACATTGACTCAAGATTCCCAGATTCACCAGCTGGACCGGAGAGGAGATTGACAACTGACCTTTGGACATGCTAGAATAGTATTGGGAATTCCTTTATAATTGAAAAAAAGGGTCAATGGGGAACAAGGTACTCAAGGGGAGTTTGTGAGGGTGTAGTGTTTTTAATTTTTTAGTGGTGACTTAGTGAGCAAGTGCCAGGTAACTTAAATGCAATGTGTTACAGGTAACTTAAATGCAAAAACGACAAACACTAACTTTCTTTCAAGTGAAACAAGGAAATAAGTACAGTTATCATGCTGGGTGCTACACCTCCTAATTTCTGCCATGATTTTCTTTCTTCTTTTATACATCCTATTGATGTTGTGATTCCACCAGGGTAGCTTGTTCTTTCAGTTAGTTTTGTTCTTCCTCCTGATGGGTACAGCTGTTGACATGCTTGTATGATTTTAGTCGATGAACAGTTCCATGTAGGCAGCAGTGTTTTCAGTTTATAGGGACATGAAATTTTGTCAGGTTATCGTTTAATAGTACGAAGTTTGCCTTTGAGTAGTTCTCAAACATTCCAGCGTTAGTAGGGATTCCAGGATTTATTTTTACTTCAAAGGAGACCATTTTGTGGTGAGAACTTACCAGAAAAGACATTACACCAAGGGAGTGCAGCACTCTCCCATATTAGCGAGGACCAGATCCAGTATGTTTGCATGCCTCGTCAGTGTATTGACAGTCTGGTCCTGGGAGTTTGTGTTTACAAAATCCAGGAAACTCTGGGCCTGAATATTTAGTGTAGTATATGATTCTCAATTAATAGTGGGGTAATTAAAGTCACCTATGAGTATGGTATTGGGTTGGATGGGGAGTGTTTCCAGTAAGTTTAAATACATGTTATGGGTTTCCTGGGTCATGGAGGGGGACATATAGCTTGCAAGGAAGGGGTATGGGATTTTACCTATGGTGATTTCAGTGTGTAGAAGCTAAAGTGCGTTACTCTATTTAACCAGCCTTGAGGTATATTTATTTTGTATGTAAATTGAGACCCCTCTGCCTTTAGTCCCTGTCTGTGTAGTAGCTGGTCTAAATATGTGGAAAGCATTATAGCTTGGCACTGCTGGTGTGCTGTCCATGCAGCTTTAAACTATATCTCAGTGACCATACAGACGTTAGCATTCTCTAAGGTGAGGAGAGCTTGTAGGGAGTGGAGTTTTTTGTTTAGACTCCTAGCATTGAGCAGTAACACCTTTAGATTTTCTTGGTTTTGATTTGCTGTTTTGGAAGTACTTTCAGTTTGGCAATGCCTAAAAGGGCACTTTGGAGGAGGACAGTGTTTTCGTTAATATTCGAACGCCTAGAGGGGTGAGATGCAGACCATCCCTGGCAAAGCATCGTGGTCTGTTGACCATCTCCTTCCACACTGACAGATATTACACCCCCTTAGAATAACACCAGAAATTAAGCCAGTTATTAAAGTCAGTCATCTTCTGTTTGTGTCGTGGTATCATCCCTGGAGGAGGTAAAATGCTGTTCAGTTCTAGGCTCATACCAGCCTGGGACACGCATTCAGAGAGCTCCATGATGTCTGTACTCATATAGTCTAGGGAGGTACCTCTCGGGTCATTTATACCCACATGGACTGTGACCGAGTCATACTGGTACTTTAGGTCCAGTGACCTACATGCTTGCGTAATGTTGCAGAGCCTGACCTCTGATAAGCAACCAACCCTGGTTTTCTCCTTACTGAGCCTGGTGAGAGGGACATCAGTGTGTCTCACAATGGAGTCTCCAATAACCAAAATGTTTGATTGTGTGGTGGCATGCCTTATGGGCTTATAAGTAGAGGCTCCATGAGATGTCACTGTAGCTGTTGATGTGGGTGTTGTTTTGAAAGAGTGGGATGCTGAGAATAGTTATGTGTTCTTCGTCCAGGAAGTCTTTAGGGTTTAGGAAGGTTAGATTTAAGTGCCTCAACATATGTAGGTCTGCGTGTCTGCCTTGAGCTGTGTGTGAAGTATGCGGCATGTGTAGTATGCTTTTATGTGAGAGCTTTGCCTCTAGGGACATTGTATAAATACATCTGTCACGTACCATATCAATTTGTTTGAGAATTAGCTGGTTGTCAGCAAACATGAGGAGTTGCTGTGTTGCTTCAGGATGCCCATATCCCCCAGGCTGGTACTGGAAATAGTGGGGAAAGTTCATATCCATGGCAACAGGCCCTTTTTTATTGTTTAGATAGTTGCAGTGAGAGTATAAGTTAATGTCAGTAGTATCTATCTGGTTTGCAACTCTGGTACCAATGCTTGTGTGCTAGTAGGTATTGGTGAAATTTCAAGGGTGCTTTTACAGGAAAAATATTAACTTGAGGTGTCTGACTCTGTACATGGCACTGCCTGCCACTTGAGGGAAACTAATAAATAGAACCTGATGATTTATGGGTGAAGTATTTAGGGAGATATTCTGAAGTTAGGTTAGACAGCAGATAATCAGGCAGTACTTATCAAAGAGAAAGAATTAGCTTTGTCAAGAATTATTGAAAAGAGGGGGTTCACCGGATTGACTACTTCCTGGCTGCTACTAGTACTGGCCTCACCACAGCTTCACGCTGCTGGGGTACAATGCTCCATTCTTTGTTCTCTCAGCAGAAACAAAACATTAGCACCGTATCCCAAGACATGAAGCAGGCCACAGGCTCTTTGGTGATGAATAGCCTTGTCCCACATGATGCAAGGGTCTGTAGGCTTGTTGTAGCCTTTTCTTTGAATTGCAACCAGACCAAACATGAAGGTCCAACACAGACACTCACTACACAGTCAGAAACCATTAGGAATCAATGCATTCTGCTCCTTTTCTCACCAGGAGCAAAATGTAAGCACAAATTTTAAGCTGGCGTCTTTGAAGCAGTTGTCAGTATTTCTGGTGATCAACAGTCTTGAGGAAGTAATGTCCCTGTGCTCCTCCTTTCACTAGAAGGACATATCCCAAGGTGACTCCTGAGAGGCAGAAGGTGGGCTCTCCAATAGCTGGTGATCTTAGACTAGATGATGCAGATATCAAAGGTAAGATAGAAAAATAGAAAAAGTGTGCTAATATCCTAAGCGTTGTAGTGTGCACTAAGCAGTTACATGTGAAAGATGGAGTAACTTAGGCTTTGGCAGTATTAAGTGTAGAGTCACCAATTTTATAAGAGCAGAATAGGTTGGAAGGAGGTGGGCACTTTGTATTCTGTTTGTTTGGATTACAGAGGGAGGGGCAGTAAATTTAAATATCTGAAGGGGAGTGATTTCACAAAATGATAATTTTGTGCTTACAATAGCCAATGAAAGAGGAAGGGGAAGAGGAAATATGTGGTCAAATTAACATAAGGAGCAGGCAGCCAGAAATACAGTTGTGCTTTGGGTGTAACTTACAAGAGAGAGAGCTGTGGTCTCTTTCCTAATTTAAATATGCAGTTAAAAGCAGAATACAAATAAAACACATTGTAAAGAAAGCAAATCGATATAGACAATAGAAGAAGGCAGTGAAGCAATACAAAAAAAAAAAAAACTAATCTTTCCTTCTCAGCAATCTATGGCAGAGTCTAAGTGAGCTTTTCCACTAAAGCCTTCTGTTAGTATTATCGTTGTTATTATTATTAATATTATTATTATTATTATTATTGTTGTTGTCATTATTATGTTTTGTAAAGCCCCTCAGTGATAATATTGCACGTACCCCTTCCCCCTCTTACTTTCTCCGTGTAAAGGAATTACCTGTGCGTGTATTATTTACATGTTCTCAATGTAAAGGAGTTACCCGTGCGTGTACTCTTTACATGTTCTCAGTGTAAAGGAGTTACCCATGCGTGTACTCTGTACACTTTCTCAGTGTAAAGGAGTTACCCGTGCATGTCCTCTGTACACTTTTACAGTTAAAAGAGTTACTTGTGGTGTACTCTGTACAATTTCTCAGTGTAAAGGAGTTACCCATGGGTATACTCTGTACATACTAGAACACTTCTAACTTATTTTCTTGACTGTCTTAAAGAAACGTAGTGAAGAATTTTGCTTATGTGCGTCCCTTGACTCAAAGTGCCCTTTTCCTTAATACCTCCCATCTCTTCACATAACATTGCTCAGTTAGTTTGGTTTTGTTGTCCAATAGCAGTAAGGTTATTTAACAGGTCAGTCTGTCTTTGTTTACCACTGTTAAGTTGTCTGCATTATGCCTTCCTCTTTCCCATTTTGTGTAAGCATGTTTCCCATCACATACCATTGTCAGTCAGTAGTAAGGTTACAAAGCAGCCCTGTCTAGGTGGTTATGGTATGTTTTCTCTCTTTTGTTCAGATTATTTATGTTATGTGTCTGCTTGTGCTTCGAGTCTATTTGACTGTTTAGGTATAAGAAAACAATTGAAATGTATAACTACATCAGCAGCTGAAGAAAATCCCTAATATGCTTTTCAGCTGGAAGTTTGATCTCTTGAAAGTGATGCTGGTCTTTTTACCGTAACTAACACTAGTTGTACGAGTATGTGCAGAAGTTTGTATTTTTAGGTCACTGACAAAGGATTGTACTACATATATTGCAGGCTGCAGCCAACATCTGTTCATATGATGTAATTATTGACATGTGTGACTGTTCTCTGTTATCCAGCGACTGTAGTTTTTGAAAATGTTTAATATTGTGCATTCCAAATATAAGATGTACTGTGTATGCCCATGCATGTTATCTGTCTTTCATAAAATCTGCACTGTGTCAGATTCTAAGTATCAGGACAGACTGTTTACTGGCTTATAAATTGTAGATGTTTACTGCTTGGTGTTTAAAGCATTTCTTTCAGGGTCTGCTTTGAAAAAACTCTGCCCAGCAAGGCAAATCCATTGAACAAAAGTTTCTTGTTATTCATTCCTGCATTACCCACTCATCAGTGAATAAAAGTCTTCAGTCACAGTACCTGTTACCACGGGCAGTATGATGTGTCAGCTGCTATGACCTGAAGAAAGCAGCATATCGTTTAAAGGAAGACTACAAAGGAATGGTGAAGGGACAGACTGCAGAACTGGGTACAGACAGGAACAACTATGCTAGAGTCCTGTTTCTATGTTTGGGATTCTCACAGAGAGTCAATGATAGGAAAGACTTAATATCTGCTGTAGTTGTCGTTTAAGGAGATGATGATAGGAAGACTTTCTTCTAGCATGCCATGCAAAAAACTTTACACCTGTTATTTTTCTGTTTGTTCTTTCAGCGATGCCTTGCAGTCACCAAGAACATGTGATCACCAGGTTAGTGGGATTATTTTACTGGTTTTATACTTTTTTGGATATTTTTTTATAAACTGTAGATTAATTAGCAAGGATTCTTAAGTTTGCATAAACTAAATCGTCCAATACGAGCACCTCTGCAGTCTTATTGCATACTTGCTGCATTCTAATATAGTGATATCTTTAAATATGATTTGTTGTTAGATTATTCTTGGTTAGTTTTTGCAATTTATGATGATTACATATAATGAACTGCAGAACTCTTAACATTTATTTTAAGTCATACAAGCTGTATAGGTTATGAGTAACGTGAACAAACCACCTTGAGGAACATGTCTGCCTGTATCCATGTTCACAGATGGGCTGCTAACCAGTGCCAAATCACAACTCAAGATTTATTTTACTTTTAAGACCTTGTTGTTTATCATGATTTTCTTTTATACCGTTGATTTACTGTAAATTTATTTTGCTCAAACAGGTTTGATACCATTTCTTTTATGTTTTTTTCCATAGTGCATAAATGTTTTTTCCATTGGTCAATCCTGTCCAGTTTGAAGCCTGAACACTTTTTCAGTCAAAAAGATTTATTTGTATGTCCTCCTCTACTTTTAAAAGGCCATCCCACCCTTACATTATTATGGAAGTTGCATGTTCTGTTTTTAGTGTCTGTGTCCTTCAGTTGTGCGCACTGAAAGTTTAACAAAACCGTTTGTTGTTTCACTCAGAAAATCATAATTAGCTGCATGCTTTCTTTTTTTTTTTTGGGTGGGGGGTGGTGTTCACATTTTGTAAGTGCCTCTGGAAAGATGGATCCTCCATGTGTTTTTTTTATCTATGTATAGAGTACATTGATGTATATTTGTATATTTTTAGGTATTTCATAACAGTATGAGTTTAATTCAATGTGTGCAGTATATCGGTAGACATCTGTGTAGTTCTTTCTCTCTTGTACTGTACTTCCCCTTCTGGTGTTGGTGCATTTGTTTGCAGGACTGATATATCTTGTTGCAAGGATGGCGAATGTAACTTGAGAGTAGTGTAGGCTTTTAGTCCGTTCACTGTCTAAAACCTTCACAGGGTAGTAATTGCTTTAGTTTTGCCTACAGTGCTCTGTAGACTGCTCTGCCGCTCTTTGCTTTATTTTTTTATTTTTGTACTTTATTAGTAATGGGGAGTAATGCATATTCTCAAGATATAGGCATGCTTTTTGCATTTATTTAGGTGAAGAATGCATCTCTTCTAATTGCAGTATGTCAGCTGTTTACTTCTTTGAATATTGTTGACAAAAAAAGTATCATTAAGAACAAATGTAGCTCTAGATGATCTTCCAGTAGAGCATCAGCTTCATCCACAGTGTCGTGGTCAGCACCATTGATTTCTGGGGCCAAGCCTGTAACTACACGAAGAAGAAAGAGAAGAAAAAGGAACAGACAGCGCAGATATTTCTCCCGGAGTCCTAATGCTAAGAAGCCCAGAGCAGAAAATAAATTAACTTCTACACATTTTCGTTTTGGTTTGTCTAAAATTCCAATTTAAGTTTTGGCTGAAAAGTCTTCTGTTAAAACTTCAACAGTTTTGGCTGCAGAAATAAAGGACTGGATTTAAATTTTCACATGATGTATTCAGAAGGAACCAATAAGCACTTTTCTTACTAAAGAATATATCAGACAGATTCATTTAATGACCTAAGACTGTTTAAATACTTCATACTTCAAACATACATCACATAACCAACTAGTTGGTGCTAAATTCTTCTTCTTCTTTCGGCTTTTCCTGGTTAGGGGTCACCACAGCGGAACTCCAGTCCACTAATGATTAGCAGTAGATTTTTACGGTGTTGAGGTGCCAGCCCGACACCCAACCTTCAACGAAGTCATGCCCATTCACACATGTCTTTTGAATGTCACTCGACCGCAAGGAGGACATGCAGACTCAACACAGAAGGCGCTCCAGCCGAGAATCGAATGGGAGAACCTCTTGCTGTGATGCGACAATGTTACCGCTGCACCACTGCGGCTACTAGAATTGGTGCTAAATACAAATATATTTTTTAAGTTTTACAGTCACAATCAAAGTAAGTTATACTTGCATTGCTTCTTAAGTTATCTTTTCTTTTTCAAAACACTTAGAACATTCACTGAAACATTCAAACCTGGTAATATACAGGCATTTAATTTTCTTTGCTAACAAAATTCCCTTAAATCAAGCTCATCTTCTCTATTACCATATCTTTCATTAATTGGAACATAAGCAATCTCGTGAAAAATAAATATCTTATAATCTTTACGTATAATATTTATGATATTTAATATCTATAATGTCTATGTTTTGCTAGAGCATTTAATGTATTATTTTCTTTTATAATGTTATAATATTCACAAATTTTATTCCTAAATTTTCTAATAGTTTTCACCTCCAGCATTTGCAATCTCCTTGAGGAAAAATACTTTGGAGTCTGGTTCTGGTTGGAGTATAAAATACCTATGAAAACATTTCCATGCAAAGATTCTAAATCTTCTAGACTTTGTTGCATATTTAGGAGCCATACATATGTCCTCCCATTATTTTTTTGTGAATTGCTTATACAATCTCCAATCCTTTCTAACCTCCTTTGATTGATTTCTGTTGTCATGCAATGTTTTATATGTCATACTAATTATCCCTTTTTATCAGCACCCTCTGTTCTAGATTCTACTAAAATACTCACTGCTGGTCTTTCACTTAGGATCCCCCATTCATTTTTCTTTGCCTATACTCTGATATCAATCCTTGATAGGGAAGGCAATCTCTAGCCTGCAGTCCAAATGAATTCTTGCCTCTTCCCATTTCAATAGCTTTTCCTGTCTAATTATTTTCACCCAGTACCTTGGTTCCTTTGCCAATTTTTTCAGTAAATTCCATCTCCCTCTTGCCTCTTCTCTGTATCCCTAATTGCAGTCATCCCTGTCGACAGAATCTCCTTTCTCCATTCCCATGTTGGCTTACTTGTTAGAATACTTCCTGCTACTTTATGAATATAATATTCTTTAAGAATATAATATTCTGTATGATTATTGCTATTCTCCTTAAAGATCTGCACCCCAAATCCCAGTCTCTCCTTATTCCTTGAGCATCTCCCATTTCATCATTATCCATTTCCACTTTGAGTTACAGCTTTCTGCTTATGCTAAGTAGAGGAGCCTTAACTGTGTAGCTCTGAAATATCCCTTCAAATCAGGTAATCTTAAACCACCTTGTTCTGTTGGAAAGTCAAAACCACTTGACTCTTGCCCTCTTCCCCTCCCAGATAAAATCCTTCAACTCTTTATTAATTGCTATCCACAACTTCATCTCTGGTTGATAAGAATATGCTTCACCTGTGTATAAAACTAAAGGCACTAAAAACATTTTCACTGTTTGTACCTTGTTATCCATATCTGTAAAACAGATCTTCCAATTTCTCAATTTTTGTATTATCTTTTTACTCACTTCCCACATATCCTTAGCTACCATAATAGAATCCCTTTTAATCTGCACTCCTAAGTACTTTATTTTATCATGTCACCATAAATGTGGTATTGCTGAACCAGTGGCTACATAGTTTACAACTATTGCTCTTGTTTTATCTTCATTAATTTTTTTATCTCGAAAACAGTTTAAATTTTGTCAGAATGTTCCACAACACTGAAATGTCCTTTTCTAGTTTTATTAGGTAGAAAATGAGAACATCTGCAAATAAAGCCGACTTTTCTTGATTACCATACCAATTATATCTTTGAATTTTTTTGAGTCCCTTATTTTCTTTGCCAGTGGTTCTAAATGTAATGCAAATAAAGGTGAAAGAGGACACATTTGCCTAGTTCCTCTTTTCAAACAGAACTTCAGATAGCACCCCCTCCACTTTAATTTTCTCACCCTATCCTCATGTATTCATCTAATTAACCTAATTTATTGTCAGGGAATGCAAATGCTTCCATTGCTTACTTTGTTGACTGTTTTCTCAGTATCAAGACCCACCAACAACAGTGGCATTTTCTTACATTCTACTTCCTACTGGATCCATTCATCCATCAATGTTGTCAGATCCTTGCCTTCCCTGCACACAATGTCATTGATCCATATTTATCAATTTCTGTGCTACTTTTGCCCTTTTTTAGCTGTAATAGACATAAACCATTCATAATCATGGTTTAGAATCAAAATGGATTTGTATGAAGCTGGATCTGTTAGGTCTTTACCATTTTTGGGTATTACAGCCACCACCGCTTTCTTCCAGGATATTGGTGGTTCTCTTTTTAAAATACTGTTAAACAAAACCTTCCAGATCTTTATCACTTTCATCCCTCCTAGCTTTCAAAGTTCCACAGGAATACCATCTATTCCTGAAGACTTTCATGCAGTTTGGTTATACATCACCATGTTTATCTCCTCTCCTCCGATCCTAACAGTAATTGAGCCTTATCTACATCTAACCTTGGCATATTTAATTCTTCGATAAACATTTTCCCTTGTACTTTTTCTTGATTTCCACATTTCTCTGCTTTATACAGATTTTCATAAAATTTCCAAAATATTTCTAATACATTTACAGGATCTGTGATTATTTTCCTTGTTATAGGTGCCCTAAACATGGTAGCAACCCTTTCTACTTTCTGTTGCATGAGCCATTGTTTTAAAAACTTTTGTGCTCTGGAGTTATTGAAAAACAGTTGCTTAACAGCAATCTTTCTAAGCTCATACATATAGGTTCATAGGTAGGTACTAGGCTATTGGCCCTAGCCAAAAAGGTACCCTGGCTTTCGCCACCCAAGAAAATTATTTTCCTGTGCCCCTGTCGAGCAGAGCCACAGAAGTGATCCCGGGGTGAATTTCCTATCCCCCATCCAATCATCAAGATTTTTCTTGGAGTGCTAATGAGGAGCTTTGTTTGATATAGATAGGTAGTTTGTTCCAGAGTATGAGAAGTCTCTGGGACAGGAATCTCTCTCTCCAGCATGTTCTGTTTATTGTGGTGGCAAGGTTTAGGTCCCTAGCGCGTGTAGCTCGCAGAGATTCAGTGGCGGATCCAGGAATTTGCAAAGGGGGGGGGGGCGCAGTCTGGTTAGTTGACTACTGGGTGAAAGCAGGAAAGTGAGACACTAGCTTTGGTGGTTGTGAAAAGATTACCTTAAGAAGCTCTGACATCACGTGTGGAAAAACATCAATTTAAATTCAGTTGCACATGATTTTACTGTGGATATGGTATTAGAAATAGGTAATTCCTGTGCAGCACACACCACATGTACAGACAGTACAAGTATTTTCAATGCATGCCTGGAAAAGATGATTGGTTGCGCATACTAAGTCACATCATTCTCCTTCCATGTCATACTGGGCATATGCACTGTTATAAACTTTGAAAAAAAACCCTCTGAAGGTGGAAATAACCACAGTGAAATGTATGGTCTTCAAAGTCTGACCGCACCTGAACAGATATATGCTAATCCATCTGAATATTCTAGGGGAAATATACACAAAAAGTAGCAATGCACTGGTGCTGACAGAAGTGATGACTGACTGCAGGATACTCTCTAGGAAAAATATCTTTCAGTTACTCTATGTCCATACTGTAATCTTAAGATTTACATTTTTCTGTGATGCATAAAACTGCCTGTTGTAAATTAACCTTTTCACCCTAGGCCTCCACTAAAAAGGGACTACCACAGCCCAGTCAAACTACCAAAAAAATACAAAAAAAAAACTATAACACTGGGATAAGGTAATTAACTTATATCAATAGGCAGACTGCCATGCCTCTTTAAAATGTCTACAGTCTTCGTACTTTTGTTTTTAGGATTGAAAACCTCATCTTGCACCTTAATTCAATCTTTTGAACTTCCTTTACTGGACTAATTTGCGGGACATTTGGTTTGCTACTGATGTTTTGATTTTACACTGTAATATAAGAAAATTAATCTATGTATGTAATTTATCAAATTAATCGCACAAATAAGTGAGGCAGTACATAGCTGCATACAGTTAGAAAAAATCAGCCCACAGTGGAAAATAATTCTGCTAAGGGAAATTAATTTATATTCTGGTCGTTACCAAACTCAAGATGCTAGAACAGCAAATAAAAAAAATCAGAGTTTACAGGGACTGTAATGGGCAATTAATAGCAAGCTATAAATATTTTTCATTGATAACAGAAACATACAACAGTTCGCTACAACAAAAATTGAATGTGTTAAATTGTATAACAGACTGTTAACTGTTTTAATAGCTCCTTGTCACAAGAAAGACAGGGCCATAGAGCTGTCAGTCTTAAACAAACATCTTCAAAACTAGTCACTAAAATAAATGCAGAAGCTCCTCCTACCAACACAGTTAAACAACATA
Source organism: Protopterus annectens (assembly GCF_019279795.1). Lineage (NCBI taxonomy): Eukaryota > Metazoa > Chordata > Ceratodontiformes > Protopteridae > Protopterus > Protopterus annectens. The sequence goes on along the minus strand of NC_056742.1, from coordinate 535,372,399 downwards.
TAAGGAAACAATGGCTGAGCCAGTGGATTACTAAAATAAATGCAGAAGCTCCTCCTACCAACACAGTTAAACAACATATAAGGAAACAATGGCTGAGCCAGTGGATTACTAAAATAAATGCAGAAGCTCCTCCTACCAACACAGTTAAACAACATATAAGGAAACAATGGCTGAGCCAGTGGATTACTAAAATAAATGCAGAAGCTCCTCCTACCAACACAGTTAAACAACATATAAGGAAACAATGGCTGAGCCAGTGGATTACTAAAATAAATGCAGAAGCTCCTCCTACCAACACAGTTAAACAACATATAAGGAAACAATGGCTGAGCCAGTGGATTACTAAAATAAATGCAGAAGCTCCTCCTACCGACACAGTTAAACAACATATAAGGAAACAATGGCTGAGCCAGTGGATTACTAAAATAAATGCAGAAGCTCCTCCTACCGACGCAGTTAAACAACATGTAAGGAAACAATGGCTGAGCCAGTGGATTTCTCAATCAAGCACAAGCAGTTCAATAAATGCAAAAGCTAATACAGCCGTAGTTACATGGACATGTATTAACAGAAATTACTTAACTTTACTATACATATGTATATGTACTACAGCTCCTACTAAAAGATGCACAATCTAATCGTGCACCGAACTCGTGTGAACAATCATGTCTTTTCTAGACAACACTGCAGTTCAGTAATCCATGCAGTAGCAAAGAAAATATAGTACAACAAATTCAGATTTATTCTGGAGAAAGGGTGTGATCGCCCACGAACTATTTCAGTGATGTAACCACGTTTCCTTCTTCCCTATGCTTTCCACTCAGTCAACAGACTTTAACAAATAAGGCAAGTCGCCTTTAAGAGACTGCAAAGCAGAACAGGCAAAGACTGCGACAAGCGGAATAAAAATCAAGAATCGGGCAGTATTCCTGGTGGCCGTGGATTTAGTATAATTACCTCTTTTGTTGACGGGTCAGACTCCAACTGCTACCTTAACGTTAGTCCCAGACATTCTGCTTCCTGTTACTTGAGCTGTGTTGAGTCTTATGTCGCAAATATTTATGCAGCCCAAAGTGACTGACAAAGACTTTCCAACAATTCAAAAAAAGAAGCAAAAATAAAATAAGTCCTCCTTCTCCACAATGAACAAAAGGTTTCAACTGGTGCAAAATTTAAAAATGCTCCATTGGAGTTAGGTTTACCATTCCCAATCCATGGTCACACATCCCCCAAACGTTATGTTTAAAAGGGAGTTTCAGATTGAAACACTAAATACAAAACATTTCCAGCAAAGTTGCATCCAGTTTATGAGTACCACTCAACATTTATGTCAATATTACCTGAGCACCTTTACTAACTAGGGCATCAATACTTGTCAAGTTTACTTAAAGGAAAGGCTGGCGCATCTGTCACGGGTATTTACCAGTCACGCGGGACATTATCAGTTGAAAATGCAACTCACACCTTTACCTCTGATATGCAAAACGTGCCACTGAAAACAATGACACTTGCAACTCTGTTAGCTTCCGTATATGTCCTTAAAGAGAGTTTTTTAACACCGAGAGAATTTCAAACTTTTTGCAACCTTACATTTATATAAATGAAAAACAAACATTGACACCATTGTAGTTGCAAACATTATACATCACAGGCACCTTGGCAACTGTGATTGCAAACATTATATATGCAGAGAAGGAACAATGTTTAAGAGGCAGGATTTGAATGAGCCATATAATGTTTGACAATGACTGGATAGATTAGGTGATGTTACTGCAAGATAAAATACTGTATACACACAAGTGGACACTCACTCACAGTCTCCTTGTAAGGGAAAGTGTGCGTGTCAAGTGCACAACCTTTACAACTGTGTTAGCATTTAATTGACATCAGAATGCATGTGGTGTTCATCAGCACACCTGTCTCTTAAGTTAAGAGCCTTAACAATGACAAATGTCAATGTTCAATTTCCTTTAAGTCTCTCTTACTTGTTTAATGCCAGTATGGAGTCACTCATTCCCTGGCTACAGCTCGTCTTCTCTTGGTTCCCATTCAGTCTCCATTTCCCTCCCCCTGCCCCCTCCTGGGAAAGACTCAGGGGCTGACTGCAAACTCTGTTCTAGAAACCGTTGGGGAATGAGGGTAGTGTCAATGTCAGCCATCTCAAAGGTTAACTTATATCCCCAGGTAGCAGTAACAACATGGTGAGAACATAACCACCGGACTTAACTTTTGAGTTCAAGGGATGTGGGACAGCCTAGCACGCTTGTAACATTTGGGGGCATGCCTACTTTACATGCTGGGTATTAAAATAACTTTGGAAATTAAATAGTCTTGATTTGTGAGAATGGGTCTGATTCCATTCTTCTAGCACATATGGAGTGCGATTCCTACCCAACTTCTTTGGCGCCTTGAAAATTGGTGTCAAAAGAATTTTAATTACCTCAAAGCAGATCACTCCAGTAGCAGTAATTATAAAGTTGTTTCGACAATTTGTCCAGCTAGTATTTTCAAAATTGAACAAGATTGTTTGTCTTCTGACAACAGCTTACACAACAACACTGACAGTTCTCACCAACGCGCCTAAATTACAAAGGGAGATGCAGTTGGAGGAGGACCGTTATAAATGTTGTTAAACAAAAAAAAAATCTGACTGCAACCTCCAGTCACATCTCCAATCAATGTATTTGGCGTGTCGGTGACAGGATTCTTCGGGAAAGATGCACCTGAACAGGAAAAAAAAAAAGGAAGAAAAGAAAGAAATTTGGAAAAGTGGACGGCGCGCACCCCTGCCTAAATGTGCTACTGGTGATATTTCTTTAAGTGGAGCATGTCCAACAGCTCTGGGTTTGACATAGCTTTGTATGTTAGACAGAGATCGCCTCTGAGTAGGCGATATGCAATGGAGTAAAGCTGGAGTTTTTTGAGACGGTCTGCGTAGGGCATCTGTTTGAGCCCGGTAATCCTTTTTGTGAGGTATTCCTGCGGCCTTTCTAGTTGTTGTAGATGTCTTGTGAGGTACATAGTCACTTATTTTCTCTTAACCTATCTGCATTCTATTCTGCAGTACTTTTACCTTCAAATCCCTCTAAATAATTATTGATGTTAAGTTGTCAATCTCGCCTTCATTCTTGCTGGTTGGGGATCGGAGCCAGACTTGGCCATCTTCTATAGCTTGAGAGCTGTTTACTGGCTCGAGGCTACCCCTTATCCCATGATGCCTAGTGCTAGCTACCCAGATCTCGTTTGCCACTTCAGCTGCGAGGTTCGTGGTTACTGGCTCAGGCTTGTATAACTTTATTAATCTGCCTTTTTTTGTCAGATTAGGGTTTTTTGTATTGTAATTGTTATTTTATAGACGATAATTAGTGTTTAGTATAGTGTAGTTTTTTCCCCCTTAGAACTCATTTAAATTAGAGAGTTCTCCCCTTCCCCTCTGCAGTAGCGTATTAGTCTTTTGGTTAGGTAGCAGAGTGAGAGGCTTCCAAGTCTTAAAAAAAAATATCTTGTATTGTGTTTTTTTGTGGTAGTGTTCTGTTTTTACTTAGTGTTGCTGGCCTGTTGGCAAAGTAGTTTAGAGTTGTGAATTCTCTTTTTGCTGGATATGTCTAAAGAATCCAGTGTCGGGATTCTGGAAGTGTGACTCATGCTGTCAGAAGATGTCTCTGACAGATGTGCACACTTCTTGTGTCTATTGCCTAGGCGCAGTGCACCTGCAGGACTCTTGTTCTATCTGCCATGCATTTAGCCCAAGAGTTCTGTAGGAGCGCAAGAATAAACTTATTTTGAGGGGTCTTCTCAAGCCTCAGGATTCACCGGCCAAGGCTCAGCCAGTGAAATCCCCTAAACCGGCCAAATCGTCGGCTCCCAGCTTGGAGCCATCATTGGCCCAAGCCTTGCCTACTACCTCTTCGGTCTGGCTGGAACCGAGGAGACTGCTTCCTCGTCGACTCCACTAGTACCCTCGGAGCCATCAAGGACCCAAAAAAGGCAGAGGTACCCTTCGCTAGAGTCCATTAATTCGGCTTCTCGGTCTCCCCTTTTGCAGAGTGACCGCAGTCATAGATCTTCACACTCTTCTTGCTCCTCTAGGCTCTCGGACCACAACATGGAGAGAGTGGTCATTAGGTTGTTGAAGTCGCAGGCACTGGCCAAAATGTTGTCCAGCCCTCCATCAGGTGTAGTCTCTGTCCATTTCTATCGATGTTCCTCCTCTGACTCCATTGAGCTCGGAGCCGGAGTTTATTGGGGTTCAAGTCGTGGAACAACGATTTCTCCTTTGGATCCATCGTCTGCTCCGATCCCATCGATGGTGCCTTCCGTCGAGGGATCTGGGCGCCGAGACTCCCTCATCGGCTCCGAGGGGGCGAGTGACATCGGACCCTTGTCCGACCCCGCTCTCCCTCTCGGAGCGTCGGCGCAGGTGAGCTCGGCTTCTACATCGGCCTCGGAGCTGTCTCCCTCGGTGCGGAGGAGGATTCCGGTCTCCTCAGTGCCAGAGCTTTCTCTGCATCGTGGCAGGGATGCCTTCGATGTCATGAGGAGTGTGCTGGTTTCCCAGTCAGCTCCATCTTCGACCCCACTGGCTCCATCCCCCGTAGTGCCTGCGTCAACCTCTGTCCCTCCTCCAGACCCCAAGTGTGGGGAACCAGCGCTCCAGGGCACCCCATTGGGTGTTTCCTCTTCTTCCGAGGCCTCCCCTGATCATTCAGAGGAGCCCCCTCAGAAGAAGAAGTGCAAGAGGAAGCACATTGACTCCCCTGAGTCTGTCACTTCGGATACAGATTTGGATTAATTGGAAGGGTCCCCAAGATCCCCCTCTGAAGATGTTTCCTTCTCGGACATCTTAGAAATGCTTAAGCAGAGGGGGAACTGGAATACCCTAGCCCATACCGAGGATGAATCCGTATTCCTGGATGCGTTCGGTTCCCGACCATCCACCTCCTGGGTTTCTCCGCCCTTTGATCCACTAATGTCAGTGGTGGCTCAAAGGGCTTGGTCAGCCCCGGATACAGTGGAACCAACCCTGAGGAGGCCAAGCAGGTTTATCACTGCTCCCCCAGACAGGCAGTTCCTTACTAAGGGTGTTCCCGTGGATGCCATGGTGATAGCAGCAGCCACTAAAAAGGAGTTAGCTGAAACTTCTTCCTTTGTCCATCCTCTTAACAAGGAGTCCAGGACCATGGACAGGTACGGGAAGCGAATGTTTGCTTTAGCGACCTTCTCCATGAGGTCACTGAACTACTTATGCCATTTCACCAGGTATCAGAGGGATCTCCTGAAAGAGCTTGGAGATACCCTTCAGGATCCATCAGCTGAAGGGGCTCAGGCTAAAGTGGCTTCTCAGCTGGCAACCCTTAACTCAATAGTCAACTCCTCCATGAGGCTCATTTCCTATGCAGCCGATGGTGCGAGTAGGGCTGCAGGCACAGGCGTGGCACTTCGGAGACATGTATGGATGTGGCTGTGTAACTTTGCGGAACCCATTAGAGCGTCATTCACCAACACTCCCTTTGATGGTTCCTTTCTTTTTGGATAACAGGTGAAAGACACTCTCACTAGGTATGAGTAGGGAGGCAAGACTCTCTCTGCCGTAGGAGTCCGTTTTTCCACTCCTTCCAGACCACGCCCCAAGGGTCAGAAGAGTGGGAAAATGTGGTTTTCGGAAATCCCAGGGAGCTTCGCCTGATACACGTAGTGATTTTTTCCCCCAGGGGCAGAGGAGAAAATAACAATAACAACAGATGCCGCCCTCGTGGCAGAGGCGGTCCGCAGAACCAGGGCAGCAGAGAATCTTTCTCTGACAAGCCCTTCCAACATCCCTGAACTGTTGCCTGACTGGCCGCCTCTGGAGACAGTCGGGGCAAGACTTTCATTGTACCCAAACGCCTGGCTAAACCTAACGCAAGAGAAATGGGTACATTCCGCCATATCCGGAGGTTACAGAATCCCATTCTTTCAACCCCCTTTACCGTCACGCAAGTCCCCCCCAGATGTTCCACCCAATCTGAGGGACCAAGCAATTATAGAAGTTTCAAAACTGCTAGAAAAAAAGTGTCATCCAGGAAGTCCCGGCAGACCAACACGGATCCGGAACTTACTCAAGGTCCTTTTTGGTACCAAAGAAGACAGGGGACTGGAGACCTATTTTGGATCTCAGCAGACTGAACAAGTCTGTTCAAAGAACAAAGTTTCGGATGGTCACGCTACAGTCCATTCTACCCTTTCTGGGTCAGGACAATTGGATGTGCTCCATAGATCTCCAGGATGCATACTATCATATCAAGATGGACAGATGCTCCAGGAGGTACCTTCGCTTCCGGCTGAGAGCCAGTCATTACCAGTTCAGAGCTCTGCCCTTTGGTCTCACCACAACCCCCAGGGTGTTCACCAAATGTATGGCAGTGGTCACGGCTCACCTGAGGCGTCAAGGATTCCAGGTGTTTCCATGTATAGACGACTGGCTTCTCACTGCTACTACCAGGCATCAACTTCTTCAAGCCAGGGACTATACAATTTCAATTTGCTCTCAGCTAGGCATTACTATAAATTTCGAAAAATCTGCCTTGTTGCCCTGTCAATCTATTACTTATATAGGAGCAGACTTAGACACAAGGAGCAAGTACGCAAAGCTACCTTCAGACAGGGTGTCCACAATTCGCCAGCAAGTTCAATTCCTCATGCAATGCAAAAGGGTACAAGTCAGGTATGCCCTTCAAACTCTAGGCTCTATGGCAGCGGCAATTCTTCTGATACTGGCCCGTTTTCACATGAGAATCCACCAGTGGCTTCTATTCACACAGTGGTCCTTCCAACAACTCCCCATGTCTCATATGATCATGATTACAGAAGCATGCAAAAGACACCTTTCCTGGTGGATGGTCTCCCCTCTAGTGACTCAGGGCAGACCCTTCATTCAGCCCCCTCCAGTTGCTACAGTGACCACAGACGCCTCCCTGATAGGGTGGGGGGAGGGGGCATTATCAGGGAAGGACAGTCCAAGGCACTTGGCAGACTCACGAGTACCATCTGCATATACACGTCCTAGAAGTGAGAGCTGTGCTCCTAGCGTTGCAAGCTCTTCAGGACTCTCTCCCTTCTGGGACCATTGCAATACAATCGGACAACATGTCAATGGTGTGGTACATCAACAAGCAGGTCCTACCCCCTATGTCGAGAAGCGCTCAGTGGGCGATTTCCTCCCAACGATTTTGATTGAGACACACATCCCTGGGACGTCCAACGTCATAGCAGACAGGCTCAGCAGAGCTATTCTCATGCCTCATGAGTGGTCTCTGAGTCAGTTGCGGATCTGATCTTCCGCAAATAGGGACAGCCTTGCTGTGACCTTTTTGTCACCCCCTTCAACACCAAATGCAGCAACTACTTCTCCCTTCTTCCGCTTCCAGTTCACTCTCCCAAAGATGCTCTAGTCCACGATTGGCCCCAGGGACTTCTTTATGCCTTCTCTCCATTTCCCTTGATACCAAAACTCATACAGAAAGCAATTTCATTGGGTTGCAAGATGATCCTCATTGCCCCCTACTGGCCTCGACAGATATGGTTCCCGTTCCTGCACCGTTACCTTCTCGAGCAGCCCAGGTCTCTGGATCCGATTCTAGACCTACTGATCCATCAGTCAGGAGGGCTGCATCAATTTCTTCAAACACTCCAGCTTTACATCTTGGTTGCTCCACTTCCAACCTTAGCCAGGCTTCCCAGCATTTCCTCGGCAGTACGCAACATTATTGTCTCCTCCCATAAGTCTGCCACTAGAAGGACTTATGCTAGCAAATGAAAACATTTTTCTTATTGGGCAGAGGCCAGGAACATAGATCCCTTTACAGCCCCTCTCCACGAAATATTGGAGTTCTTAACAGAACTCTTTCATTCGGGGTCCGCTTCTGCTACAATCAGAGTTCAATTAGCGGCCATTTCAAATTTTCATGTTGGGTGGTCTAATGCAAACATTATGTCTCATAAGCTATGTAAAGCCTTTCTAAGAGGGACTACTCTCCTTAAACCCCCATTGAGAGATCCCCCTCCTCCATGGGACCTTAATCTGGTACTAACATCCTTGATTATGCCCCCCTTTGAACCTGCAGCATCCTGCTCCATTAAGTTTCTATCTTGGAAAACTCTCTTTCTGGTAGCTATTACTTCAGCCAGACGAGTCTCTGAACTTCAGGCACTATGCGCCCGTCCTCCATACTTAGTATTTCATAAGGACAGGGTTGCTCTGACAACTAATCCCTCCTTTCTTACGAAAGTCTGCTCAGAAAATAATTTGAATCAATCTATAGACCTACCTGTGTTTTTTTCCTAACCACACCAACAAGGCAGAATACAAGTTGCATCAATTAGATGTTCATAGACAATTGCATTTCTACCTGCATAGGACAAAGGATATTAGCAAGTCTGACCAACTATTCCTCTCCTATGCCCGGGGTAAACATGGTCACCCAGTTTCCAAAGTGACCTTATCCAGGTGGTTGTATCACATTATTACCTTTATCTGTCAACTAAGGAACAAAGACTTGCCTATCAAACTGAAGGGTCATTCTACTAGGCCCTTAGCCACCTCTGTAGCCTTCCAGTCTAGGTTGCCCATGGACTCTATCTGTGCCGCCGCTACGTGGGCAAATCCTTACACCTTTATTTCTCATTACAAGTTGGATTTTGTCTCCAGGAGTAGAGCTAACTTTGGTTCCACTGTTCTGAAGAGTCTGTTCCAATGAGCCGCCCAGGATTGTAGGTGCCAGGGACGCTATCCCAACCAGCAAGAATGAAGGCGAGATTGACAACTTAACATAAAGAAGTTATGTACCTACCATAACGTTCCATGTTAGTTGTCTTCATTTCGCCTTCTTTCTTGCGCCCCCCTCTCCATCCCCCTATCCTATTGGACCTAGAAGACTTCAGGTTTCACTGGCTGAGTATTCTCTGGTTTGTTTCCTCTACTGACTTAGAGAATAGGACAGGTATGTTTAACCTTTTGTTTGGAGGGATTCTTTCTGTAGCTGTGTCTGCGGTTAGCTATTTCAAACGAGATCTAGGTAGCTAACGCTAGGCATCATGGGATAAGGGGTAGCCTCGAGCCAGTAAACAGCTCTCAAGCTATAGAAGATGGCTGAGTCAGCTTGTCTCCATAGAAACATGAGAACCAGATATACAGTTACCTTCAGCTACAAGCTTCTCATGTTGCATTGTTTTATTTACTTGCTTCCAATTAAATTTTGTTGTTAGATTAAACCAAGGGCCTTAATCCAGTCATTTCCTTATGCAAAATAATAAAAAACATACCAGGTTTACTTATATCATGCTCTTTTGTCCAGGCTTTCTTCTGTTTTTACATTGTAGTGCCAACATTTCTTAAAACTGAAGAAGAAAAAAGAAAGACGGGAAAAGGGCACCTGTTTACTTTCGTGTACCTGTTAAACACAAAAATAACAGAAAACACTTTACTATAAAACATGCAGTGTATGTCATATTTTATTGAAGTACTATTAACAACAAAAATTGTTTTACTTAGAGTTACTTCTTTCCTTCCTCTTCCCCTCTCCTTAAATTTTTATTCCAAACGTTAATGACATGAACTAGGACATATGCTGAAGTTTAACAAAGGCAGGTTAGTCCAAAATTTCCAGTTTTTCTTGTTCTGCCTTATTTCACAAATGTGATTGATGCTTTGTAACCTCACATTTATTTATTAATTTCCAAGTTGCTGTTTTTCTTCCTGTTGATCTCCATCTTCCAAATACAGTCCCTGGTTAATTTCACGTGCACTCCTGGTTCTTCGAGTAAATTCCTGTGCATTTCTCTTTGGAACATTGGAAAATGTTTCACTAGCTTAGTCTCTTTATGAACTTTCACTATCAGGACAGTAAAAAGCAGAATCGCCTTTTGTTTGACAGCTCATTTTCTTTTGTTGGACAAACTTTTGTATTTGCTCCTTACCATGTTCTGTATCAAACAAACAAAAAAAATGTACCCTCTTCTGCTTGTTTTGCAGTAAGTAATCATTTTCCACAAACACACTACTGTCTCCACCTTTTAGTAACTTTGCTCTTCTGCCACAGTTTTGTCAAAATCAACTATTTCTGTTGGCAGGAGTGCATCTTTACTATTAGAGGTCTTGGTTGCTTTCACATGGCCAGGTTTAGCAATTACACATGATGTGCCCTTTTAATTAACATATCCTGGCTGTGGAATACCTGTCCAGTTACTTATATGTGCTTTCATAAAATGAATACAGTCTGTTCCTTCTAGTTTGTCTGGTACAGCAGAAAATATCAGGTTTTTCCTACTTGGTGTGTCCTGTCATTCTGCCATTTTTTTCAAACATCTCTTCTTGCGAAGTCTCATACTCAGCCAGCCTTTTCTTCATTTCAGCCTGTGATTTTTGCAGTTTTATCATGTCATCTGAACTTCTGTTGCTTCCATTTTCCAGTCTTTTATTTGAGTTACTTCTTCAGTGTTTTGTTTATTTTAATCAGTTCTGAGCACATTTGTTTCCTCTAGCTGACTAGAAGTCATGTCTTGCAGCAAAGCTGGAGCTTGAACTGTTTTTTTGCTGAAGAGCTGCAGTATTCTTCCCAACCAGTGTTTTCTCATTAACCTTTGTGGTTGATTTTCTTTCAGATTCTTTAAATATCTTCTTTGGTGGCATCCAGGCAGTGCACTTACTAGCCAGAAACTGAAATTTAACCCAAAAGATAAGTTCCCTGGCTCCCTTTTCTGAGTTTGTTTTCACACTGGGAGGGCTAAAATTAAGCTGTTACTTAGTGTGCAGATATCTTGGAAGTACCAGTGTAGTCGAATAGTGTTATCACTCATTTAATGTTATCCTCTGGCTGTTAAATGACAACTGTGCCCTAAATGCTACATTTCCTTTTCCTACAGTGGTATTTCCCATCCTAGAGGATTATCCCCATACATGTCCTTCAAGAATGCAACTGCAGTCATAACATAAGGGTTGTCCTGCCTCAGGCAGCCCTCGGTCGGCCAGATTCCAAAGTCTGGGTCTGACGTCGGCTGATGTCACATTTCTCTCCGACGTCAGAGCGGCTGGAGTACATAAGCATCAGCCGACGCCATCTTCTTCAGTCTTTCTTGCCGTGCGGTGCCCGAAGCAGAAGCAGTTCGCAAGTGCCGGTCAGTCAGCTCCTGTATTCTTCGAAGTCATCACAAAGCTAAGTACCCGTTGGGGACCTTTACTTGCCTCAGCCGATGTCAGAAATTACTGAAAAAGTAAATAATTGTTTGTCTTGTGGTAAACAAATACCTCATAAGGATTTCCATTCTTACTGCCTCCCTTGCCTTGGCCCAGACCACGACGCTCCGCCCCCCCTGTGCTCGCTTCAATAAGCGCCTCTCAGGCGGAGTTCGCTGAAGACTTTTCGAAAAATTGATTATACAATGCCGTCGGAACTACCGACATCGCAGACTCCTAAGCGAAAAAAAGGGACCGACATCCTCGTTCCCTCTGAGGCAGTTATTCCACCGCCTCGAAAGCATTGATACCTCCGATACCGGAGACCACACCGACGCCTGTTATTGATTTTCCTCCGGATACTGAAACCAAGGAAATGCCCGAGACCATTGCTGTTGATAAGGTCACTCCTGCACGTGGAGCTGCTAGGCCTCCCATGTCCATGTCTATCAAGTCCTACACACCTGCTAAGGCAGCCAGCAAGTCCAAGCACCTTACTGCTAAAGCCTTACCTCAGCCTACTCCTGAAACACAAATCATGACTATGGCCGCAGACTTAATTTCCATGATCAGAGGTTCCCAGGCCCATCCTGAGAGAGGATCCCAGCCTCCTCCTCCTCCTGATAAGAGGCCCAGGGTTGAACCCTCTGACCCTCTCCCTTCAGATGAAGATTCTGAGGACTCTGTTCACTCCGAAAGCCAGGAAGAGCCCTTCCAGACCTATGAGGACTCAGATGCAGAGGACTCCATCCCCTCGGCCTCTCCTCCTGAGGATATTTCTTTTGGGGAAGTTCTGCATTCCATGAGGGAACATTTTAAGTGGCAAGGCCAGGAATATTCTGATTCCAGAATGCACCTTCGAACCTTCCTTAAAAGCCCCAACACAGACCCTTAACTATACCTCCTGTGCTTGATGTTTTGGATGATTTATACTCTGACTCCAGTGTTACCCCTGATACTCTTCCTCCTGCTCCTGTCAAGCCTGACAGATACTATAGGGTCCCAGAAACCCATTCTCATTTCTTTAGGGCCCATGTTGTTGATTTAGAAACAATTTCACAGGGACCAAAAGGGGGTTCAACTACCACCTCCAAAAATCCTTTGCCTTCCAACAGGGAAGCTAGGTCATTAGAGAGATGGGGGAAAAAGGTTTACACCTCCACTACTTTATCTGTGAGAGCTCTCAGTTGTCTCTTTCATATGTTTCAATATCAGGATTACCTGTTAGATGATTTACAGAAAACATTGGCCTCTCCTGAACCTTTAGATAGGAAGTCTTTGCAGGAGGCTGTGCATAATTCTCAGCAAGTTAGCAATCACTTTCTTCAGTGTGGATATGATGCATTGGAAGCTTCATGTAGGGCAGCTATGACACATGCATGGTTAAAAGAACAACCTTTACCAGATCATGTTAAGGCAAAACTTCTTGATGCACCCTTGAAAAAGAACAAGCTTTTTGGTGCTAATGCTAAAGATGTGTTAAAGTCCATTGAGGAAAAAGCCAAGTCAGTTCAGACAGTCAAAGATTTCCTCCAGGTTCAGCCACCCAGATTCAGCAGGAATTGGCCTTCTAAAACTGGTCCTTTCCTAATCCTGAAAGATTTCAAAGGGCAAAACAGGCGTGCCGAGGAAGAGGACAATACAGAGGTTCCTACAGGGGACGACAATGGCAACCAGCAAACCAAAGAAGTGACACAGGGGTTTCTCCTGTCCCACAAGGACAATCTCAATGACTTTCCTCTAGTTCCGCTGACCAAGGAGCAAGCAGAAGCTCCTTTGGGCGGAAAATTATCTCTGTTTTCAGACAATTGGCACAGACTGACAAAGGACAAATGGATTTTGGACATTATAGACCACGGTTACAGGTTCCATTTTCATACCTTGCCAAGAAAACAAGGCATGCCAAATCTACCACAAAACCAGAGGGTAGAGGCTATCAAGCAAATTTCTCTGCTTGCTCAGATCAAAGCAATAGAAAAAGTTCCACAACAAGAACAAGGCCAGGGGTTTTACTCAAGACTGTTCCTTGTTCCAAGAAAAGAAACTCAATGGAGACCAATACTGGACTTGTCCGCATTAAACACTTTTCTCATAGTACCAAAGTTCAAAATGCTGAGACTACAGCAACTCCTTCCCATGCTGGGCAAGGGGTCTTGGCTGATTACTCTGGACCTCAAGGAGGCATACCTGCATGTCCCAATCAGACACAGCTGCAGAAGATACCTCAGATTTCTTGCAGGGCCAGAGCATTATCAGTTCTCAGCATTGCCATTTGGCTTATCTACCAGAGTATTCACGAATGCCTGGCTTCAGTAATTGCTCATTGCAGGCTCCAGGGATTCCACTGGACGACTGCCTCGACGACAAACTGAATCTGACAAAAACTTGAATTATGTCCTACAGGCTCTGGGATACACAGTCAACTTCCAAAAGTCAAGACTTCAGCCATCCCAGCAAATGACCTTCTTAGGAGCCAAACTAGACACAGCCTCTCAAATGGCTTACCTGACAGAAGACAAGCAAAATAAGTTAACTCATTACTTCAAAGGTTTAGCAAAGCTCACCCAGATGACTGCAAGGAGATTCCTACAGGCCCTAGGTTACATGGCATCCTGAATTCTCCTGGTTCCACTAGCAAGACTACACATGAGAAAGCTTCAATGGTACCTAAAAAGCCTATGGTCTCAACACAGCAACAACCTAGAGGCAACCATACCGCTCATTCCATGCCTTCAAAAGGAATTTCTATGGTGGGCCTCCAAACACAGGTATGTCATTCAAAAACGCCAGATAACACAGACCATGACCACAGACGCCTCCGACCTTGGATGAGGGCAGATGTATTCAAGGACAATGGTCTCCAAAGGAAACACATCTGCATATCAACCAAAAGAAATGCTGGCAGTAATGCATGCCATCGAGGCCTTTGGACAACAACTTCAACAAGGCCACCTGCTAATACGGACAGACAACACCACTGTGATGTGGTACATAAACAAGCAGGGGGCACCCATTCTTACCCCCTTTGCAGACTGACAATGAATCTTTGGGAAAATCACTGAGCCTAAACATACAGTTGCAATCCCAGTTTGTTCCAGGCAAAGACAATGTGCTGGCGGACAGTCTAAGCAGGAATTTCCTAGACCCCACGAATGGAGGTTGCATCCAGAAGGGCTGGCCAGAAGTAGACCTATTTGCCTCCCACCTCAATCATCATCTACAGAAGTTCTGTTCAAGGACATATCATCCACAAGCATGGAAAATAGATGCTCTCTCATTCAACTGGAACTTCCTAAAAATCTATGCATTCCCACCTCTGCCACTGATGACCACAGTATTACTAAAGATCAAAGCAGAGCAGCCCAAGGGGATCCTAATAGCTCTAGACTGGCCAAGACAACACTGGTACCCACTACTACGGAGCATATGTCACAACAAAAAGTGGGCCCTTCCCCAATGGCCCCAACTTTTGACTCAACACAACTTCAAGACAGTTCATCCCAACATCCAGACTCTACAGCTAACAGCTTGGGAGATCCCATGAATAACCTCAATCTATCTCTCTCCAAGGAAGTTCAGCGGATACTAACAGAAGCCCGGAGACCATCCACCAGAAAGGTTTACTCAGCCAAATGGAAGAGATTCAGCATCTGGAATACCAGCAAGGGTCATGATGCATCATTATTGAACATTCCACTCATTCTGGAATATTTGGCAGATATGCTACACAATGGACTCTCATATTCTTCCATAAAAATACATGCTTCAGCTATTTCAGCTAGATACAACACTGATCCACCTGTGTTTTCACATCCTTTGTTAAGGCAATTCCTTAGGGGAATCAAGAATATAAAGCCCACAAGAAAGGCACCAGTACCAGCTTGGGACCTCAACTTTGTCCTAGAAAAACTGACTCTACCTCCCTTTGAGCCAGCAGCTTCTGTGGACTTACAATTTCTCTCATGGAAGACAGCTTTCCTGTTGGCAATTACCTCAGCAAGAAGGGTTTCGGAATTACAGGCCCTAATGGCAATACCACCGTTCATAACCTTTCACAGAGACAGGGTCTCCTACGAACCAACCCTACCTTTCTGCCAAAAGTGGTATCTAGGGTTTCTTTAAATCAAGCAATTCACCTGCCTACTTTCTTCCCAATCCTGAGAACAAAGGGGAAAGACTGTTGCATACCTTGGACATTCACAGACAACTTCGCTACTACCTGGACAGAACCAAGACCAGTAGGAAGTCTGATCAGCTTTGTAGCAAGGAAAAGCAATTTCAAACAGACAATTTCAAAATGGATTGGACATTGCATCAGATTCTGTTATTCCTTCCATGGAAAGAGTGTGCCAGCCAATGTCAGACCACACTCCACCAGAGCTACAGCCACCTCTACAGCATTTTTAAGAGGGGTGCCTACAAAAGACATTCTAGAAGCTGCTACATGGAGCTCCATGCATACATTTTCCAAACACTACAACCTCCCTTTATATTCCAGATCCAGAGCAGGCATTGCAGTCCTGCAGGGATTGATAGCTACACCATCCTTTTCTTAGAGCATTCCACCTCCCCCAGCTAAGCTATGGTATTCAACCCATATGTTATAACTGCAGTTGCATTTTTGAAGGACATAGTACAGTTTTGTACCTACCATAAATGTAGATGTCCGATAGATATGCAACTGCAGTCCTCCTTCCCTCTATGCCTTGGGTCCACTCCTCTCCCTGTTATCCTTAGCTGGGGATATCTGTTATGGTGTATCTGTTTATTGCTTATTTATTTGTCTGGAAACCTGTTTTTGTCTTCCAATTTGATTACAGTCTTCCTTGGAGGGCACCTGGCATCTGGGGCAAGAAACACTGAAGAAGATGGCGTCGGCTGATGCTTATGTACTCCAGCCACTCTGACGTCGGAGAGAAATGCGACATCAGCCGACATCGGACCCAGACTTTGGAATCCGGCCGACCGAGGGCTGCCTGAGGCAGGACAACCCTTATGTTATGACTGCAGTTGCAAATCTATCGGACATCTACATTTATGGTAGGTACAAAACTGTACTTTTCGCATATTAAAAAAAATGATTTATAAGTTTCTCTCATTTTGCGTCATTCTTTTAGTCTTCTTCCTCAGTGCACACTACACTGGGGCTGGATGAAATTTCATAGTATTTTTATTAGAAATTTGTCTCCTTTGCTGTTTCATCACTTTGCCTACCAAATCTTTATTAATAGCTGACACCCGTGCATTGGCCCAGCAAACAAGGAGCCTCAATCCTCACCACTGACACCAGTGAGGGGCGTCCATATAGGGGAAAGGATAATAAATACACACACAGTAAAGTACAATTTCCCTTAAGAACACACAGAGATCACAGTCAGTCTGGGGCTGGTTTCTCCCTTTCTCTCCAGGTCCCCAATAAGACTCCCCACTGGCACAGCTATAGGGTCTAGATCTCAGCCTAGTGGGCAAGCTAAAACCTCCAGCACCCTTTCTGTCCAACCAGTTCTTCATGTCCCTGCCCAAGTAGCTGACACACACACACACACACTTTGAGATGAGTTATATACAACCATACAGACATTCCTGGGGAAGGCTGGCACAAGTTCTCCAGCTGTGCCCTCTTTACCCAGACTCTACGGTGGAAAACACTGCCACCACCCACTAATATTTATCAGCTACCAAAAGGCTCTTATGAAAGGGTGTCCATTTATACTGTGCAATATTATTATCCAAATGTTAAGTGCAACTGAACAGTCAATGCTTATTTGGAGTGACTTGGACAGTATTACTATATAAATGCAATGTACTCTAGAGCTTAAATTATCTCTACACAAAACAGCTACAGTTGAAAGGTTTAAAAATAATTAGTAATAAATAATAAAAACACAAGACAATACTTCTTACTACACAGTGCTAGCCAATAGTTCAGAGATCACAGGAAAATGCTTAAAATAATACAGTAGAATAGTTCTGACATCATCACAGAAAAACACAGTCTAATCTTCCTAATTCCTAGCTATTTCTAAGAGAAACACTAAAGACTATAAGATCCTACTTACATACAGACACGGGCAGAATGGTGAGTTGGATGTTCTCAGTTATTATGCTACTGATGTAAACTAAATTTTTGGCACAACATATTCTTAAGCTACTCCTCAGGCTTTATTGTTTCTATTTTTCTTAACTCTCTCTCTCACTGTATGTCTGTATCACTAACTTTCTGGTGCTATTTCTACACCATGTATGATGAGAGTGACTGTTATCATCTGTAATGTTTTAACTGTATAGAATTGTTTAGATGTGTAGTAATATATTACAACATCTTGTACCAGTTTCTTCTTTCAACTTATTTTGTATAATATTTGTAATGTAATCTTTATTGTATTGGATTATACTGTATTTGTATTGTACTGTATGTGGAGCTTTTCTTCCCGGGCCTCTGCCGAAAACGGGTTCTGTAGATCCAGTCAGACCACCCCAGTAAACAAATATCAAATAAATAAATAGTAAATTTAAAAGTATTTAAGAAAAACAAATATAAAGACAGCACAAATAATGAACATCAAGAGCCTGTTTAAATGTACTAATAACACAAGAATATTTTGTTACCGATGAAACATAATTGCCAAAGTCTGAAAAGTGCAGCTCCCCCATGATTTAAAAAAAAGGCATGTGTACCACTAGCACCCATAAGTCCAATTTATAGCAGCACACTCTACCCTGGATGGTGCCCACCCTGGAACCAGTTCACTTTTACTGCTAAAGGGGTGTGTTAAACCTGAGAACCAGCCGGTCTGTTTTACATCTTATATTTTTTACAGGAATTTTGGCTGTCCACTTTGCTAAATCTCTGGCCTGTCTCTGTGCCCCTCACCCCTAGACTTCTTTTATTTCATACCTGCTAAATCCTGCATTGTCTGATAAAGATAAGATATATAAATAAAAGATAAAATATATATAGATAAGATAAGATGTCATGGGGGAGCAAGAATTTCCACCTGTGAGTTATGCATTTTAGCTACCAGCATTAGCAAATGATATAAGCCCTTTGTGGGGCCTAAGCCTGAATTTGGGGACAGAAGCCTAGGAAGAAGCAGTGCTGGGATCTTCACCACTTGCTTGGGTCAAACTTTGAATTGTACACTGTGCAGCTGCTCCTTAAATCCAATTAACTTGAGACAGCCCCAGAAATGTAAAGCCAGTATCCCACCTGGGTACCTGGACATCTGCCACAGTCAGAAGCAACTGTGAGGAACATTTTGGCTAGCATTACTTGTCTGTAAATTTAAATCAGCATTGCTGTTCAAAACAAAAACCTGTACCTTTTAAACTGGGTAGCATATCTTGGGACAGCCATTCTGTTGGTCCATGCAGCCTGACTTACAGTCATTTGTTCATGTCGCCTACTTAGAGGCGATCTCTGCTTGACTTACAAAGCCATGTCTGACCTAGCTCTGTTGGAAGTACTACATCTAGAGAAATCGCAATCCCTCCGCACCGCACGCTCCGGACACCTCAACCTCGTTGCCAAGGTCAACGGAACATGCTGGAGGGACAGGTTCATAATCTAGAGACTGCCCATGCTATGGAATAGACTTCCCATACATGTCAAGCAGAGCGCCTCACTGGCCCTCTTCAAGAGAAGTCTTGATGAGTGGATGGGAGGTAGAGAGTTCGCCCCGGGATCACTCCAGTGGCTCTGCTCGACAGAGGCACTAGGAACCAAGGTTGGGTGGCATGATGCCAGGGTAATCCTATGGGCTAGGCTTGTAAAGGCTCCAGGGCCATTAGCCTAGTACACACCTATGAACCTATGAACCTGTATCTCTGACATTTTCTTTGTCTTATTCAGCAGTCTTACTAGGGTCTAGTGACATTTTGTAGACCTGACTAAACCTTTCCTGAATCTCGTGCCACAACAAGCCTCTGAGATCCACTTGATCATGTAGGCCACTGTGGAGCATAGTTTATCCTTATTTGTTTCTTGCGAACTTGGCAGTAAGTGTCTGGTACAAGCAAAATAGCTATCTAGCAAGAAGCAACTACTTAAATTCCTATCAAAGGGCAGTTGCCCCTTTCACCAGCAATTGCTCGCAGTAATAAAGGCTTTCCACTCTGAGTCTGTTCCCAGAGAATTAAAGGAGAGAATGTTTTACAAAGCTTATTCATCAAAGTTGCCATCAACAACTTTAGTCATGATTTAAAGTCAAAGTAAGCATGAAAGAGGTAACTAGAGAGGGTTTATCCCTCACTTTGGTATCAAAACTAGTACGGCCTTCTTTCAGGTTAAAGGAAGCCAACCATTTAATAGATTGCTGTAAGCTAGAGCCCAAAAATTATTAATAGAGGTGTCCCCCATCTCTGTAGATTTCCAGTGAGATCCCATGTGACCTAGGTGTTTTCCCTGCAGCCTGTTTTACCATGACACTCCAAATTTCCTCTTTCTCAGTAGGCCATGTAAGTGACTTGAGATGACTCCAGTTTGAGCTATGGGAATTGCAGACCCGTATGGCACTCCCTAAGCTGGTCCCCTGTGTGTAACATCACTTGGCTTCCTGGAATATAACTCCTTAAAGTAAATAAAGCCAACAAGATCTTATATTGGTCAGTAAACATCTTACAGGTAATAGGATCACAAATACTGATGATCATACATTCTACCTCTTGACAATGCACTTTTCCTACCTCAACAAAATTAATTTTTAACAATGATTTTAATTGCGTTTCATTATATGGAAGGGTGCATAACAATGTAATTTCCAGTTTTGTTTACTTCATGTTTCAGCCATAAGACTCCCTTTTTCAGTTGTTTCTGAAAATGCCATGATTGCAAATTCCTAAGTACAGCACCTGCTCAACACGCTTCTTCTGTGTGTGTCTGTTCAAAAAAGAAGTAAGAGTTAACTTAGTCTTTCCATTTCCAAGTTATGTCTCCACCTCCTCCCCCAGGCATTAAAAACTTCCCATAGACCCTTCCTAGAATCACTCATCCTTAGGTTCATAGGTGTGTACTAGGCTAATGGCCCTGGAATCTTTACAAGCCTAGCCCATAGGATTACCTGGCATCGTGCCAACCGACCTTAAGGAAAACAAGTTTGTTCTCCACAGTGAATGCAGATGGGGAACACATTTAAAGCCAAGTGTTAGGAGAGCATGGTCAGAAATACAAATGGGAAGTACTTGCATGTCCACCAACAAAAGAGCATGTTGATTAGATACTAGGAAATTATCTGTCACAGAGAAAATCTCATGACAAATAGTCTAGAACGTGTATACATCTGTGGCCAGTCTCAAATATCTGTGCGAGTCCAGCACATCAAACAGTGCAAAGTGCTTCACTAGCAACCAGGCAGTAGGTGAAACAGATAGTACTCTAGGCCTCCAACTAATTTCTTCTACAGAAAAGGTAAGGTTTAAGTCCCTTCCCATTATTCAACAACTCTCCTGAGGATGCTGTCCACTGTCTACACAACTGAGCCAGTAATCCCTGGGCTGGTACCTGTGGGGGGTGGGATATAAATGTTGTTTAATGTCACCAACTGTCCCTCAAGCATGTATTTCATAATAACATACCTTCCCCTCACCATCTGCCATTTGTTCCAGGATGTTAAAAACTGTGTTAATGGGGTAAACCGCATAGTTAAGGAAAACAAACATAGGAAGGCAACTGTAGCTCTTGTTTCACAAACAACTAAGGTCATAATTCTGTTCATGCACAAAATTCACAACTTTTTGACTGTGCTGTTGCATAAAGTTGAATTCTTTCCCCTTCCTAAGGCCTTAAGTCTATTAAGTGTTTTATAGTCTGGAGGTGAATAAACTTGATAACTACAGAGATTAACTTTACCAATTAGCTGAGCTTTGCTAACAAGAAACATTATTCCCTGAATGATTCAGGGAAGTAAGATGGGATCCAAAACTCACAAAATATCACTTTTTAAAAAGGCCAAGTTGTCTCAGTTATTTCTTTATCTTTCTGCAAGAACTTTTAATGGATTTTGTGCCATATGTAGGAAACGCGTGCAAGAGTCACTGCAAGAAAAAAAGTCACTTATATTTTTACGGAAAATTCTCAGACTTTACAGTATTTCTTACTACTTCTATTCTAAGGATATGGCACTGATCTGACAGCACAGAGTGATTTATGGGCAAAGAAGTAGCTTTCCCATGCCTGTCTCAGAGAGCATTCAGGATTGGAGAAAAATAATTTAAATTAGTAATAAGTCATTGTTAAGGTGCTAGTAAGTTTGGATTGTGTAGAACTTAATGGCAAAATATTTTTTTTCCAGCTTCTCTCCGTAATCGTCCTTTAACTAGAAATCATGATTGGACTTTATCTGTTAGTGTTCCTACAAAGGTTTTACTTCTGTCTGTGATAGTAGACATAAGTAATGTCTAATCTTAATTTCACAATGATACAGAAATATAGTAAGACTGTAATACTGCATTTTAGCATGATTTATTCTGCATCTCCTGGAAGAAACAATTTTGTTGATTAACTGAGCATTTAGGGGAATGTTTATAATTTGTTTGACATTGTGTGGAAATAATTTCTTTAGTTCTTGAATAATTATATGCCCCGTAGCTCTTTTAAATCATCATATTTTAAATTGCAATATATATTACTGGAAAAGTAAAGACAATTTAAAAAAGCCAAAATCAGACATGGAAACACTTTTTTGTAAGTTTTGTTTCCCATATACTTCATCAGACTTGAAGCAAGACATTAAAAAACACATTTAGGTGTGTTGTTCGCAGAATCCCACAATAAAACCTACTGATATTTTAAAGATATTGTTTTAAGTTTACATTTAAAATTTAAAAATTAGGACTTCATTGAGTCCTGGTAAAACACATGCATTCATTCTGATGTGTCATTTTAATTCAACTATATCTGGAACATTTTCAGTGTCACCTCCCCTAATACTTATATCTACTTTGGTCAGTACGAAGTACTGACAGCTGTTATAATAGTCATATATTTTCATGTCTGTGTTCTACATTCTTTTCATGTTTAGTTTTTCACTCCATGCATATGTTCGGAAATTCTTGTCTTTAGCATTCTCAAGGTTGTGTAGCATAATCCATATTACTAGATGTATATGTAAAAATATGACTCACACAGCAGAAGTTGAATGAAATGCCAACGGGTAATAGTAAATAAATGACAATTTAATAACACAAAGCACTTTTCCATTAAGAACGACAATGCTTCATCAGACCAAATAACAATACTACAAAAACTTCAATATAAAGCCATAAGACTCTGCCCAACAATAAAATAATATAATCACTTTCACAATAATCTAAAAGAAATTAATTAATTAAAATCAATTGCCTGTGTATGTGACTCACAAACATCCCTCACTGCTGAGCCTCTCAGCAAACTTGTCACACACTGATGACATCATCATCATGAAGCTCTCTCTCTCTCTATATATATATATATATATATATATATATATATAGAGAGAGAGAGATACATAAAGGTATACAAAAACACATACCTATGAAGACATTTCATTAAAACATCATGTATCGATATGAACCTAAATAAAATTAAAATAATAATAAAAAACGAATGAGTTAAGGAAACGTGCCTTTAGAACTGGTTTAAGTGAAAGCACTTCATTTATACCAGGAAATCTGTAAGATTGTAACTGTAGGATCCATCTCTGTTCTGTCACTTCAGCTTATTTCTCAAGTCACTGCCTCTCATACTTAACTTCACAACCTCAGGTTTTAGCTAGGGATTTTAGGCATACTGATCAATTATTTTTATCCCTCTTGCACAGTATGCAGTATAACCTGTTTAACAGTCCTTGCCCTAATTATTGGCTGGTTGCGTTGCATTTTCTTAAGACTACTATGGAAGATTGTTGAAAAGCCAGATTAGAACACAGTCCATAAAGGCAGCTTCTGTTGATACAGCCTTTTTCATGAATGTCCCAACAAAGAGTGTTTGTGAAGCAACAACTTGAACCTGCATCCTCAGAATGTTTAGGCACTACAAGCTGGTCTTCTGTCTTGGAGCAGGGCAGGCTTTGCCACTGTAGTTCTGCAAGAGCATACGTGCTCCTTCATCCTTTGCCTGTGGCCAGCTTAGATGCTGCTTTAGCACTGTTTCACATGTTGCCTTTCATACTACAGCAGTGATCTTTGTCTGTGCAAGTTCACAAACTACTTCAAATTGGGAGCTGTCACAGATTTCCCCCATGACACAAACATCTTACAAGAGGGTCTAACACAAATGACTGGTGCCAGAGTCATAGAGTAAAACTCAATGCCAAGAAATGCATTATAGTGCCTTTTGGAAAACTGCCACCCAAGCTAATTACTCCATCGATAAGTTACCCCTAATAGTTTACCTGGGAGTCAGGGATCTGGAAACATGTAGACAGTAATCTGGTCTTTCACCAACATGGGGCCAATGTAGTTAGAAAGTCATTCTATATCACCTAACTTATAAATAAGGGCATGATATCCAGGTCCAAGGAAGTCATAGTGTCACTTTATTCTGTCCTTATCAGACCCATCATTGAGTGTAATGCCCCCTTCAGCATGTATCTTACCAGACATATGCAACATTTGGAACACCCCCAAAGGATCCTTACCAGAAGAATCTAAGGTATAAGCACATTGTCCCACACAGATCACCTTAAAGCCCTATTTGTGTACTCAGTGTCCTACAGGTTACGGAGAAGCAATCTGTGCCTGGCATACAAAGCATCCTGGTATCCAGCTCTATTAGAGCTTTTGTACATCCACAAAATGAACAGCATCAGAACCACTAGATCCAAGGATTTAAAGTTTGCTTGTGATATAAATAAGACATGTTGGCAAGACATATGTGTCTCAGAGATCCCCATGGTCTGGAACAGGCTCACCATCCATGTGAAGCAGAGTCTATCTCTAAACCTATTTAAGAGTAAAATTAAACAATGGGTGGGAAATTGAAAAATCACACCTAGCCTAGCCCCCATATCTCTGATGGACAGAGGCAGAAGTAACTAACATATCTCCTCCCGATAAATGACAGTGACAGGGACACAGGTGGGTTGGATTGCATGGCCAGGATTATAAAGACCCTGGTGATCGTTAGCCTAGTGTATAACTATGAACCTACTAACATATCATGGCTTTGTGGGCATACTTAACAGCATCTGTAGGTCTTTGAGTAAGGTCACTGCTACATTATAAGTTCTTCCCTTCATCCCCATATCAGCCTGTGTTTCCTTTTAGTTTGAAGAGGCTAATTCCTTTGCCATTACTAGTAGTGCTGTCCACTTCCACACCTCTGACTTGCCCTGAGGGTGATGCATACCTTCTGTTCCACTCTGTGCATCTCATAAGCACACTTATTGGTAACCACCCTTTAGTTGCAAAAAAAAAAGTAGTCATTGGTGTAGGTACAGTGGCCATCTGAGAACTGGATCAAATGGTGGGATGTCTGTGAAGTAATCCCACAATGTCCTTTTATTCATATGCTGCTGTATTCATGACATCGTGGAGTTTGTCTCTGGTAAATTCTCACACGTCTAGGCATTATACAAAAGTTAAATGCTACAGCTAGGGTGCATGTGACTTCCCGCGCCTCTCTCGCACGTTGGTCGTAAACGGACATCATCACGCATCTCTTCAGAACTTCTCTGCCACCTGTGTGACTGCCAGCTCTGGTCGTCGCATTGCCAGTAGAGGCGTTTTCTTCATCCGACTTCAGATAAGTATCCCTTAGGGTTTTTCTGTTTGTTACTTGCTACTATTTTGGGTTACATAGGATAATAAGAGGTTACTAGGATAATGGACCTGGGTCCCTTACAAGCCTAGCCAAGAGTTTATCCCCAAAAAAGAAACCTCAGTCAGCACCTGTCGCCCCTGTCAGTGAGGGACAAAGGTGGAACCCCTGGGACAAATTTATGGTTTCCCATCCACTCATCAAGATTACGTTTGAAGAGGGCCAATGAGGTACTCTGTCTGACATGTATGGAAGTCTGTTTCAGAGATGGGGCAGCCTCTGGGAGGCAGACCTCTCTCTCCAGCAGGTTTTGTTGATGTTGCATACTAGATTTAGGCCTATCAAGCGGGTAATGCGCGAGGAGTTAGACTTACGGATATGGAGCATCTTTAGTAGGGCAGGGTCCGATATTGCCTTGTAGGCGAGACGCAGATCACCTCTGAGCAATCTGTATGATACCGAATAGCGTGATAGTGATTTAAGCCTGTCCACATAGGATAGGTGTTGGAGACCATGGATTCTCTTTGTGAGGTATTTCTGTGGCCTTTCCAGTTGGTATAGGTGTTTGGAGAGGTACATACCAAACAGGGCATTGTACTCAATCATAGGTCTAATAAGGGAGGAGTACAGAGAGGTAATAACCTCTTTTTTTCTGGATGCAATCTCTTTACTTATAAGATGAACCAAGTAAAAGGCTTTTCTGACCACAGCCGCCACATGATGGTCAAATGTGAGATTGTTGCCAACATGAGTACCCGAGTCTCTCACCACAGGTTGTGTGCTTAGGGGGTTGCAGTTGATGTGGTAATCAGTAGGGGCTGTGTATTTGCTGAATGGTACGATGATACATTTTTTTTTCCTTTTAACTTAAGGCCATGACCTTGGCACCAGTTATTTGTAGCTGTAAGACCCTCTTGCAGTATGTTAACATCAATTGGGGAGTCAGTGACAGCACCCAACTTAGTCATCCACAAACTTGGTCAGCCAGAGGCCCTTTGTCTTTGCCTGGACCTCTGAGAAGTATATGCCAAACAGTAGGGGTCCGAGGACAGATCCTTGGTAAACATCATTAGTGACAGGTCTGCTGTTGGAGGTGCCGGTACCTATTTTGACCTTGTGGGTCCCATCTGTGAGAAAGTTGGCCACCCATGTGACTACATGGGGATTAACACCAAGTTATGTTAGCTTTTCGATGATGCTCAAGTGGGGGATTGTGACAAAGGCCTTGGCCAGGTCATGGTAAGCTGTATGTACTGACTTTCCCTCATCCAGGGCCTTAGTGACAGTCTCAGAGAAGTCAGCTAGGTTCAGTAGGCAAGAGCTTCCCCTGACAAATCTGAATAGGGTGGGGTTGAGTGCTTGGAGATTGCCTATGTCCTTGTTTATGAGATCCATAATAATATAATCCATGACTTTACAGATCAGACTTGTCAAGCTAATGGGGGCGATAGTTTCCTGGGTCAGTAGTGGCACCACCTTTGTGCAAAGGGGTGACAATGGCAGTTCTCCACTCTGCTTTAATGAAGCCTGTAGTTAGGCTGTGGTTGAATAGGGTGCTCAGTGGCGAAGCTTGTCTTGTTGGAGATGGTGCAGAATACAGCCTGGGATACTATCAGGTCACAGGGAAGGTGTGTTCTTTGCCTTGGATAGAGCCTTTAACACTTGATCTACAGAGATGTGAGGTGTGGAACAAGTATCGGGGATGTCGACTGGGCCTTTGGAGGGCAATGAGGGTGAAGTTTGTGCTGAACCTATCAGTCAGCAGGTTGGCTAAGTCAACAGGATCAGTGTAAGTGGTATCATTAAGTACTAGTTTGGAACAAACTTGAGCTTTGCCATGGAGGTTCCTAACGTAACTGAAGAGGGACTTGTGGTTTCCCTTTGTTTTGGAGGCTGGTTTCAACTCATAATTGGCTTTGGAAGTTTTCACTAGTGATCTAATTTGTTTGTTGAGGCAGAGGAGGGAGTTTTTCCGATTTGGAATTTGTTCCTTTTTACCCTTGGACAACAGTTTCTTCCTTTTGTTGTAAAGCCTGTTGATAGAGGATGTCCACCAGACAGGTTTGTGTTTCCTTGAGGAGCAGATTTTAGTTCTGTTGGGTATTGCTGAGTCCATGCAGTTGTACAGGTGCTTGTATACTGCACTGGCGTACTGTTCAGCATAGTTGTCTGCATCATCTGTGGGGGGGGGGGTGAAGCTGTTGATACCCTCCCTTAGAAGGTTGTAGTCAGCTTTTGAGAAGATTTTTAGCCTGGTTATGGCTAGGGAGGGGTTGGGTGGGATAGAAACTTCGAATGAGACAGACCGATGATCTGAGCTCATCAGGGAAGAACATGCTATGGGGGTGGTACAGCGGTCACCCATGTTGGTGAGAACCAAGTCCAGTATGTTATCTCCCCTTGTGGGGTGATAAGAACAGCTGATCCAGGGCGTTAGAATTGATGAAGTCAAGGAATTGTTGGGTGAGTGCATTAGTGCACCAGAAACTAAGCCAATTGTTGAAGTCAAACATTTTTTGTTGTTATTGTGGTATCATTCTTGGTGAAGGTAGGATGCTACTTAGGGCTAGGGTCATACCTGCCTGGAGCACATACTCTTGAGAGCTCAATCATGTCTCTTTATATAGTCCAGGGAGATGCGTCTCAAGTCGTTCACACCAACATGGATAATGACAGAGTCATACTTGTACCTGTTGTGGAGAGACTTAAGTGCAAGATGTGACGGATTCTAGCACCTGGCAAACACCTTACCGTGACCTTCTCCTTGTTGAGCCTGATGAGGGAGGACACCAGTGAGTCTCACTATTGGGTCACCACTGACTATTATGCTTGATTTACTGTTATGCCTTATGGGCTCCTTTGGTTTATTGCTATGCCTAATGGACTGTGTTTGTGAGACACTGGTGCGTTGACTACTGTGTGTGATGTGATTGGTGTTGTGTGTGGAATGTTTGTGTGTGTTTTGGGGGTCTCTATTGTTTAGATAAGTTTTTGTTGAGGACCCCTGCATAGGAGGGTGTTTGGCTTTGTGATATGGGTGGTGTGATGCTTGTACTGGCAATCTCCTCTTTGTCAGGAAACAGCACTCTTCCAGGTCTCTCTCTCCTCTACTTCACCCTGTAAACAGTCCTTTCAGGGACCTAGACACCCCTCTTTCCATGTGCCTCTTCGTCTCCCTTCCTGCTTGGAAGCAGATTACCCAAGACTCCTGGGTCCTATCTGTCATAAAACAGGGATATTTCATGACCTGGGAGACCAGACCCCTCTCCCAAATGCATCCCTCCCCTGCCCAGAGACCAAATCCACTTTTCCCTCCAATTCTGCAGGAACTTCTTGCTCAAGGAACCATTCAAGAGGTCCCATCTTCTGCAAGAGGAAAGGGATTTTACTCAAGAATTTTCTTGGTCCCCAGGAAGGAAGCTCCCTGGAGGCCTATCCTGGACCTATCCCACCTCAGCACCTTCTTCCAAGTCCCCTCCTTCAGGATGCTGTCCCTCCTGACCCTTCTTCCACTCATTCTGCCTCAGGCATTCCTGGTGTCTGTGGACATAAAGGACGTCTACTTGCACATCCATCCATCCACTATTCAAAAAGTACCTCTGTTTCTCAGTGGATTCTACACACTATCAGTTTTGTGCTTTACCCTTTGGTTTTTCTACAGCCCCAAGATTATTTACAAAATGTCTGACCCCAGTCATGGCTTTCACCAGGCCTAAGGAAATACAGCTTTTTTCCTATCTAGACGACATCCTTATCCAGGCTACTTCAAGTTCCATGGTCTTGCAACACCTGCAGTTCACCATCTCCCTCCTTACAGGTCTGGGATTCACCATAAATCACAAAAAAATCTTCCTTGACACCCTCTCAAGATCAGATCTTTCTAGGACGTCGGTTTCTGACAAGGGAAATGATGGCTTGCTTGCCACCAGAAAAGATCGTGACCCTCATCTTTCTTTCAGGGAATCCTTCCTCTCAAAACCATCTCAGCCTGGGAATTCCTCAGAATCTTCGGATTATTGGCCTCGACTATCCCCATGGTCCCCCTAGCAAAGGCTGCACATGACGAAGTTCCAGTGGCATCTGAGAAGTATCTGAAAACAACACTTACATCCTCTAGAGTTCATGATCCTTATACTTCTTTGCCTATCCAAGAAACTGAAGTCGTGGATCTCCCAGATTCAGTCAAATCCGGGCTTGCCTCTACAGCCCACACCAAGACCACTTCACAGGTGCTTTAGACACAGGCTGGGGGGCAACCCTAAAACATTGAAGAGTGAGGAACACATGGACCCCCACTCAACAAAAAGATCACATCAATGTCAAAGAAATGAGTGCCTTGATATTAGCTTTGGATATTTTTCAAGGGTCAACTTCTCCCAGGCACCCTGAGGTGGTGTACAGACAACACCACTGTGCTGTGGTACATCAGCAAACGGGGAGACAAGGTCCTACCTCCTGTGCAGACTAGCACTGCAGGCTTGAGAAGTAGCACTGGAGAAACAAATCCTTTTCCAAGCAGTATATATCCCCTCCGCAGACAGTGTGATGGCAGATTTCTTAAGCAAGGTCATGACCCTGTCTCACGAATGAATGCTGAGCATGGAAGTGTTTCTGGACCAGATCCATCAATGGGTATTCCAAATGTGGATCTCTTCACCTCCCCCATGAACAGCTTCCAACCTTCTGCTCCAGGGCACCTCACCTAGAGGCTTGGAAGGTGGATGCTCTGTCAGTATCTTGGAAAATGATGTACACATATGCATTCCACCCCTTCCCTCTCATTCAAAGATTCCTCCTGAAAATTCAGAAGGAACAGCCTCAAATCTTGCTGGTGACTCCCTACTGGCCAAAACAGCATTGGTTCCCACTACTGTTTCACCTAGCTAAGGGCAATCACCACAAGTTACCCCAGAGAATGGACCTGCTCACACAGGACAAGGGAACACTCTTACACCCTCAACTGCCCACACTGAACCTCACATTGTGGGTGACAGGGCGTTGATTCCCTTCAGACACCTATATATAGTGGACATGCTCCAGGTTCTGTAGGAGGCCAGAAAACCAACTGCTAGAAAATCTTACCTCTCAAAGTGGAAGAGATTTTCCTTATGGTGTCAAAAAAAAAACAACCTACAACCACTGAAGGCAGACCCCCCAGTGGTCTTGTCCTACCTGTGTGACCTTATGAAATCTGGACTATCATACTCCTCCATTAATATCCACCTATCTGCCATCTCAGCTTGCCTGCCCCGGTACCACCTTTAGCATCTAGATTAGAGGTCAGACTCTTCCTGGGAGGGGCATTACACCTCAGGCCACCAAGGAAGCCCATTCTGTCTCTCTGTGACCTTAAATTTGTCCTAGAATAATTGACTGTACCACCATTTGAACCGGCCAAAGACTGCTCCCTCCAGCACTGCACTTGGAAGACCATACTCCTGATGGCCGTAACCTCTGCCAGAAGGGTCTCTGAACTCCAGGCCCTTATGGCATACCCCCTTCACTGTCTTCCACAAGGACAGGGTATGTTTGTGTACTAACCCCATGTTCATACCCAGAGTGGTAAATGACTTGTCATTAAATAAGACTATCAACTTGCCAACCATGTTCATGCCCAGAGTGGTAAATGACTTGTCATTAAATCAGACTGTCAACCTGCCAACCTTTTCCCCTCTCCACAGAACCAAGCAGAGAGGATACTTCACTCAGTAGATGTACACAGATAGCTTAGGTTTTATTTGGCCAAAACTAAATCCTTCTGAAAATCTGACGGGCTCTTCATCTCCTATCACCCTAGAGCCCTGGGTCAACCTGTTTCCAAGCAAACTGTATTCTCTTGGCTATCAAAAAACATTTCCTTTTGCTGCACCAACCATGGTAAGTCACTCCCAGCCCCAGTTAGGGCACACTCAACCAGGGCAGTGTCCTCCTCTGGAGCTTTCCTTAAAGGATTGGAAACAGCTGCTATTCTAGAGGCAGCTACTTGGTCCTCAGTTAACACATTCACCAGACACTGTAAACTGGATATGGTCTCTAAAGCCAGGGCAGGATTTGCCAGAGCCATCCTCCATGGGTTTGTGGAAGGTGCGTCTGGTCTGCCACCCCTTCATTAGGAGAGGAGCCTTTGCACTGTCCCTGATGTCATGAATACAGCAGCATATGAATAGAAGGACATAGTATTGTTGTGTAAGAACTTACCATGACCTTAGATGCCCTTCTCTTCTATATGCTGTTGTATAGTTTTCCACCCTGCCTTCCCCCTCACACTTGCCTGATTCCAGTTTCCCGGAGTAACCACTCCGTAGTCGCTGATTCCGGCAGCATTCGGTTCTGAAGAGGTGTGTGCTGATGTCCACTTTATACCCAATGTCCATTTGTGACCAACGTCCAAGAGAGGTGTGGAATGTCATGCGCACCCTAGTGGTAGCATTTAACTTTTGTGTAATGGCCAGGTGGAGAATTCACCAGAGGCAAACTCCCTGATGTCATGAATACAGCAGCATGTAGAAGAGAAGGACTTATAAGGTTATGGTAAATTCTTACACAACAATACTTTATGAATCCAACTGCAACAGTGATCTTATGGTTAAAGCTGTGATTATGGTGAGTATGCTCATGCATGCAACTCTCGACTGTTCCCTTATATTGTGGCTACCTGTACATGATAACAGGTTGTAGATAAGTACTAGCTATATTTCTGCAGCAGTCTAGTCACTAGTAGATAATTTAGTACAGAACTTAAGATTCTGCAAAGTTAATCACAGTTACTGTGGCGATGCTTCCCATCCCCCATGCAAACAAGTAGTGCTTGGCAATCTGTCCAAATGATATGACTTAATGTTACAGTGTCCCCTCCAAAACAAGTGGCATAGTGTGTCCTGCAAAACCAGCTTCTTTGTTTAGAAAGCATTCCAAATGTAGACAGTATAAATCAGACAAGCCTAGTTTTAAAAGCATGACAAGGGGACTTTTTATAACAAGCAGAGTTGGTTTCAGGACACCAACAGTATTGGAGATCTTTGAGGAGAGGTTACCGTACCCTCATTTTTGTCCCAGTCATGGTATTCTTCATTAGATCACTGATCACTGTTGCAGTATTCTTAAAATCCTGGAGAAAAAGATGACTGCTGTCCTGTAGACACTGCTATCCGTGGCTCTGTTCAAGCTTCAGAAAAATCCCTGGCTCTGTTCAAAGCTTCTGAAAAATCTACCAGAAAAAGAGCAAAAACTTGCTTAAATATGGAAATAACTATTTAAATCTACTCTTAATTACACTACCTCAACGATACTTTGTTCTAAAACCAATTGATCAACAAGTGAACAAGCAGATTCTTTGGGATTGAGCATCAGTCATCCAGCCACGAGGTAATAATGGCCTTATACTGCATGCGGCTCTGGTAGAAACTACTACAATGTCAAATGATGAATCAAGCATGGAAACTTTAACAACCAAAACAAAATTCTCAGTTTTAGCCTCTCCAGAGAAAGAAATTATCCAAAAAAGGCCAAGAACTAATAAGCAACAGGATCCTATGAAAACCACAGGAAAAACTAAACTGGACCAACTGGCAAATCTGGAAGATCTTAAAATTGGCCTCCAGCCGATCCGTCAAGCAATCCAGCACCTTACTGCTCAATTTAATTCCTTCGGAGACTCCTTCAACCAAATATTAACAAGAATGGAAAAGTCTGAGTCAAGGATTACAGAGAATGAAATTGGATTAGACAAACTTCAGCAACGATCGGACAATAACCTGAAGCTAATTCATCATATGCAGACAAAGATTATGGACTTGAAAGTTCGGTCAAGAAGGAATAACGTAATCATCCACGTTATCCTTGAGCAGTTCATTCATCCCAGCTTAAGCCCCTCTCTTAATTTTTAGGCAGTTGCGAAATAGTACAAAAAGGCAATACTTGCAGACAAAAAGAACTACTTCTGTAAACTACAGCAAAATCACCAAAACAATCCCAGAAGTTCTGGTCAAGTATAAATAAACTCCTGTTCCCAGGCCATTCGCATACACCTACCCCATTTCAGGCCGAACCAAATACCCCCCACCAAACTGCCAGTACCTTCAATACCTACTTCACAGAGACCATACAATCACTAGCCAGTCAACTGATCCCAGACAACTCAAGCCTTCCCACCACCATACCTGGCACCCTACCAACATTACATCTGCAACCCATCTCAACTACTCTCATCTACAAATTCATCCAAAAACTTAAACCTTGTACTCCTTCTGCTGACCAGCTACCATCTGAATACCTGCAAAAAGCAGCCAAAGTAATTTCCTATCCCATATCCATCCTCATAAATAGAGCTGTTAAGGAAGGAATCATTCCAGACATCTGGAAAATCTATCATATTATCCTACTACACAAAGGGGGTAACTCAAATGATTACTCTAACTACCGGCCAATAGCTCTTTTATCACCCTTAGCAAATATTATGGAAAAATGCATTCACCAACAACTATTAAACCATTTATCTCAACATAACAGAATAGCAAACTGCCAGCATGGCTTTAGGCCATCCCATAGCACCACAACTGCCCTATTATCCTTTACAGAAGCCATCAATAGAAATCGCAATAAAAACAACCTCTCATCTGCACTCTTTATTGACCTCTCAAAAGCTTTTGACATGGTAAACCATGCCCTTCTTATCAGCATTCTTGAGTCCCTTTCCCTTGACTGTCTGGCAGTTAAATGGTTCAAGTCCTACCTTACCAGTAGGCAGCAGGCAGGTCTCTGAGAAAATAATATATCATCCCTTCTGCCAGTCACCCTCGGAGTCCCTCAGGGCTCTATTCTAGGTCCACTTCTTTGCTCACTGTTTATCAATGACCTCCATGTAGCTATTCCACAAGCCACCTGCATTCAGTATGCAGATGATTCTACACTAGTATGCTCTGCAAACTCCCCATCAGAACTACATTCTCTAACTCAGAATGTATTTAACATAGTTGAAACATGGTTCACAAAACGTTGCCTCCTTCTCAGTGCTAAAAAAATTAAGCTCCTTCTCTTTACACCCACCAGTAAGTCCGCCCCCATAGATTTCTCTCTCATTTCCAATAATGGCACAATTATATTCCCCGACTCTACCACTAAATTGGTAGGAATTACAATTGACAATAACTTTACATTTGACAGCCACATAAATAACACCATAAAAACTGTCAATAGAAAAATAGGCTCCTTATATAGAATTAAACCTTTCCTAACTCCAATAGCCAGAACCAAGATTGCACACTCCCATTTAATTTCAACTCTTATGTACGCCTCACCCATATGTACTAACCTAAAGAAAAATAATCTTATCAAACTAACTAATTCCTATAACAACATCACCAGATTTGCCACTGGAAATCCATTTAGAACTCACCACTGTCTGAATCTAATGCAGCTAGACTGGCTTGAACTTCAAAACTATCTGAAAGTCTCCCAACTCACCATTGCCCACAAGATATTTTATCAACCTAACAGCACTCCTATACTCTCCAATCTCATAATCCCCTACAAAAATCCAAATTCCCTACGCTCTTCCAGCAAACTTCTTGCTAGCATAAGCAAGTCTAACCAACATGGCTGGAGATTTTCTGTTTTCCAACTCTGTGGGGAAAAAACTGGAACCTACTGCCTAATGAATTAACTTTACTTTCTTCTCTGCCTCTCTTTAAACAAAACCTCAAAAGACACCTCAAAACACACTGGTTATGCCCCTGCAGCAACCCTGATTAACCTTCTGCTTCACTACTGATGTTTCCTCCTCTAGAACCAGAACTTTAATTCACACTCTTTGGAAGCAGGACTGTAACTGCTGAACACAATTCAACATACTGGTGTAATCCATCCTGTTTGATGCTCTGAAAGTCAACATGAATCATATTGTATAATAATTTATCCTGTACATATTGTCACCTTTACTATTGTAAATACCTACTTTATTTTATTATTACTTCCTGTATTATTTTTAGTATTCTTTTTTTTTTTTTTACTTCCTGTATTTTTAGTAATCTTTTTTATTGAAATCCTTTCATTTACTGTGTAATACTGATTTTAAATTTTTAATTTCAATTATTTGTTGCTACTGGTCCTCTACTGAAAATGGAAATATATCCAGTTGGACTAGCCCAGTTAACAAATGTAAAATAAATAAATAAGTTAACCAGATCTTGATTACCTTACTGGAAGACCCTGTGGAAGTAAAGCACATTACAATAGAGAGAGTACACTGGGCCCTCCGTACTACCCAAATAACAGACAAACCAAGACCAATCTATGTTAGAATTTTAAACCACCAAGATGTGATGAAAATACTTCTAGTCACAAAAAAAAAAGGTTCACTTACTTGGAACGGGCATAAAATCTCTCTGGTGCTAGACCTTCCACTTCAAATCAGGCAAGCAAGGCAAATCCTTTTTCCTTATTGTGTGTTCCTGATAAGTAAAAAACTCAAATTTCGAATGAAATTCCTGAATACCATAATATTCACATATCAGGAAGCAAGGTACTCCTTCTCAAATACCAAAGAAGCAAAGGAAGTGTTCCTCTCTGCTTTTCAGGAGCTACCTGCTTCAGAATCAGTCATTAGTTGAGCGATGGTCATACGTCCGGTGAAGGCCATTTCCATGTTTTCAGAAAGGGGTTGGTGGTGAATTCTCTGTGACTCCCTCTAGGCCAGGGGGTGAGTATTCATAAATGGCCATAGGGATATAAAGGTATTGTTTTGAATTCCTATTCGGCTTGTTAAGAAAGTTACCACAACAATGAATTTTCCTTCCTGTGACGTAACCCCTTGTTATTACTTGGTATATCAGGCTACTAGTTAGGGCTAAATCAGATCTTGATCTGTGGAAGTACTTCTTCTTCCAAGGTATAATGGGAATAGAGCTGTGTTGTTTTGTTTTGTTTTTTATGTCCGACTTTTCTTTGAGACTTTGGTGATCCTGTTGTGTTCCACGAGGCTCCTTGTACGCCAACTCCTGAAACTTTCGTCGAGAGTCAAAATAACATGGAATAGACCCAATGGTTACTGGAGCTACATTGTTGTGTGCTGTTCAGATAAGACAAAAGGTTAGCATAACTGTCAGTTTATCGGAAGATGGACAGCAGCTTTACCTGTTTTTTTTTTTTTTTTTTTTTAAGACTTTTAGATTAATGAAAACAGGCAGTGGTTTCTTTAGAAGCTCAGGTCTACATCATTCTTCTTCACAGAATATCTGACTTCTTGGTTTGACACTAATACTTCTCTCTGATTGGGCTGTGACTGTTTCCTGAGCAGAATAAAACTCAAAACTTTGCCATGCTGTTGTGGATTTAATTGCTAATTAAGCGGCTTTGAAGTGATTGTGCGTCTTGATGCATATAGCATTTTAGATAATTACTTGCCGTAAGCACCAAAATGCTAAAATACAGAGCTTAACCTAGAGTAGCTTGGGGTTTCGTCTTTTATGCTGTTCTACAGACATTTATATCTTGTCCTACATGGTAAAAAAAAGTTAGATACCCAATGCTCCAATTTACTTCCTGGCATTGCATGGACTTTGTTTTCAAGAAATAACTTGAGAAATTAATTAGAGTTTGTTCTCAAACTAAGTCAGCCATTGATGAAATGCTAAGTTTATAATATTTATTAATGTAAGTAGACTTCGGGGAAATGCATTTAATTTTGTCTTTAGAAATCTGGGCTGATTCTCACCCACTCCTCACTCTACACCTTTCACCTTACCAAACAGCAGCAGGAGTTATTTTTGGCTTCTATGTATCAAACATATTGCTTTCTATGTTGTTTTCTATAAGTTTGTCAGCATAACCTTAATTTATACTGCATGGTGATCTTTACTCTTATATTTACATTTTAATTACTACACCTTGGACAAATATATTTGTGTGATATATAACATATTACAGGAGAGACAAATCAACATGCAGACATAAAATCACTTACTTGTGAAGAGTCAGAGTCATGTTTAACATAAAGCAGATAGCTTTTATAGCATGTATTTTCCCAGTGCTAACTTACTTGCAGGTTGTGAACAAGCATCGAACTCTCTATGGTAGAAGTCCCATATGCTTATATGTCTTGGAACTAACATGAGAGTTGTATGATACTTTCTCTTTGAGATTGTATTTTGACAGAGTTGAGACATTATAATATGTTGGACTTATCTGACTTGGTCATAAGAAGTACGTTTCTATAATCACCATCTCCTAGCGAATATCTTAACTCTGTGCAAGTCCCTTGGTCAGTTTAGAAGTTTAGATTAATATCGGAAAGTTTGGTGATCATTTACAAAGCTAGATCATAATCATTATTATTATGATGAGACAAGACAATTCTAGCTAACTTGAAAGAATTTATAACATGCTAACAGTATTCTCTCAGAGAACCTAAATTTATAAAATGGTTGGTTAAAATCTAGCCTCGGCAAGTTAAAAGCCCAACTGTAGGGAGGTATATACCCTGAGATTGTTCTAGCTGATTTAATAGTTTAAAAAGTGCCAATTCCAGGCCCCCCCTTTTCTTTTTTCTCTTTACCGCAGGTCCGTGAATGGCATAGATTGAATCAGGAAACTATGGAGACGCACAAATGATAGAAGGGCTAGAGTTTCTACAGATCCCCTCTCTTTTCCAGGTTAAGAAATCTTTAAGTTAATGTACATAACTTATAAGATGATGAACTGTGATGTTTAACATCACAACTACTCTTGTTGTTGAATAAGATTTTGGTGCATGTTGTTATCTGGCAAAATAACTAAGCTCGGTAAGGAGGCGGTTCTTATAATAGAATGCTGCACTGTGCAGTGTTTACTACAGGTTATCAATGCAGTTTGTTTACCTATATTTCTCCTAAGTGGTTTCAATAAGCATAGTCCTTCCATCGTTAACTATAGTTAACTGATAAGGTTGTTCATCCTACTACTGTTGTTGAGTGTGATTCATGTAGTTAAAATTAATAAAAGATTTAGATGTAGCTAGAATAAGGTTATTGTTAAAATTGTAAATGCACAGTCTTCGTCTTAACTGTTTTCTTCCATAAAATAAACAGGTGGCTAACCTCAATTACTTTCATAAATCTTTTCTCCTATTTTCACTTCTTCTGTTCTATTATTTCTTTTTTTTTTTTGGTATGTAAGTTAGACACCATGAAGAGCCAGGTTTGAGATATGTTTTTATTAAGGGGAAAGTTAATTTTGGGGTATCTGTGCTAGACTAGGTTAGATACGTAAAGTGTGGGCTTTTTCTAACTACAGTTAGTCATTGTTTACCTTTCCTCTCTCTTCTTGGCCTGGTGGGTTAGTGGGTAGGCACAGGATTAAGGCAAAAAGAATGATGTGTTGGTCACATTCTTCTTCTTCTGGCTTTTCCCAGTTAGGGGTCACAACAGCGGATCACCTGTCCACTCATGATTGGCAGTGGAGTTTTACGGTGTCGAGTTGCCAGCCCAGCACCCAACCTTCCACAGGAGGTACACACACTCATGCCTAGGGCCAATTTAGTGTGTCCAATCCACCTACAGCATGCCTTTTGGATGTGGGAGGAAACCGGAGCACCTGGAGGAAACCCACGCGACCACAGGGAGGACATGCAGACTCCACATAGAAGGCAGCCCAGCCGAGGATCAAACTGGAGAACCTCTTGCTGTGAGGCAGCAATGCTAACCGCTGCACCACCGTGGCCACCCAGTGATGTGTTGTTCACCTAATTATCTCAAATGGATATATACCATTAAATATATCACAACCTTAAGTTACCTTTTCTATTCACTCTTACTTGTAATAGTATAGAATGTGGGAGATTGATTCATGGAATGTAAAGGGGATTCAGTCTTTTAAAAAAAAGGAAACACTTTTTTTTCACCTTGCTTTTAAATCAAATGCTAATATAATCTTAATACAAGAATCACATATGATGGAAGAACAGTGGTCAAAAATCGGAGGAAAATGGATTAAAATTATTATTGTTTATGGTAAAGAAGCAAATAGGGCCGGGGTCGCAATAATAATTAAGAAATTATTCCAAGCTAACATAATGCAATATGATACTGATGCTATGGGTAGTTGGTGTTACATAACTTGTAAAAGCCCCTCTATAAATAAGCCAATTATGATTCTAAATATTTATGCCCACTGCAGCAAACAACAGGATTTATTCATGTCCCTGTATAAAATTTTATCTGCCCTAAAGGATCATTATATAATTATTGGAGGCGACGGGAACACGTACCAAGATCCTTTAACCGATAGATCAAATACAAACAAACCATATAACATTCAAGCAACTATTGCTTTGTCTGAACTCAAAAATTAAACTATTTGATTATTTCAACCATCGAAATAAAAATGAGGTTACAAAAGAAATGTTTACATTCTATTCCCAACGTCACAAAATGTGGTCCAGAATTGATTTCTTCTTAATTTCTGATTTTATTTGAACCTGAACATGAACTCCTACATTGATACTACGTTTTTTTCTGACCACTCCAAAGTTACTCTCAATATTAACTGGTCTAATAAACAGTACCTAAGTTTTAGGGGGTATAATTGGGCTCTTAATCCTAACTTGCTTCTAAAGCAAGATATTGAGGAAGGGGTTAACTCGTTATTAGAAGAGTTACCTCTTTCCCAAATTCCGTTTGACACTGAGTAGGCAGCTACTAAAGCCCAGATAAGAGGTTTTCTTATCAGTAAAGCAACTCACCATAAGAAACTACATAATGATAAAGAAATGTCACTAAAAAAAACATTCTCAAGCAAGAATCAAAACTGCAAAAATACTTTAAAAAAGAAACAGAGGACCATCTAATAAAGGTGCAAAAAGAACTCTACCTACTCAATACAAACCATTGTTATTCTGTGAAATTAAAAACTTAGGTAATTATGCAGAAGGAGCACAGATACCGTCCAGGTTCCTGGCCCGACTAATTTCCCAAAGAAAATCTACACGTATTATTCCTGAGATAAGCTACCTAGACAGGACATATTGTTCTAATGCAGAATTTCTTAACCTGCAAATTTATGGGGAGCAGAATTCTTGTGTAGCAGAACAGGCCAAAACCCATTTTCTTCAAAACTTGAGCTTTCCAAAATTTGACCATAATCAACAAAAAGTTTTGTCAGCCTCCAATATTCATCGTGCGTACAGCTGCAGTAATCACAGATGGGTTCTCTGCCATCAGGCGGGTTCTCGGTCGGCCGAATTCCAAAGTCTAGGTCCAGCGTCGGTTGTTGTCGCTTTCTCTCCTGACGTCAGTGAGGCCGGAGTATATAAGACACAGCCGACGCCATGTTCTTCAGTCTTTTTTGCCGCGCGGTGCCCGAAGCAGTTCGCAAGTGCCGGTCGGCCAGCTCCTGAATTACGAAAAAATTGGAAACCGAAGTCTTCATTAAAGCTAAGTACCCCGTTGGGGAAACTTTTCTTGCCTCAGACCGATGTCAGAAAAAGTTAATAATTGTATTTCTTGTGGGAAGCAAATACCGCATAAGGATTTCCATTCCCTCTGCATACCTTGTTTAGGCCCAGACCACGACGTCTCGGGCTGTCGCTTTTGCGCTACTTTCAATAAACGCACTATTAAGCATCGGGCGGAGTTCGCCCAACACTATTTTGGTAAAGCCTTTGATTATAAAATGTCGTCAGAGACTCCGACTACCGTTTTGTCCAAAAACCGCAAGGACAAGGACCGACACCACGCCAAAACCGGCTAAACGTGGTCCGGTTCTCAGCGAGAGGCCTTTGCAGTCCCTGACTACCGACGACACTCCTTTGGTGGTGTCCTCTGTACCCGAGACCGCAGGTACCTCGGCCCTTTCCCAGACTACAACCACCGAAGCCATTGCTAATGTTGAGCCTCCTAATGTGGACAGGTCCACTTCCACCCATGGTGTCTTTAGACCCTGATCTTCTTTTTCTATTAAGGCCTTTACTAAATCCAAAGCAGCCAGGCATCCCAAGAGGCCTGTTGCACAGGGCCCATCTCCAGGCCCCATGCCTAAAAAAACAGATGCTTAAAATGGCTGAGGATTTAATTACTCTTATCAGAGGTTCTCAACCCCCTCCAGACAAGAGACCCAGAGTGGAGGAAGATTCTCCCTCTTCTGATCAGGGCTCCATTTTATCAGAACATTCTGATGTAGAGGAACACTCTTACTCCCCTTTTGAGGATTCAGATGCAGAGCAGTCCATTCCTTCTGTATCTCCTCCTGAGGATTTTTCCTTTGGGGAAACCTTGCACACTTAAGGGAACACTTCCATTGGGAAGGCCAAGACTTTTCGATTCCAAGAAAAGACTTGGGGAATTTCTTTGTTACCTCAACACAGACCTCTGGCGATACCTCCTGTTTTGGACATTCTTGATGATGTCTATTGGAGGCTTGCCTTAACCCGGATTCCCTGCCTCCTGCACCAGTCAAACCTGATAGGTACTACAGAGTTCCTAACTCTCACCAATTTCTCTACAAAAGCCATAATGCTGACCCTGAAACCATTTCTCAAGGCCCCAAGGGATTGAAGGCCTCTACTGCCAAGAATCCACTTCCTGCCGAAAGAGTCAAGATCCTTAGAAAGGTGGGGAAAAAAGGTATATACCTCGGCCACCCTAGCCATGAGGGCCTTAAATTGTCAGTTTCATATGCTTAAATATCAACAGTTCCTGTTATCACAATTAAGGAATAAAATGTCTCAACCTGAACAACCAGATTTGAAGGAGTTGCAGGATATGATGCATAGTGCAGAGCAAGTGGGTAAACACACCTTACAATGTGGCTATGATGCCCTAGAGGCCTCAAGTAGAGCGGCTGCTACAGGATCAGTCATTCAGACATGCCTGGCTTAGGGAACAAAACTTGCCTGATCATGTGAAAGCTAAACTTCTAGATGCTCCTTTACAAAAGGATGTGCTGTTTGGTACTAATGCTGAGGAGATATTACGGAAAATGGAAGAAAAAGCCAAATCTATGCAAACTGTCAAAGCTTTTTTACAGGTCCAACCACCACGTTTTAGCAGAAATTGGCCTTCAAAAAACTGGTCCTTTCCAGCCACTGACAAGCCCCAAATAGGTAGATACAGACGCACAAGGGGCAGAGGGCAATCACAAGGATCAAGTAGAGGCCGACAATGGCAAACTCTAGCACCAAGAGGTGGCGAAGACAGTGCAACAATACAGGAACAAACCCAATGACTCCTCTAGTTTAATGAATTTGTGTCTATCAAGCGTGTTAAAATTAAAAGCTTTAAATAGATAACATTAATTTTACATAAAAGATTCTAATTTGATACTGTACCTTTTTATTGATTAAGTTTGAAACATAATAATATTTACACAGTTTTTATATATATAAAAATATGGACTGTGTTTTTGGTCATCTATTCAGTATTATTATGATCACAGTTTGGTCTTTAAACATCATGCAATTAATTATTTATTTTATACGTATTACTATATATTTTTATGTGTCTATATTCCCAGCTAAATATCTTAGTTCTTATAGTAAAATTATGTCATTATCAACATATTATACATTTTCAGTTTTAAGCCCTGACCAGCTTTTTAAAATGTGATTTTTTAGTATAACATTTTACACATATTGTACATATATATTTAATATTATTTATAAATTGAGTATTATGTACTTAACATTGTAACATTTTAGAGCAGGTTTCATACTGTTTAAATATTGTACTTTTATCTGCTTTTAAATGACTAATTGATAATTAACTACAAGCTATATAAGCATCAGTTTTATGTTGTTCTGGGTCTGAAGAAGGTGGAATATTTTTACCACACTGAAAACATACCATATTTAAGTTTTTAGTTGCTTTAGCATTACGTTATTCGTATTTGCTTGTTTCAGCTTTCTCCTGCCATTCAACTCGTTTTTCTTTTGATTTTTGTCTGAACTCAAAAATTAAACTATTTGATTATTTCAACCATCGAAATAAAAATGAGGTTACAAAAGAAATGTTTACATTCTATTGCCAATGTCACAAAATGTGGGTCCAGGAGTGATTTCTTCTTATTTCTCTGATTTTATTTGAATTCTGAACGCGAACTCTCCTACATTGATACTACGTTTTCTGACCGCTCCAAAGTTTTTCTCAATATTAACTGGTCTAATAAACAGTGCCCTGAACAGTTTTAGGGTATTAATTGGGCTCTTAATCCTAACTTGTTTTCTAAAGCGAGATATTGAGGAAATGGGTTAACTCAAGTTATTAGAAGGAGTTACTGGAAAAAGTTACCTCTTTCCCTTATTCCGCTTGATTATTTGCTGAGTGAGCAACTACTAATGCCCAGATAGTTATATTTTCTTTATCAGTAAAAGCAACTCACCATAAGAAACTACATAATGATAAAGAAATGTCACTAAAAACATTCTCAAGCAGAATCAAAACTGCAAAAATACTTTTAAAAAGAAACAGAGAGACCATCTAATAAAGGTGCAAAAGAACTTCTACCTACTCAATACAAACCATTCATCATTCTGTGAAATTGAAAACTTGGTAATTATGCGAAGGAGCACAGATACCGTCCAGGTTCTCTGGCCGACTAATTTCCCAAAAGAAAATCTACACCTATTATTCACAAGAATGAAACTACCTAGACAGGGACATATTGTTCTAATGCAGAATTTTAACTTACAACTTGCTGGTGTAGGGCAAATTCTTGTGTAGCAGAACAGGCCAAAACCCATTTCTTCAAAACTTGAGCTTTCAAGAATTTGACCATAATCAACAAAAGTTTTGTCAGCCTCCATTTAAAAGGAAAAGCACCTTCACATCAATCAAAAGAAATGCTAGCAGTAATAAATGCAATTACAGCTTTCAAGGACCTCCTGCATCCAGGACAATTACTGATAAGAACAGACAACACCACAGTAATGTGGTACATAAACAAACAAGGAGGAACACATTCATACCCCTTGTGCAGACTAGCCATGACTCTTTGGAACTTGGCTCTGGATTGGCAAATCGAACTTCAAGCACAGTACTTACCAGGATTGGAAAACACGCTGGCAGACAATCTAAGCAGAAATATGACAGATCCACACGAATGGAAGTTGCATCCTCAGGTGTTTACAGAGATAATCCAAGCGTGGGGGAGGCCAGACATAGATCTTTTTGCCTCCCACAGGAATCATCAATTGGAAAAGTTTTGTTCAAGGACCTTTCATCCAAAGGCCTGGAGAGTGGACACCCTTTCATTCATTTGGACAGCATGGACAGTTTCACGCATTCCACCTCTGCCTCTTCTGCCCAAGGTGCTTTTGAAAGCAAGAGCAGACAGACCGAAGATGATACTGATTGCTCCAGATTGGCCAAGGCAACACTGGTACCCATCCTGAGGAGCCTAACACATACTCCTCCCTGGTCCCTGCCTCTAATGCCTCTTCTGCTGACTCAGCACAGCTACAAAACTCTTCACAGTCAGCTGAAAACACTCAATCTCGCTGCATGGAAAATTCCTTAACACCACAACAGACCCTACTCTCCAAGGAGGTGCAGGATGTCATTTTGGAGGCCAGAAGGCCATCTACTAGAAAAGCTTACTCCATAAAATGGAAGCGGTTTTGCTCTTGGAATGAGAAAAAGGCCAGGACCTAGAAAACTGAACTTGCCTCAGGTATTACAGTATCTAGCTGAGCTGCTGAACAGTGGACTTTCATTTTCTTCCATAAAAATCCATGCCTCAGCCAATTCTGCAGAATTCAACACGGATCCTCCTTTATTTTCTCACCCACTCTTCGACAGTTCCTCAGAGGGGCTAAGAATATAAGACCACCAAGGAAACAACCAATACCAGCCTGGGATCTTAATTACATACTAGAAAAATTAACATTGCCTCCTTTTGAACCAGCTGCCTCAACAGATTTGCAATATTTGTCCTGGAAAACAGCCTTCC
Organism: Protopterus annectens; assembly: GCF_019279795.1. NCBI lineage: Eukaryota > Metazoa > Chordata > Ceratodontiformes > Protopteridae > Protopterus > Protopterus annectens. The sequence goes on along the minus strand of NC_056742.1, from coordinate 535,327,541 downwards.
TTCTGGCTATCACTTCAGCTCGTAGGGTTTGAACTACAAGCCCTCATGGCGGTGCAGCCCTTTCTCATCTTCCATCAGGACAGGGTTTCCCTTCATACCAACCCATCATTTATGCCTAAAGTGGTATCCAGGGTAGCTTTAAATCAAGCCATACACCTACCTACCTTTTACCCCAATCCTCAAAACAAAGGGGAAAGGCTGCTACACTCTTTAAACATCCATAGGCAGCTACGTTATTATTTGGACAGAACAAAGTCCTTCAGGAAATCAGAACAACTCTTTGTGTCCTATGCTGTAGGGGCTCAAGGGAAGCCAGTTACCAAGCAGACTATTTCTAAGTGGATAGGCCACTGCATATGTTTTTTTTTATTCCTATCATGGGAAATCTGTTCCTACAGGCATCAGATCACACTCCACCAGGGCCACAGCTACCTCTACAGCCTTCCTCAGAGGAGTTCCTACCAAAGATATTTTGGAGGCAGCCACTTGGAGTTCTGTACATACCTTCACAAAACACTACCACCTGCCTTTATATTCCAAAACTAGAGCAGGCTTTGCCACTGCTGTGTTGCAGGGCATTCTGGCTCAACCCAGTTCCTCCTAGTACCTACCACCTTGTGCGTAGCTTTGGGACTCTACCCATCTGTGATTACTGCAGCTGTATGCACGATGAACATAGTACAGTTTTGTACCTACCATAAATGTAGATGTTAGAGTGCTAATACAGCTGCAGTACAGGTTTCACTCCCTCCTTCCCCACTTGGTAAAGGCATGGGGCCTAACCCCCTCTTCATACAACCTGACTGGGTTATCCTTCTATGGTTTATTTGCTTGCAACTACTGATTTTGGATTATATTGCATTGCATGTATATACATATAAACATAATTTATGTATTGCCTCCCTTCTGGGGGCACCTGACATCTGGGGCAAGAAAGACTGAAGAACATGGCATCGGCTGTGTCTTATATACTCCGGCCTCACTGACATCAGGAGAGAAAGCGACAACAACCGACGCCGGACCTAGACTTTGGAATTCGGCCGACCGAGGACCCGCCCAGAGAACCCATCTGTGATTACTGCAGCTGTATTAGCACTCGAACATCTACATTTATGGTAGGTACAAAACTGTACTTTTCCCAACAGGAGATTATTCTAGTAATAAATAATTTAAAACCCAGTAAAGGCGCCAGATCCAGATGGCATCACTGCTGAATTTTATAAAACGTTCTGCTCAAAAATCTGTAGGATATTGCTATTTCTTTATAACTACATAATTAATAATAACATTACCGATGTTAACTTTAACTCTTCAAAAGCTATCTTTATTTTTAAAGGTAATGCTAATCCAAAAGATCCTAAGAGTTATAGACCCATCTCTTTAATTAACCTAGATGTCAAATTACTCACAACAATAATGGCTAATAGACTGAAATCCATAATAACGTATATCATATTGCCAGAACAGTCAGGGTTTATTCCATTTAGACAAACCTGTATTAATACCCTTACATTGGAAACACTAATGAGCTTCTCCCATCAAAAGAAGTACCCAATATTTGTGCTAGTGGTGGACACATATAAAGCTTTTGACAGGCTTAATGTGGAATTTTTACTATCGATTTTACCTTATTTTGCATTCCCTCCATTTTCATCCAATTTATTAAAACACTGTATGATCAAGCTTATACGATCCTTTACATAAATAAAAATATGTCTAACAGAATTATCATTAAGAACGGAACTTGACAAGGTTGCCCTCTATCCCCATATCTTTTTAATCTATACATGGAACCCTTGTTTTTACTTATCAAGCAAGCTACCTATCATAGCCCTCCAAATATCTTTAATACCAGAATCACGCTAACAGCATTTGCAGATGATTTAAATCTATACTTCACCTTACCAAGCTCTGATATTTCAAAACTATTGAAAGCTATTGAGAATTCTTCGAACTTATCTAATTATAAACTGAATCTAGACAAATCTGCAATATTTCATTTAAACTCATACAAGCTACTATCATTATATCCCCATCCAACAACAATTAAAATAAAACAATCAATAAAATATCTGGGGATCACATCTTGTCAGAATAAGCTTGCGTTCTATCAAATTAATACTGTTAAAATATGGCAAAATATAGTACAAGATTGTGGCAGCTGGGATAATCTAAAACTACCTTTCTTAGCAGAAATCGCAGTTGTTAAGATGAACATACTACCCAGATTTTTATATGTTTTTATGGCCTCTCAATTAATAGTATATAACAAATTCTTTAAAAGGTTACATTCACACTTGGCCAAATTTATATGGTCCCTGGAATCCATTAGGATTTCTTACTGTAAACTAATGCTACCAAAAGTGAATGGTGGACTTAATTTACTAGATTTCAGACTATATTTTGACATCATTAACAGTAGCAGATTATTGAAAATTGCTGAACATGATATGAATGGAAACTCATGGTCTCCCTTCTGGCTAGATTTATACCATAAATATATTAAATCACTCAGCTTTAACCCTAAAACTCTGCCCTTTCTTGATAAAAGGAACTTGATATCCTATAAAATACTTACAGTAATAAAATTCTTTATAGTCAGTCTACAAAAACTTTTTGCATCATTAAATTTATCCACTGCCTCAGCAACTCTGCAACCTATACACCTTAATACGAACCTAAAACTTAATAACTCAGTGTTAAATTTAAACAATTTTCCGCTATTACAAGAAAAGCAAATATTTGAATTTTCCCCCTTTCGTAATTCTACCATCATGAATATGAGTGATGAACTAAAATTACCCAAGAGCTATACTGTTATTTTGAGACATTAAAGAACTGTGCTCTGGTCTATTATCTAATAATAACTTAGTGGATAAAGATATAGAAACTTGTAAATCCCTTTGGAAAGTAATATCATTAAAGAAAAAAATTATCTCAAAGACATACAACCTGATTACTGCAATTAAGTACCAGAATGATATATTACTTTCAAATTACTGGGTTAAAACAAACCCCTCCATTTTTGTCAGATAAAACAATCTATAAAACTGACTTCTAAATCAGTTCCCCTGAAAAAACTTTCATATATATACAACTCATGATTTTAAGTAATGCATACATCCCTCCTACAGTTTTACATAAGTCTACCCCTGGATCTCCCTCTTCTGTCCTTACTGTGAATATCAGAGAACTGATCTCTTCCATATGTTCTGGAGCTGCAAGTGTGTTTATAAACTTTGGAACTCCTTAATGGTTCAGCTTCAAATGGTGGGGTACGGAAAAGCAACCCTGTGATGGGAATTCACCATGCTTTACATTCCTCCCCCCTGGTCTGACTACAATACTAACCCGTGTTTTGATTACCCTTTTTTTGCTAGTCAAATTATATATTGCTTCAAATTGGGTAGACAGAGCATCAATTACATGGCGGGGGGGTTTCAAACAAATGACATTCAGGCGCTTGACAGCTTATAAACTTGCGGTGTCTAACCATACATTTCATTGTATGTTTGAGTATTGGGATTCACTATTTAATCATATTTTACAATAAATGTCTAATCCTTAGTATTCCTAATTTATTTCTTCTCTATTATCCTCCATACTTCCTACTCTTTAAATAAATTTTAAATAACTACCTACTTCAAAGTTTCCTATTGATTTTCTCCTCTATGGTTCTACTTACCCCGTTTCTCCCTCTTACCTTGGATTTTCACTTCACATATCTACTAACCCTCACAGATACTTCTTTACTTTCCCTCTTTCCTTGTGTTTTCTAATTGTTAACGTGAATGCCACATTTGTAAATATATATACTATAGTTTATTCATGTCCTTTTTTGTTATTAACTACTCTGTTTGCCTATTGTCATTGTCAGTCTTTATTGAAAAATATGTTTTATTGTACAAAATAAATAAAGATTATGTAAAAAAAAAGCGGGACACTAAGAAGAGCCCATCTACCTGGTTAGCTTTCTGAAGCTAAGAATGGAATTGGGACAGTGTCCTGGTATAAGAGGTTTGTATATCATTGCAGTCTTCAGTACTTCCTTGCTGCTTTTCAGCTTTGTAGACATCCGTCAGTGTCAGACTCGCTGACCATTTCTCCTTTTCCTTGGTTGCAGTGTTTAAAACTCCTGCACATAAATACCTCTTAGAAGGCTGTGTGTGACAAAAAAAGGCATGTGCAGTTATGGTAGACCAGTACCTTATAGAGACTACCACATTATTTGTTTGCTCAGTCTTTGTGGGGGTTGGTACTCAATGTAAAGTCTATTAGGTTTGTCAGAGTTTTGCTTTGAAAACTATTAGAAGTCATCTTAAGACCCTTGGTCAGTATCTTGAAAATAAAATGTTATTTGACACTTCAGCTAAAAAAAAAAAAAATGGATAAAGCAACAAAATAAGTCAGTGGTCAGAATGGACAAACTCAGCGAGGTGCGTTTGCTGCCCCCCCAACCATCCTTCAGCATCTCTCAAGCCTCCTAGCATTGCCCAAATGGAAGCCATTACAACTGTCCTCCTAACTTTTTCCCATTGGCCTTCCGAAGATTAGTTCCTTCAAATATAGAGTTGTTGTAACAGAAGGGGAAGAAGGTGTTCAAGTTATTCATAAAGGAAGTAATTTAAGGGTCTTGAGTAGAGGTATGTCCCTCAGTAGCTAAATCCCAAGTGGATATTCCACTTAAAAGACAGCAGATGGCTAAAAGTGTTTCCTCTCTTCCTACTCCTAGACACATTTCTACTGAGAAATCTCTTCCTCAAACCACTCAAGGCAACTGGTTTGGTTTAGTGCAAGCCTTACATCTGGGACAAGCTACGCCTTCTCCTTTTCCTACTTAAAGGAAAAAAGTGATTCTCCTCCTTATGAAGGAACTCTCTGTGATGAAGATGGTGTAGACCTTGCTTCTGAGATCTCCTCTACTGCTGTGAGGCAGATGTAGAACATTCTGTCTGCTATGACTTTCTTAATGAAGACATTTCTTTTGTTGAGACTTTATCCTAAATTAAATATTTTTTTCAGTGGTAACAGAGATAAATTTGTGATACTGAAGATATTTTGACCTTCATATGGATGTTCCTAAACTTGTGACTATTTCTCCAGTGCTTGGAGCCTTAAACAATGCTGCTTCCCTAATACCAGATTCTTTACTTTCAGCTTCTTAAAAGCCTGACAGATTTTACAGGGTGCAGGATTATCATAAAATCATGTTGCTGACCCTGCTGCTATTTCTGTGGGCTTGAAGAAGGGAGATAAATTAGTTCCTGCTCCTAGTTTTCTGCCTAATGAAAGTAGAGTCCCTGACAGGTTCAGCAAAAAAAAAAAATAAGTTCATAACTCTGCAACCCTGTCATTTTGGGCTGTCAATCATTAGACATGTAATTAAATTATGTTAGGCTATGTTAGACAGTATGGCTCAGAAGTTTTCTTTAATTCCTGATCTACACTTGACATCATAACTTCTAGAAATATGTCATTCATCCTGTCAGTTTGCTAAGGATTCCATAAAATGTGGATCTAATGCCACTGGTTAGCATCTAGAGCACCTGCCATTGATTCATCTTACCAGGGGATGGCGAGGAACAGTTTCTGAATGCTCCTCTGAAGAAAGATTTGCTGCTTGGGTGGCTCACAGCTGAAGTCTTTAGAAAGTTGAAAGAGAGAGGTAAAGTGATGCAAGAGAAATTGTTTTGCAAAACCACATCCTTTCTTTAGAAAGCATTCCAAAATTAGACAAGATAAATCAGGCAAGGCATGTTTAAGAAAAAATTATAAGGGAACTGTTAAAATAAGAGTGGGTTCCAGGACACCAACTCTGTTAGAGATCAGCTCTGACCTTGTTTCCAGACCCCCTCTCCATTCCTCTTTTCCACCCTGACCAATTCTTCCTTCGTAACAGAATTGTTGGCATTATGGGAAGTCATCACTTCAGATTCCTGGGAGTTAAACATCATAATAAGTGCTTTGGTTTCACCAGGAACATCTCATTCCAGCTATTGTTTTATACTTTCTTCTATTAGGAGTGATAGAAGAAGTGTCTGGAGTCCTAAAAAATCTTTTCACTTTACTAGTCCTCAGGAGAAACAAAGACTTGAGGCCATTTCTAGACCTTTTCCAGTCTCAACACCTTTTTGAGGGTTCTTCACTTATAAGTGCTCACCGTCTAAACTCTCTTGCCTCTTCTACACCTAAGTGAATGCTTGATTACTGTAGATTTAAAAGATTTTTACTTACACATTCATATCAACAAAGGTCACTGAAGGTGTTTACAGTTCTGTTTCTTGAGCTTGCATTATCAGCTTATTTCTTTGCCCTTTGGGCTTTCTACAGCAGCAAGAATATTTATAAAGTGCCTGGCTCTGGATGTGGTCTTTTGCAGGCTGCAAGGAATTCACATCTATCCTTACCTGGACTATTGCCTAATTCAAGCAGCTTCCATTTCAGGGGGCACTAAAGGCTTTGGATCTCTCTGTGAAGGATGCCAGCCTAGCTAGTTAGAATTTTGTAGATAGTTCTGTCATTTGTAAATATCAATATAAGCCACAGGCTTGTTCTCTTAAGTGTAAGAAAATTGTGTTAATATTGAACGTCAAAAATGTAACAACAGTGCACTCTGGTGGAAGAAAGCTGATAAGTTAAGCATTGTATGACTGTTTGATCCCAAACTCGGACACGTGTTGTCTGGACCAGCATATTCTTTCTGTTGTTTTGAGACCAGCTAATTGCTAGATTTTACATATGTAATGTCTTTAATTGCTGTGGTTTCCTGACCAGGTACAAGATCGAAGTTATGTTGAACTCTGAGTTGCTGTTCGCCTGGGAACCAGAGAAGAATGATGTAATCTAAAATGAGTCAGCAGTGATGTATTATCAATTTAAAAGACTGTCTCAGAGAGAGAGAGAGCATTTTTGTATTTTGTCTAAAGCTGACAACAACTCACCAGTACTCTGCTTTTGCTCTATATGTAAGTTTATTTAGAACTGTGATTGCTCTTAGGAAAAGATAGAAAATAGTAAGTTTAGTCTAGCTGTTTTCTGTATTTATGTCAGAACTATTCTTCAGTATTATTTTAAGCATTTTCCTGTGATGTCTGAGCTCTTGACTAGCACTGTGCAGTAAGTAGTATTGTCTTGTTTTTATTTATTAAACCTTTCAACTGTAGCTGTTTTGTGTAGAGATAATTTAAGCTCTAGAGTACATTGCATGTATGTAGTGATACTGTACAAAGCCACTCCAATAAGCCTTAAAAGTTCTGGTCACACTTACTAACTGGATAGTAATATTGCATAGTAATAATTGGACACCCTTTGGGAAGGGCCTTATGGGTAGCTGATAAGTAGTGGGGTTTTGGTGGCAGTAGATTACTACCTTATCGCCTGGACAGAAGGGGCACAGCTAGTGAATCTGTGCCAGCTTTCTTCAGGAGTGTCTGTGTGGTTGTATATAAATAATATCTCAAAGTGTGTGTGTGTGTGTGTTAGCTACTTGGGCAGGGACATGAAGCACTGGTTGGACAGAAGGAGTGCTGGGAGGACTTGGCTTGGAACCCTGGCTAAGGACTCCACTCTGTAGCTTTGCCACTGGGGAGCCTTATTGGGGATCAGGAGAGAAAGGGAGAAACCAGCCCCAGACTGACTGTGATCTCTGTGTGCTCTTAAGGGAAATTGTACTTTACTGTGTGTGTATTCATTATCCTTCCCAATGTGGCTGCCCCTCACTGGTGTTAGTGGTGAGGACTGAGGCTCCTTGATTACTGGGCCAGTGCACGGGCATCATAGTCTCCATTAACTTTCTTTCAAAATTTAGGATTTGCTCTCATTGTGAAGAAATCTTCTGTAATCTTATCCTTTGTAGTGGTCCTCTGAGGTTGCCTAGTAGATGTTACTTTACAGAAGGCCTTTCTCCCTCTAGACAAATTGATGTATACAGAAAGTAGTGTCTAACTCTGGCAAAACAGAAGTCTGGTTCAACCATAGAATTTCTAAAAGTGTTGGGGTTCATGGTTTCATCTGTTCTAATGGTTCCTCATTTTAAATTCTATATGAGGAAATTACAATGGTGTCTCAGGTCACTGTAACCAGCACCTGAATTCCTTCAGTCTGCAAATTCCAATTATTCCTTGTCTGGCTCAGAGCTTACACTGGTGGGTAAAATGGTTGAAGTCCAATGCTGAGAGATCCCTTTGTACAGCCTCCAACAGTATAGATCATCGCAACAGTTGCCTCAGATTTTGCTTGGACAGCTTAGTGCCAGTAAATCAGTGTTCAGGGTATCTGGAGCTCCTTGCACAAGAAAAGTCAAGTTAGTATTGTGGAGATGATGGCCCTAAACAGTAGACTTCACGATCTTCCCCTGCTGTGGACACCAGGTTTTCTACAAGTAGTAATAGGTAGTACAACAGTTATGTGATACCAAAGCAAACAATGTGGGACAAAGCCTTATTCTGTTTGCATAGTAGCCAGGACAGGTTAGGTTAAAAAGTAGCAATTCATCACAATCTCTTTCTGCAGTCTTCTTACATTCCCTACTGTCTGAATAGGATGGAGCCTTATGAATAGATGTTAAATAGAAAGTTTTTTCTTAAGTTTGTCTGTCACTTAGGAGTTTCTCAGTAGGCTTGGTTGTATCAATACAAAGCAGGTAGTTTTGTACATTTTACTCTAAAACTCTTTATAAGCAAGCACTGACAACAGATTCTTTGTCAATTACCTGGAAGTGGACGTTCCTGTATGCCTTTACACCTTTTCTTTTGATTCATAAAGTATTTGTAAAGATAAGGGACAATCTAAGGATACTGCTTCTGACTGTCTTTTGACCAGGACATTGGTTCTCCCTTTCATGGAATTGGACAGGGGTTGTAACTAGACTGTTAAATCTCTTGGTAGATTTACTTAACTTAAGACTGTTACAACCCAATCTAGTGACCCTTTAGATCACAGTATGGGTGATAGGATTTTTATTCCATTTAGGCACCATTTCTCTCATGCTGTGATGCAAATTTGAACAGAAACTAAAAAATGTAACACCAGAAAGTGTTATATATTCAAATAGAAAAGGTTTTCTGTCTGTTATCAAAATAGAGGCCAGGACCCCAGCACAGCAGTGGCACCCCTACTCCTTCAGTATCTAAGTGAGTTGTGCAGATCTGGCTTATCAGACGTTTCTATCCAGGTATATCTTTGTTTGCCTGTGGATCATTTTAGCAAGTCAGACTGTTTCTCAAGATTGTTCTCATTAAACTCTCAATAAAGAGTGGCCCTCCTTGGACTGTGCATTAGAAAAGCTAAATGTTAAGTTGTCCAATCTCGCATTCGTTCTTGCTGGATGGGTCCGGTGCCGATCCTCGGCTCTGACTCGGCCACTTACTGTAGCTCATGAACTCTTTATTGGCTCGAGGCTACCCCTTATCCCAGAATGCCCAGTGTCAGCTACCCAGATCTCGTTTGCCGCTTTAGCTGTGAGGTTGCATTCATACTGGCTCAGGCTTAGTATAACTTTTTTCTCTGTTAAATTCAAATAATTTGCTTAAAAATTTGATATATATTTTCTCTGTTATAGTAGTTTGTAAGTTTCTTTTATTGTAAACCCCTTAGCTCATCTTTGTGGTGTTTTTTGTGCTGTGTTGGCCGTTGCCCCTTAGTCGCTAGGCTGTTTTTCCCTGAACTCGTTTAGCTTAGAGAGTCGTCGTCCCCCCCCCCTTAAGGACAGCTGTTTAAGTTAGAGGCTCTCCTTTAAGGTCTTTATTCATATCATTTTTAGTTTACTTTTGTATTGTGTCTTTTTGGTAACATGTCTAAGGAAGTTAAAACCTAAAAAGTGTGACTCATGCTGTCAGAAGATGTCTCTGACAGATGGGCACACTAGTTGTGTTTACTGCTTGGGACTGTGCACCTGCAGGACTCTTGTTCTGTTTGTCATGCCTTTAATCCAAGGGTCCTGCAAGAGCAGAAAAACAAGCGTATCCTCCGTGGTTTGTTAAAACAGGATTCTCTGGCTAAAACATTTCAGCCAGTGAAACCTTTGAAACCAGTCAAGCCGTCGGCTCCATGTTCGGAACCGACCTGTGAGCTTGACAAACCAAGTGTGTCGGTGCCCTCTGGCACCGACAAGACTACTCCTCTGTCGGCTCCAACTGTTACTTCGGAGCCGTCATGGAGCCACAAACAAGCTAGGTCTTCTTCATTGGAGCCGATTCGCTCAGTGCCACAATCACCCTTACTTCAAAGCAAGACCAGTCATCGCTCATCTTTCCACTCCTCTAGATCCTCGAGGTTATCGGATCAGGGTGTGGAGACGGTGGTTAGTAGGTTGCTGAAGTCACAGGACCTTGCTAAAATGCTTTCGAGCCTGCCTCAACAGGCTTTGGCTCCAACCGCTTCGATTTCGATTCCTCCTCTGACTATGCTTAGTTCGGAGCCAGAGTCCATGGATGCTTCGATAGTGGTCCCATCGGTCCAATGACATCCTCTTCTGCTCCAACGTTGGCTCCGATTACCTTGGTTCTTCCTCTCATCGAGGTATCTGGGTGCCAAAGCTCTCTCGTCAGTTCCGAGGGGGGAAGTGGCATCGGACCCTTGTCCGACCCCACTCTCCCTCTCAGAGTGTCGGCTCAGTTGAGCTCGGCTCCCACATTGGCCTCGGATCCATCGCCCTCGGCGCAGAGTGGGATTCCTGTCTCTTCAGAGCTGGAGCCCTCCTTGTGTCGAGATAGAGACACCTTTGAGGTCTTGCAGAGAGTGCTGTCCCCACAGACAGCCCCACTATCAGTTCCATTGGCTCCGTCCCCCTCGGTGCCTGTGACGACCTCTGCTCCTCCAACCCCAAAGCGTAGGAACCTATGCCCCAGGACACCCCATTGGTTGAACCCTCTTCTTCCGAAACCTCCCCAGAGCATTCTGAGCAGGCTTTCTGGAAGAAAAGGTGCAAGAGGAAGCACCAAGACTCCCCTGAGTCTGTCACCTCAGATACAGACCTGGATGAATCGGAGGGATCCCCAAGGTCCTCTACTGAAGATATTTCCTTTTCTCAGGCAGAGGCCTAGCTGGACTTTCCTAGCCCCCTCCGAGGACGAGTCTGTATACCTGGACGCATTTGGTTCCTGACCTTCCACCTCCTGGGTGTCTCTGCCTTTTGATCCACTCATGTCTGTAGTGTCTCGAAAGGCTTGGTCAGCTCCAGATTCTATGGAACCTGTCCCGAGGAGACCCAATAAATTTATCACAGCTCCCCAAGAAAAACAATTCTTGACTAAAGGTGTCCCAGTTGATGCCATGGTGGTAGCAGCAGCCACAAAGAGAGAGTTAGCTGAAACTTCCTCATCTGTCCATCCACCGAATAAAGACTCTCGTACAATGGACAGATATGGGATGCAAATGTTTTCATCAGTGACCTTCTCCCTTAAGTCCCTGAACTATCTTTCCCATTTTACTAGGCTTCAGAGGGATCTCCTAAAAGAGCTTGGAGATACCCTGCAAGATCCCACAGCTGAGGGAGCTTCAGCCAAGGTAGCTACCCAGCTGGCGACTCTTAATTCAATAGTCAACTCCTCCTCCATGAGGCTTATTCCATACGCAGCCGATGGAGCGAGTAGAGCTGCAGGAACAGGAGTGGCTCTTAGGAGACATTCTTGGCTGCGGTTGTGTCAGTTTGCGGAACCTTTCAGAGCGTCCTTCACCAGTACCCCCTTTGATGTCTCCTCTCTCTTTGGGCCTCAGGTGAAAGACATGCTTACCAGGTGCCAGCAGGAAGGCAAGACGCTCTCTGATGTCGGAGTCCATTTTTCCACTCCTACCAGACCATACCCAAAAGGTCAGAAGGGTGGAAAGATGTGGTTTAGAAAATCCCAGGGACCCTTGCCTGATGCACGTGGTGAATTTTTCCCAGGGGCAGAGGGGGAAATAATAACAATGGCAGATGCCCCCCTCGTGGCAGAGGGGGTCCGCAAAATCAGGGTGACACAGATATGTTCTCTTCCAAACCCTATCAGCATCCCTGAAGGGATGCCCGACTGTTCAACTCTGGAGGCAGTCGGGGGAAAGTTTTTATTGTACCTAATCCCCTGGCAAAATATTACAAAAGACAAATAGGTACTAGCCATTATATCCGGAGGTTACAAGATTCCCTTTCATCAACCCCCTTTTGTTTCAAAAAAAAACCCATCCCGTATGTTCCACCCGATCTAAGGGATCAGGTAGTCATAGAAGTTTCAAGACTGATAGAAAAATGAGCCATCCAGGAAGTCCCCGCAGACCAAGTAGGATCCGGAACTTACTCAAGATTCTTTTTAGTGCCCAAGAAGACAGGAGACTGGAAACCAGTTCTGAATCTCAGCAGGTTAAACAAATCTGTACAAAAAAAAAAGTTCCGCATGGTAACGCTGCAGTCCATTCTCCCCTTTCTGTTTCAGGACAATTGGATGTGCTCCATAGATCTTCAGGACGCGTACTATCATATAAAAATGGACAGACGGTCCAGGAGATTTCTACGCTTACAGCTAGGGGCCAGTCATTACCAATTCAGAGCTCTGCCCTTTGGTCTCACCACAGTCCCCAGGGTGTTCACCAAATGCATGGCAGTAGTCACTGCTCACCTGAGACGTCTAGGATTCCAGGTGTTTCCATATCTGGACGACTGGCTCTTCACTGCTATCACCAGGCAACAACTTATAGAGGCACAAGGTTACACCATCACATCCTGTGCTCAACTAGGCATCACAATAAACTTCAAAAAAATCTGCCTTGTTGCCCTGTCAGTCTATTACATACATAGGAGCAGAGCTAAACACATGAAAAATCATTGTAAAATTGCCTCAGGAAAGAGTTTCCATTATTCGACAACAGGTGTCACTTCTCCTGAGGAGCAAAAGAATTCAAATCAAATATGTTCTTCAAGCTCTAGGGTCCATGGCAGCAGCCATTCTTCTAGTTCCCTTAGCACGCTTTAACATAAGAATCTTTCAGTGGCTTCTTTTCACACAATGGTCCTTCCAGGAATTACCCATGTCTCACATGATGCTAATTATGGAACCTTGCAAAAGACACCTTTCCTGGTGGATGGTCTCCCCACTAGTTACTCAGGGCAGACCTTTCATGCAATCCCATCCGGTTGTCACAGTGACCACAGACGCTTCCCTGATAGGGTGGGGGGGCATTATCTAGGGAAGATAGTCCAAGGCACTTGGCAACCTCACGAGTACCACTTGCACATCAATGTCCTGAAGATGAGAGCGGTGCTCCTAGTGTTGCAAGCTCTTCAAGACTCTCTCCCTGCCGGGACTATTGCAATGCAGATGGACAATGTCAGCGGTTTGGTACATCAACAAACAGGGCAGAACCAGGTGTTACCCCTTGTGCCGAGAGGTCCTCAGACTGTGGCAATGGGCAATTTTCCTCCCAACGTTTTCTGTCAGCAATGCATATCCCTGGGACATCCAACGTAATAGCGGACAAGCTTAGCAGGGCTATCCTCATGCCTCACGAGTGGTCTCTGAAACAGGAAGTTGTGGATCTTATTTTCCACAAATGGGCCAGCTTTGCTGTGATCTCTTTGCCTCTCCCCTCAACAACAAATGCAGCAGCTACTTCTCCCTTGTTCCTCCTCCAGGTCAGACACCCAGGGACGCTCTAGTCCACGATTGGCCTCAGGAACTCCTTTCCCCTAATTCCAAAAGTCATTCAGAAAGCAAAATCGTTGGGTTACAAAATGATCCTCATTGCCCCCTATTGGCCTAGACAGATTTGTTTTCCATTCCTTCACCCCCACCTTCTAGCCCAGCCTTGGATTCTGGACCCTGTACTGGACCTCTTGATTCATCAGTCAGGCAGGCTGCACCTGTCCCTCCAATCTCTGCAGCTCACAGCTTGGTTACTCCACTTCCAGTCCTAGCCAGGCTCCCCAGTATTTCCCCAGCAGTGCGTGATATTATTATTTCCTCCCATAAGTCAAATACAAGGAAAGTCTATGCTAGCAAATGGAAAAGATTCTCTTATTGGGCAGAATCCAGGAATTTAGATCCTTTTACAGCTCTTGTACATGAGGTTTTGGATTTCTTAGCAGAATTGTTTCATTCTGGTGCAGCGGCTGCTACCATCAGAGTGCAACTAGCTGCCATTTCAAATTTTCACGTCGGAGTTTCTAACTCCTGCATAATGTCTCACAAATTCTGTAAGGCCTTCATGAGAGGTACATCTCTACTTAGACCCCCCAGTGAAAGAGCCCCTTCCACCTTGGGATCTCAATTTGGTTCTGGCCTCCTTGATACTGCCACCCTTTGAACCAGCAGCATCATGTTCCTTGAAATTTCTCTCTTGGAAAACTCTCTTCCTAGTTGCTATTACTTCTGCCAGACGTGTTTCAGAACTTCATGCAATATGTGTTCGCCCTCCATTCCTAGTTTTTCACAACGACAGAGTTTCTCTGAGAACCAACCCATCTTTTCTACCTAACGTTTGTTCAGAACACAATTTGAATCAATCCATTGAACTTCCTGTCTTTTACCCGTAATCATTCCAACAAGGCAGAATACAGATTACAATTGGATGTGCATAGACAACTGCATTTCTGTCTCCATAGAACTAAAGAGATGAGAAAATCAGATCAGTTGTTCCTTTCATTTGCTAATAACAAACAAGGCCTTCCAGTTTCTAAAGTAACCTTGTCAAAATGGTTACCAGACACCATAGCCCATACCTACCATTTGCGACAAAAAGATCTTCCAGCAAAACCCAAAGGTCATTCAGCCAGGTCAGTATCTACTTCGGTAGCTTTTCAGTCTAGATTGCCCATAGATTCAATTTGTGCAGCAGCTACTTGGGCAGATCCTCATACATTCATTTCTCAGTACAAAGTAGATGTGGTCTCCCGGGGCAGGGCTTCCTTTGGTTCCACGGTTCTGAAGTGTCTGTTCCAATGAGCCACCCAGGATTGAGGTGTTAGGGACACACTGACATCCAGCAAGAATGAAGGCGAGATTGGACAACTTAACTTAAAGAAGTTATGTACCTACCAAAACGTTCCATGTTAGTTGTCCTTCATCTCGTCTTCCTTCTTGCGTCCCTACTTCCTTCCCCCTTCCTCGAGGATTGAGAGGAGTTTCTCAATGGTTTCACTGGCTAATTTGTTTTGTTGTTAGTTGCTTCCCAAGCAAACCATGACAATTAACTGTATATCCAGGTTGATTAATGGATTATCTTAGGTTCATAGGTAGGTACTAGGCTATCTGCCCGAGGGCATTTATAAGCCTAGCCAGTGTGTGTCGGCTTTCGTCACCCCATTGATTAATTAACTGAGTCTCTGTCAAGCAGAGCCAATGAAGTGATCCCAGGGGTGTATTTTCTGTTACCCATCCACTCGTCAAGGTTTCTCTTGAAGAGTGTTAGTGAGGGGCTCTGCCTAATGTAGTTAGGAATTTTGTTCCAAAGCATGGGGAGTCTCTGTGACAGGAATCTATCCCTCCAGCATGTTCTATTTATTGTTGTGGTGAGGTTTAGCTCACTAGAGAGCGTGGCTCGCAGTGATTTGGATTTCTTTAGGTGAAGCATGTTCATCAGTTCTGAGTTGGACATGGCTTTGTAAGTCAGGCAAGAGATCACCTCTGAGTAAGCGATATGCCACTGAGTACAGCTGGAGTTTTTTCAGTCGGGCTGCATAGGACATATGTTTGAGGCCAGTAATCCTTTTGGTGAGGTACTTTTGTGGTCTTTCCAGCTGTTGGAAGTGTCTTGTGAGGTACATCCCAAATGGGGCATTGTACTCTATGATGGGTCTGATGAGTGACGAGTAGAGGGGCACTATAACCTCGTTATTTCTAGATGCGAACCTTTTAGTATTTGGATGGGCCACATAGAAGGATTTCCTAACTACTTTGGCAATATGATTGTCAAAGGAGAGATTGCTATCTACCTGGGTCCCCAGATCTCTTATTACCTCTTCTGTATTAAGGGGGCTGCCACCTATGTGGTAATTCGTGAGTGTTTTGTTTTTCCTAAATGGGATGACTATGCATTTTTTTGCATTTAGCTTGAGGCCATGACTTTGACACCAGGTGTCCATCTCAGTAAGGCCTTTTTGGTGGATGTCCGTGTCAGACGGCGAGTCAATTATGACTCCCAGTTTGCAGTCATCGGCGAACTTGGTTAGCCATAGTCCTGTGTTTGCCTGTAAGTCTTAGAAGTATATGCTGAACAGCAGGGGTCCCAGGACAGAGCCTTGCGGGACACCACTTGTGACTGGTTTAGAGTCGGATCTGGAGCCTGCTATTCTTACCGTGTGAGTTCTGTCTGTAAGCCAGTTGGCAACCCATCTTGTGACATAGGGGTTTATGTTCAGGCTGGTGAGTTTTTCTATAATACCTGAGTGAGGAATGGTGTCATATGCCTTGGTGAGGTCAAGGTAGGTTGTGTGAACCACCTTTCCCTCGTCTATGGCCTTGGTGACTGTCTCAAAGAAGTCAACCAGGTTTAGAAGGCATGATCTGCCCTTAACAAAGCCGAACTGGGTCAGGTCAAGTGTTTGGAGGTTCCCATTGTCTTTGTTAATGAGTTCCATGATGATGCGCTCCATAGCCTTGCAGACCAGGCTAGTCAGGCTTATGGGGTGATAGGGTCAGTTGTGGCCCCTTCTTTGTGGAGTGGAATAACTGTTGCTGTGCGCCATTCTATGGGCACATAGCCTGTGGAGAGGCTGAGGTTGAACAGCGTGTTTAGGTGGGGGTTAGTTCATTCTGTAGTTCATGCAAGACGCAGCTTGGAACACCATCTGGCCCCATTGACGCTGTGTTTTTGGCTTTTGAAAGGGCTGTTTTCACCTGTGCGTCTGTGATTTCTGGGACACTACACTTTTCCGGTATTGTTGTGGGCCCTTTTGGAGGTGAGAGGGGGGTGAAGTTTGCATTGAATCTATCTGCCAGGATGTTGGCAGCATCAGTAGGTTCAGTATATTTTGTGTTATTTTGCACTAGCTCAGAGCATATCTGTGAGTTGCCACTTAGATTTTTGACATAGCTAAAGAAGGCTCAGTGGTTATCTTTCGAATCCTTGGCTATTTTTCTTTCGAAGTTAGCCTTGGATGATTTTATGAGGGACCTTAGTTTCTTACTGATACTGATCAGGGATGTCTTTCCTTGTTGGGATTTGCTTTTTTTCTGAACTAGTTTCCTCCTTTTATTGTGTGACCTGTTTATGGCAGGGGCCCACCAGACTGGTTTCTTTCTCTTAGGGGACTGAGTCTTGGTTTTGCTAGGGATGGCACGATCCATGCATCCTGGTAGGTGCTCATAGAGTGCATTTGTAAAGGATTCTGCATCTTGGGCAACGTTATCCTTTAGCATGGGGGCTTTGAAACTTACCATCTCTGTCTTAAGTAAGGTGAAGTTTGCTTTAGAAAAGTGTTTCACTGTGGTTTCCTTGGTTGGGGGTGGTGGTGGAGTGTGGACATCCACAGTGATTAGTTTATGGTCTGATCTAACCAGTGACAGGTTGACCTCCAGTGCGGAACACCTGTCGCCCATGTTGGTGATGACCAGGTCCAATATATTTTCACCTCTGGTAAGGGAGTTTACCAGCTGATCCAGGGCATTTGAGTTGATAAATTCCAGAAAGCGCTCAGCCTGGGAGTTTGTACTCAAGTAGTTTTCCCATTATCAGGGTGTTCGGTAGGACCTTCATGTTTTCCATTGTTTCCAGAAAGGCAGAGTGGTGGTCCTGGGTCATGGAAGGTGATCTGTAGCAGGCCACAATTTGTTTTGCAGATTTGCCCAATTTCAGTTGCACATGGATGGTCTCAGAGGTATCATGCTGTGCCACTAACCTGGGTGTGTAGGTATCCTTGATGAATATGGATACACCCCCTCCTTTTGTGTTTCGGTCCGTGTTCTGTGGCCGAAATATGTGGTATGAGTTGTAGCCCAGTAGTGCTGGAGTGCTCTCTGGAGCTTTGAACCAGGTTTCAGTTACTGCACAGATGTCGACGTTCTCCATACTGAGGATTGCTTCGAGCGCATGCATTTTGAGATTTAAACTCATGGCGTTGAGTAGCATAACCCTCATTTTTTTATTTGTGCTGTTTATGGAGGTGGGTTTGACTTTTGAGCCTTGCCTAAAAAAGGCACTATGGGGGCAGCAAGAGCCTTGCCCAGTATTCGAAAGCCTAGGGGTGACAGGTGCAAGCCGTCTCTTGCAAAGCAACGCGGCTTGTCGAGCATGTCGTCCCAGGCTGACAGACACTGGATCCCCTTTGAATGACGCCAGAAGCTTAGCCAATTGTTGAAATTGATCATTTTTTCTTTATACTGAGGTATCATTCTTGGTGAGGGCAGGATGCTGCTCAGGGTCATACCTGCCTGGGCTACATGATCAGAGAGCTTTTCCATGTCTCTTTTCATGTAGTCCAAGGGGGTACGTCTCAGGTCATTCACACCAACATGAACAATGACAGAGTCATATTTGTACTTGTTCTGGAGTGACCTGCGTGCTTGTGTTATGTGGCGGATTCTGGCACCTGACAGGCAGCTAACAGTAACCTTCTCCTTGTCCAGCCTAGTGAGCGGGACGTCAGTGCACCTGACTATAAAGTCACCTATTACTAGTGTTAGGTATGTTATTTCACCTTAAGGGCTGTGATTGTGTAGCACGTTGATTTTGTGTTTTGTGTTGTCTGGTTTGTGACGGGAGGTGCAGGTTTTTTGGGTGTCTGCTTTGGAGCTCTCTGATGCTTTTGCGGGTTTTTATTTAGAGCTTCCGAGTATGATTTAATGTATTTATGTGTATTTTTTGCCAGTGATGGTTTAGTAGGTCTGTGTGAGGCTGGAGGTGTGGTGCAAGTGTTAACCTTCTCCTCATGACTGTCTGTTCCAGTCTTGGGTGGAGAGACCTTAGCCTCCAGTTTGGCTGCATAATTGCATCTCTCGCATATGTTAGTGTTTTGTGGTAAGAGGAGAGGGTTGTCTGTGTACATGAGGCAGTTATAACATTTCCTCAGCATACCCAGGTTCACGAGCTGGACTGGAGAGTACACCTGAAGTTGTCCTGTGGTCATGCCTGAGTACTAGGGTGAGCTGCTTGGTTGGTGAGGGGTGGATAAAGAGCCTTGCCCTGCTGGGCAATCAAGTGTTGGGGTATATTAGTGCTTGCTATTAGGTCTGAGTAAGTGCTGGACTGTAGGATGCTTTTTGAGTGCTTAGGTTGAGAGTTAGACTAGTTTCAAGGGAAAAACTGAAGAGGACACTTAGTGGAGCCGGGAATAATTTAACTGTAGCTAACCGGTGCTGCCTGGCATGCAAAACCGTGCAAACACGTTTTTTAAACTACTAACTTCTGGGCTGGATCCACTCCTCCAGGGACAGATGGCTGCTCAAAGTTCGCCTCTCTCACAGGTGAACAGAGAAACTTCCCTCTATCCAAGTAAGGTATGGGCAACTCGGAAACTAGTATCACTGCCCTGAATTCAGCACTAGGCTGAAAGGGTGGAAAACAAGGAATGTTTTTTTTTTTTTTTTTTTTTTTATTTCTTGAAAAGATAAGGCAAAAACAATAAAAGTACATTTAGAACAGCTTTAAACAACTACAAGCGATCAGAAAAGGCTGTCGTACTTTAGTGTGTAGCCTACAACAGTTAAACAAATTATTTAAACAAAAAAACAACTTTTTAAAAGTGCAGGCAGTCAGATAAGTACAATATGTGAAAAAAACAAGCTTTTAAATCACAATAAACGCTGAAAAATCAGCGTTTAGGTGGAAAACAGAAAACTGATACTTAATCACTCCAAAGACTCTCTTTTAAGCTAGAAGGCTTGTATCAGTTTAAGGCTTTCTAGTGCTTTCCAGTAGGTTAGTTACAGGAACGATGAGAAACAAGCGCAGATGTGGTCTTTTAAACCAGAATGTTGAAAAAGCTGGACAGCTTCCCAAATGATCAGTAAACTACAATTCCTGGGCCAAGAACCACTCCTCATGTGGTAGACGGGCTACCTAGTACTTACCACTCCCACTGATAAGCTAGAAGGCTTTCCCTCCAACACAGAAAGGCTTGCGGGGCTCAGAAGCTTACTAACAGTCCTGGATACAGCAACTCTGTATCTGGACTAAGCTAGTTACAGGAAAGGCGGGAAACAAGTGCAAGTGCGGCTTTCAAACCAGAAAGTTGAAAGAGATGGGAGAAAACTGCCCAAAACGGCCAATAGCTATAATTTCTGGGCCAGGGACCACTCCTCTTGTGGTAGATAGGCTACCTAATGCTTACCACTCCCACTGATAAGCTGGAAGGCTTCTCTCCAACACGGAAAGGCTTGGGGGGCTCAGAAGCCTACAAAGAGTCCTGGATACAGCAAATCTGTACCTGGACTAGACTAGTAACAGGAAAGGCAGGAAACAAGCGCAAACACAGGCTTTTAAATCAGAAGGTTGAAAGCAATGGAAAAGCTTCCCAAACTGCCAAAAAACTATAATTTCTGGGCCAGAAACCTCTCCTCCTGTTGTAGATAGGCTACCTAGTGCCCACTGATAAGCTAGAAGGCTTCCCTCCAATACAGAAAGGCTTGGGGGGCTCAGGAGCTTACAAACTGTCCTGGTGGACTAGACTAGTTACAGGAAAGGCAGGAAACAAGCTTAGAATTTTTTTTTCTATAATTATGTCTAGTGTGAGCTATCTCAAACAAGATCTGGGTAGCTGATGCTGGGCATTCTGGGATAAGGGGTAGCCTCGAGCCAGTAAATAGCTCTCGAGCTATAGTAAGTGGCCGAGTCGGAGCCAAGGATCGGCTCCGGACCCATCTAAAGAAGGAAGGCGAGATGGGACAACTAACATGGAACGTTATGGTAGGTACGTAACTTCTTTTTCTTCCTCCTTTTGAGCCAGCTGCTAATTCTTTGATATTTTTTATACCTAGAAAACTGCTTTGCTTGTAGCCTTAACCTCATCTAGAAGAGTTGAGTTAGAGGCCCTTTTTTTTATTTTTCATAAGACTAGAGTCAGCCTTCAAACCAGTCTTCCTTTCAAGCTTGAAGTGGTTTCTGAATTCACTCTTAATCAGACTATTCAGCTACCTACTTTAATAAATTCTAAAAAGCAAGAGATTAAATTCATTTTTAGATGTTTATAGATAGTTCATGTTTTACTTAAAAAGGACAAAAGAAAATCTGTCCAGTTTTTTTTTTTCTTGCTGGAAATAAAATATGCTTACTGGTGTCTAAGCAAACTGTTTCCAAATGGATGTACATAATAATTCTCTTGTGTTATACAAATTGTATTTATTTTATTTTATTTATTTTTGTTCACCAGGAAGGTCCAACTGGGCAAAAAATACATTTTCAATAGAGGCCCAAGGAGAAAAGCTCCACGAGTGTGACATTGTAAAATACATATCAGAGGCAGTGTAAAAATAAACCTGCAGGCACAGTCATAATGCACAAGTGTGTAAAGGCCAATAACATAGTAATCAGAGGCAGTGTAAAAATAAACCTGCAGGCACAGTCATTATGCTCGTGTGTAAAGGCTAATAACATAGTAATCAGAGGCAGTGTAAAAATAAACCTGCAGGCACAGTTGTTATGCTCGTGTGTAAAGGCCAATAACATAGTAATCAGAGGCAGTGTAAAAATAAACCTGCAGGCACAGTCATTGTGCTCAAGTGTGTAAAGGCCAATAACATAGTAATCAGAGGCAGTGTAAAAATAAACCTGCAGGCACAGTTGTTATGCTTGTGTGTAAAGGCCAATAACATAGTAATCAGAGGCAGTGTAAAAATAAACCTGCAGGTACAATTGTTATGCTCGTGTGTAAAGGCCAGTAACATAGTAATCAGAGGTAGTGTAAAAATAAACCTGCAGGCACAGTTGTTATGCTCATGTGTAAAGGCCAGTAACATAGTAATCAGAGGCAGTGTAAAAATAAACCTGCAGGCACAGTCATAATGCACAAGTGTGTAAAGGCCAGTAACATAGTAATCAGAGGCAGTGTTAAAAATAAACTTGCAGGCACAGTCGTTATGCTCGTGTGTAAAGGCCAATAACATAGTAATTAGAGGCCGTGTAAAAATAAACCTGCAGGCACAGTTGTTAAGCTCGTGTGTAAAGGCTAATAACATAGTAATCAGAGGCAGTGTAAAAATAAACCTACAGGTACAGTCATTATGCTCGTGTGTAAATGCCAATAACATAGTAATAGCAGTAAGAGTGTATCTTTTTGCATTAGACAAAAATACATAAATTAGAAACAAAGGAAGTACTTCTAAAGAAGTACCATAACATTGTTGAAATAAAACATATCAGGATGCAGAGGGTATTAGTGAAAAGATTGTCACTATGTGAGGAGTAAACTGTAAAGTAGTTAGTAAAATGTGAGTAGGAAAATGAATGGAGTTGTTTGTGTGAGATTAGGAGGGTAGAAAAGGAACAGGAAACTTCAGGGGAAGCTTATTACTACTGCCAAATGATGAGGAACAGCTACCAGGAATATTTAAAGCCTGCTCTTGCTAGTCCATTGGTTACTTTCCTCAGCTTTCACAGAAGGGGCAGAGTCTGTAAGACCATTCTTGAAGGAGCCACTTGGTCCTCAGTCCACGCCTTTACAAAACATTGCAAACTGAGGGCTCAGTCTAGAGCCAGAACTGGAACATGTCATTATTGTGTTGATCTCTTTTTGAAATGCTCAAATTTAGTCCAAGCCCCAAAATACCTCCTGCCCACCAAAAAAGACAGAAAACACAGGTGAACAGCAAATATCACTTTTCTTCTTTAATATCTTTTCTGTTTTACTGGGCCCCTGTGCACGCACTGAACACGTACTGTATGTGTATATATCTACCTATTCTGAGATCACTGTACCTTGGAGACGTATTCACTCTAACAAGTTAAAATGTAGTAACGTAGGCATGTCTTCTTGGAGTGGAATCGGAGGTTTCTTTTCCCTACTGCTTCTTTGTGGTGTTTTGTTTCTGCATAGATGGGCCTGGTTTCCTTCTCTGTGATCATGTTTTAGCATTCGTCACAAACTGAGAGGATATGTACAATTCCTGTTTTAAGATGTTCTTTGTTACTGGCACAAGAAGACATCATTCAACAAGAACATGAACTTGACATCAGAAAAGTTTAGAAATGTCCAAGTGTACCCTGTGCTGTTTGAAAGTTTGCATTTTTGAAAACCTTTCTTATATCTTCGCATGAAGAGCTTGGATTAAGATAGTTGGCTTTTTTATGTTTACTACAGAATATTTAAAGATAGGTGGTACTGAAAATTGTTGACTCAGTTTTTCACCTGCCTCTGTGAATGTTGCATGATTTAAAAAAAAAATCAGCAGCAAGTACTTACAGTAGTTACTTACCTGACCAGTTGAAGTATGTAGTAGTGTGGATGTTTTTGTCATTTTTATTCTTGTTTGCAGGTAGGCTTGGAAATGCAAGACGATTTCATGACCTTGCTGCGTTGCCAGCAGAGGGAGATTATGGAGCTGAAACAGAGCCAACTGGATTTGATGCAGAGGCTTACAGACCACATGGACAGTGTCCAGAGTTCTCTTCTGGCTCACGTAGAAAGATTGCTGGAAACACAACAAGAACAAGAACGTATCCTTATGTAACTTTCTGAAACCGACCACACGTGAAAAGGGTGATTTAACACAAACACCCTCCTTGATAGGTCCTTGGTTAATTATATCATTTGCACCCCTCTAAATATGGCATTGTTTTGTAAAATTGTGTTTGGGGATATCTACACACCTCCCTGTAGTTACGGATACTGTCACATCCCGCACTGACTGCATAAGAGTACATGAACCCAGGACCTACCAGTTCTTTTTGCCAAGTTATATGGTTTAAATCTTGATCCTTGTTTTAGTCGATACAGTCCTATGGTCACATGCCCAGAAATGTAGTAAGTGTCTCACTGACTATCTGTTTAGCAGCTAAGATCCCATGTTGTTAGTGTATGTACATTTTCAGGGGAGGACACAAAGTATCATAAGTTCAACCCAGCTACTTGAAGGCAAGAATGGGAAACTTATTGGCCTGCTTGTCAACCAGTAGAATGACAGAAGAGAACTGTTTACATGCATACTGTCGGGAGGTTCATTTTTCACATCCTCAGCCATAAGTTGGAACACTGTCACCAGCACGGAGGGAAGGGATTTATGAAGAGTGGATTGTGCTGTACTGGGGGAGGTGCTTAAGGATCGGTAGGAGGCTGGGAGTAAATCAAGGTAAGCAAGGTATAGGAGTGATCCAGGGATGCTATATTCTGAGCTTTGTGGACAAGGGTGTAAGGAAGTGGCAAAAAGAGAAAAAGGGAAGTGTGGCCGCACAGGAGTCTGATACTAGCAAGTGCAGCAGAATGTAGGGCTTTACAGTAGGTGGAGAGGGTACAGTTCAAGGAAGCAAGCAAAAAGGCAACAAAGATGTTAAAGGCAGTCCATGTTGCAAAATTTCCAGAAGCACTGTCATGCAAAGGTACTGCTAATGGTAAGAGTATTGACGAGAACTGATACTGTTATTTTCCTGATTGATTATCCCTAAAGAGATATTTAGTATCCGAGGCAGTCCTTTACATCAGTTATGTCAGCGCTTTAAAGTCAGAAAGTTGAAAACTTAAATTTACCATCTGCAGACTGATGGATTAGTAGAGAGGCTCATCAAAACACTGAAATCCATGCTAAGTGAAGTTATGGACACAGATGGGTAGAACTGGGACTGACTGTACCCTGTCTTACTGTTTGTCATAAGAGAGATGCCATAAGCTTCAATAGGCTAACCCCTTTGGAACTTTTATACAGCAGGCATTTCAGAGGACTGTTCTGACATTGCTAGAGAAATGAGGTGAGAACTTGAGAGCAGTTGATACAATTTAAAGGCTTCAGGGCTTACAAAGCCCATTTCTTCTAGTCTTGCAGCATTAAATCTGGTTCTGTTCCTAGTACAGAGGCACATGCAGAAAGCCTAAGAGATGCAGCAACTAGCTTATAGTAAAACTGCCCAACTAAGAGAACTCCAGCCTCCAACTCAGGTGAACAGATATTAGTAAGCAAATTACTAGCCAAGTGGTTAAAGGTCTGTTTCAGGTGATTGAAGGATTAAAGGTGTAGACTTCAAAAGAAGAGTGCATCTATCATGTGACTGTGTTGAGTTCAGGGAAGGAAATAGAAGGCTGTGTGGTGAAAGAAGAGTGCATCTATCATGTGACTGTGTTGAATTCAGGGAAGGAAATAGAAGGCTGTGTGGTGAGCATTCAAGGTGATGGTAATGCAGAAACCGTCAGAGAAACCTGTACATGAAGCTCAGCTAGAAGAATCCCTTTCAAAAGTAGGAAGTAACACACATTTTATTAAGAATTAAAGAAGTGTTTCCCAGAGATGTCTGGGAGAACTAAACTGGTAGAGTATAACATAGAGACAACACTACAAATTAGGCTGAGACAGTAGTGAGTACTATGGAAACAATAAGGAAGGAAGAATCACAGAGTGACTGTAGCAGCCCTGCAGTGCTAGTGCCCAAACCTTCGGGAAGTATCAGATTCTGTAATGACTGAAGAGTCACAGAGTGACTGGAGCCGCCCTGTAGTGTTAGGCCCCAAACCTTACAGAAGTATCAGATTTTGTAATGACTGAAGAGTCACAGAGTGACTGGAGCAGCCCAGCAGTGTTAGTTCTAAACCTGAGGGAAGTATCAGATTCTGTAATGACTAAAGAATCACAGACTGACTAGACAAGCCCAGTAGTCCTAATCCCTAAAGTTGAGGGAACCTCTTTGGCATCTGCTTTTCTGAGGTAAAAGCAAATACCAAGGTAAGCAGTCATTGAATTCCCAAATGAGCTTGGCATCCTGCAGCAAGGTTTATCCCAAATAAATAACTGGTGGCAAAATCATAGGCTGAAACTAAATGCCAAAAAATGCATTATTATATCCTTAAGGAAGTCACCTACCCCAGGGAACTACCACATTAACAATACATCCCTGAGAACTGACCCATTTATTTGGAATTTGGGAACTTATGTGGATAATGACCTAACTTTTGACCAACATGTGTCTGTTGTTGTAGGGAAATCCTTCTGTGTTGTGTTATACAACAAAGGGATTGTGTCTAGATCTAGAGATGTCATTGTTCCCCTTTACTCAGCCCTCATTAGGCCAGTCATTGAATATAGACTGGAACCCCTAGAAAGTACCTTACTAAAAGGATACAAGGCCTAAACAACATATCTTACATGGACCAACTCAAAACCCTGTCACTGTACTCACTCTATATATTACAGATTGCTAAGCGGTGACCTGTGTCTGGCACATAAGGCATCCTCTGATCCATTACTGATGAATTTGCTGCACATCAGCAAGTCAGGTGGCATCAGAAATACTCAGTATAGGGATCTAAACCTCTTCTGCAACATCAACAGAACAGTTTGGATGAACAGGAATATCTTTTAGAGGATACCACTGCTCTGAAACAAACACACCATTCACATAAAACAAAGTTCATCCCTGTCCATATTGAGGTGTCTTGGACTCGCTCATTTCCGTCCCAACCCTCTTTGGATTCTGTGTCCAAGTCAGCTCATTATGTACGACATGGGCAGTTCACTAAGCCTCAAGGGTTCTTGCTTGGTAAGCACCCCCTTTGATTCTGACCCTTCCCCATGGGGGAGGGCCATAGGAAATTTGCCTGTAAAAGGTGGTGGAGGATTCCAGTTTTGATGAGGGGAAGACATTCCCAAGATCCCCTTTGGAAGACGTCTCCTTTGCAGATATTCTGGAATTGATGAAGCAGAGAGGGGGTTAGTCCACAAAAGCCCCCCCAGAGGAATTGGTATTTCTTGAGGCGTTTGGTTTTAGCTCTTCTACCTTTTGGGTGGTTCCAACTGCTGATGAGTTAAAAGACCTGGTCCCTCAGCAGTCCTGGAAGGAACTCATTGTGATGGAGTGTATCCCATGTAAGCTGGATAAGATAATGGTTACACTTAGAAATAAGATTCAGTGGATTAAGGGTTCCCTAGTAGATGCCATGGTTGTGATGGCAGTCATTAAGAAGGAGCTTTCAGAGGAAAGCATCCATCCAGCCTCCAGTCGAGAATCTAGGGAGTTGAACAGATTTGGGAAACGGAAGTAGCGTTCAGTGACTTTTGCACTTTGAGCACTGAACTACTTGGCCCGTATGACTCATTTGTAGAGGGACGTGACTAAAGAACTATCAAAATCTCTCTCCGGTAATCATCCTGTTGACATCCAGAAATCGGTGGAGCCACAGCTGTCTTCCCTACAATCAGTGACCAACGTGTCTGTGTGTCTGCTTTCTAATGCAGCTGATGGCATGGCTAGAGCAATAGGTAGCCAGCTTCATTGTTCGTCGTCACATCTGGGTGCACCCACGCTGTCTTACTGACTTCAGTGTTTTACTCTTTTGGGACCAAAGGTTAGATAAACGCTTACCAGAAGCAAACAGGAAAACAAAACCCTCTCTGCAGTTGGCATATGATGTTCTTCATTCCACATTGCTGCAGTCCTAACTATTGGGTAGTCCGCTGTCCAGTCGGCCCGAATACCAAAGTATATGGCTGACGTCGGTCAGGGCGCATTAGACTGACGTCAGTACGTCAGGGTACTAATGCGCATGACCGACGTCATATCCTCAGTCTTTTTTGCCGCATGGTCCGATGCAGAAGCAATTTTGCGAGTGCAGGTTGGCGTTCTGAAAGTTTCTGAAGTCAGAGTTTCAGACCGAATCAAAGTTGGCTAAGTACCCGTTAGAATATTTTGGTTTTTCTTGCCTCAGTATTTAACCGGATGTCAGAAAAAGTGAATAACTGTATTTCTTGTGGGAAACAGATACCTCATAGGGATTACCATACTTTGTGTATACCTTGTTTAGGGCCTGAGCACGACGTTGTTGGATGCCGCTCTTGTGCTAGATTTAACAAACGCACTATTAAGAGAAGGTTAGACTGTGCCAGGTTAGTTTTTGGGAAGCGTTGTAATTATAAAATGCCGCCGGATGCTCCGACCAAAAGCGCAAGGACAAAGCAGCAAAGCCTAGAGTGGAAGAACCGACAGTCCCAGACGCCGGTTCTTTAGAAGGCTCAGTGGAGCGGAGGTTCTGCCAGGAGTTTCTTTGGAGTCTCAGGGAGAGACTTTACTGTTACAGGATGTATCCTCTCAGGAAGTAGGCCAGGCTGAGGGGCTTCTCAGGTGGCTGTTCTTCCCTCTCTTCCTAAGGTGGTTAGAGCCTCCCTTCTGTTTCCAAGGCTTCTTTGAGAGGCAGGCCAAGTTTAGCTTCAGTGGGGGTTTCTCCTAGTGCTTCAGGGTCTTTGCCTAAGAAACATATGCTTAAAATGGCAGAGGATTTGATTACTATGATTAGAGGTTCTATGCCCTCCTGATAAGTGGCCTAGGGTGTAACCTGGGTTTGAGTGTATTGAGCTATGTTCGATGGCTTCTGTGTCTTCGGCTGAAGACTTGCAGGAGTATCCTCCTTATTCTGATTCTGATGTGGATGATTCTACTCCTTCAGCTTCTCCTCCTGAGGATTTTTCATTTTCAGAGACTCTGCATTCCATGAGGGAGCATTTTAAATGGGAAGGTCAAGATTTCTCTGATTCCAGGAAGAGGCTTAGGGAATTCTTGTTTTTACCCCAGCATAGGCCTTTAGCTATACCTCCTGTTCTGAATGTGGTGGAAGATGTTTTTGCAGAGGCTTCCCTGAATCCTGATTCTTTGCCTCCTGCCCCAGTTAAACCGGATAGGTACTATAGGGTGCCTGAAGCTCATAAGTATCTTTTTAAGAGTCCTAGGGCAGACCCAGAAACTGTCTCTCAGGGGCCTAAAGGTGTGAAGGCCTCTGTTGTTAAAAATCCTGTCCCTCCTGATAAAGAGGCAAGGGCTTTGGATAGATGGGGAAAGAAAGTGTATACTTCTTCCACTTTAGCCATGAGGGCGTTGAATTGTCAGTTTCACATGTTAAAATATCAGAATTATCTCCTTTCACAATTGAAATCTAAGGTGGATGCTCTGGAAGGTATTGAGTGTAAAGAGTTGCAGGATTTAGTTCATGTGTCTGAACAGGTGGGTAAACATTCCTTGCAGTGTGGTTTTGATGCTGTGCAGGCCTCCTCGAGGTGGCTGCCACTGGTTCTGTTCTGCGTAGGCACGCCTGGTTGAGAGATCAGAATTTAGCTGAGCATGTTAAACAAGGATTTTGGATGCTCCTTTACAGTCTGATGTGTTGTTTGGTTCACCTGTGGAAGCAGTTTTAAAGAAAATGGAGGACAAGGCTAAGTCTATGCAAACTGTTATGATTTTTGCAGGTGCAGCCTCCAAGTTTAGTAGAAATTGGCCTACTAAGGGATGGACTTATCCTGCTTATGATTCCCAGTCTAGGGGTAGGTCTAGACGTGGTAGGGGCAGAGCTCAAGGTTCTTTTAGGCCTAGGACAGGGAGTTCCCCTGCTCAGACTTCTGGTGAGGGCAGGGGTCAGTCCTTCGTAAGCAGACCCAATGACCTGCCTTTTCAGCTGCCAGTTCATTCTCGCCTGGCAGCACCTTTGGGAGGAAGGCTGTCTCCTTTCAAAGAAAATTGGGATTTAATTACCCAAGACAGATGGGTTCTGGATATCATTCACCACGGTTACAGGTTTTATTTCCATACCTTGCCTCCTTTCAAAGGCATGCCAGACATTCCTCCTCTACAAAGAACAGAGGCTCACAAGCAAATTTCTCTGTTGCTCCAAATAAGGGCCATTCAGCCAGTTCCTGTGCCAGAAAGGGGCCTAGGATTTTATTCTCGCCTGTTCCTAGTACGAAGAAGGGGAACACGTGGAGACCAATTTTGGATTTATCTATCCTCAACACTTATCTGGACATTCCCAAGTTCAAAATGTTGATGTTACAACAGCTTTTACCTCTGCTGGGCAAAGATCACTGGATGGTAACTTTAGATCTCAAGGAAGCTTACCTTCATGTGCCTATAAGACTAAGTTGCAGGAAGTATCTGCGCTGAGCTGGAAATTCTCATTATCAGTTCTCTGCATTGCCCTTTGGCTTATCTACTGCCCAGAGTATTCACAAAGGTTCTGGCTCCAGTGATAGCTTACTTCAGGCTAAAAGGAATTCAAATCTATCCTTACTTGGACGACTGCCTGATTCTGGCTCAAGAAAAGGAAGACCTTCTACAGCATTTGGAATATGTCATAGCAGTGCTAAGATGCCTAGGGTATTCTGTGAACGAAATAAAGTCCAGTCTAGTACCCTCTCAAGACATGTGCTTTCTGGGTGTGAGACTGAATACAGCAGCCCAGATGGCCTTTCTAACCCTGGACAAACAAAGAATCTTTCCAGTTACTTCCATCAACTATCTCTTCAGTCCGGGCTGACTGCAAGGACAGTCCTTCAAGCCTTAGGGTTCATGGCATCTTGTATTCTGGTGCTTCCCAATGCCAAACTGCATATGAGGAAGCTGCAATGGTATCTCAAAAATGTATGGACACAGCACTGCCAGGATTTGGACACTGTCATTCAAATAATACCTTGCATTCAAAAGGAATTTTTGTGGTGGGCTCAGGAATGTCACCTAAACAAGGGACTCTCTGTGACCCAGCCAGAGGCGAGTCAGATTCTAACGACAGATGCCTCAGACATTGCTTGGGGAGCTCATCTAAATGGAAAGTGGATACAAGACAAGTGGCCTGCCAGACTACAGCATCTACATATCAACATGAAAGAGATGTTAGCAGTCCAGTTTGCATTAATGGCTTTCAAGGAGTTACTTCTTCCAGGGCAGGTGTTGATTCTAACAGACAACACAACTGTCATGTGGTACATCAACAAACAAGGGGGAACACATTCTTACCCATTGTGCAGGCAAGCAATGATTTTATGGGAGACTGCGCTCAGCTTGCAACTAACTCTTCAGGCAAGGTTTCTGCCGGGTGCACAGAACTCCTTAGCAGATGTGTTAAGCAGGCAAATCATGGATCCCCACAAGTGGAAACTGGATCTTCATGTATTTCAAAAATTGACAGTGTCATGGGGAACTCCAGACATAGATCTGTTCGCTTCTCCACTAAACCACCAGCTGCCAAAGTTTTGCACAAAGAGGTTTCACAAATTTTTTTAAAACGTGTACACCTTGCCCTTTGTGAAAGTGGCGGATTTGAAAACCTTTCTTATATCTTCGCATGAAGAGCTTGGATTAAGATAGTTGGCTTTTTTATGTTTACTACAGAATATTTAAAGATAGGTGGTACTGAAAATTGTTGACTCAGTTTTTCACCTGCCTCTGTGAATGTTGCATGATTTAAAAAAAAAATCAGCAGCAAGTACTTACAGTAGTTACTTACCTGACCAGTTGAAGTATGTAGTAGTGTGGATGTTTTTGTCATTTTATTCTTGTTTGCAGGTAGGCTTGGAAATGCAAGACGATTTCATGACCTTGCTGCGTTGCCAGCAGAGGGAGATTATGGAGCTGAAACAGAGCCAACTGGATTTGATGCAGAGGCTTACAGACCACATGGACAGTGTCCAGAGTTCTCTTCTGGCTCACGTAGAAAGATTGCTGGAAACACAACAAGAACAAGAACGTATCCTTATGGAACTTTCTGAAACCGACCACACGTGAAAAGGGTGATTTAACACAAACACCCTCCTTGATAGGTCCTTGGTTAATTATATCATTTGCACCTCTCTAAATATGGCATTTTTTTGTAAAATTGTGTTTGGGGATATCTACACACCTCCCTGTAGTTACGGATACTGTCACATCCCGCACTGACTGCATAAGAGTACATGAACCCAGGACCTACCAGTTCTTTTTGCCAAGTTATATGGTTTAAATCTTGATCCTTGTTTTAGTCGATACAGTCCTATGGTCACATGCCCAGAAATGTAGTAAGTGTCTCACTGACTATCTGTTTAGCAGCTAAGATCTCATGTTAGTGTGTGTACATTTCAGGGGAGGACACAAAGTATCATAAGTTCAACCCAGCTACTTGAAGGCAAGAATGGGAAACTTATTGGCCTGCTTGTCAACCAGTAGAATGACAGAAGAGAACTGTTTACATGCATACTGTCGGGAGGTTCATTTTTCACATCCTCAGCCATAAGTTGGAACACTGTCACCAGCACGGAGGGAAGGGATTTATGAAGAGTGGATTGTGCTGTACTGGGGGAGGTGCTTAAGGATCGGTAGGAGCCTGGGTGTAAATCAAGGTAAGCAAGGTATAGGAGTGGTCCAGGGATGCTATATTCTGAGCTTTGTGGACAAGGGTGTAAGGAAGTGGCAAAAAGAGAAAAAGGGAAGTGTGGCTGCACAGGAGTCTGATACTAGCAAGTGCAGCAGAATGTAGGGCTTTACAGTAGGTGGAGAGGGTACAGTTCAAGGAAGCAAGCAAAAAAGGCAACAAAGATGTTAAAGGCAGTCCATGTTGCAAAATTTCCAGAAGCACTGTCATGCAAAGGTACTGCTAATGGTGAGAGTATTGACGAGAACTGATACTGTTATTTCCCTGATTGATTATCCCTAAAGAGATATTTAGTATCTGAGGCAATCCTTTACATCAGTTATGTCAGCGCTTTAAAGTCAGAAAGTTGAAAACTTAAATTTACCATCTGCAGACTGATGGATTAGTAGAGAGGCTCATCAAAACACTGAAATCCATGCTAAGTGAAGTTATGGACACAGATGGGTAGAACTGGGACTGACTGTACCCTATCTTACTGTTTGTCATAAGAGAGATACCATAAGCTTCAACAGGCTAACCCCCTTTGGAACTTTTATACAGCAGGCTTTTCAGAGGACTGTTCTGACATTGCTAGAGAAATGAGGTGAGAACTTGAGAGCAGTTGATACAATTTAAAGGCTTCAGGGCTTACAAAGCCCATTTCTTCTAGTCTTGCAGCATTAAATCTGGTTATGTCCCTAGTACAGAGGCACATGCAGAAAGCCTAAGAGGTGCAGCAACTAGCTTATAGTAAAACTGCCCAACTAAGAGAACTCCAGCCTCCAACTCAGGTGAACAGATATTAGTAAGCAAATTACTAGCCAAGTGGTTAAAGGTCTGTTTCAGGTGATTGAAGGATTAAAGGTGTAGACTTCAAAAGAAGAGTACATCTATCATGTGACTGTGTTGAGTTCAGGGAAGGAAATAGAAGGCTGTGTGGTGAAAGAAGAGTGCATCTATCATGTGACTGTGTTGAGTTCAGGGAAGGAAATAGAAGGCTGTGTGCTGAAAGAAGAGTGCATCTATCATGTGACTGTTGAGTTCAGGGAAGGAAATAGAAGGCTGTGTGGTGAAAGAAGAGTGCATCTATCATGTGACTGTGTTGAGTTCAGGGAAGGAAATAGAAGGCTGTGTGGTGAAAGAAGAGTGCATCTATCATGTGATTGTGTTGAGTTCAGGGAAGGAAATAGAAGGCTGTGTGGTGAGCATTCAAGGTGATGGTAATGCAGAAAACGTCAGAGAAACCTGTACATGAAGCTCAGCTAGAAGAATCCCTTTCAAAAGTAGGAAGTAACAGACATTTTATTAAGAATTAAAGAAGTGTTTCCCAGAGATGTCTGGGAGAACTAAACTGGTAGAGTATAACATAGACACAACACTAAAAATTAGGCTGAGACCGTAGTGAGTACTATGGAAACAATAAGGAAGGAAGAATCACAGAGTGACTGGAGCAACCCTGCAGTGCTAGTGGCCAAACCTTCGGGAAGTATCAGATTTTGTAATGACTGAAGAGTCACAGAGTGACTGGAGCCGCCCTGCAGTGCTCGGCCCCAAACCTTACAGAAGTATCAGATTTTGTAATGACTGAAGAGTCACAGAGTGACTGGAGCAGCCCAGCAGTGTTAGTTCTAAACCTGAGGGAAGTATCAGATTCTGTAATGACTAAAGAATCACAGACTGACTAGACAAGCCCAGTAGTCCTAATCCCTAAAGTTGAGGGCACCTCTTTGGCATCTGCTTTTCTGAGGTAAAAGCAAATACCAAGGTAAGCAGTCATTGAATTCCCAAATGAGTTTGGCATCCTGCAGCAAGGTTTATCCCAAATAACTGGTGCCAAAATCATAGGCTGAAACTAAATGCCAAAAAATGCATTATTATATCCTTAAGGAAGTTACCTACCCCAGGGAACTACCACATTAACAATACATCCCTGAGAACTGACCCATTTATTTGGAATTTGGGAACTTATGTGGATAATGACCTAACCTTTGACCAACGTGTGTCCGTTGTTGTAGAGAAATCCTTCTGTGTTGTATTATACAACAAAGGGATTGTGTCTAGATCTAGGGATGTCATTGTTCCCCTTTACTCAGCCCTCATTAGGCCAGTCATTGAATATAGACTGGAACCCCTAGAAAGTACCTTACTAAAAGGATACAAGGCCTAAACAACATATCTTACATGGACCAACTCAAAACCCTGTCACTGTACTCGCTCTATGTATTACAGATTGCTAAGCGGTGACCTGTGTCTGGCACATAAGGCATCCTCTGATCCATTACTGATGAATTTGCTGCACATCAGCAAGTCAGGTGCCATCAGAAATACTCAGTATAGAGATCGAAACCTCTTCTGCAACATCAACAGAGCAGTTTGGATGAACAGGAATATCTTTTAGAGGATACCACTGCTCTGAAACAAACACACCATTCACATAAAACAAAGTTCATCCCTGTCCATATTGAGGCGTCTTGGACTCGCTGATTTCCGTCCCAACCCTCTTTGGATTCTGTGTCCAAGTCAGCTCATTATGTACGACATGGGCAGTTCACTAAGCCTCAAGGGTTCTTGCTTGGTAAGCACCCCCTTTGATTCTGACCCTTCCCCATGGGGGAGGGCCATAAGAAATTTGCCTGTAAGAGGTGGTGGAGGATTCCAGTTTTGATGAGGGGAAGACATTCCCAAGATCCCCTTTGGAAGACATCTCCTTTGCAGATATTCTGGAATTGATGAAGCAGAGAGGGGGTTAGTCCACAAAAGCTCCCCCCAGAAGAATTGGTATTTCTTGAGGCGTTTGGTTTTGGCTCTTCTACCTCTTGGGTGGTTCCAACTGCTGATGAGTTAAAAGACCTGGTCCCTCAGCAGTCCTGGAAGGAACTCAGTGTGATGGAGTGTATCCCATGTAAGCTGGATAACATAATGGTTACACTTAGAAATAAGATTCAGTGGATTAAGGGTCCCCTAGTAGATGCCATGGTTGTGATGGCAGTCATTAAGAAGGAGCTTTCAGAGGAAAGCATCCGTCCAGCCTCCAGTCGAGAATCTAGGGAGTTGGACAGATTTGGGAAACGGAAGTAGCGTTCAGTGACTTTTGCGCTTTGAGCACTGAACTACTCGGCCCGTATGACTCATTTCTAGAGGGACGAGACTAAAGAACTATCAAAATCTCTTTCCGGTAATCATCCTGTTGACATCCAGAAATCGGTGGAGCCACAGCTGTCTACCCTACAATCAGTGACCAACGTGTCTGTGTGTCTACTTTCTAATGCAGCTGATGGCATGGCTAAAGCAATAGGTAGCCAGCTTCATTGTTTGTCGTCACATCTGGATGCACCCATGCTGTCTTACTGACTTCAGTGTTTTACTCTTTTGGGACCAAAGGTTAGATAAACGCTTACCAGAAGCAAACAGGAAAACAAAACCCTCTCTGCAGTTGGCATATGTTTTTCCACACCCCAAAAGACCTTGTCCCTGAACAAAAAATGTGAAAAAAGTTATGGTTTTGAAAGTCCCAGGGTTTTGGCCATGGTGCTTCTGCTGACTGTCCCCCCAAGGGATGCCGGGGGGGGGGTGTTAACCTAGCAGTGGACCTCAAAGTCAAGGGTTTTGAGATACTTTCACTGAGAAATGTTTCCAGCATTCGTAAACAGTTACCCGCCTGCTACTTTCTGGAGGCTGGAGGCAGGTGGGGGCACATACCCCTGTACCCTCATGCCTGGTGAGCCAAGGTTCCTGGGTGCAGAGGATAATTACCAGAGGCTACTTTATTCCATTTGTTTTCCACTCTGCAAAACAGAAAGAGAGTTCCTGATGTCTTGCCCAGTCTAATGGAATTGGCAGTAGCAGAGGTTTCAAAGCTGCTAGAATAAGGAGTCATACAAGAAGTCCCACCAGACCATCAAGGATCTGGAGTCTGTTCAAAGTTCTTTTTGGCTGCTAAGAAAAACTGAGATCTCAGGCCCATTCTGGACCTAAGCTTCCTCAACTAGTTTGTGAAGCAAAGCTCCTGATGGTCATGATTCAGTCCATTCTACCTCTGCTGAGGAAGGACAACTGTATGTGCTTGATAGATCTCTAGGATGTGTAGTAGTATATCAGGATAGCAAGGCAGTCCAAGAGTTTCCCCATTTCCAGCTGAGGGCCCGTCATTTTCAGTTCAGAGCACTGCCTTTTGGTCTCACCACAGCCCCCAAAAAGTTCACCAAATCCATGGCAGTTGTAGCAGTGTATCTCAGGCTGCTAGGATTCCAGTTATTCCCTTACCTGGACAGCAGGGATCTGCTAATTCAGTGCAGGGAGTTCTTGTTCCATCTAGCTCTGTACTTGGGAATTACGATCAACCTTGCCAAAAGCTAGCTGACACCAGCAAAAGGGATAGCGTTCATATGATGCCATCTGGACTCACCTACTCAGATAACAAGACTTCTGCAATCCAGAATTCTGTCCTTGCATCATATAGCTTCAGAGGTCCTTTCTCATTCCAACTGTCCAGTGAGGCTTGTCCTTCAACTACGGGGCTCCATGGCTGCATCAATCACAGTAGTACCTCAGACAAGGTTCTACATGAGTCATACAGTGAACACTTTCAACACAGTGGTCTTTGATGTGTCTATCCCTTCATGCTCCAGAACATTTCACATCAGTATGAGGGAACCGCATCCATTGCTGGTTGACTTCACTGATAACCACTGTGACCATGGATGCTTCCCTTCTGAGGTGGGGGTATTATGAGGGGCCAAAATCAATCTTTCGTTGCTTCCTTGCAAGTTTCTAAAGTTTTTTTAAGGGAGTTTCTCCTAAGGCCTTCAGTTGGGGATCTAGTTCCTCCTTGAGATATTAGTGTCATGCTGCAGACATTGACTTTGGCTCTTTTTGAGCCTTCAGCCTGAGTGGACTTAATTCCTTACTTTGAAAATTATGCAGCTGTCTGCAGGAACCATACCTGCACTGCACATGCAGTCTGGTAGTTGGCTGAATGCCACCCGTTCTGGTTAATGTACCTCTGACCATTATTACTAGGCAAAGGGGGAGACCCTTCATTGTGAGGTAAGTGCAGTCCCCTGACTACTTGTGGAGGTGTTTGACATCATACAGCTGTTCCACTTTGCTAATATTAATGAGAACTTAATGCAGTTCCTAACCTTTTGACGTATGACAAGTGTGTTATTCTGAGGCATAGCTTATTACCCATGTAGCAGGGGATGTACCAGTAGTAAGTATGCTTAGAGATAGGCAGACCTATGTTTGTAATGGGATAAAGTTTCCCTCTGACTCTCTGGACATCCATGGTGCACACAGGTCATAGACAGCTAGCTCCTTCTCTTTGTCCATTTAGTACCTGTTAATGTCCTGGTCAAAAATCTGGTTTAACAAGAGCCACCGAAGGTGCCTAACATTGTGTCTTTTTGCTGCAGGACTCTCCTGTGATGTCAGCATGTTTACTTGCAAGTTGGTTGGTGCCATGGATGTAAGCATGTCTTTTCCTTAGTTCAACACTTCCTTCTTCTGGTGTCAGTTGCCCACTAATTTGTTCTTTCTGCTTATATGGGTGGTGTGGTGGCCCAGAATTTTATGGAATCTTGAATATCCTGTAGTCATTGTAGACAGGTGCTGTGTGCTTGCTCATTTCTTCAGTAGAATGTTTCATGTTTCATAGTTATTTTTGAGTCATATAACATCACCTCAGGTATAAATTTGTTTTGGAATCCAGCCCATGCATTATTCAGTAATTTACATTACACGCTAGGTATAGGTTTTTATTTTACCATTCGTTCAGTAAAAAGAAAAATTAAGCTAACATTTTAAACAGAGTTCGTGTACATAGTGCACTGACATAATCAGGTATCTACGTAGTTGTACTTAAATGTCTTTGTATGTTGTTTATTTGTGTGAGAAAAGATTAAGTGAAGCAAAAGAGTTAAAGATTTGATTGCAGAAGTCTGTCACTGTGCAGTAGTGGGGTTGGCATACTGGTTACGGTCTTAAACTCACAGATACAAGGTACAGGGTTTAATTCTGACCTCGGATCATTGGCTAAATGTGTAATAGTATGCAGACTGATAGCCTTATTATTTACCTATCATGTGTCATGCTATTTGCTGCTTTGCAGTTGCAGCCACAGTTGGCGATCTTAGTAGCAGCATGTCCTCTCATAGAGGCATGGCTGTGGGGGTGAGTGCCAAGTGCCACGGAGGCCATCTTACAGGCAGTCATTGTAAGTTACTTAGTATTTTGATAACAATGAGCATGGTGTCCCATAGTGCTACCTTGAAGATCATGCATGGTCCTGAGCACATCTGCGGTGCTGTGCACACCTTGGTGGATGAGAATGTCTCCATGGGACTTCTGCTAGTAGCCAGAGGTGCAGTGGATTACTTTGCTTCTCTCCCTCAAGGAAGCTTTTATGACAAATGGTCTCCTTTCACCCTATTGCTGGGTAAATTTTACTTTATGACAAGTGTCATAAAAGAAGTACTTAATGATTATTGTATTGTTGCATGCTCTAGTTTTATTGTTGCTCAAGACTCGAGTGTTGGAACATTTTATTTAAAATTTTGCAGTGTACCTAGCACATATTTTTTAAATACTTACTGTTTGCAGATAGTTTTATTCCCCTTTACTGTTCTATTTATATTATTTTTTTCTGTTTGCTTTAGACATTTGTACAATAAGGTTTGGTGCTTTTGAATGGTATGGTATTCTCACTGTCAAACAGTTAAACTAGTGCTGACAAGGACCGCATATTTATTAGTTGTTTAGAGTTTGAGTATGTTTCTTTATACTGGGGATTATTTTAACATGGTTAATATAATCTGTAATTTAGAATTAAACTGTTTTTGTTTCAAGTTCTCTTATTATTTTGTAAGGGAATTTAGATTATTTTGAAGTACTTGCTTAGCCAGTGTTACACTTTTTTTGAACATTTATACCCCTTTTCTAGTAGGCATATTTCCCTCAAAGCTTATCTATTTGTTGCTGTTTGATAACTAGGTAAGTAAAAGTCTTCTGTTGTTTCTTGATTCTTGATTTTTGCAGTCAGGTGATTCTAGGTTGCAGGTCACATTTTGGAAAATGCTGTTTGCCCACAACAGTTTTGAAAGGTGACCGAAGTGGGGGCAAAAATGCCTTGAGAGCTTCTAAGTTTATACTTGTCCTGGAATGGCACTTTTTAATCTTAGAGGCAGACAGTCGCCCTGCTTTAAGACTTGGAAAATCAATATACTTAGTAGCAGAGTAGCCCTGTTATGAACATAAAGCCAGTTAGTTTTCTCGTTTAGTTTGCAGGGGTGGACTCAAGGACTGACCACTAGAATAAATCTCCAAATTTGTTCTCTCTTGTTTGTATGTTCTGTGTGTTATATGCAAAATGTAAGACTAGGAAGGAGAAACCATATTCCATTAGAGAAATATATTTTTGGCAATGGCTAAACTAGCTCTTTGAGAGAGGGAAGATGGCTGATTTTGTAGCAAAGGTTCATTTGGGTTAAAACTTTATTTGCTGTAGTGTCAGTGGGAGGTATAAAGGAAAGAGAAGTGTCCAGAATAAGGCTCAAGTACTTCATTAATATTTTCATTTATACCTTGTATGTGAATGAGTGGAATAGTTGGTAGTTTCTTTGCAGGATTTTTGGGGTTGGGTATAAGTTTGTGATAGACCAACTGTACAGCTGTCTAAAGTCATCCTGTTTTGTAGGTCTGCGGGGAAGTACTGACTTGTTAGAAAAGTATATCTGCCTTATTTACCTATGAAGTGTGACATGATTTGCTGCTTTGCAGCTTTGGCAGGTCAAGAGGGAGGTCATTGACAGATAGTGAGAAGACAAGTGTGCCCAGTATGCATTGAGAATGCCCTCAGATGAGGTGGAGTTGTAATATACTTTGAGGAATTTATCTTGTGGATAGCTCTGAAATTAAGAAAAGGAATTTGCTCCCAAGTGAAGTCCTTTGAGCTTACTGAGAAGGGTACCATGACTGACAGTATTGAAAGCCCTTGTTGTGTCAACAGAAAGACCTGCTGAGGTGTGACCTTCATTCAAGCTGCAGCAGATGCTGTTAGTGACCGTTATCAGAGCTGTGAAAGTGCTAAGTGAGAGTTGAAGACCATGCTGTGCATCGCATTGTAGGTAGTAATTGTTAATATGATTTAGGAGTTGCTTGAATATTAGCTTTTCAAATATTTTTGTAGTAGTGCACAAATTAGGGATTGGTCTGTAATCTTTTAATCCTGCATAGTGCTTTTAGGGAGTAGGATTATGAATGAGTGAATGCAGAAGGAAGAGTGGCAGATGTAAGAGAAGAGAGTAAACATGAGTAAGAGGTTTTGCAAATGTTTTTCAGCAGCTGGATTCAAGAAAGTGGGATGCTGCTTATAGAATGTGTCCCTAGAATTATTGAGTGTTAGTTACAGTGATTTAGTCTGCTCAGTTGTAATTTGTGAGATGTGTAAGGTGGCTGCCTAGGAGGCTAGTGGGTATAAATCAGTTGGTGGTAGAAAGTGTGCATAGTCGGTAGTGAATGAGGAGACGTCTGTTAGTAATGGACTGTTCTTTGAAGGAGAAGAATTAGCTAAGGCCCTCGTTCACAATGCTATTCATTCCAGAACCAAGCTAGTGTAGACCTAATTGTCTCTAAGTCACATGGATGTAGCAGCATTAGTAGCTCTACTAACTTATTTTCTAATTAGTAGGTTTGATTTATTTTTGGTTTTGTGAAGGCTAGACTATGCCTGCTCAACTTGGTCAACTTCTTTCAGTCAATCACCAGAGCTGTGGATGAAGACAAGGTGGTTCATACAGCCTACCATGATCTGGCTAAGGCCTTTGATACCATCCCCCACTCAGGAATCCTAGAAAAACTCACTAAACTAGGCATCAAATCCTATATCACTAGGTGGGTTGCAAACTGGCTCACAGATAGAACCCATAGTGTGAAAGTAGCTGACTCCAAGTCAGACTGCCGACCAGTCACGAGTGGAGCCCACTTCTCAGAAGTCCAGGCCAACACGAAGGGACTCTGGCTGACAAAGTTCGCAGACAATTGCAAGTTGGTAGCCATTATTAACTCCCAAAGTGATGTTGACATCCTACAGAAAGGCCTCACTGAGACCAATGACTGATGTCAGAACCATAGCCTTAAGCTTAATGCCAAAAAATGTGTCATCATCCCCATTGGGAAAAACATGGTTCCCATGAATTACCACATCGATGGTAGTCCACTGAACACAGAAGGCGTTATAAGAGATCTGGGAACACAGGTTGACACCAACCTCTCTTTTGACCACCACATTACCACTGTGGTCAGAAAGTCCTTCTATGTGGCACATCTCATTACTATGGGTTTTGCATCCAGGAAAAGAGGTCACTGTCTCCCTCAACTCTTCCCTCGTTAGACCAATTATCGAGTACAATGCCCCATTTGGCATGTACCTCACTAGACACCTGCAACAACTGGCGATGCCACAAAAGTACCTCACAAAGAGGATCCTAGGCCTTAAGCAGTTGGCCTATATGGACAGACTCAAAAAAACTCCAGCTATTCTCTGTCTCATATTGCCTACTTAGAGGTGACCTCTGCTTGACTTACAAAGCCATGTCTGACTCAGCTCTGTTAGAAATACTACATCTAAAGAAATCCCAATCCCTCTGCACCACACGCTCCGGAGAACTCAACCTCATTACAATCAGCAGAATGTGCTGGAGGGACAGGTTCATAACCCAGAGACTGCCCATGCTATGGAATAGACTTACCATACAT
The DNA here is from genome assembly GCF_019279795.1 of Protopterus annectens. NCBI lineage: Eukaryota > Metazoa > Chordata > Ceratodontiformes > Protopteridae > Protopterus > Protopterus annectens. The sequence goes on along the minus strand of NC_056742.1, from coordinate 535,285,606 downwards.
GTCAAGCAGAGCACCTCACTGGCCCTCTTCAAGAGAAATCTTGATGAGTGGATGGGAAATGGAAAATTCATCCCGGGGATCACTCCAGTGGCTCTACTCGACAGAGGCACTGGGAACTAAGGTCGGGTGGCATGATGCCAGGGTAATCCTGTGTGCTAGGCTTGTAAAGGCTCTAGGGCCATTAGCCTAGCACATACCTATGAACCTAAAATATAATACCCCAAAATGTTCTGTGTATGGGAGTTCAATTATCTTATTTTCTATGAGACAGTTTAAACCTCTGTAGACCTTTTAACTGCTCTGTTAAAACTCTTAATTTTTTGCTGTTGCCCCATTCCCTCCTCCCTCTCATTTCATTTTAAAAAATATATCTTTTTTTTTAAACTGTAGCAAACTGCTTGCTGTAGTTTATACCTCACATGGAGCGCTGCAGTGCTCATTGCTCAGGTTTTACTTTAAACTTTTAATCTTTTAAACAGTAGCAAACTGCTTGCTACATTTATGCCACACATGAAGCGCTAGAGTACTCTGGTTTAAATGCAAATGCAATACTGGCTTTTAAAAGCTGGTATTGCACTAAAGAACGATCAGGAATCAGATGGCCAACTGTGCCTCCTAAAACTTTATGCCCGGGCAGGTGCCCTCTTCATCCTGCTTTTTCTACATTACTGCATAGTCAGTGGGTAACCTTAGGTGTTCCTCTTGTGGGTTACCGTTGCATTAAAGATATTTGGAGAACTCTGCCACAGATGAGGTCTCACACGTGGCCAGGCTTATAGAAGTTTGAACTCCTCCTCCCTGACTAGTCTGACTGATTCCTCCTCCTAGGGATGACTGTTAATTCCCCTCAAGCACACTGCTGGAGAAATCCTTTATTTTCGACTCTTGCTAAGAGTTGAGAGTTGGTATATTGTGTTTTTTGGTGAGCTTGTAGGTCGAGGCACTTGGTCAGTGCAAGTGTATCTGCCCTTGAAAAGGAGTCCAGATGTGTGTGTGCACACATCAGATTACATTTCTTTTCTGTTTAGGACCCTGTTGTGGCATGTCTCAGTGTAGTGTATTTGTAGGGCTTAATCAGAAAACCCTGAAAAGAAGGGAAGAGAGTCTTCAGGCTTACCTTCTACAAAATAAGCTGGAAGCTCTTTCCTCGATGCAGGTTGGACGTCCCCTTAAAGAAGTAAAGGAAAATGGAGAAAGTGAATTGAGAAGCTGGGACAGCGACCTGTTGGTGACAAGCCTGTGGAGGCTTTCATGTAGCTCCTTACTCTGCCTTCTCTTACCAAGACCTGTAGCACTGCCCAAGTGGAAGCACTGTGATGTCAGCCATCTGCACATCCTTCCAGGCTCAAATAGCTGTACTTTGTTGGTCAGTCCAGACTTTGGTTCCAAGGTGTCTGTATCTGATGCCATTTTGGGTTACTCCTAGGGAGGGAGATGGTCACGTTGTTGTCATTAAAGACAAGGGCTGAAACTGTCTTGTAGAGGAGCAAGGGTCTGGGTCATGAGTCTCAGTTCTGGAGGCAATGCCTTCTAGCATATTGAGCACCTGGATATCTGTAATTTTATAGGCTTTGCCAGCATCAGTGATGCAGCTGATAAGTCACCTCATCAGCCTTGTCCTTCCCACCATGATTTCTTTGCTGGCCTAGCAGAAATGTGCCAAGGACCCGTTTTTTTTTTTCTAAACTCTTCAAGTTTTCCGTGACCATGTCACCTCAGGGGGTCATACCACTTCAAAAGAAGAGGGTGGCATCCGTGTCCAGTGAGAGGGTCAGACTCTTCTGAATCAGAGGAAAAGGATGGAGGGGGGTTACAGTGCTCAAATGTCCTCACCGCTGGCATATGACATGGTTGACAATTCCCTCCTGTTCTACTGCTTCTCTAGAGGACCACTCATTTGAGGAGAGACTTTCTTTGATGAAGGAACTCTTCAGATGGAAAGTAAGAAGATCACAGACATACAGAAACGATGTATAAACCTTGCGCATTTATTTTTTATTTAAATCTACAGCTTTAGAACAAGCAGACCTGGTAGAACTTTAAAATGGATGCTTTTTAGGATAAAAAAGTTTATTCATGGATACATTGGTACTGTTTGCGTTGAACTCTTGACACTAATTTGAAAGTACTTTAAATATTTTCCCACTGCTGTATTTTATTTTAATATTGTACCTTATTGGTTGAAAATGTAAATGATATATCTTTTTTATCGTTTAAGTGATTTTTGATCGCATTTCTTGGTTTGTTTAAAAGGTGTGTTTGCTGCCTGCTTTATTTTCCATGCAAAATGTGCTGCCACGGTACCAGGGGACTAAAGTTTATATTAAGTCTTGGTTGTTTTGTCTTTATTTTACTCTATGTGCATACAGACCTTTTAGGCCAAGACACTCTTCAACAGCTACTCCTTTCTTAGAGGTTAATGCCCAAGATTTTTTAACAGACAGTCACATGCTCCTCTGTTCCACACTTTTGCAAAGCATTATAAGTTAGGTGTAATTTGTAAGGAAATAGGTGAAATCTCCTGTGCTCTACTGAACTTTGTCATATATTCTCAACACAACCAGAAGCCAACTTACCTTATCTGTACATCCAGCTGCAAATTCCCTTCTGTTACTGCAGCAGTGCGTACTCATATAGTTACCATTTTGGTAAGTTGCCTGTACAAATGTATTATGTTCAAGTAGGAGCACTCTTGCTTTATAATTTGTCTCCCTCTTCCTCCTTTTACATATTGGGGCCAGGGTGGTACTGCATCAGCTCACTTCCCCCAACACCTCTAGTAGTTGCTTTTTGCATAGTACCAGGAGAAAAGGTGGAGAGGGACTCACATAACCATTTTTTTTGCCCTGAGGTGCACCCAAATTTAATAGGTTCCTTTGCTATGTAGCCTAAGGACTGGGGTTTCTGACTAAGAAAGAAATGAAGGTGGTGGGGGGTTGCCTGTTTGTTTTACAGGGAATGCGCTGACAACCCGTAGGAAGAGGTCAGCCAGTGTGGGATGGGGTGGGGTCTGAGCTCTGGAAGTAGGGCCAGACTTGGGGCCTCATCTGCAGCACAGTTCCCCATATGTTGCATATTGGTCCTACTTGAGCATCTGCTGCTGTGGTAAGTTCCTTACACACAACAGCACTTTGGTTCATGGCAGGAAAGATGCCCCAGCTTTTTCAGTTTCTGACCAGATAAGACATACACTTAAGGTGAGAAACTTGGACGCTATGATTTACTGTTTCAGGAATCTCGTCTCAAAGGTCTGCTGCTGTATTAAGTATATTTAAGCACAGATGCATTATCCCCGTTTCATGCAGGGCAATTTGTGCTGAGTGTTGTACACAGAACAAGTTTTCTTAGGTGTGGTCAGTGAAGCCTAGCTACATTTTGTGTTTGAATTAATTTTCTCCCCCCCGTGTAGTAACAGTCATTTCACTAGTGAACTAGCGATACTAGAATACTTACCCTTTTATTTTACAAGATAACGAATGTGTCTGCCTGTGTCAAAGAAGACTGTCACACTTGCTGTTTTATTTCAAGGGGGGAAATGTAGCTCTTCATATGCTGGTCAGTTTTTTATTGTCATGTTGGACCTGTGAGAGAATTTGCATTTGTCTAGTATAGGCATGTTTAGTAAAAGGATCTTTTGCTGCTAAGTCTGTAACTTGGACATGAATTTGGCTATTATTTGTTGTCGGGCATGAATTGTGAAATAAAATTATTCTTAAAAAAAAAAAAATCACATTTTCTGCAATCTCAATTAATAGCCCTCTTTTTCACATTCTTTGTCATTTAGGCTATAGTTCATAGGTGTTTACTAGGTTAAGGACCATGCATCCCAAATCTATGACAAGTTCTGATACCCATGGTAAATGTAAGCAGGGGTTTGGAAGATGAACCATTTACAGGTTGCCTGTGTCTATTAGAGACATAGGTGCCAAACCAGGGATGCATTTCATGTTTACCATCCAATTGTCCAGGTTATACTTGAATTGGGTTAGGAAGGAACTCTGCTCCATATGGGTGGGCAGTCTGTTCCATAGACAGGGTATTGTTTGGGATACATACCTGTCTCTCCAGCAGCTCCTATTTATGTTACAGGCAAGGTTTAACTCTTTAGAGCAGGTAATTCTGGTGCTGTTAGTTTTGTGAATATGTAGGAGGTCCATCAGAGTGGGGTCTGACAATGCCCTATATGCCAGGCATATACCTCCCCTCAACAGCATGTAGGAGACAGAATACAGGGATAGAGCCTTGAGGTGGTCTGGATAGGACATTTTACTTATAGTTTCATAGGTAGGTACTAGGCTATTGGCCCTAGGGCCTATATAAGCCTAGCCAAAAAGGTACCCTGGTTTTCGCCACTCAAGAAAATTATTATGCAGATTAAATGTTTATTTTCTTGTGTCTTATTTTAAAAAAATATTGTTTAATTAAAAAGTGCACTCACACATTTGTGTTGCATACTTTTGGTTTATAAGACAGAATAAGATTGGGGCATTAGATTTTGACTACAATGTAGAAATATGCAATCTTGGTACTGCTGTGTTTTTCCCTTTGAAACAGGTAACAGAGAAAACTGGTGTATGTATGGATGTGTTTGTATGCATTCTAAATATTTACAAATGCTACTTTGTAAATAGCATTTGTAAATATTTAGAATGCGTGAATGGGCGTTCCTTCATTGAAGGTTGTGCGTTAGGCCTGGCAAGCCAGCACGTAAAAATCTACTGCCAATCATTAGCGGACCGGAGTTCCACTGTGGTGACCCCTAACCAGGAAAAGCCGAAAGACACAACAACAGCAAATATTTACAAATGCTATTTACAAAGTAGCATTTGTAAATGTTTAGAATGCATACAAACACATGCATGCATACAAATATTTACAAATGCTACTTTGTGCACTTGGCTTTTTACTACATGAAAATGTGTTATGTGGTACAGAAGAACCCAGAGCAAGACCTTTTCTGGCTTTGGTCTGAAGTAAATGGCAGTAGTGGAAGGTAGTAGTGGAGAGAATCGCAGATACACAACTTTTGTGTGTTGAATTGTTTGACGAGCACTGGATAGGCCTGTGAGTTGTACAGTGGGTAAATTTGGCAGCTAGTTACCTAGGAATAGGGCTGTGAGTTGTTACAGTGGGTAAATTTGGCAGCTAGTTACCTAGGAATAGGGCTGTGAGTTGTTACAGTGGGTAAATTTGGCAGCTAGTTATTTAGGACAAGGTTATCACCAGTGAATTGACTTTATAAACTTCAAATAAGGAATTATTAAACATAGTCATTGTTTATTTTCATTTTCCTGAATGAATATTCCTCGAGTATTCATTCAATTTGAAGCAGCCAGCTGTCTTACTTATACAAACATTTATGACAGTAAATCATTCCTTGCTGTGCTTTCCCATAGTATTGTATGTGTGCAGCGTTGGTAGCTGACCAATGAAAGGTTTCCAGGTAATAATTTATTTGTAAGTTCTGCACCTTTAATGCTGTATTGTAGGTATGTACAGTAGGTCAACGGCATTTACGTTGGCAGGAGCAACAGCACTAGTCAGGAATGTCTATACTTTGTAGGAGACGGTCACCAATCTGTCAGCTGGTTTACAAGTCCAAATATTCTAGCTCTGCCTCGGCACCTTCTCATTTGTGTAGAGTGTTGCAGCACTTGAATCAGTTATGGTTATTTTGATAAAAAAAATGGCACAACATGTATGCTTCTTGTTCCCAGCTTGCACTTTGACCTAATACTGCTGTAGTTAGTACTTCTTATGGGTTCTTTGGTCCGATTTAAATAAAACAGGTTAAGTTTCCAATTAGGTAATAAAATAAATGTCAGATTTTATCTGAAGCAGCAGTGTGTAGGGTTGCAGGACGCAAAAACTGTTGTGCTGTACTGGGAAGTGTTTCCATTATTTTTCATGTCACATGAATGAGGTGTTGGTGTTTGATGATCTCCCTAGTATTGGTGTCACAGAAAAAAAGAAATATGGTGATCACCGTGACATCTCCAATGAAATGCTTTGTTTGTGCCGTGAAAGTATTTAGTGCAAACCATTAAGTTTACATTTTTAAGTAATGTCGTACTTGTTTGATTGATGTTTTTAGGGCATTCACATCAATTGATGTTACTACATCTGTCATTCCTTAACAGTCACACGTTTCACTAAGCCACAGTGATGCAGTGTTTAGTTTCAAACTCACTATCATTGGAATACAGTTTTGTTCCAATAAGGCACTTCCAGTTTTATTGGACATAATTTAAAATTCCCATCCTCAGTAGCAGGCAGTGGTCAACATCTGCAGTAGGACAGGAGTTGGCAGTGTGTAAGGAACAGCTCAGAACATTTCATGAAAGTGATTATTTTTTGAGTAGTATAATTATCGTTGTTGCCTTATAACATTTGATGCCTGACTTTTGTGTCTTCTCTCTAGAGCCGGCATATACCCTCCATATGTGAACATGGAGTTTTGTGGGGTGGTTTCTGTATCTCAAAGGCATGTTGATAGGTAATATACAAACCTCTAAAGTGCTCATAGGTGTACATGTATTATTTGTTTGTGTCCTGGTGTCCCAAACTGTTTTACGTCTCTGAATTATACCCATTGCTTCGTGGCGTAAGCTTCAATAAACCCCTGATCCTAAGGATGATAAAGGAGGCATTGTAAGTTTATAGTCAGGGGAGCAGTACTTCATTTCAGACAAGTATAGGAGCTGTACAGCAGGGCAGAAATGTGCTGCTGTTTAACATTCAAAAGCTTCAGAGTGTTAACATTCCCAGCATTCTCCAGTGAACTAATGTTTATTACCTGGAAAGCACTGCAGCTGTGCCTTTCACTGCATTTTGTTTTTTCTTTGTAAGTGTTTTCATGTACCTTGAATAGTGACATTCTACAGTGTAGGGTAAAATGTTTGTGAAAATGAAGTGAAACACTATGCCAGCATTTTTTAAGTGAACAGTAGCAGTTCACTCCAAATCATCAGTGTGTCATTTGTGGTACTTAGAATTGTATGAGTATTGTTCATCCAAAATGCAGTAGTGTTGCAATGATACTGCATTAATAGATTAACAACAGAGATTGCATACATGGTAGGTCGCACTGTTCAGGGACTAGCTGTGTTAGGCAGCTCTAGTAATACCTTTTCCTTTCCTGCTCCACGTCTGGTATTACTGTCAACCCAGAGACCTTACCTTGTTTAACATAACATTTTCAGTGTACTAAAGAATTATCATCTTAATTTCTGCTTACCAGGTACTTCATTTGCCCACATATCTTGCTTCTGCTGTTCAGCTCCATTGTTGACCAACATTTGTCATTGGTATTTGATTATTGTTCTGCATTTGTCAATGAAAACTGATTTGTGTTTTACATTTTCATTTGAAAATGTTCTGTTTGAGGAGTTCTAGGTGAGATTACACAGCATTTCATGAGAGATGGTTTTAAAAGAAATTCACTAGACTGTAAAAGATAGACTTGGGGTGCTTGGAAACTGGTTAGTCTTTTCCTTAACTCATCTGGTATCCGTGCAGAGAGAAGAATAGAGCACATTCTTGCTGAAGGGCAAGAAAGAAACGGGCAGTTTCAAGACAACCTATCGCAGAGTCTTTCTCAGACATTGCCTAATGCCATTTGCAATCGATTAGACAAAACACTTCGCGACGAAGTCAAGAAAATTGTACCTCACTGTAAGTTAAAACTGAAATTCTGACATTTTGTTTTATACTTTTAACTTTGCAGTCTAGTTCTTGAAAGGCACTTCAAAGCACATTTTTAGGTTACTCGCCACCTTACATTTCAGGTACATCTACATCCAGGATACTTTTGGGATGGCTTTTGGAATAAGTGCGGTTTTAAGTGTCATGTACTAGAACATTTTCCAGTATGGCAGCATATCCTCTTGCAAGTAAAGTGCTTATTGATGGAGTTTCGTAAAGTGTACTGCATTTGCTTCATTGTCGCAGTGTTGCACACACTGATTACTTAGAAAGCCTGCATGTTTATATGTGCATTTCATTTTATGAACTGTCTAAAAGTTTTCACTTAGACATAATCCTTGGACCCGAGGAGCGCAACAGACCCAGATATTGTTTTAAATGCCCAATACATCAGCATAAGTGTTAGGAGTTTCATGTAGTTGTACCAAGGCCATGTTTTTTGTAGCTTTCCAGGTTACATCTGTAGCATAGGGCATGCAAGTTTTGTGGTTGATGTGTGGAGTATTATAAAACTGACTGACCAGTATGTATCGCTTTGCAGGTTTTGTTGGGCATGTATGTGAACTGATCCTTTATGGATCCTTTTCAGACAGTACTTGCACCACAAGGTCAAAGGTGTATGTATTTTGCATGGATGTTTTAGAGTAAACATCACTTTTTGGTGGAACCAAGCAAATCACCATACTTTGAAAAAATTACTAAAAACACAGTGAGGGTATGCACATTACACATTACAGCATCTGAAGATCTTCAGGGAGGGGTATTGTAATGGTAAATCATAACATCTGTGTTTTACCCACCTTATCTTTCCATTCCATTTCAAACCGTATTTGATGCACAGAACTTCCATATAAAGATAGCATTGCTAAGAGCATTCGTAATTTCTTCTGTGCACTTTGGTGTTTTCTACCTTTGATACCAGTGTAATTTTGACTACATCTTGTCCATACTTGTTGATTTTTTTTCCCCTTTAGAAATCTTCAGTTTAACATCTTATAAGCAATTTCTTGTGGTTGCGGTTGAACTTAGTTCATTTCTCTTAAATGTTTCTTATTGTTCTGTTAAAACTGTAATGTTTTCTTAAGGATGGAGTCCAGAAAGTCTGATGACAAAGTATGAATTGTTGTAGGAAGCTGCAGACAAGATAATGTTTACCAAAACGGTTTTTAGTCCGTTTCTTTAAGCTTAAGTGATCTGAATGACTTTTTGCACTCTAGTAGGACATTTTACTGAGCTTGGATACATTTGTGTGCTTTGTTATTTTTGTTGATGAATAAAATACTTACATGCAATGTGCTGAGCTTGATGTCAGTTATTAAAGGACCTAAAGGAAATAAAGCCCGCCTCCTCCACTTCAAAGTATTGCGTCACTGTCCAAAGTGCCAAAATTGTCTTCACTAACCTTGGTGCTATAATGAGATGAAGTCTTAGTGCACCTTATGCTGTAGGGGGTAAAGCCTTGACTACGGCCTTTGAAATCCAAGTTTGATTAGCGACTGTGGCACTTGATGGTGAGGCAGGGGAGGAGTATCATGTGCATCATTTGGAGAGTGTTGCTAGCACAGTGCCTGTTGGAGGGCAGGGATGGAGCCGTCAGGCAGGGTTCCGTGTAGAGGTGGGTACAGGCATGGCCACCCCAAGTGATGATGGTAGCCCATGATGGTCTCACATGGGTAATTGCACTGTGTGCCATTAGATGGGCTTTTGTGGTCCCTGTGGTGATGTAGATGCTCACTTCACCACCCACTTGGAGGGATTAGGGCAGTTCATACAGAAATACTGTTATTGCTGGGATGCCAGAGAGAGAGAGAGCACAGTCTCCCCAAAGGTTGCTTAAACAATGGGCCTTTCCAGATGGCTGCCACTCTAGATAGATCTGAGAAAGAGATTCGCTTCTAAGGAATGAATTGGTTTCAGGTTCAGTGGGAGAAGGTTTGATGGTTGGTAGGCAGAGAGGGAAATGACACTGAAAAAAAAAAGTCCATAGTGATACCTTTATTAGTATTTATGTTGGTATCTCCTGATACATCTAGTACTTTAGGATGTAGAGCATTATGCTGTTTGGGTTGCACAGTTTCTTACCAGAGTTCCACCTTTGAGTGAATTCAAGGAAATGTACCTTCTGTCCCTAACTGTGATATTATACACACAAAAATCTAGTTTAAACAATAAACAAGATAGGAATTTGCACACACAGCTGTGATTACGGTGCTGTTGATGGTGCAGCAGGACCCTCCATTTCAGTCATAGTTTTGTGAAACCTAGTTTGGTCTGTAATATAATCTTATAATTATGACATGAGTTCAAGTTTCTGAATGCTTCTGTAACTTAAGAATTTCTTTTTGGTCACCCAGCAGCTGATACTATTGCTGACTTGTAAAACAAAGACCGAACAAGTTCCTCAGAAAGTATGTTTATATCAGACACCTCAAGTCTCAGAAATATTTCAGTACAAAGATGAGGCCTTTTTGGAGGAAAGGGGCTCCTTCACAGCACATCTCTCTGCAAAAGGAGTTGATAGTAAATCATTCCAGCTATAAGTAAGGTGCACCAAGGGTGGGCAGTTGCAGACAGATACCTTCGTATTTACTGCTTTCATCCCTTTATCCTGTCCCCAGTACCACTCGGTTACAGACAGATATTGTCGTATTTACTGCTTTCATCCCTTTATCCTGTCCCCAGTACCACTAGGTTACAGACAGATATTGTCGTATTTACTGCTTTCTTTCCTTTATCGTGTCCCCAGTACCACTAGGTTACAGACAGATATTGTCGTATTTACTGCTTTCTTCCCTTTATCGTGTCCCCAGTACCACTAGGTTACAGACAGATATTGTCGTATTTACTGCTTTCATCCCTTTATCCTGTCCCCAGTACCACTAGGTTACAGACAGATATCTTTGTATTTACTGCTTTCTTACCTTTATCCTGTCCCCAGTACCACTCGGTTACAGACAGATATTGTCATATTTACTGCTTTCATCCCTTTATCTTGTCCCCAGTACCACTAGGTTACAGACAGACATCTTCGTATTTACTGCTTTCATCCCTTTATCCTGTCCCCAGTACCACTAGGTTACAGACAGATATTGTCGTATTTACTGCTTTCATCCCTTTATCCTGTCCCCAGTACCACTAGGTTACAGACAGATATTGTCGTATTTACTGCTTTCTTACCTTTATCCTGTCCCCAGTACCACTAGGTTACAGACAGATATTGTCGTATTTACTGCTTTCATCCCTTTATTATTTCCCCTAGTACCACTAGGTTACAGACAGATTGTCGTATTTACTGCTTTCTTCCCTTTATCCTGTCCCCAGTACCACTAGGTTACAGACAGATTGTCGTATTTACTGCTTTCTTCCCTTTATCCTGTCCCCAGTACCACTAGGTTACAGACAGATATTGTCGTATTTACTGCTTTCATCCCTTTATCCTGTCCCCAGTACCACTAGGTTACAGACAGATATCTTTGTATTTACTGCTTTCTTACCTTTATCCTGTCCCCAGTACCACTCGGTTACAGACAGATATTGTCATATTTACTGCTTTCATCCCTTTATCCTGTCCCCAGTACCACTAGGTTACAGACAGACATCTTCGTATTTACTGCTTTCATCCCTTTATCCTGTCCCCAGTACCACTAGGTTACAGACAGCTATGGTCATATTTACTGCTTTCTTACCTTTATCCTGTCCCCAGTACCACTAGTTTACAGACAGATATTGTCGTATTTACTGCTTTCTTACCTTTATCCTGTCCCCAGTACCACTCGGTTACAGACAGATATTGTCGTATTTACTGCTTTCATTCCTTTATCCTGTCCCCCAGTACCACTAGGTTACAGACAGATTGTCGTATTTACTGCTTTCTTCCCTTTATCCTGTCCCCAGTACAACTAGGTTACAGACAGATATTGTCGTATTTACTGCTTTCATCCCTTTATCGTGTCCCCAGTACCACTAGGTTACAGACAGATATTGTCGTATTTACTGCTTTCATCCCTTTATCCTGTCCCCAGTACCACTAGGTTACAGACAGATATTGTCGTATTTACTGCTTTCTTCCCTTTATCGTGTCCCCAGTACCACTAGGTTACATACAGATATTGTCGTATTTACTGCTTTCTTCCCTTTATCGTGTCCCCAGTACCACTAGGTTACAGACAGATATTGTCGTATTTACTGCTTTCTTCCCTTTATCGTGTCCCCAGTACCACTAGGTTACAGACAGCTATTGTCGTATTTACTGCTTTCTTCCCTTTATCCTGTCCCCAGTACCACTAGGTTACAGACAGATATTGTCATATTTACTGCTTTCATCCCTTTATCCTGTCCCCAGTACCACTAGGTTACAGACAGATATTGTCGTATTTACTGCTTTATCCTGTCCCCAGTACTACTCGGTTACAGACAGATATTGTCGTATTTACTGCTTTCATCCCTTTATCCTGTCCCCCAGTACCACTAGGTTACAGACAGATTGTCGTATTTACTGCTTTCTTCCCTTTATCCTGTCCCCAGTACCACTAGGTTACAGACAGATTGTCGTATTTACTGCTTTCATCCCTTTATCCTGTCCCCAGTACCACTAGGTTACAGACAGATATTGTCGTATTTACAGCTTTCTTCCCTTTATCCTGTCCCCAGTACCACTAGGTTACAGACAGATTGTCGTATTTACTGCTTTCTTCCCTTTATCCTCTCCCCAGTACCACTAGGTTACAGACAGATTGTCGTATTTACTGCTTTCTTCCCTTTATCCTGTCCCCAGTACCACTAGGTTACAGACAGATATTGTCGTATTTACTGCTTTCTTCCCTTTATCCTGTCCCCAGTACCACTAGGTTACAGACAGATTGTCGTATTTACTGCTTTCTTCCCTTTATCCTGTCCCCAGTACCACTAGGTTACAGACAGATTGTCGTATTTACTGCTTTCATCCCTTTATCCTGACCCCAGTACCACTAGGTTACAGACAGATATCTTCATATTTACTGCTTTCATCCCTATATCCTGTCCCCAGTACCACTAGGTTACAGACAGATATTGTCGTATTTACTGCTTTCATCCCTTTATCCTGTCCCCAGTACCACTCGGTTACAGACAGATATTGTCGTATTTACTGCTTTCATCCCTTTATCGTGTCCCCAGTACAACTAGGTTACAGACAGATATTGTCGTATTTACTGCTTTCATCCCTTTATCCTGCCCCAGTACCACTAGGTTACAGACAGATATTGTCGTATTTACTGCTTTCATCCCTTTATCCTGACCCCAGTACCACTAGGTTACAGACAGATATTGTCGTGTTACTGCTTTCATCCCTTTATCGTGTCCCCAGTACCACTAGGTTACAGACAGATATTGTCGATTTACTGCTTTCATCCCTTTATCCTGTCCCCAGTACCACTAGGTTACAGACAGATATTGTCGTATTTACTGCTTTCATCCCTTTATCCTGTGCCCAGTACCACTAGGTTACAGACAGATATTGTCGTGTTACTGCTTTCTTCCCTTTATCGTGTCCCCAGTACCACTAGGTTACAGACAGATATTGTCGTATTTACTGCTTTCTTCCCTTTATCGTGTCCCCAGTACCACTAGGTTACAGACAGCTATTGTCGTATTTACTGCTTTCTTCCCTTTATCCTGTCCCCAGTACCACTAGGTTACAGACAGATATTGTTGTATTTACTGCTTTCATCCCTTTATCGTGTCCCGAGTACCACTAGGTTACAGACAGATATTGTCGTATTTACTGCTTTCATCCCTTTATCCTGTCCCCAGTACCACTAGGTTACAGACAGATATTGTCGTATTTACTGCTTTCATCCCTTTATCCTGTCCCCAGTACCACTAGGTTACAGACAGATATTGTCGTATTTACTGCTTTCTTCCCTTTATCGTGTCCCCAGTGCCACTAGGTTACAGACAGATATTGTCGTATTTACTGCTTTCATCCCTTTATCCTGCCCCAGTACCACTAGGTTACAGACAGATATTGTCGTATTTACTGCTTTCATCCCTTTATCCTGACCCCAGTACCACTAGGTTACAGACAGATATTGTCGTATTTACTGCTTTCATCCCTTTATCGTGTCCCCAGTACCACTAGGTTACAGACAGCTATTGTCGTATTTACTGCTTTCTTCCCTTTATCCTGTCCCCAGTACCACTAGGTTACAGACAGATATCTTCATATTTACTGCTTTCATCCCTATATCCTGTCCCCAGTACCACTAGGTTACAGACAGATATTGTCGTATTTACTGCTTTCATCCCTTTATCCTGTCCCCAGTACCACTCGGTTACAGACAGATATTGTCGTATTTACTGCTTTCATCCCTTTATCGTGTCCCCAGTACAACTAGGTTACAGACAGATATTGTCGTATTTACTGCTTTCATCCCTTTATCCTGCCCCAGTACCACTAGGTTACAGACAGATATTGTCGTATTTACTGCTTTCATCCCTTTATCCTGACCCCAGTACCACTAGGTTACAGACAGATATTGTCGTATTTACTGCTTTCATCCCTTTATCGTGTCCCCAGTACCACTAGGTTACAGACAGATATTGTCGTATTTACTGCTTTCATCCCTTTATCCTGTCCCCAGTACCACTAGGTTACAGACAGATATTGTCGTATTTACTGCTTTCATCCCTTTATCCTGTGCCCAGTACCACTAGGTTACAGACAGATATTGTCGTATTTACTGCTTTCTTCCCTTTATCGTGTCCCCAGTACCACTAGGTTACAGACAGATATTGTCGTATTTACTGCTTTCTTCCCTTTATCGTGTCCCCAGTACCACTAGGTTACAGACAGCTATTGTCGTATTTACTGCTTTCTTCCCTTTATCCTGTCCCCAGTACCACTAGGTTACAGACAGATATTGTTGTATTTACTGCTTTCATCCCTTTATCGTGTCCCGAGTACCACTAGGTTACAGACAGATATTGTCGTATTTACTGCTTTCATCCCTTTATCCTGTCCCCAGTACCACTAGGTTACAGACAGATATTGTCGTATTTACTGCTTTCATCCCTTTATCCTGTCCCCAGTACCACTAGGTTACAGACAGATATTGTCGTATTTACTGCTTTCTTCCCTTTATCGTGTCCCCAGTGCCACTAGGTTACAGACAGATATTGTCGTATTTACTGCTTTCTTCCCTTTATCGTGTCCCCAGTACCACTAGGTTACAGACAGCTATTGTCGTATTTACTGCTTTCATCCCTTTATCCTGTCCCCAGTGCCACTAGGTTACAGACAGATATTTTCATATTTACTGCTTTCTTCCCTTTATCCTGACCCCAGTACCACTAGGTTACAGACAGATATCTTCGTATTTACTGCTTTCATCCCTTTATCGTGTCCCCAGTACCACTAGGTTACAGACAGATATTGTCGTATTTACTGCTTTCATCCCTTTATCCTGTCCCCAGTACCACTAGGTTACAGACAGATATTGTTGTATTTACTGCTTTCATCCCTTTATCCTGTCCCCAGTACCACTCGGTTACAGACAGACATTGTCGTATTTACTGCTTTCATCCCTTTATCGTGTCCCCAGTACAACTAGGTTACAGACAGATATTGTCGTATTTACTGCTTTCATCCCTTTATCCTGTCCCCAGTACCACTAGTTTACAGACAGATATTGTCGTATTTACTGCTTTCATCCCTTTATCCTGACCCCAGTACCACTAGGTTACAGACAGATATTGTCGTATTTACTGCTTTCATCCCTTTATCGTGTCCCCAGTACCACTAGGTTACAGACAGATATTGTCGTATTTACTGCTTTCATCCCTTTATCCTGTCCCCAGTACCACTAGGTTACAGACAGATATTGTCGTGTTACTGCTTTCATCCCTTTATCCTGTGCCCAGTACCACTAGGTTACAGACAGATATTGTCGTATTTACTGCTTTCTTCCCTTTATCGTGTCCCCAGTACCACTAGGTTACAGACAGATATTGTCGTATTTACTGCTTTCTTCCCTTTATCGTGTCCCCAGTACCACTAGGTTACAGACAGCTATTGTCGTATTTACTGCTTTCTTCCCTTTATCCTGTCCCCAGTACCACTAGGTTACAGACAGATATTGTCGTATTTACTGCTTTCATCCCTTTATCGTGTCCCGAGTACCACTAGGTTACAGACAGATATTGTCATATTTACTGCTTTCATCCCTTTATCCTGTCCCCAGTACCACTAGGTTACAGACAGATATTGTCGTATTTACTGCTTTCATCCCTTTATCCTGTCCCCAGTACCACTAGGTTACAGACAGATATTGTCGTATTTACTGCTTTCTTCCCTTTATCGTGTCCCCAGTGCCACTAGGTTACAGACAGATATTGTCGTATTTACTGCTTTCTTCCCTTTATCGTGTCCCCAGTACCACTAGGTTACAGACAGCTATTGTTGTATTTACTGCTTTCATCCCTTTATCCTGTCCCCAGTGCCACTAGGTTACAGACAGATTTTTTCATATTTACTGCTTTCATCCCTTTATCCTGACCCCAGTACCACTAGGTTACAGACAGATATTGCCGTATTTACTGCTTTCATCCCTTTATCCTGTCCCCAGTACCACTAGGTTACAGACAGATATTGTCATATTTACTGCTTTCTTCCCTTTATCATGTCCCCAGTACCACTAGGTTACAGACAGATATTGTCATATTTACTGCTTTCATCCCTTTATCCTGTCCCCAGTACCACTAGGTTACAGACAGATATTGTCGTATTTACTGCTTTCATCCCTTTATCTTGTCCCCAGTACCACTAGGTTACAGACAGATATTGTCATATTTACTGCTTTCATCCTGACCCCAGTACCACTAGGTTACAGACAGATATTGTCGTATTTACTGCTTTCATCCCTTTATCCTGTCCCCAGTACCACTAGGTTACAGACAGATATTGTCGTATTTACTGCTTTCATCCTGTCCCCAGTACCACTAGTAAACAAGTTTCAGAGTCATCTTTCTGCATGGCTAAGGTAACCATAGACAAGTGGATATTGAAAACTATGTATTATAGTTCAGAAACCACAAGGTTTTTATTCATATATGCGAGTCAAATGACAAAGTTCTTATTCCAGACTGTTCCTTTCGTCACAAAAGGGTACTATCCTTTTGTGACGAAAGGAACAGTCTGACCGGTTATAACTTTGTCATAGCTGAAAACTTTATAATCACACAGATTTAATATGGTAGCTATGAATACTTTCCATGTATAGATCAGAAGTTTTAAATGGCTAAACTGGACGTAGAATATATATATATATATATATATATATATATATATATATATATATATATAGTTCCCTATCAAATGATAGAAAACTCATTTGATGGAAAATCATTTGGCTGAAACCAAAACATAGAAAGCTCAAAACACTGAAAACTAATTTGACTGAAACTCAAAACACTGAAAATGCTATATGCCCTTTTCCCCATGGTAGTGCGATCCAGGAGTTAGTATATATAGTTGGGGGGTATGGGGGGCACAGCCCCCCACATACTTCATACATTTTAAAGCCTACACATGGATACTTATACCTACAATGAATAACTGTTTGGAGAAAACAATATTTACATAAACTATTTGGGAGGCTTTGCCCCCCACACCCCCCATTGTGGGGGGCTGTGTCCCCAACACCCCCCTAGCTATATATACTAACTCCAGGATCGCACTACCGTGGGGAAAAGGGCATATAGCATTTTCAGTGTTTTGAGTTTCAGTCAAATGAGTTTTCAGTGTTATGAGCTTTCTATCTTATGGTGTCAGTGAAATGAGTTTCTATCAAATGAGCTTTCTATCATTTGATAGGGGCCCATATATATATATATATATATATATATATATATATATATATATATATATATATATATATATATATATATATATACACACACACACACACACACACACACACACACATTCCCTTAAGACCATTTAACAAAAGTACCTCAGTTTCTACCTGGTATACGGAGTTCCAAGATGACTGCACAGTGATCAACAGACTGATTAGTTTAAACTTAAAAACTGTGAAAGACCCAGTAAAACCAATCACTTTGGGTTAAATTCAGTCATTGGTAATTACACTGCTTTGATGTCAGCAAAGAAGAAAATTGAAAAAAGAGAAAATCAACCACATCATTTTAAGGTAAAAGTCTTGTTATGAAGAATTTTGCAGCTATTCAATAAAAAGTGGTTCTAGTTTCATCTTTGGTGCAGGAAATGGATTCCAGTAATTTAGATGAAACATAAATCAAATACACTCAGAATTTTAAAAGAAGTGAAACACTGAAGAACTATGTAAAGTCAAATTACAAAGGGCTGGAAAAATAGAAGAAGCTTTAACTGTCTGTTCAGATGAACTGATAAAACTGCAAACATCAGAGTTTGAAATGAAAAACATTCAGGCAAAGCATGAGTATTTTCAAGACTTGTTTCAAAAAATAGCATTAGAAGATGCTGACAAAAGCTGCAATTTTCTGCCAGGAAACCGGAAGAAATTGGTGTTTGTTAATTGAGAGGCAGATTGTTTATATTCTCGAAAACTGGTCATAAGGAAGCAGCCAAGACCTATACTAATAGATATGCAATCATGCCAGCAGAAAGAGTTGCTTCTAACAAAGTTGTGGCAGAAAATAAATGTATTAAAAATTGGAGACAACAGAGTATTTCTGGAAAATGATTATTTGCTGTATACTAGGCAGAAGAGAACCAAGTTTATCCCGTCAACTTAGGAATGTCAAGAGGCAGGTGGAAGATGCAAGTTGCTGTATCCATCTGTCTTCAGAATATTTTTTTCTTGGAGGATCCAAGACATTTTTGTTTTTAGAATAGCATAAGGAGAAAAAGTTTACCCAATAAGAAAGTGAACCAGGAAGCAGAGGGGGACTTTGCTTCTCATTCCTGACCATATTAAAGTTCATAGAGATACTTTACAAGTGAAACCTTTTCCATTGTTCCAAAGGAAAATGCTTGAGCAACAGAAAAAAGCACAGGGGCTTACTAGAAGAATCAGGAGTACCTGGAAATTGAACCAGTGCCTGGTCGAGTTGCCACTTTATTCTGCTGCTAAAACCAGACCAAGGAAATACGCCTCGCAGCTCCCATAGCCCCGTTCATTTCCTCCCCTCTCCCACCCACTTTCCGCCCATTTTATGACATCACAGTCATTGTTAGCTGAGGAGGTACACCCTTTTTTTCCATTCTTGATGTCTTCATTCTGTGGATTTACTATGCTTTTCCGTTAAAAAAAACAGTGTAGTAAATCTGCCTATTTAACAAACTCCGATAGTCTGTTTCTTTTTTGAAATAGAATACTGGAGTTTGCACAGTGTTTTCCGGACTACTAGACAATCAGTTTAATTTCTGGATAGTCCAGAAAAAAATGGCTAGGTGGCAATGCTAGGGGCCTGGTGTTAGGAGATTGTGATGATTAGGAAGAATACCAGCAACACTACTAAATTAGCAAATAAGTTGGAGACTGTAGAGCATCTCCCCCAGTAACTGTAGGATTAGACATAGAAAATATGGCTTTAGAAGAAGTGGTTGAGAAGGACTGGAATTCTGTTGACTGTGTTAAACTAGTTGGTGAACTTTAATGCATAACCTCACTTTGTCCTTAATGTGTAGAAAGACACTGAAGGGTCTGAAGAAGTAACAGTTTTTGTTTTTATTAATATTTATATAAAATCATTATGTAAATCACATGTTATATTGTAAAAGAGTTTTGTTTTGGGTGCAGTCGGGGATAGTTTAAATGTGAGGTGGGGGCATCTTATTATTGACTGCTATATATGTTAAAGGTATTAAAGCAAGAAAGTACTTTTTCTTAGTTGTAATGTTTACAGGATTTACACCCTAACAAGGTAGGAAAGGCTGGAAAGAAGCAAGTTAAAGTTAATGTAATGTTGTGATCTTGTGCTCCTGAGGTGGGAGATGGAAGGGTATATTACATATAGAATTAAGACAATAATTTCCGTTGCTTTTACAGGCATGGATGTCTAAATTAACATGCTAGTTATTTCTTGCATTTACAAAGTCATTAGCTGCTTTTCACCACAAATAAAGGATTTCATTGGGAGACAAGTCTTCAGGTGTGCACAGTTAATCATGAGAGGTCTAAACAGTGCATTCTGAATGAAATTTACAAAGATTCTTTATTACATCTGGAAAGCTTCTGGTTTGTTTAATTATTAACTGGTCTTCCTTTTAAATAGGAAGTCTGCGGGTGCAAACAATTATTGCAAAGTCAGAACACTTGTCTGCTGAGTTAAATGTAGACGCTCTGGTGGAATTGGTATTTAAAGGTACTTTGGAAAGCAATTCTGTAAAAAAAATATATGAAGTTTGAAACTGTGGGAAATGAATACATTGTACAAGTAGTTGCCTCCCCAGCAGCCTAAATACTTTAATGCATTGAATGTAACAGTGCACAATTTAGTTTATTTAAAGGTAGCCTGTACAGTTCCTCTTATGGGTAAAAGTTAACATTTACTGAAAGCATGCAAGCTGTTTTTCATAGCTGAGAGAGAAGTAGAGATATGAAAAGTACAGGTAGGGATCAGTTTAAGTGGGAATGCAGGCTGCAAAATGCAATTGAGTATGGGTAACCAAACCTGCTCTTCTATGGTGTGGAAAACACATTTGTTTGTTAAATGTACATAGTTTTGTGTGATGTCCTTCTATTCCCATGTTGCAGTATTCATACTGTGGGATTTCCAGCCCTCAGGCGACGCAATGTTGGCTCCTATACAAAAGCTTATGCCTGGCTGCCGTTGGTGCATAGGACATCACACGTAGGGCCATAAACCATGGAGTATAAATGTGACGTCAGCACGCACAGACCTCAGAACTTTTCAGCCACAGATGACGTCAGTTTCGACTGCTTCACTCCTACATCTGAAGACTTTGAAAAGATAAGTACCTGTTGGGGTTTTCCTTTTTTCATTCTTGCTTATGCTTTAGCTTGGTTGCTGTAGTTTTTTTTTCTATTAGCTGATGTCGAAGAAAAAGAGTAAATGTATTTGCACAAAGATTCACACGACCGCGGTGTCTTTTGCCTAAGTATAGGACATGACCATAAGGCCTGCTCTGTTTGCCAATACTTCATTCCCAAGACCTTACGCAGCCGTCTGGCTATGTTAAATCTGTATTTAGAAAATCAAAGGCTTAAACACCTCACGCTTAGGATGGATCCCGACTTGGCCGCCCAAGCCGAACAACCTAGGAAGAAGGCTAAGGTCTGCAAGCCTTCTCCAGATGCCGCTTCGCATCCGGAGGTTTCGCCGACTACTGTTCTAGGAGCCAAGGAACACCAGATTACTCTGATGATTCCTATGGAAAAGGCCATGTCAGTAGCCATGGAGAGCACACCATTGGAGTTGATACAGATGTCGGCCATAACCGACGTCAAGGGGGAACCGTTGCTTGACCAGCCAACCGAGATTTCTCCTACTCCAGTGCAGGCTTCTGTTTCCCTACCTACCCAGACACACACTCCTACAAAAAGGAAACAAAAAACAAAACACTTGAGCCCGACGCCTCAAGCAGCTCCAGACTGAGAATTTTTCACTTCCTCCTTGATGCAGGCCTTTATGGCACTTAGGCCTACAGGCCCTACTCCCACCAACAGTCCTGTGCTGTGTCCTAGGCCGGCCTCTGCTTCATTCCTGCCTTTAACTACTACTCACCAAGTAGTTACTCAAGAGGACCCTGAACAATCTTAACTCCTCCTCTGAGGAATCCATTTCCTATGTTTCTCAGATTGCCTCCCCCATAGATTACTACTCCCCTGACAAGGACTCTATTGAAGGGGACTCCCCACCTGAGGATAGTTCATTTGGGGAGACTATTTCAAAAATGAAAGAGTATTTCAAATGGGATACCACTTCAGTTTCTGAAACCCAGAAGAGATGCTTCGAGCTCTTACAGCTTGACTCTCCTTCACCTTCAGCCATCCCTCCAGTACTACCAGTCTTCTTGGATGCCTTCAGTTCTGTTTCCAAGAACCCAGACTCTCAACCTCCTGCCCCTTAAAGGCCAGATAGGTTTTACAGTGTACCTGATGATTACAAGTTCCTAGTGAAACCACCCCTGGCCGACCCAGCAGTTATTGCAGTATCCCCAGACAGATAGTCTAGGCAGTTGCCTTCTGCTTCTTTACTGCCATCAGATAAAGACAGCAAAACTATGGACAGAATGGGAAAAAAAGTGTACACATCCTCTACCCTAGCTTTCAAGGCTATAAACTACCAAACACATATGGTGAAGTATGCCCTAGACCTGGTTTCTCAGGCCACCACTTTAGTGGCTTCCACCCCTGACTGTCCAGCCAAATCAGACATTACCTCCAAACTGTCCCTTGCCACACAAGTAGCCAGACACTCTATCCGTTGCAGTTATGATGCAGCAGAAGCAGCTGGTAGATCTGCTGCCACTGCATCAGCCTTGTGCAGATACTCCTGGCCCAGACTACAGCCTCTGCCAGATGATTTTAAAGCTAAAGTCATGGATGCTCCTCTGGATAACAACCTTCTGTTTGGCAAAAATGCTGCAGAACTTTTCAAAAACTTGCAAGAAAAAAGCAAGGAGCTGCAGGACATTAAACACTTGCTGGTGTCCCCAGTGCCCAGATACTACAGGAACTACCTAACCAAAACATCCTTTGTCAGAAGGGCCCCTTCCACCTCTCGTTGTTCTGCTGCCAGACCACGTAGGGGACCTCGGAGACAACCATACTCCAGACCTCCTCAACCTCAGCCCCCCCAACAAACAGCCCTTTCCAGACAGAGGGAGACCTTCCTCCACGTGACTGCCTTGCCCAAGTGACCCTGTCCACTCGCCTTACCCTATGCCTTCTATTCTGGAAAACCATCACTTCAGATCTGTGGGGTCTTTCCATCATCCAAAAAGGATACTTTCTATCCTGGAAAGAGAAACCCACACCAAAAAAAGATACTTTTCCCTCCCAAAAATCTAATCCCCCTTCTTCCTGCCATCCTGCAGGAACTCCTCTCACAAGGAACCATAGAACCAGTTCCCTCAGGACAGGAGGGACTAGGCTTCTACTCCCACCTTTTCTTAGTCCCAAAAAAGGATGGCCTCTTGAGACCAATCCCTGGACCTCTCATACCTAAACCTATTCCTACAGGTCCCCTCCTTCAAGATGCTCTTCCTTCAGATGCTGTTACCCCTCATCCCATCTCAAGCCTTCATGGTCACTCTATCTAGACCTAAAAGATGCATACCAGCACATCCCAATCATACCCTCCCACAGGAGGTTCCTACACTTCTCTGGGCCCTCTTCTCATTTTCAATTTACTGCATTGCCTTTTGGCTTGTCTACGGCACCCAGAGTTTTTAACAAGTGCTTAGCCCCAGCCATCGCCCATTGCAGAACCAAGGGAGTACAAATCTACCCTTACTTGGACGACATTCTCATTTTGCCCGAATCAGAGTCCACCCTTCTAATACATCTCCAATTCACCATGACCCTACTGCACAAACTGGGTTTCACCCCAACCTTTAAAAATTCTCCCTCCTCCAAAAGCTGGACAAGGTTTTTCTTTGTTGCGGAATCAGAACAGATCTAATGAGATCCTTCCTCCCACCAGACAAAAGAGCAGTCCCTCTCCTCCCATTTTCTAAGCCTATTGAAAGAATTGCACCAACTCTGTGGGTGATCAACTTTTGATCCCTTTTAGACAACACTACTCAGAAGACGTGCTATCAGTCCTGAAGGAGGCTAGGAAACCAACTACTAGAAAAAAAACAATTTGTCTAAATGGCAGAGATTCTTGAAATGGTGTTCTCTTAGAAACAAAGACCCATTTCTAAACAGATCCACCCCTTGTCCTGAACTATACCTGTGAGCTCATTAAGGAGGGACTAGCTTATTCTTCTGTCAGAGTCCATATGTTTGCCATTTCTGCATGCTTGTCTGTACAACCATCTCTTCTTCCTAGGCTGGAGGTAAAACTTTTCCTGAGAGGGGTCTTACACATCAGACCACCAAGAAAGCCCATCCCTCCTCCCTGGGACCTCAACTTCATGCTGGAAAAGGTTACCCTATCCCCCTTTGAGCCTGCCAGCTCATCATCTCTTCAAATGTTCACATAGAAAACCATTCTTTTAGTGGCCATTGCATCTGCTAGAAGAGTGTCTGAATTGCCCTCCTTACACAACCTTCCACAATGACAGCGTGACCCTTCGCACAAACCCTTCCTTATGCCCAAAGTAGTAAATGAGCTATCCTTAAACCAGTCTATTCACTTACCTACCGTCTTTCACTCCCCTACTAACTGGGCTGAGAGGGTACTCCATTCCCTGGATGTACATAGACGACTGAGATTCTACTTGGACAAAACTAAGTCCTTCAGAAAATCTGACCAACTGTTCATTTCCTTCCATCCCAGGGCTGTGGGTAAGGCAGTCTCCAAACAAACTATCTCCTCCTGGATCAGGACATCCATTCTCATTTGCTACTCTCATCATCACAAACCATTGCCTCATGGACATTCTACCAGAGGCATGGCTACCTCTAAGGCCTTTATGAAAGGGCTAGACACAGCCTCCATCATGGAGGCAGCCACCTGGTCTACAGTCCATACTTTCAGTTAGCACTACAAGCTTGACCAGATGTCCTTCAAGAATGCAACTGCAGTCATAACATATGGGTTGTCCTGCCTCAGGCAGCCCTCGGTCGGCCAGATTCCAAATTCTGGGTCCGGCGTCGGCTGGTGTCGCCTCTTCTCCGACGCCAGAACGGCTGGAGTATAAAGGCATCGGCCGACGCCATCTTCTTCAGTCTTTCTTGCCGCGCGGTGCCCGAAGCAGAAGCAGTTCGCAAGTGCTGGTCGGTCAGCTCCTGTGTTTTCAGTACCGAAGTCATCTAAAAGCTAAGCACCCTGTTGGGGAACATTTTTTCTTGCCTCAGCCGATGTCAGAACAAATTGAGAAAGTTAATAATTGTTTGTCTTGTGGTAAACAAATACCTCATAAGGACTTCCATTCTTACTGCCTTCCTTGCCTGGGCCCAGACCACGACGTCTCGGCCTGTGCTTGCTTTAATAAGCGCACTCTCAGGCGCTGGGCAGAATTTGCCGAAGACTTTTTCGGTGAATCTTTCGCGTATATCATGCCGTCGGATCAACCGACAACTCAATCTACCAAAAAATGAAAGGACCGGGACCGACATCCTCGGCCCGCGTCCTCCACCGATGCAACTCCTAAACCCTCCGCTAGTGCTTCGGTCCCTTCGGAAGTGGTAATTCAACCGCTCCAGGCTGACGACACAGCGTTAACACGTCCTTCGGTCTCGGAGATATCTCCGGTGCCGGTTGTTGATTTTCCTCCGGAAACCGAAGTTCTGGATCTACCCGACACCATTCCTGTAGACAAGGTTACTCCTGCACGTGGGGCTGCTAGGCCTCCTGTATCCATGTCCATCAAGGTCTTTGCACGTGCTAAGGCCGCCAGCCAGGCCAAGGCCCATCCTAAACCTGCTGCTCAGGCCCCTTCTTCTGATAAACAGATCATGTCTCTTGCTGCAGATCTTATTTCTCTTATCAGGGGGTCTCAGCCTCATCCTGACAGAGGTTCTCAAGCCACCTGCAGAGAAAAGGCCCAGAGCTGAGCAGGCTGACAACCTCTCTTCAGATGAAGCCTCTGGGGATTCTGAGCATTCAGATACCCAAGAAGAATCCTTCCAGGCCTATGAGGACTCCGATGCTGAGGAATCAATTCCCTCTGCCTCCCCTCCAGAGGATTTCTCGTTTGGTGAAGTCCTGCACTCTATGAGGGAACATTTTCAATGGCAGGGTCAGGAATTCTCTGATTCCAGGAAAAGGCTACGTACCTTCCTCAAGCTTCCCCAGCACAGACCTTTAGCTATTCCTCCAGTTATTGATGTTTTGGATGATGTTTTCTCTGACTCCTGTGCTAACCCTGACTCTCTGCCCCCTGCTCCTGTCAAGCCAGACAGATGATATAGGGTTCCTGACACTCACAAACATCTCTTTAAGGCCCACTCTGTGGATCTAGACACTATTTCACAGGGCCCCAAGGGAGTGGCTACATCCACTGCCAAGAATCCACTGCCAGCGGATAGGGAAGCTAGGTCCCTGGAGAGATGGGGTAAAAAAGTTTATACCTCTACCACCCTAGCCATGAGGTCACTTAACTGCCTTTTTCATATGTTTCAGTACCAGGATTTTTTACTGGATGACTTACAGAAAAAGCTAGCCTCTCCTGAGCCTATCGATAGAAAGGCATTGCAGGATCATATACATAACACTCAGCAGGTTAACAATCATTTTCTTCAGTGTGGTTATGATGCATTGGAGGCTTCATGTAGGGCAGCTATGACTGGGGCTGTGATACGTAGACATGCTTGGTTAAAAGATCAGCCATTGCCAGACCATGTTAAAGTAAAGTTACTTGATGCACCTCTGGAAAAACAGAAGCTTTTTGGTGCTAATGCACAAGATGTGTTGAAGTCCAGTGAGGAAAAAGCTAAATCAGTACAGACAGTCAAAGATTTCCTCCAGGTTCAGCCACCCAGATTCAGCAGAAACTGTCCTTCAAAGAATTGGTCCTTTCCAGACTCTGACAAGTTTCAAATGGGAAAAAACAGGCGTGCCCGAGGTAGAGGGCAATACCGAGGATCCTACAGGGCAACCTCCAAATCAAAGAAGTGGCGCAGGCAGCCCAGCTGCACCACAAGGACAATCACAATGACTTGACTTTCATACTGCCTACAAAGGCTCAAAGAGAAGCACCTTTGGGTGGAAAATTATCCTTATTCTCAAAAAACTGGCATATCTTAACCAAAGACAACTGGATTCTGGATTTAATAGACAAGGGTTACAGATTCCACTTCCATACTTTACCAATGAGTCAAGGCATGCCATACCTGCCACATCATCAAAGGGCAGAGGCACTCACTCAAGTTTCAAAGCTGTTAAGTATAAAAGCTATAGAAAAGGTTCCTCCTCAGGAACAAGGCCAGGGATTTTATTCAAGACTGTTCCTTGTTCCAAGAAAAGAAAACAAATAGAGGCCTATACTGGACTTGTCTACTCTAAATACTTTTCTCATTGTGCCAAAATTCAAAATGCTGACGTTGCAGCAGCTCTTTCCCATGCTGGGCAAGGGGTCTTGGCTGGTCACTCTGGACCTCAAGGAGGCATACCTGCATGTCCCAATCAGACAAAGCTGCAGAAGATACCTTGCAGGGACAGAGCATTATCAATTCTCAGCATTGCCGTTTAGCTTATCTACTGCGCCCAAAGTGTTCACGAAATGCCTGGCATCAGTAGTGGCACACTGCAGACTCCAGGGGATTCAAATATACCCCTACATGGACGACTGCCTCATACAAGCAGACAACAAACAAACCTTAATAGCAAACTTGGACTATGTCATTCAACTACTGCAGGCCTTGGGATACACAGTCAACATTCAGAAATCAAGACTACTGCCATCCCAACAGATTATTTTCCTAGGAGCCAAGCTGGACACAGAAACACAAATGGCCTACCTCACAGAGGAAAGACAACAGCAGTTACCAGACTACTTCAAAGGCCTAGCAAAGCTCTCCCAGATGACTGCAAGGAAAATCCTGCAGGCCCTGGGGTTCATGGCATCTTGCATTCTTCTGATACCTTTGGCAAGACTTCGTATGAGAAAGCTGCAGTGGTACTTAAAAAGCCTATGGTCCCAACACAGCCAAAGCCTAGAGGACGTAATCCCACTCATTCCATGTCTGCAAAAAGAATTTTTGTGGTGGGCTCAAGCAAGTCAGTTAAACAAAGGCATGTCTTTCAACAGACCTCAAGCAGGTCAAATGATTACAACAGATGCCTCAGATCATGGATGGGGGGCGCACATGGAGGGCAGATGCATTCAAGGTCTATGGACACCAAGGGAAAGACATCTGCACATAAACCAAAAAGAGATGTTGGCAGTGATGCATGCAATCGAGACTTTCGAAAAATCACTACAACAAGGGCATTTGCTAATAAGGACAGACAACACCACTGTCATGTGGTATGTAAACAAGCAGGGAGGCACTCATTCTTATCCCCTCTGCAGACCAACAATGATTCTCTGGGAAAAATCCCTGAGTCTGAAGATACATTTTCAATCCCAGTTTGTGCCAGGCAAGGACAATGTACTGGCGGACAAGCTGAGCAGAAATTTCTTGGATTCACACGAATGGACGCTGCATCCTCACATTTTCTCACAAATAACAAAGACATGGGGAAGACCGGATGTAGATCTCTTTGCTTCTCACATGAATCATCACCTGGAAAGGTTCTGCACAAGGACCCTCCATCCTCTAGCCTGGAAAACGGATGCTCTCTCCTTCAGCTGGAATTCCCTAAAAATTTATGCATTCCCTCCTCTACCACTGCTGACCAAGGTGATACTGAAGATCAAAGCAGAACAACCAACAGGCATTTTGATAGCTCCAGACTGGCCAAGGCAACACTGGTACCCATTGCTGCTGAGCATAACTCGGACCAAACCGTGGCCTCTGCCCCTATGGCCCCTGCTTCTAACACAACACAATTACAGGACTGTCCATCAAAACCTGAAAACATTGCATCTGACAGCCTGGAGGTTACCATAACTCCTTCCGCTATCTCTCTTTCCAAAACAGTTCAAGAGATCCTACTGGAAGCACGCAGGCCTTCCACCAGAAAAACCTATTCAGCCAAGTGGAAGAGATTCAGCATCTGGAATGCCAACAGGGGTCAGGATACAACATTACTGAGTATACCTCAGATATTGGAATACTTGGCAGAAATGTTTCATACTGGACTCTCATATTCTTCTATAAAGATTCACGCCTCAGCAATCTCAGCAAAATACAATTGTGATCCACCAGTGTTTTCACATCCTTTGCTAAGACAGTTCCTAAGAGGGATAAAGAATATCAAACCTTCCAGAAAACAGCCAGTACCTGCATGGGACCTCAATTTCGTTTTGGAAAAATTAACTCTTCCTCCCTTTGAGCCAGCAACAACTTCAGAGATGCAATTTCTATCATGGAAAACGTTTTTTCTATTGGCAGTCACATCTGCAAGAAGAGTCTCGGAGATACAGGCACTCATGGCAGTACCTCCTTTTCTCATTTTTCATCAGGACAGAGTTTCTCTAAGAACCATCCCTACATTCATGCCAAAAGGAATTTCCAGGGTGTCTCTAAATCAAGCTATTCATCTGCCTACTTTCTTCCCCAATCCTCAAAACAGGGGGGGGAAACTGCTGCATACTTTGGACATACACAGGCAACTACGCTACTACTTGGACAGAACTAAGGCCAACAGAAAGTCTGACCAACTGTTTGTAGCCTATGCTGCTGGAGTACAAGGGAAAGCAATCTCCAAACAAACAATTTCTAAATGGATTGGACACTGCATCAGATTCTGCTATTCTTTCCATGGAAAAGGTGTGCCAGCCAATATTAGGCCACACTCCACCAGAGCTATAGCCACATCCACAGCTTTCCTAAGAGGAGTGGCTACAAAGGACATTCTAGAGGCTGCTACATGGAGCTCCGTGCATACATTTACCAAGCACTACAACCTGCCTTTATACTCCAGATCCCGAGCAGGCTTTGCTTCAGCAGTCCTGCAGGGCATTTTAGCTACACCATCCCTTTCTTAGTTCCATCCACCCCCAGCTTGGCTTTGGTATTCAACCCATATGTTATGACTGCAGTTGCATTCTTGAAGGACATAGTACAGTTTTGTACCTACCATAAATGTAGATGTCCGATAGATATGCAACTGCAGTCGGATTTTCCCACCCTCCTACCCCTCTGCAACTTTCCTTATGGGTCCACTACCCCTATTCCTATTAGCTGGGGGTATCTCCTATGGTGTATCTGTTTATTACTGTTGTGCATGTCTGGAATTGTTTATCCATTCACCAAATTTAGCCTTCCTAGGAGGGCACCTGGCATCTGGGGCAAGAAACACTGAAGAAGATGGCGTCGGCCGATGCCTTTATACTCCAGCCGTTCTGGGGTCGGAGAGGAGGCGACGCCAGCCAACGCTGGACCCAGACTTTGGAATCTGGCCAACAGAGGGCTGCCTGAGGCAGGACAACCCATATGTTATGACTGCAGTTGCATATCTATCGGACATCTACATTTATGGTAGGTACAAAACTGTACTGTCTCTAGAGCCAGGACAGGATTTGCTAGAGCAATGCTGCAGGGATTCGTGGAATCCTCTACTTCTGCCACCTCCCAACATTCCTCCTAGCTGTGGTACTCTCCCACAGTATGAATACTGCAACATGGAAATAGAAGGACATAGAATAGTTATGTAAAATGTTACCATAACCATAGATGTCCTTCTCTTCCCTGTTGCAGTATTCCATCCCACCCCACCCTCCTACCCCCTGGTATCCTCTGTCTTCTCTGGTGTATCCCCTCTCTACAGGCCAGTATCTTTAGTCCTGCAGGGACATTTGCTTTTACTTCTCCTTGGCCTTACTGTCTCCTCTCTGGGCTTCAGGTTTTGAGGTCTGTGCTTGCCGACTTCACATTTATACTCCATGGTTTATGGCCCTATGTGTGACGTCCCACGCACCTAGGCAGCCAGGCTTAATCTTTTGTATAGAAGCCGACATCAGGTCGCCTGAGGGCTGGAAATCCCACCGTATGAATACTGCAACATTGTAGAGAAGGACATCTATGGTTATGGTAAGATTTTACACAACTATTCTTTTGTAATACTTTAAAAGGAGGTGGGGGAATTCAAATCTATTTAGCTTTTTGTGTGAGTGTTTTCATTGAAGAAAAGGAGCAACTGCAGAATGCTAAACAGAAAATAAGGGATTACCTTGATAGTATGCATGAGCTTAGAAAGATTGAAAAATAAAAAACAGATAAACTAGTGGCCTTAAAACTTCCTTGATGAGCTCACTCAGAATAATTTCCAGAAATCATGAAACCCAGGTAGTGTTCCAAAGCAACAAGCCTTTATTCGTCTCAGACAAGCAATCCTCAGTAACAAAATTTCAGAAATATTTTAACAGTTTAAACCAGCCTGTTGATGGCAAACAGTATAAACAGGGCTGTAAAAGTGCATTTTAGAACAGCAAGTATGCATCCCCCACACACTACTACTGATTAGATCAAACTAAATCCTAGTTAAGGAAAACACTACCTATCTCTTTGCAGCTCACATCCCAAGATCAGGTGTTAAGAAAAGTATAACATATAAGTAAAAAGATATACATAAAAAGACTTTAAACTAAAATTGTTTTAGGCTAACTAATGCAATAAAGCCTTCATCAGGTCTGTGACAAGAACTAAAATCAAGAAAAAGCACATATTTATCTAATCATAAACATAATCAAACTAGAACACTAAGTATAGAAAATACATCTGTCTAATAATATGTAATAAATATCCATCCATGTGTATTAATGCGTATAAAAACTAAGTTAACAGCTCAGAAAGGTGAATCTGGGAATCTTGAGGCAATGTTACAACTGCCTCATGTACACAGACAACCCTCTCCTCCTCCCAACAAATTCCAACACATGTGAGAGATGCAACCATATAGCCAAACTGGAGGCTAAGCTCTCTCAACTCAGTACTGGCATATAACCAGTCAGGAGGAGAAGGAAACCACACTCACTACAATTCCAGTGTCACATAGACCTACCATGACAGCAAACCAAACACATAATCACACAAAAACATACTCGGAGGCTCTAAATAAAGATCTGCCGAAGCAGCAGAGACCTCCAAAGCAGACACCCAAGCAGCCGCTACCCCAAAACAAAACACGTGCAACACATATCTCACAAAGCCAGTGTGCCGAACAGTCACAGCCCTTAAGACTAAACAACACACCTGATACACTTGTAATAGGTGACTCTATCATCAGACACACTGACGTCCCGCTCACCAGGCTGAACAAGGAGAGGGTCACGGTGAGCAGCCTGTCGGGCGCTAGGATCCGCCACATAACACAAGCACTCAGGTCACTCCAAGGCAAGTACAAATATGACTCAGTCATTGTCCATGCTGGTGTGAATGACCTGAGACGCACTCCCTGGACTACATGAAAAGAGACATAAAGGAGCTCTCTGAGCATGTAGCCCAGGCCGGTATGACCCTGACCTTGAGTAGCATCTTACCCTCACCAAGAATGATGCCACAATATGAAGACAAGATGATCAATTTCAACAATTGGCTTAAGTACTGGTGTCATTCAAAGGGGATCCAATGCCTGTCAGCTTGGGATGATATGCTCGACAAGCCACGATGCTTCGCTAGGGACGGCTTGCACCTGTCACCCCTGGGTTTTGGATATTGGCAAAGGCTCTTGCTACCCCCATAGTGCCTTTTTTAGGCAAGGCTCAAAAGACAAACCCACCTCCATAGGTATCACAAGGGATAAGAAACTAAGGGTAATGCTACTCAACACCAAAAGTCTAAACCTCAAGATGCACGCACTCGAAACTCTCCTTAGCATGGAGAACATCGATATCTGTGCAGTAACAGAAACCTGGTTCAGGGCTCGAGAGGACCCCAGCAGTACCAGGTTATACGTCATACCATGCTTTTGCGCCCCAAAACTAAGACCAAACCACAAAAGGACGGGGAGTATCGCTATTCATCAAAGATACCCACACTTCCAGGTTGGTGGCAAAGCACAAGCATCAGAGACTATCCATGTGCAACTAACAGTGGGTAAAACTGCCTTCCAGTTTATAGCCTGCTACAGACCACCCTCCCAAACCCAGGAACCCCACTCGGCCTTCCTGAGAACACTGGAAAATATGAAGGTCTCTCCAAACACCATTATATTGTGCGACTTCAACTACCCAAACATAGACTGGGAGCATTACTCTAGCTCCAACACCCTAGCCCAAAGGTTCCTAGAATTTATAAACTCAAATGCTATGGAACAACTTGTTACCACTCCCACAAGAGGGGAAAACATACTGGACCTGATCATCACCAACATGGGGACTCTATACTCCAGACCATAAGTGTATCCCTCACTGGTAAGATCACTCCATAAACTAATCTCACTGGATATTCACATCCCAACCCCACCCCCTGCCCAGAAAACCACAGTGAAAAACTTCTCTGAAGCAAATTTCACACTCCTCAAAACTGAGGTGGAATCCTTCAAAGCCCCGGGCCTGTGGAAAATACGCCCAGACCGCAGAATCCTTTATAAACGATTCTGTGAACACCTTCAGGAATGCATGGATCATGCGATCCCAAATAAAACCAAGACCCAATCCTCCAAAGGCAGACGTCCTGTCTGGTGGACCCCAGCCATAAACAAACTATACAATAGAAGGAGGAAGCTACTAAATGATAGAGCAAAATCCCAAAAGGGAAGGCATCACTGATCAGTATTAGCAAAAACTACGGGCACACATAAAATTGTCTAAGGCCAGCTTCGAGAGAAAAATTGCACAGGACACTAAGGATAATCACAAGGCTTTCTTTAGTTATGTTAGGAACCTGGGTGGTAATTCCCAGATATGCTCAGAATTAGTCCAAAATGACAAAAATACACCGAACACACAGACATTGCCAACATCCTAGCTGACAGGTTCAGCAAACCCCCCCACCAAAAGGGCAAATATCTATCCCAGCAGAGTGCTGCCCCTGACATCTCAGATGCTCAGATAAGAGCTGCCCTCTCCAAAGCAAAAACACAGCATCAATGGGACCAGATGGTGTCCCGGCTGCCCTACATGAACTCCAAGAAGAGCTAAACCCAAACATAAAACTACTGTTCAATCTCAGGCTTACTACAGGATATGTGCCCAAGGAGTGGCGTGCAGCAACAGTGGTCCCTCTCCATAAAGGTGGTGCCTCAACGGATCCTGGAAACTATCGCCCCATAAGCCTGACTAGCTTGGTCTGCAAAGCTATGGAAAGGATCATCATGGACCTCATAAATAAAGATATTGGGGACCTACAAACACTGGATCCTACCCAGTTCAGCTTTGTTAAGGGCAGATCCTGCCTCTTAAACCTGGTTGATTTCTTTGAAACAGTCACCAAGGCCATTGACAAGGGGAAGGTGGTCCACACAGCCTACCTGGACCTCGCAAAAGACTTCGATACAATACCTCACTCGGGCATTATAGATAAGCTCACCAGCTTAAATATAAACCCCTATGTCACTAGATGGATTGCAAACTGGCTCAAGGACAGAACCCACATGGTTAGAATTGCTGGAGCCATGTCAGACTCCAAACCAGTTACAAGTGGTGTCCCACAAGGCTCAGTCCTGGGACCTCTCTTGTTCGGTATATATTTCTCGGAGGTACAGGCCAACACGGAAGGACTGTGGCTGACCAAGTTCGCAGATGACTGCAAACTGGGCGCCATAATCGACTCTCCAGTCGACACAAGCATCCTCCAAAAGGGCCTCATAGAAACAGACAACTGGTGCCAGAGCCATGGCCTCAAGCTAAATGCCAAAAGTGTATAGTCATCCCCTTTGGCAAAAACAAAGTGCCCACAAATTACCACATAGGTGGTAATCCATTAAGTACAGAAGAAGTAATTAGGGACCTGGGGACCCAAGTTGATAGCAATCTCTCATTTGACAACCACGTGGCCAAAGTGGTTAGAAAAACATTTTATATAGCCCACCTAATCATGAAGGGATTCACATCTAGATCAGGGATGTCATCATGCCTCTTTACTCATCCCTCATCAGGCCCATAATTGAGTACAATGCCCCTTTTGGGATGTACCTTACCAGACACCTGCAGCAACTGGAAAGACCCCAAAAGTACCTCACCAAGAGGATCAAAGGGCTCAAACAGATGCCATATGCTGCCCGGTTAAAGAAACTCCAGCTCTACTCAGTGGCATACCGCCTGTTCAGAGGCAATCTGTGCCTGACATATAAAGCCATGTCCAATCCCGAATTAATGGACATGCTGCACCTCAGAAAATCCAAATCCCATCGAGCTACGCGCTCGAGAGACTTGAACCTCAGCACTGAAATAAATAGGACATGCTGGAGGGACAGATTCATAACCCAGAGGCTCCTTTCACTCTGGAATAAAATCCCAGTCCAGGTTAGGCAGAGTCCCTCATTGACTCTCTTCAAGAGGAATCTTGATGAGTGGATGGGAGATCGTAGGTTTACCCCGGGTATCACTTCTGTGTCACTGTTAGACAGAGGCACAGTATACTAACCTCGAAAACGGGCATAGCAAAATAAATTTAAAATGGGTGGCGAAAGCCAAACACATTCTGGCTAGGCTTATAAAATGTCCTAGGGCAGATAGCCTAGTATGAACCTATAAGAAAAAATGTCAGTGCTTTGCAAAAAAAAAAAAAAAAAGTCACAACATTTTTCATGTTTGCAGCCCAAAAAGCATGTTTGTACAATGAAAATTAGT
Source organism: Protopterus annectens (assembly GCF_019279795.1). Taxonomy (NCBI): domain Eukaryota; kingdom Metazoa; phylum Chordata; order Ceratodontiformes; family Protopteridae; genus Protopterus; species Protopterus annectens. The sequence continues at coordinate 535,250,445 of NC_056742.1, read as the reverse complement.
AGAAAAAAAAAATACAAAAATACACAAAACAGTTGATGAAGTAAACTAGTTATGTATAAAAGTGCACAGGCCTGTGTATGAGTGTGCACCAGTATGGTAAATGGGGGAATTATACCAATACTACATGATGATAGCAGCATGGAAAATGTGTGTTTTGAATTTACCATTTAATTCTCTGGTGTGATGCAATAAATCTAATCACAGCAGAGCTGAGGTTAAAGTAACTAAACATATATATGTTTGGATCCACTTCATTTGTATCTACTTCAGTAGATTGAATTCAGATGCAACTGAAATCCACAAAAGTGAGATGAGAAGACCGAACGTCCAGAAGACCAACAGCGCACAAGTTCGGAAGCCAGAACATCGAACCAGCCATACATGCCCAAAGCAGATCGCGGCACACTGCATATCAGGAAATCCCCCCTTCCCCCACTGCAGTGCAATCTCAGAGTTGGTATACACAACGTACAGAGGGTGTGGGGGGGTGCAGCTGTTTTTTGATAACTGTAGAGCACAAAAACTTTTAGCACATCGATACAGGCAACAGAAAGTAAAAGGGACTGTCACCAAGTTTAGGGAGCCTATAACAATCATTAGGGAGCCCATAACAATCATCAGGTCCTGTTTGGGCATCCTGCAGACTACTACAGTACCGGAAACGAGAAAGAGAGACTTTGTGTGCTAACTGCAAGTACATTTTGCTGAATTTTCTATTTTTTCCTGATTTTGGTCGTTTTTATTACCTGCACTTCTCAGAAAGCTTAAAAAGTAGACTAGCAACTTATTTCACTGTATTTCTGCCTGTAAGTCGTTTTCCAGTTATGCACTCACCTTGCTTTATTTAAAAAGTTAAAATTTTCAAATTTCTAATTTTGCAAAGTTTTAATTGAGTTTACTGTTCTGGGCTATACACTCAGGTGCATTAGCCTTTCTGTGCTTATTTACTGTATAACTGCATTGTTTAGCCTGATTTAACCAAAAAAAAAGCTATCTTGTTTGCTAATTTCCCACCTTTTCTAACTAGAATAGTCCAGTTTCCAGGCTTTGCTGGTTTCAGGACTTTAGTTTCAGTGTTTAGAGCTATCCAGACCTTGCTGTAGTAGAGGGAGGTCCTACTGCTTATCAGTGAGAGTGGGAGAATTGTACTGCCTATCTACCACTAGAGGAGTGGTTTCCAGCTCTGAAGTTGCAATTTTATTGGCCATTTTGGGCTGATTTCTTTCCCTTTCAACTTTCTGGCATAAAATACCCACATCACGAGGCTAAGGTTAAACTATTCCCGGTGCCAGAAAGTCTGATCTTCGAATTTTCCCTTAGAACTAGCTAGTTTATCAGCAGTAGCACTAAAATCTGTATACCTGTGACTAACACTTGCTCTAAAACTCGTTAAAAAGCACTAGGAAGTCTTAATTTGTTACAAGCATTCACCTCTCCGTGGTAATAAGGAGAAAATAGTCGTAGGCACTAGACAGCCTACAATTGCAACTGCCTTGCCAAAACGTAAGGGAAAACAGCTCTTGTACTACACAAAGAAAGCACCTAACCAGGCATGTCCAAGGGTCAGCTTCTGGAGATTTTTACTGTCCACCTGGTGAATCTGGTCATGCTGGGGTAATGCAACAATTGTGTCATGTACACAGACAATCCTCTCCTCCTACCACCAAACACTACAATTTGCGAGAGATGCACTTACATAGCCAAACTGGAAGCAAAGCTCTCTCCAGCCAAGATTGTGCTAGACAGTCATGAAGAGAAGGTTAACACCCACACCACACCTCAAAAAACACATAGTCCTTCAAAACCCACACCACCAAAACCCACATATAGCAACACAAAACCCACATATACGGAGGCTCTTAACATTAACCTGCCCAAGCAACAAGGACCTCCAAAGCTGAAACGCAAACAAACACCACCCCCAAACTCAACCAAAGTATCACATAGCTCACAACACCAGTGTGCCACCCAACAGCAGCCCCCAAGGCAAGACAGCGTACCCAACACTTTAGTCATAGGTGACACTATAGTCAGGCACACTGATGTCTCGCTCACCAGGCTGAACAAGGAGATAATTACAGTTATTTGCCTGTCGGGTGCCAGGATCCGCCACATAATGCATGCACTCAAGTCACTCCACAACAGGTACAAATATGACTCTGTCATTGTCCATGCTGGAGTGAATGACTTGAGACGTACCTCCCTGGACTACATGAAAAGAGACATGGAAGAGCTCTTGGATCATGTAGCCCAGGCAGGTATGACCCTAGCCCTGAGTAGCATCCTGCCTTCGCCCAGAATGATACCACAGTACAAGGACAAAATGATTGACTTCAACAATTGGCTAAGCTTCTGATGTCATTCAAAGGGGATCCAGTATCTGTCTGCCTGGGACGACATGATCGACAGACCACAATGCTTTGCAAGAGATGGTTTGCACCTGTCGTCCCTGGGACTCAGGTTACTGGCTAAGGCTCTTGCCACCCCTATAGTGCCTTTTTTATGCAAGGTTCAAAGGAGAAAACTACCACCGGAATGGGTACAGGCAAGCAGAATCTGAAGATAATGCTACTAATTGCTAGAAGTCTAAACCTCAAGGTGCACTCTCTCAAGGCTCTCCTAAAAATGGAGAACATAGATGTCTGTGCAGTAACTGAGACCTGGTTCAAGGCTCCAGAGAGCACCCCTACAATACCAGACTACAACTCATACCTCACTTTTCGGCCACCACACCAGGACTGAAACATTAAAGGTGGAGGAGTGTCCATATTCACCAAGGATATTCACACCTCCAGGCTAGTTGCCCAACACAATGCATCTGAAATTCTCCAGGTGCAACTAACACTAGGTAAGACTGCAATACAAATTGTAGCTTGCTACAGATCCCCTACCATGCTCCAAGATTCTCACTACACCTTTCTAAACATACTATTAAGATACAACCAAACACCCTAATACTGGATGATTTCAACTACCCTGCCATTAACTGGGAAAACTACTCCTGTACCAACACCTTTGCTCAGCGGTTCTTGGAATTCAATAATTCCAACTCCCTAGAGCAACTAATTCATAGTCCCACCAGGAGTACCAGTATTCTAGACCTGGTCATTACCAACATGGGAGATCGATGCTCCACACCAGTGGTCACCCCCTCGTTGGTCAGATCAGACCATAAGCTAATCACCCTTGACATCCACACCCCACTCCCACCTCCCTTTAAGGAAACCTCCATAAAAAAACTTCTCCAAAGCTGACTTCATGCTTCTCAAGTCAGAAATAACGATCTTCATGACACCCATGCAGATGGGAATTGGAAGTTCAACTGCTGAATCCTACCACTAAGGTGCTGTACCATTTACTCGTGCATGGACCGAGCCATCCCAAATAGAACCAAGACTCTGTCATCTAAAAAAAAGGGAAGTCAATCTGGTGGTCCTGTGCCATAAACAAGTTGTACAACAGAAGGAAAAGACTGTTGCAGAAAAGAGGAAGAACCCAGGATTCAAAAAACTCCCTCACCAGCCACAGTAGAAAGCTGAGATCCCTCATAAAATCTTCCAAAGCTAGTTATGAAAACAAAATTGCCAAAGATAACCACAAGGCATTCTATAGCTATATCAAGAATCTAAATGGCAATACTCTGATCTGCTCTGAGCTACAGCAGAATGGCACTAGATATACTGATCCCAAGGACATTGCCAATATCCTGGCCAAATTCACCCCCTCTCAACCCCTAAATGGCCCATCTCAATACCAAAAGAATGCCAAATTCCGGTAATCATGGCCACTCAGATAAAAAACGCATTCTCCAAAGCCAAGAATACAACATCCATGGGACCAGACGACATCCCGGGCTGTGAACTGCATGAACAACAAAATTAACTGGCACCTCACCTATGTGCCATGTTTAATCATAGGCTCACCTCGGGCTTCATGCCCACAGAGTGGCTCACAGCTACAGTCATCCCACTCCACAAGGGGGATCCACTTTGAATACCGGGAACTACCGTCCCATCAGTCTGACGAGCCTGATCTGCAAGGCCATGGAACGTATTATAATGGAACTTACAAACAAAGACATTGGCAACCTTCAAACACTGGACCCCACCCAGTTTGGGTTCGTGAAGGGACAATCTTGCCTCCTGAACCTGAATGACTTTGAATCAGTCTCCAGAGCCATGGACGAGGGTAAGGCAGTTCACACAGCCTACTTGGACCTTGCCAAGGCTTTCGACACTATCCCCCACTCTGGAATCAAAGATAAACTTACTAAGGTGGGCATTAATCCCTACATCACTTGATGGGTTGCAAACTGGCTTATTGTCAGAACACACTGTAAAAGTAGCTGACTCTAAATCCAGCTCCAGACAAGTGACAAGTGGTGTACCCCAGGGTTCTGTCCTGGGACCACTCTTGTTTGGCGTCTACTTCTCTGAAGTACAGGCCAACACTAAGGGACTCTTGCTTACAAAGTTCGCAGATGACTGCAAGCTGGGAGCCATTATTGAATCCCCAAATTATATGGATATACTGCAAAAGTGCCTTACCGAAACAGATGCCTGGTGCCAGAGCCATGAGCTCAAGCTAAATGCCAAAAAATGTATAGTTGTCCCCTTTGAGAAAAAACACGTACCTGTGAACTACCACATAGGTGGCAGTACACTAAACAGCAAAAGTGTGATGAGACCTAGGGACACAGGTGGATAGTGGTCTCACCTTTGATAACCACATAGCCACAACAGTTAGAAAATCCTTCTACATGGCACACCTCATCACTAAGGGCTTTTCATCCAGAAAAAAGGAGGTCATTGTCCCTCTGTACTCATCCCTGAATATAGAATACAATGCCCCATTTGGTATGTACCTCACAAGACATCTGCAACAACTAGAAAGGCCACAGAAATACCTCACAAAAAGAATCACAGGCCTAAAGCAGATGCCTTATGTTGACCGTCTAAAGAAATTCCAGCTATACTCTGTCGCATATCACCTACTCAGAGGCAATCTCTGCCTAACATACAAGGCCATGTCAAACCAAGACGAGTTTGACATGCTGCACTTAAAGAAATCCCAATATCTCCGAGTCACATGCTCCAGGGATCTTAACCTTGTCATCATGATGAATAGAACATGCTGGAGGGATAGGTTCCTGACCCAGAGACTCCCCATACTCTGGAATAGGCTGCCCATACATGTCAGGCAGAGTGCCTCATTGGCCCTCTTCAAAAGGAACCTTGACAATTGGATGGGAGATAGGGAATTCACCCTGCTGATCACATCAGTAGCCCCGCTAGACAGGGGTCCAGGAAAGTACATATTTGTGGGAAGCAGTAGCCAGGGAATTGTTATGGCTAGGCTTGTATAGGCCCTAGGGCCGATAGCCTAGTACCTACCTATGAACCTATAAGAGATCTTGTAGAAGTACTAGAAATATTTTGGAAATTTTATGAAAGTTTGTATAAAGCAGAGAAATATGGAAGTCAAGAAAAGGTACAAATGGAAATGTTTATGAAAGAATTAAATATACCAAGGTTAGACGTAGATGAGGCATAATTACTAACAGTTATGACAGGCGGAGATGAGATAAAAATGGTGATGTATAACCAATCTACAGAAAAGTCTCCAGGAATAGATGGTATTCCTGTGGAAGTTTGGAGGGAAAAAACTGATAAAGATCTGGAAGGTTTTGTTTAACAGTATTTTAAGAGGAGAAGTACCACTGTCCTGGAAGAAAGCAGTGATAGCTGTAATACCTAAAGAGGGTAAAGATCCATCAGATCCAGCTTCATCCAAGCCCATTTCAATACTAAACCATGATTATACAGTGTTCATGTCTATAATGGCTAAATGAATAGCAAAAATGATTCCAAAATTAATAGATATGGATCAGTGTTGTTTTGTGGAGGGGAGGCAAACATTTGACAACATTACCAGAACACTGATGATCCAGAGTAAGCAGAATGTAAGAAAATACCACTGTTATTGGTGGGTCTTGATTCAGAGAAAGCATTTGACACAGTATGCTAGGACTTCATGAGCAGAGCAATGGAAGTAGTTGGTTTTCCTGATAAAATTATAAGGTTGATTAGGAGTATATATGAGGGATTGGAGGTGAAAATTAAAGTGGATGGGGTCCTCTCTGATAATTTCTGCTTGAGAAGAGAAACCAGGCAGGGTGAGTGTCCTCTTTCCACTTTATTTGCATTATATTTAGAACTGTTGGCAGAGAAAATAAGGGACTCAGAAATTCAAGGATATAATTGGTATGGTGGTCAAGAAAAGTTAGCTCTATTTGCAAATGATATTATTTTATACCTGACAAAACCAGAATAGGATGTTAGTGTTGTGGAACATTTTAAGACAGTTTCTTCTCGAGATACAAAATTAATGAAGCTAAAACAAAGGCAATAGCGGTAAATTAGCACCCACACATGAATTGGTCCAGCACTATTCATATTTATGGGGACATGATAAAGTGAAGTATTTAGGAGTATGGATTAAAAATGACTCCGATGTGGCAGCTAAGGGTATGTGGGAAGAGACTAAACAAAAGATAATACAAAAACTGAGAAAATGGAAGCTCTGCTATATGGATATCAATAGCAAGATACAAGCAGTTAAAATGTTTTTAGTTTCTTTAGTCTTGTACACAGATGGGGCGGCCACGGTGGTGCAGTGGTTAGCATTGTCGCCTCACAGCAAGAGGTTCTCTGGTTCTATCCTCGGCTGGGGTGCCTTCTGTGCAGAGTCTGCATGTCCTCCCTGTGGTCGCGTGGGTTTCCTCCGGGTGCTCCGGTTTCCTCCCACATCCCAAAGACATGCTGCAGGTGGATTGGACACTCTAAATTGGCCCTAGGTGTGAGTGCGTGTGTGTGTGTGCCTTCTGTGGAAGGTTGGGCACCTGGCTGGCAACTCGACACTGTAAAACTCCACTGCCAATTATGAGCGGACAGGTGATCCGCTGTGGCGACCCCTAACCGGGAAAAGCCGATAGAAGAAGTCTTGTACACAGATCAGGAATATTTTTATCAACCAGAGGAGAAGTTGTGAGTAGCAGTTAATAAAGAGCTGAAGGACTTTTATCTGGTAGGGAAAGATGGCAAGAGTCAGGTGGGATAAGCCGATTGTTCCAGTAGAACAGGGAGGATTGAGATTACCCAATTGGAACAGGTATTTTAGAAGTATACAGTAAAGACTCCTATACATAGCACAAGCAGAACACTATAATTCAAAGTGGAAAGGGATGATGATGAAACATGGGGGAAGCTCAAGAAACAAGGAGAGACTGGGATTTTGGTTGCAGGCCTTTTAGGAGAAAAACAATAATGCAGAATATTATATCCATAAAGTAGCAGAAAGTATTCTAATAACTAAACTGACACGGGAATGGAGAAAGGAAATTCTGCCAATAGGGATGACTGCAATTAGGATACAGGCAGTAGGGGGCCGGAATTTATTGTTGAAACTGGCAAAAGAACCAAGGTATTGGGAGAAAATAACTAGAGAGGAAAAGATGATACAATGTGAAGATGCCAAGAATTTATTTGGACTGCAGGTTAGAGATTGTTTTTCCCATCAGGGATTGATATCAGAGTATAGGCAAACAGAAAGAAATAGGGGGTCCTGAATGAAAGACCAGCACTGGTAGAGTTTTTAATAGAATCTAGAACAGAAGTTGCCATTTAAAAAAGGAATAACTAGTAGTGCCTATAAAATATTGCACGATAACTATAAGAATCAGTCAGAGGAGATTAGAAAGGATTGGGAAGAGAGATTGGATAAGCAGTTCACAAAGAAACAATGGGAGGATATATGTATGTCTCCAGAATATGCAACAAGATCTAGAAGATTTATGATTTTTGCCTGGAAATGTTTCATTTTATACCCCAAGTACACTCCAGAGAATTTTTCCTCAGATAAACAGTAAGTGTTGGTGTGAAGGGGAAGAAAGAGGTAATTGGGACCATATTTTCAGGGAGTGCTGTGAGTCGGTGGACTTTTAAGGATTTCTTGGTGGGGATGTACTGTCAGAGATGCCGGGTGGGCAGATTGGTCTGATGAGGGAGATGATTTTTCTCAGCTAGGATACAGAATTGCAATTGCCTAAAGATGGTAAGGCCTTGCTGTGTCTAATAATGGTGGCTGACAAAAAAGCAACTACTAGAAAATGGAAATCAAAATCTAAACCAACTACACTGGAAGTAGTGGATATAGTAACAGAGATAAAACAACTGGAACTGAGATCTTTAGAAAAGGGTAGGAGCAAACTACGTAGGAAAGAATGGGAATTGCGGAAACAATACATACCAGGAAGGAATGAGACCTAAAAGGCAGCAGGACTTAAATGAGCTATGTAATGTTTGAGTGAAAATGAGTGGGTAGATTATAAGTGATGTATAATGTTTGCAACTGAGAGAGTGTCAGTATGGTGTGTGATGTAAAATGCTTGCAACTAGGATTGTTTTGGTGTGGTTTATTTTCATTTATATAAATGTATGATTACCTATGTAGTAAGAGATGTTTCTTGCTTAAAAAAGGCAGGAATTGAATAATTTATGTAATACTGCTTGGGTTATATGATATATAGCAATATATGTTAATATAGTTTGATTACTTTCATATGAATGTAAATTTGCCATGTCACAAGTGATAATTCAGTAAAAGTGTTTGGGGAGAAAAACTGGCAGATGCTTTCTGGAACAAAGATGCTCATGGATGAAGGGACACTGTGCTCCCTCAGTTTTAATGTCTTTTAGTGGCACATGGCAGCCAGATTTCCTTTCATATATCCCAGATAATTTGGTGGTACTTCCTGTCAAGAATCCCACTAGCACAATTTTTATGATGACCTTAATCCTCCAAATCAGCCAGTTTAGCCTTTAACAAGTGGGCTTAAACCCTTGTATCAGCTTCAGCAATATAGTCATTTAATATTTTTGCAATTTGTTCATTATATTCAGTTTTGAATTGTTATCCAGCCTTTCCATATCCAATCCAGGCCAAGTTCATGTTAGCAGTGTTGTTACTAGTGTCTTTCAGGACCAGACTGTGTGGCTCTTTAATCGACTTAAAATTACTTTTTCTTTTTTGACGACTTTATTTTTTGGTACTTGGCAATGTAGTGCATCCACTCAGAGGATACAAAGGAGCCAGAAGGGTAAAAGTTATGTTTTAGGGGACAGCTTAAGATGCAGTAAGTGAAATAGGAAAGAAGACTGCTAGCACCAGCCTGCCAACTCGATTTCCATCTTAACCAGAACCAGCATCATTTGAGTTTGTACTAGAGATGGGCCAGTAGTTTTTCTCTTAATTGTTTTAAGAATGAGCAACAAAGTAACAATGTGCATAGCAGAAAGAAGGTTATCCTAAAGCTTTAAATTATGTATGGAGAATGTGATGTTCATCGTGCATACAGCTGCAGTAATCACAGATGGGTTCTCTGCCGTCAGGCGGGTCCTCGGTCGGCCGAATTCCAAAGTCTAGGTCCGGCGTCGGTTGTTGTCGCTTTCTCTCCTGACGTCAGTGAGGCCGGAGTATATAAGACACAGCCGACGCCATGTTCTTCAGTCTTTTTTGCCGCGCGGTGCCCGAAGCAGAAGCAGTTCGCAAGTGCCGGTCGGCCAGCTCTTGAATTACGAAAAATTGGAAACTGAAGTCTTCATTAAAGCTAAGTACCCCGTTGGGGAAACTTTTCTTGCCTCAGACCGATGTCAGAAAAAGTTAATAATTGTATTTCTTGTGGGAAGCAAATACCGCGTAAGGATTTCCATTCCCTCTGCATACCTTGTTTAGGCCCAGACCACGACGTCTCGGGCTGTCGCTTTTGCGCTACTTTCAATAAACGCACTATTAAGCGTCGGGCAGAGTTCGCCCAACACTTTTTTGGTAAAGCCTTTGATTATAAAATGTCGTTGGAGACTCCGACTACCGTTTTGTCCAAAAAACGCAAGGACAAGGACCGACACGCGAGGTCCGCGGTCCCCACCGACACCACGCCAAAACCGGCTACACGTGTCCGGTTCTCAGCGAGACGCCTTTGCAGTCCCTGACTACCGACGACACTCCTTTGGCGGTGTCTTCTGTAACCGAGACCGCAGGTACCTCAGCCCTTTCCCAGACTACAACCACCGAAGCCATTGTGAGTGTTGAGCCTCCTAATGTGGACAGGTCCACTTCCACCCATGGTGTCTTTAGACCCTCATCTTCCCTTTCTATTAAGGCCTTTACTAAATCCAAATCAGCCAGGCATCCCAAGAGGCCTGTTGCACAGGGCCCATCTCCAGGCCCCATGCCTAAAAAGCAGATGCTTAAAATGGCTGAGGATTTAATTACTCTTATCAGGGGTTCCCAGCCCCCTCCAGACAAGAGACCCAGAGTGGAGGAAGATTCTCCCTCTTCTAATCAGGGCTCAATTTTATCAGAACATTCTGATGTAGAGGAACACTCTTACTCCCCTTTTGAAGATTCGGATGCAGAGCAGTCCATTCCTTCTGTATCTCCTCCTGAGGATTTTTCCTTTGGGGAAACCTTGCACACTTTGAGGGAACACTTCCATTGGGAAGGCCAAGACTTTTCCGATTCCAAGAAAAGACTTAGGGAATTTCTTTTGTTACCTCAACACAGACCTCTGGCGATACCTCCTGTCTTGGACATACTTGATGATGTTTATTCGGAGGCTTGCCTTAACCCGGATTCCCTGCCTCCTGCACCAGTCAAACCTGATAGGTACTACAGAGTTCCTAACTCTCACCAAGTTCTCTACAAAAGCCATAATGCTGACCCTGAAGCCATTTCTCAAGGCCCCAAGGGATTGAAGGCCTCTACTGCTAAGAATCCACTTCCTGCCGTAAGAGAGTCAAGGTCCTTAGAAAGGTGGGGAAAAAGGTATATACCTCGCCACCCCTAGCCATGAGGGCCTTAAATTGTCAGTTTCATATGCTTAAATATCAACAGTTCCTGTTATCACAATTAAGGAATAAAATGTCTCAACCTGAACAACCAGATTTGAAGGAGTTGCAGGATATGATGCATAGTGCAGAGCAAGTGGGTAAACACACCTTACAATGTGGCTATGATGCCCTAGAGGCCTCAAGTAGAGCTGCTGCTACAGGTTCAGTCATTCGTAGACATGCCTGGCTTAGGGAACAAAGCTTGCCTGATCATGTGAAAGCTAAACTTCTAGATGCTCCTTTACAAAAGGATGTGCTGTTTGGTACTAATGCTGAGGAGATATTACGGAAAATGGAAGAAAAAGCCAAATCTATGCAAACTGTCAAAGCTTTTCTACAGGTCCAACCACCATGTTTTAGCAGAAATTGGCCTTCAAAAAACTGGTCCTTTCCAGCCACTGACAAGCCCCAAAGAGGTAGATACAGACGCACTAGGGGCAGAGGGCAATCACAAGGATCATATAGAGGCAGGCAATGGCAAACTCCAGCACCAAGAGGTGGCGAAGACAGTGCACAACAATACAGGAAACAAACCCAATGACTCCCTCATTTCCATGCCAAGCAAGTCTCAGCTGGCAGCACCCTTGGGAGGAAAGCTGGCATTATTTACAAGAAATTGGCATATTGTCACAACAGACAAATGGATCCTGGACGTTATAAACAGAGGCTACAAATTTCAATTCCACACTCTTCCAAAAATGAGAGGCATGCCAAACCTGCCACACAATCAAAGGGCAGAGGCACAACTACAAATTTCAAAGCTCATAGACATGAGAGCTATTCAAGAGGTACCTACTCACGAACAAGGTCAAGGTTTTTATTCCAGACTTTTTCTGGTACCAAGGAAAGGAACCAACTGGAGACCCATTTTTGGACTTATCCATCCTAAACACATTTTTACTCGTACCAAAATTCAAGATGCTCACATTACAGCAGCTTCTTCCCATGCTGGGCAAGGAGTTTTGGCTGGTAACATTGGACCTCAAGGAGGCATACCTGCATGTCCCAATCAGACAAAGCTGCAGAAGATACTTCAGATTTCTTGCAGGTTCAATCCACTATCAATTCTCTGCATTGCCCTTGGGCTTATCTACTGCCCCCAGAGTATTCACAAAATGCCTGGCATCAGTGATTGCCTGCTGCAGACTTCAAGGGATACAAATTTACCCTTATTTGGACGACTGCCTGATCCAAGCGGACAGCAAGCACATACTTCTGGAACATCTGGCTTATGTAACACGGTTACTGCATTCTCTGGGATACACAATCAACAAAGGGAAATCCAGGCTAACACCATCTCAGAAAATAATGGGTGCCAACTTGCACACAAACACCCAGATGGCCTATCTTACGCCAGAAAAACAGGGACAACTAACTCAGTACTTCAAAATACTAGCAAAATGTACCAGGCTTACTGCAAGGAAAATCCTGCAGGCTCTGGGCTTCATGGCATCTTGCATTCTTTTAATCCCATGTGCAAAGCTGCATATGAGGAAACTTCAATGGTACCTAAAAAACCTATGGTCTCAACACAGCCACAGTTTGGAAACAATAATACCAATAATTCCATGTTTGCAAAAGGAAATTCGATGGTGGGCCCAAGCATGTCAAGCAAACACAGGTCTCCCATTCTGCAAGCCTCAAGCAAATCAAGTCATCACAACAAACGCCTCAGATTACGCCTGGGGGGTGCACATGACAGACAGGTGCTTTCAGGGCAAATGGTCCCAAAAGGAAAAGCACCTTCACATCAATCAAAAAGAAATGCTAGCAGTAATAAATGCAATTACAGCTTTCAAGGACCTCCTACATCCAGGACAATTACTGATAAGAACAGACAACACCACAGTAATGTGGTACATAAACAAACAAGGAGGAACACATTCATACCCCTTGTGCAGATTAGCCATGACTCTTTGGAACTTGGTTCTGGAATGGCAAATCGAACTTCAAGCACAGTACTTGCCAGGATTGGAAAACACGCTGGCAGACAATCTAAGCAGAAATATGACAGATCCACACGAATGGAAGTTGCATCCTCAGGTGTTTACAGAGATGATCCAAGCGTGGGGGAGGCCAGACATAGATCTTTTTGCCTCCCACAGGAATCATCAATTGGAAAAGTTTTGTTCAAGGACCTTTCATCCAAAGGCCTGGAGAGTGGACACCCTTTCATTCAGTTGGACAGCATGGACAGTTTACGCTTTCCCACCTCTGCCTCTTCTGCCCAAGGTGCTCTTGAAAGCAAGAGCAGACAGACCGAAGATGATACTGATTGCTCCAAATTGGCCAAGGCAACACTGGTACCCACTCCTGAGGAGCCTAACACATACTCCTCCCTGGTCCCTACCTCTAATGCCTCTTCTGCTGACTCAGCACAGCTACAAAACTCTTCACAGTCAGCTGAAAGCACTCAATCTCGCTGCATGGAAAATTCCTTAACACCACAACAGACCGTACTCTCCAAAGAGGTGCAGGATGTCGTTTTGGAGGCCAGAAGGCCATCTACTAGAAAGGCTTACTCCGCAAAATGGAAACGGTTTTGCTCTTGGAATGAGAAAAAAGGCCAGGACCCTAGAAAACTGAATTTGCCTCAGGTATTACAGTATCTAGCTGAGCTGCTGAACAGTGGACTCTCATTTTCCTCCATAAAAATCTATGCCTCAGCCATTTCTGCAGAATTCAACACGGATCCACCCTTATTTTCTCACCCACTCTTAAGACAGTTCCTCAGAGGGGCTAAGAATATAAGACCACCAAGGAAGCAGCCAATACCAGCCTGAGATCTTAATTACATTCTAGAGAAATTAACATTGCCTCCTTTTGAGCCAGCTGCCTCAACAGATTTGCAATATTTGTCCTGAAAAACAGCCTTCCTTCTGGCCATCACTTCAGCTCGTAGGGTTTCGGAACTACAGGCCCTCATGGCGGTGCAGCCCTTTCTCATCTTCCATCAGGACAGGGTTTCCCTTCGTACCAACCCGTCATTTATGCCTAAAGTGGTATCCAGGGTAGCTTTAAATCAAGCCATACACTTACCTACCTTTTACCCCAATCCTCAAAACAAAGGGGAAAGGCTGCTACACTCATTAGACATCCATAGGCAGCTACGTTATTATTTGGACAGAACAAAGTCCTTTAGGAAATCAGAACAACTTTTTGTGTCCTATGCTGTAGGGGCTCAAGGGAAGCCAGTTACCAAGCAGACAATTTCAAAGTGGATAGGCCACTGCATACAGTTTTGTTATTCCTATCATGGGAAATCTGTCCCTACAGGCATCAGATCCCACTCCACCAGGGCCACAGCTACCTCTACAGCCTTCCTCAGAGGAGTTCCTACCAAAGATATTTTGGAGGCAGCCACTTGGAGTTCTGTGCATACCTTCACAAAACACTACCACCTGCCTTTATATTCCAAAACTAGAGCAGGCTTTGCCACTGCTGTGTTGCAGGGCATTCTGGCTCATCCCAGTTCCACCTAGTACCTACCACCCTGTGCGTAGCTTTGGGATTCTACCCATCTTTGATTACTGCAGCTGTATGCACGATGAACATAGTACAGTTTTGTACCTACCATAAATGTAGATGTTCGAGTGCTAATACAGCTGCAGTACAGGTTTCCCTCCCTCCTTCCCCACTTGGTAAAGGCCTGGGGCCTAACCCCCTCTTCATACAACCTGACTGGGTTATCCTTCTATGGTTTATTTGCTTGCAACTACTGATTTTGGATTATATTGCATTGCATGTATATATATATATATATATATATATATATATATATATATATATATATAATTTATGTATTGCCTTCCTTCTGGGGGCACCTGACATCTGGGGCAAGAAAGACTGAAGAACATGGCGTCGGCTGTGTCTTATATACTCCGGCCTCACTGACGTCAGGAGAGAAAGCGACAACAACCGACGCCGGACCTAGACTTTGGAATTCGGCCGACCGAGGACCCGCCTGACGGCAGAGAACCCCTCTGTGATTACTGCAGCTGTATTAGCACTCCCAACATCTACATTTATGATGGGTACAAAACTGTACTTTCTGACGTTATTACTAAGTTGTTATGGAGAATGTGTTCTGACATTATTACTAAGATGATATGGAGAATGTGTTCTGACGTTATTACTAAGATGATATGGAGAATGTGTTCTGACGTTATTATTAAGATGATATGGGGAATGTGTTCTGATGTTATTACTAAGATGATATGGAGAATGTGTTCTGACGTTCTTACTAAGATGATATGGAGAATGTGTTCTGACGTTCTTACTAAGATGATATGGGGAATGTGTTCTGACGTTATTACTAAGATGATATGGAGAATGTGTTCTGACGTTATTACTAAGATGATATGGAGAATGTGTTCTGACGTTATTATTAAGATGATATGGAGAATGTGTTCGGACGTTATTACTAAGATGATATGGAGAATGTGTTCTGACGTTCTTACTAAGATGATATGGAGAATGTGTTCTGACGTTATTACTAAGATGATATGGAGAATGTGTTCTGACGTTCTTACTAAGATGATATGGAGAATGTGTTCTGACGTTCTTACTAAGATGATATGGGGAATGTGTTCTGACGTTATTACTAAGATGATATGGAGAATGTGTTCTGACGTTATTACTAAGATGATATGGAGAATGTGTTCTGACGTTATTATTAAGATGATATGGAGAATGTGTTCGGACGTTATTACTAAGATGATATGGAGAATGTGTTCTGACGTTCTTACTAAGATGATATGGAGAATGTGTTCTGACGTTATTACTAAGATGATATGGAGAATGTGTTCTGACGTTCTTACTAAGATGATATGGAGAATGTGTTCTGACGTTATTACTAAGATGAAAGGCTTGACTTAAATGGAAACATTTTCTGCTCCTTAGTGAAGATTGTAAGTAGTGGTTGATGAGTTAGTTTATTTTTGAGAATGTTAAAATTGCGTAACAATATCGTTAGTGGGAAAGGCGAAGAGTCAACATCTGTTCCTTCAGTTTACACCGGCTGAACAAGTTGTAATTAATTCCTTTAGATGTATAAGTAGCTTGTTTAAAAATTGCAGTCAGTTTCCTTGAAAAGGCGTAGTGTCATTTTCATGGTGGTAATCGTAAGCATTAAATGTATAAGTTACCAACTGAATTTGAGGAAAGTAACTCTGTGAGAGGTGATATATTTGTATTCATCTTTGTGCGACATTTGCACCTTTGTAGCTTTAGTATGCATTTTGTTTATAGCGTGTTCATTTTTTTATTTTAATAGGCATTTCTAAAACTCTGGACCCTGTCACAGGCCAAATAAGTAACACAGTTGCTGCCAAGCTAACAGCCGTGGAAGGAACACTGAAAGAAAATGTGGCAAAACTAGTCAAGTCAAAGGTAATATTTCCCTAAAGTGAAGACTGTGGGTATTTGATGATTTAAGGTTAAGTAGAGCATCTGTTTCTTTATCTCTGTTTAGAGTGCTTAGTTCACTGCCATTAATTTGAGCCCAGATTTTTTCTGTTTATGCCAGTTTAAGTCTTTAAGAAGAAATGCAACAAATACAAGTGTGGCAAACAAGTCAAAGTTAGCAACCTACACAGAACATGCCTCCCTCCCACTGGATTGTGTATGCAATATCCAGATGCCTCTCCCTGTGTCAGGCATAGTCGTTATTGCAGACAGAACTACACCATTTCATTAATAAACTGATGAATATGGAGAAGGTCTCTATATCTCCCATGAAAGGAGAGAGAATTTCAGCTTCCAAGAAACTCAGAACAAATATTTTCATAAGTCAGGATTCCATTGGTAGAACTGGGACTTATCACGTGCACTGACTTCTTTACTCATGTGTTCAGTTTCATTTGCCCCTTTTGCCAAGTTAGTACTTTTACTTGTCTAAGATTTAAGGGATATTTTCACTGGCCAGTTAGAGTTGTTTTTCTATCCATGAATTGACGCATTTGCTGGCTTACTGAGATTCATCCAGACAGGTAGTGATACCTGGAGGTTGGGGTGTAGTTGCACCTGACACTGTTAAGAGAAAGTACCTTTGACACTAAACAAGTGAATACATTTCTTTACTAATAACATAAAAAACCTTTGAAAGTCTGCTGTTGAACCACTAATTCATTTTCTGATGTGATTAATAATGACACTTATTGTATTTTTTGGTGCCAACGGTGTTTCTTCTGTGTACGTTTTGTATATATATTTTGGTAATGAGTACTGGAGTGAAATGGGTCACTGAAGCTCCTGACAGTAGGCAGTCAGTAGCTCAACATTCTTAATAGCTGATTGACTTTGGTCTAAGGTACCAAGCAGAACATTCCTTGTGGACCATCTCTGGACTTTTTTCATTGCATTTGCTTATTGCCTTAGTCTCAAAGTCTTTGTTGGTTGGACTTCCATTGTGTGTCTTCTGAGACTTTGGTATGCTGTAGAAAGCCATTGCCAAGTTTGAATGTGAAAATATATAACTATATGACAGAAGAGCATAGGATTAGCCGGTGTCTGTCTGTTTCAGCCCATTTCACCATCTCTGCTGCTAGCCTCTCATCCTTAGAATTGCCCTAGTAGCCTGCAATCTGCTGAAGTCTCATTTTTGAGTTGACTGACTTTTGGCATGTTACAAACAGAGGTCTCTAGCAAGTGGAGCAAACATTAGAGATGGTTCAAATCACCTTTTCTGAGGAGATGGAAATGGGCAATGACTTGCCCCTGAAGCGTTTCCCCAGTGGAATAATATTAGACTGTACTTTAGGGAGAACAGTCACCCTTAGCATTTGCTATGTAAACTACCTGAAATTAAAAGGAAAAAAAAAAACTTCATTTGAGTGACACCTTGCTTTGTAAGACTTTAAACAAAGCAGTGAGGGTCACATGAAAACAGACATTGGAATTCTGATGTATATGAAGGAAAGTAACATGCACAAACCCCAGCGGAGTTCTCTGAATTTGTGTCCCATACAGATCACATTTTTGGTAATATTGGCTGTCAGTCTGTCCTATAAAGTTCAGAAAGTGTAAGTGTTCTCCAAGGTTGTTTCACTTAATTATATGTCATTTGCTGAATGGGTACCATCTTACAAAGAAGAGCTCCACTTAGATCTTTACAGATGGCATCTTCAGGTTGTTTTTTTCTTTCCCTGGTTATTCTGCCTTTGTCAGCATCCTTGAAAGAATGGCCATAGGTGGACAGGGCAGACCTTCACTTTACTGATTCATTTTCACTGTACTCCATGAAACATAGTTTTCAGAACACCTTAGGGCAGACATTCACTTTACTGATTCATTTTCACTGTACTCCATGAAACATAGTTTTCAGAACACCTTAGGGCAGACATTCACTTTACTGATTCATTTTCACTGTACTCCATGAAACATAGTTTTCAGAACACCTTACTTTTATTTGTGGTCTCCAGTATTTTGGTGTTTTGTTTAAAAAAAATGACATACTTTTGCCTGTCTTGTGATTTTTTTTTATCCACAGTTTTTATTTGTTTATTTTTAAGATGTCTTTTGGACCTCATCCTGTGGGAAAGAGTATGTGTTTCTTCAAGGAGGGTGTGTGCAACAGTATATCATAACATGTGGATTTATTCACTGGTGACCATACACCAGTTACACCCCCCCCCCCCCGGTGAAGGTTGAACGGCGTGTCTCATTGTTAGTACTGATGTGCTGACCCCTCCCCCCACGCATGTTAAATGGCATGTCTGTCTGTCTGTTAGTACTGATGTGCAGGAGTGCAAGGCTGCCATATAAGCAACATTGGTATGTACCTGCTGCAATTCTTCATGCACTTTGAAACTATTAGTCATTCGGCTGTTCTTTCCATAAGTGCAATATCAGTCATTAGGCCTTTTCATAGCTGCTGTTTGCTGAAATTTCATCCAGCTTTCTGTTTCACTGCTGATGCTTCTTGGAAAAATTTATCACAAAATATGTATTATTTTTTAAGAATAGAGGTTACCCGGAGGGGTTGTTGAAGGATGTTTCACAATTTGTCGTTAAGGAATGGGGAAATAAGTACCCCCCTATATTAGGAATAGGTCAAGAGATTAGTAGACAGAAAAATAGAAAGTTAAAAAATGTACCAATTAGACCCACGGTGGTGGTGCTGCGGTAGCGTTGTTGCCTCACAGTAAGACGCTGTCCGGTTCGATTCTCAGCTAGAGCGTCTTCTGCGTGTAGACATGCGTGAATGGGCATACCTTCATTGAAGGTTGTGCGTCAGGGCTGGTAACTTGGCATGTAAAAACCAACTACCAATCATTAGCGGACCGGAGTTCCGCTGTGGCGACCCCTAACCGGGAAAAAGCCGAAAGACGACGACGAGAAAATGTACCAATTAACAGAGTCTGTACATTAACATATTCACCGTACGTGAACGAAGTTATGAATATTGTTTTTAAATACTGGAAGAATTTAATAGTTGCTGATGAAATGAAAGAAATACTAGGGGGAAAAACATGTTTTGTGTACAAGATGGGTTTAAACATTAAGAGGTTGTTACAATTAGGGAATACAAAAAGAGAGAGAGATAATTTCAGTAAAGCTACTACTAAATGTGGGTCATGTAATCAGTGTTATTTTATTAATGAGAGAGAAGGAATAAAACTGCAAAATTTAAATAGTACTTATATAAAATTTAGAAGGGGGAACTGTAATAGCAAGACTATCATTTATCTAGCTAATTGTACATCATGCCCTGCCTATTATATTAGCAAAACTGAGAGACCATTTAAGAAAAGAATTTATGATCATATTTATGGAATCAGGGTACCCGCGGTAGTGGTGCTGCGGTAGCATTGTCGCCTCACAGTAAGACGCTCTCTGGTTCGATTCTCAGCTAGAGCGTCTTCTGCGTGGAGACGTGTGAATGGGCGTACCTTCGTTGAAGGTTGTGCGTCAGGGCTGGTAACTCGGCACGTAAAAATCAACTACCAATCATTAGCGGACCGGAGTTCTGCTGTTGCGACCCCTAACTGGGAAAAAATGAAAAACACAACAACAACATTTGTAAAATCAGGGTGCATGATACACAAAATGCTCTATATAGACATATAGAGAAGAAAGGAGAACAACATAGTTTCAGTTTTGCCATAATTGATCAAGTTTTTACTTCCAATAGAGGAGGTAATTTTAAGACATTATTAAGTAAAAAAGAAAGTATTTGGCAGGTGCTGACAGATTCTACAAGGGAACCGGGTATAAATTATTTTATTTCTATTAAACCCTTTCTTTTGTTAGCCTGATGTGTTTTACCATCTTGTTATTTATTTATATTGTTTTAGGTCATGGACATACAAATATGAAATGAATTATGAATTATATCATTGTTCATGTAATACTGATTTAGTGTTTTTATTAATATTGTTTTTTATCTGTCATAGTATTAGGATATTAAGTAATTTTCAAGGCATAACAAAGTATTTATTGTTTTTAATTATTTATGTATAGTTCAAAGTTACGCACTGGCACTTTAAATGTAGAACAGAATGGCGCCAAAAAGGTTTTAAAAGGAATGTGATGTGTGTCAATCAGCTGTTCTGAAGAAGTCTGCGATAAGCAGATGAAAGCGCTTAACATATGAACGTATGGAATTTAGTCTGTAGTATTGTGGTTGGTGTTATGAGTTCATTAAATTGATTAATTTTGGAAGAAAAAGCTTTTTTGCCTTATTCGAGTGAGCCTGCACTCTACTTTTCAAAACATAGCGGTGATGGTGAGGTTAACCGTCTTGTTATATCAGTTCTGGAGTTGTTCATTATAGACTTTTACGTTGTCAGTGAGCTATGGAGAAAGTAAGCGAGGTGGCTGAAACTTCATTGAATAAGGAAGAGTTTGTTTCACTAAAGTCCGAAGTTCGTTCTCTACTTTGATAGAGGTAGTGGGTCGACTACAATGTACAGGCAGCATTGCGAGAAATGAAGTGGTTGAACGGAAAGAAATTTTGAGTACTGATGGTAAGGTGTCTTCCCAAATGTCTTTTCCTAACTGACAAGGAGAACCTGGTTTGGGGAGCCAAGTAACATCCAATATATTACTTAACACAAGCAATGGAAAGGACAACGCCAGTGTGACCTCAGAACATGAGTTTACATTTGATTTTTCTTTATTTCATAATGAGGATGACAGTGAGCGGACCGGTGCTCGCCCAAAAAGACCGTTACCTGGAAAAACGTATGCAGCAACGACTAAATCGAACATTTTCACGTCTAAAGGTACTGTACACAATTCATCTAGTCTGAGGTTTACTAATGACATGATAAATAGAAATGACAATGGACATATGAGATTGGACAACTTTTTAACAAGTAATGTTGAATTTAAAATGACTGATAAAAGATCTCAGTTTCTTATGGCAAATATGAAAATAAGCATAAAAATGGAACTTTAAAAGAAATTATATTCGAACTGAGTAAATTATTGCTGGTGGCAAAAACTATTAAAGTAGACAATGCATATTTAACAAAATGTATATCCATGGGTATAGTAGCGATGGGTCTAAGATTTTTTAAGGTACCCGTGGGTATAAATTTAGATAATGATACTAAGGCCGAATTCAATACTGTGTTTAATTCATATGGGACCCATGGGTATAAATTTAGATAACGATACTAAGGCCGAATTCAATACTGTGTTTAATTCATATGGGATAAGTTGTATCAATTTATTGATTAAAAAGAATGATGAAAAACTAAGTAAAATTGTGATGGAAGTAGAAGAATTGAACAATGAAATAGTGTCTGATGTGTTATTTTCACAATGGCGTGTGTTGTATGACAAGCAGTTTAAATATGCAGAAAGTAGTGCAGAGAAGTTATATGAAAGGAAAAACAAAAAGTTACATCGTGATGTTGAACAATATAAAGAGAATAGAGCTTATTTATGGAGTAATGAACATAAACGTAGTAAGAATAATAGATGGGAGGATCATGCAGTGACCCACAAAGACAATCATACGAATTTTCAGGGGGGGTCGATATTTTACCCCAGCTGTCAAACAAAATCTTCATCAGGGGAATCGGTACAGGCAGTATTAGAGATTAGCAATGTACAAAATTTGAAGGTACATAATAATTCAACTGATTCTTATAATAGACAAGGTTATGTGGAAAATTCAGACAAGGAAGAAAATGAAAAAATAATTCATCATTTTAATGACATGACAGTGTATAATTACACCAACCATTGTATAAAGGATGAATTAGGGACATTATTTATTAAAGGAATGACTGCGGTGGTGGTGCTGCGGTAGCATTGTCGCCTCATAGCAAGACGTTGTCTCGTTCGATTCTCAGCTAGAGCGTCTTCTGTGTGGAGGCATACGTGAATGGGGTGTGCCTTCGTTGAAGGTTGTGCGTCAGGGCTGGTAACCCAGTACGTAAAAATCCACTACCAATCATTAGCGGACCGGAGTTCCGCTGTGGCAACCCCTAACCGGGAAAAGCCGAAAGACACAAACAAATTTATTAAAGGAATGAAATATATACCTACTGCAAAGTTTAATTTAGTAGACACAATTATTGAT
The DNA here is from genome assembly GCF_019279795.1 of Protopterus annectens. Taxonomy (NCBI): domain Eukaryota; kingdom Metazoa; phylum Chordata; order Ceratodontiformes; family Protopteridae; genus Protopterus; species Protopterus annectens. Next base: position 535,227,960 of record NC_056742.1, on the reverse strand, counting down.
GTGAAAATGTATTGTAGAAGATTAAATTTAGTTCTAATGTTCAACAACAAAAGTAAAAATGATGAAGTTATAATGGAAAGAAATAAGTTAAAGAAAAAAAGCACGTTTATACCCCCCCCCCAACAAAAAAGTAGAAAACTTTGAAGAATTAGTGTGTGCTGATATTTATAGTTACAATCAGAATATTAATAAACAACAGGCAGTGGACAATCTAACTATAAAAGAAAGAGAATGCCTGGTGGAACTCATGAATAACAAAAATATTAGAGTAATGAAACCTGACAAGGGAGGGGGATAGTACTATACAATACACTTGATTATGTCAAAGAAATGCAGAAAATGTTAATTGATTCAGGAAATTATGAAATTACTTCCATTAATGAAATAAATATAAGTTATAGAAAAATAGATTTAGCCTTAGATGAATATTTATTTGATCAAAGAATAACAGAAATTTATGAAAGTAGAACATCCCACTCTAGCTGCCATTGTAGGCATACCCAAGGTACATAAGGATAGAAACACACCCCCTTTTCACCCAATCATTTCTGGAAGTAAGTCTAAAACATTCAATATAGGTGTGGTGATAGATGGGTTAAACCAATTTACAGGAACATTCCTCATCTTATCAAGGATTCTTGGATATTTCTTGCCCAACTCACTCCTGACAAATGGAAAGAAAAATTAACATATATAACTATTGATGTAGTGGACTTATGTTCATGTATCCCTAAAGATCAGGGACTTGATGATTTTTGTAACAGTCTTAGAAAATAGTCAGATATGACATGGGATCGAATCAATCTCATCACAGACATGATGGGGATAATATTGAATAATAACTTTATATATTATGAAGGTGAATATTTTAAACAAAAAAGGGGTGTAGCTATGGGGGCATCATGTGCTCCAATATTTGCTAATATGGTTATGTTAGCGTGGGAAAATACATTTTTTATTTAGCAGCAAATATTTTGAATACATTTCTTATTATACGATGTTTCTGGATGTTATGTTTGTCCTATGGAGAGGGCCGGTGGAAATGATTGATAATTTATAGACTATTTGAATAATACAAGTATTTTTTAAAGTTTACATATAGTGTCAGTCATGAAGGGATTCCATATCTAGATACTTACATAAAACACACTGATATAGGATTCCAATCAGAGATATATAGGAAGAAAACATTTTCGAATGGGTATATGGAATTTCCAAGCCATCACCCAAGATATATGTTAAAAAAAAAATTTTAAGGGTCAATGCGTAAGAGCAGCCAGAATGTCCTCCAAATATGAAGTTATGATTAAGGAAATTTAATTCATAACATCTATGTTTATCAATAGAGGTTACCTGGAGGGGTTGTTGAAGGATGTTCCACAATTTGTCATTAAGGAATGGGGAAATAAGTACCCCCCTATATTAGAAATATGTCAGGAGATTAGTAGACAGAAAAATGGAAAGTTAGAAAATGTACCAATTAACAGAGTCTGTACATTAACATATTCACCGTATGTGAACGAAGTTATGAATATTGTTTTTAAATACTGGAAGAATTTAATAGTTGCTGATGAAATGAAATAAATACTAGGGGAAAAAACATGTTTTGTGTACAAGATGGGTTTAAACATTAAGAGGTTGTTACAATTAGGGAATACAAAAAGAGCGAGAGATAATTTCAGTAAAGCTACTACTAAATGTGGGTCATGTAATCAGTGCTATTTGATTAATGAGAGAGAAGGAATAGGACTTATATAAAATTTAGAAGGGGGAACTGTGATAGCAAGAATATCATTTATCTGGCTAGTTGTACATCATGCCCTGCCTATTATATTGGCAAAACTGAGAGACCATTTAAGAAAAGAATTTATGATCATATTTATAGAATCAGGGTGCATGACACAAAAAATGCTCTATATAGACATATAGAGAAGAAAGGAGAACAACATAGTTTCAGTTTTGCCATAATTGATTAAGTTTTTACTTCCAATATGGAGGTAATTTTAAGACATTATTAAGTAAAAAAGAAAGTATTTGGCAGGTGCTGACAGACTCTACAAGGGAACCGGGTATAAATGATTTTATTTCTATTAAACCCTTTCTTTTGTTGGCCTGATGTGTTTCCATCTTGTTATTTATTTATATTGTTTTAGGTTATGGACATACAAATATGAAATGAATTATATCATTGTTCATGTAATACTAATTTAGTGTTTTTATTAATACTGTTTTTTATCTGTCATAGTATTAGGATATTAAGTATTTTTTTAAGGCATAACAAAGTATTTATTGTTTTTAATTATTTATGTATAGTTCAAAGTTACGCACTGGCACTTGAAATGTAGAACAGAATGGCACCAAAAAGGTTTTAAAAGGAATGTAATGTGTGTCAATCAGCTGTTCTAAAGAAGTCTGCGATAAGCAGATGAAAGCGCTTAACATATGAACGTATGGAATTTAGTCTGTAGTATTGTGGTTGGTGTTACTAGTTCATTAAATTGATTAATTTTGGAAGAAAAAGCTTTTTTGCCTTATTCGAGTGAGCCTGCACGCTACTTTTCAAAACATAGCGGTGACTGTGAGGTTAACCGTCTTGTTATATCAGTTCTGGAGTTATTTTTAAAAGTGAATTAACAAATGTGGTAAAAAAATTGCCTCACAAACACAGTCTTGGGCCCTCAACATAAGAAGAAATGTCTGAGAGTTGCTTAAAATTAAGTGAAGGTACTTAGATGAAAGAGAGTAAATTATCCTTTTATCTAACAGAGTTACAGAATTACAAGAGGTCTCCTAGAAAAGGGCAAAGAGTAGTTGTAATCCTGTTATTTAACTTCAAAACAAATTAAATTAACTGGATAATAGAAACTGTCTCAAATTGTGTATTAACCTGGTTACCAGTGTCATGTAGTACTTAATGCAATATTCACCATGACTGTAACTTATAGGCCATCCAGGGCAGTAAGCAATGCAGTAAAATATCTCTTCTTCAGTGCAATACATGTTGCAAATTAGTAAATTAACCATAGTGCAATGCTCTAAGGTCAATATTGCAATACTATAATGTTCCAGTGCTATACTCAAATGTCTCTTTCTGTACAAGGATCAGTACAATGTCTTTACCAAGTACCTGTGCAGTACTAAAGTCTTATGCAAGCAAGTGTTCACTTCAAAAAGTGTTAAAATGTATTTCTAATTATGTGCAATATTAGTCTGTCTACCTACATGTCCGTGATGTAATAGCTAGGTGTTATATATGTAAATGTCTGTGAAAATAGTCTATATGTTGTCTGTACATTGAGTCCGGAGACATGGAATTTCGTTCAGTTTTTGCACTTGTGTGATTTCTGAATGACAATTAAGTTTACTTTGACTTTTACTTTGAATTTAAGTAAGAAAAGAGGAAGATGTCAGCAGAAGAAGTAATGGAAAAGTTCACCATCTTTGTGGCAAAGAGGGACGGAATGCACTGACCTGATGCCCATTGGACTTGGGTTTGATTAGCGGATCAGGCACTTGGGGAGCAGCAGAGGTGGGACAGGACTGATGGTGCTGAGCCTGCTCACCTGTCTCCTCAAAAAGGTTAGACGTGCTTGTTTTGTGAAACAGTCTGTACCTCTTGGTGGAAACCAGTGCCCACCTGCAAAGGGACAAGACCCTACCCCATAGGCTGTTTCAGACATGCTGTTTGGAATGTCAGAGCTTAAGAAAAAACAAAAATGCTTACTTGCTAGTTACCAAGTGGAGAAGAAAAACTGCAACATACTTACATACTTAGTTGTTTTCTATATTTCACTAGGAACCCTGACCAGTCCAAAAACAAACCACCAGGGAGACTCCACAAACACGTTTATTAAGAACCAACACAATGTCCGATAATTGACAAGTGTACTTAGGTTTCGTCTATATTAAAAAGACTTCTTCAGAACTAAAGTCATTCCTATAAAACCAACTCCCTATATACCCCTCCCGAGTTTATTGATTAATTCATTCATAAATTGTTAAAGAAATATGCATATTAATATGCTAATAATATGCTCTTATTGGTTTTTAAAAACACTGGTATGTGTATATATATATATATATATATATATATATATATATATATATATATATATATACTGATACATGCTGTGGTGTATATATAGAGTTTGGAAGTGCATATTTCTTTAACAATTTAACAATTTATGAATGAATTAATCAATTAACTCGGGAGGGGTATATAGGGAGTTGGTTTTATAGGAATGACTTTAGTTCTGAAGAAGTCTTTTTAATATAGACGAAACCTAGGTAAACTTGTCAATTATCGGACATCGTGTTGGTTCTTAATAAACGTGTTTGTGGAGTCTCCCTGGTGGTTTGTTTTTGGACTGGTCAGGGTTCCTAGTGAAGTATTGGTTATTTGGTTTCTTGGACTATTGTTTTCTATATTCTCAGCCCTACCTATAACTCCACTAAAAGTTTTCCACCCATCACCTCACCTCCCCCCTTTTTCTTTATCCACTCATCTCATTTCTACATACTGTAAGTATTGTATATTTACCTACAATGTTTGTTTCATTGCACTTTTATTTGTAATACTTGCTCTATTTGTGCAAATTATTCATTCTCTTTGCTGCATCCATATAAGTTATGCTTTGTTTTAGCTCCTCGCGGTGAATCTGAAAGTGGTCCAACTGGATCAAAGTTCTACTCCATTTAACAAATAAATAAATAAGTAGGGTCTATATTAAATCAGCAAATGCTGATTTATTTACCCCATGTAAGCGAACGCTTACAATCCCGAACACTCAGAACAGCAATTTTTTTCCCCAGGGGAAAAAAATCACTGCTCCACAAAAAAAATAAATAAATAAAAATAAAAACTTCAAAACATTACATAAAGTCACATCCCCCCGCCTCCCCCCCACTTAAATATGCCAACTCAGAGATCGCACTACAGTGAGGAAAAGGGCCAAGTAACGTCCTGGGGAAAGAAATCGCTTATATGCCATTTTGCTATTTTGCGGTTTCGTGCTTTCAAGTTCGATCAAGATGCATTTGAAGGATTGCGTCTTTGATTATGTAATAGAAAAACAATAAATATACATACATGCAAGTTGTTTTCAGGCTACATACACCATTGGTGCCGCACTCTTTGGCAGAAAGTGTCAGGCATAAGAGTGCATATAAAGGAGTTAACAGCAGTGGTTTGGGCATCTATTAAACAGGAAACTCCAGCTCTGGTGATGCAGCTGCACAAAGTATTTTTCAAAGTTTAGAAACCCTGCATTATGAAAAAGACACATTTTGTGATTGTGAAGATGTTTAAACATGGTAGAGGGTCTGTACCTTTGAAAGTCATATCTTGTATTAGTTCCTCAGTCTTGTGTCCCCTGACAATGTTGCGAGTTTTGTTTTTTCTTGCAGTGACTGATGTTGGTTTTATGCCTGCAGGGTTACTGAGACGTGAACTAAGATACCTGGATGTGTAGCAAGCGTTATCATGCATTCTTTTCATTTCCCACCATCGGACTTTTTTTTCTTCTTAGTGGTCCTGCACAACTGTGTTTAACATGGTTGACAAAAATACTTGAAAAAAAGAGAAACTTCTGTTTGTTGAATAAACGTACACCCTCTCACCGCAGGTAAGTCCACAGGTGGTTAACTTGTGGTTAAATTGCATCTAAAGATTGTTGATCACTTGAACTTGTATCATACTTGTTTGTGCATAACAGCTGAAGTTGTCTGCTTCTTATACTTTCCCTAGACACGTGTCTATTTGTTAGGTGACCTTCATGAGAAGGAGAGAGAAGGGGAACTTTGCACCTCCTGTCAGTGATCACTCCTGCTCCAGGCTGCATCAGTGTTAGAGTGAAACTAACATTTCTGGAAGTGCACAGAATTTCAGAAATGTCACATTACTCATATTGGGCATGTGCTCAGGAGTATGAGATACTGTTCCTGACTTCTCAGCTTTATGCAGTGTGAACAGTTGTTATTGAACATTTGAATTTCAGGCCTGGATGTCTTCAGAGTTTTTTGCAGAATTCTTGAAGGCTGCGATGTCCAATGCTTGTTGCACTGCCTAAGGAGAGTGAGTCTTGTGACACTAATGTTTAGCAAGGGTGCTAGATAGTTAAAAACACTTTTTTCCTGTCTGTAAAATGCTTAAAGTGTGTTCAGATATTAAAAAAGAGAAAAAAGAGCTCTAAAGAAAGTTCTAAACAAAAAAGCCCCCGACCTTCTCAACATACAGGTGTACATGTTCTTTAAATGCTGTTGGTACAGGTATTTGTAAGAGAGTCAAAAAATTGCATAAGGAGTAGTCTGTGACTCTGGTCTTTCAGACTTTAAAATCAGCACCAACCTCAGTATCTTCAGTGGAGTCATTCAGAATCATCTTGAAGGGTACAGGAGATGGCAGAATGTATGATAGGATTTAGTGTAAAATAGTCACTGGTAAGTAGGTGTTAGCCATCCACAAGCATTCATGGGATTATTTCTTCTCACTCACTCATCTGACATGCACAACATGTTATCTGCTTATGAATATTTAAAATTGTTCAAAAAACCAGTGTGCAGCAGCAGAGATGGACATTAGTCTCCACCACCCCATCCACCATTACCAAAGGGCACACATATTTTGCCCTGAAAAATGGAAACCTTTGCTGGTGCTGATGAAGTTTAATGGTAAAAGGCATTCACCTGCTTTAGGTTCCAGTGAAGAGGAGGACTGTTACATAGCTCATATCAAGACCACCCAACCCTGCAGATAGTCCTTACCTTTACAAGGATGTTAATGTATATCAGTTATGGTACTGGCATGATCAGCAGCAACAACGGAATCAGACGTCTGAGAGGAAGCACCATGATTGTGGATCCTTCCAGAATGAATGCCAGCCTATTAACAAGAACTTTCAGCAACGTCATGAATTCTCTGTTTTTCTTGTAGGGTAACAGCAGTCCAGTCCCTGAGGCTTTGCCTGACTGCCCCACTCTGAAGGTACTAGTGGTATGGGACATCTCTCCCTTCACTTAAAGGCTATCATGTAGGAAAATGAATTTGGACAGTAAGATCCAGTCTGCGCAATTCCTTCCTACACCCCTCTTCTTCCTCAATCTTTCCCACTGCCAGGTGTTCCACCCTGTCAGAAGAATATGGCATGATAGTAGGTCGTAAATTTCATTAGCAAAAGAGCCATCCAGAATGTCCTACTGAACCAGAAAAATATCAGTTATTACTTCAGATTCTTTGTAGTTCCAAAAAAGGCAGATGACCCCAGCCCGATGGTCAGCCTGAATGAATTCATTCTCAGTCTTTCCGGATGGCCATGGTTCAGTCATTTTTCTTTGTTTTCAAGAAGGATACCAGCTGCACTCTTTGGAGCTCTTTAGTCTATTATGAATCCAGAGGTTTCCGTGCTTCCATTAGGAGCCATTCATACTGTGTCCTGTACCCTTCCATTCAGTCTCACATGGTCACCGAAGGGATTTATCAAATTAATCTTTGTAGTTGCTGCAAACCAAGGGTTGCAGCTGGTAAAGTTAATTCCATACTTGGACAGCTGGTTTTTAATCACACCCATTTTAACTGACTAGTCACAGTTTGAGTTTCTCTTTTTAGTTTTCCAGTTCTTGGGGAATAACAGTGAAAACTGAAAAGTCCCATTTGGAGTAGTCAGAGGCACTAACATTTACAGGATACACTTTATACATTCTGTCTTGCAAAGTGCATCTCCCTTCAAGATTATAGGAAAGGTAGTCAGTAGAATGTTCCTATTACTTCTTGCCCCTAGTTTCAGTTGAAAATGTTTCTTTCGGCTTTTCCCGGTTAGGGGTCACCACAGCGGAACTCCGGTCCGCTAATGATTGGTAGTTGATTTTTACGTGCCGAATTAACAGCCCTGGTGCACAACCTTCAACGAAGGTACGCCCATTCACGCATGTCTCCATGCAGAAGACGCTCTAGCTGAGAATCGAACCGGACAGCATCTTACTGTGAGGCTACAACGCTACCGCAGCACCAATAAGGCATCTTAAATTTCCTTAATATCTTAATCTGTATTACATCATTTATAGGTTCATAGGTAAATACTAGGTTATCAGTCTGCAGACGATTACAAGCCTAGCCAGTAACCAGAAGTCATGCTCAAACCTTCTACTTTGTATTTGTGAGGTTAAGACCTTAACCCTTATGCCACCTCTACGCCAATCTCAAAGCAATGTCTGGTTAAGTGACTTGCTCAAGGGCACACAGTAAGCAAATGAGAAATAAGAGACTCAAACACTGTACCAGAGGAACTGCAGTTCACAGCCTTAACCATCTGTGCCAACTTCTAGATGTTGCTAGTGCCAAAGGCTCATAGGGCACTGTTAGTAAAACTAATCCATAGTCGCATCTTAGGAGGTCACCTGGGGATGGACAAAACCATGAGATGTACTAACCAGATTTTATTTGTTATGTATAATGGAAGAGAAAATGTCTGTGCTTCTGTTTTACAATGTAAGAAAATTGCTCACCATCCTGGATTTTAGAGCCTGTTGATCCTGATGCAATTGTATAGGTGACATTTGAACACATTGCTACGGACATTGTGATGTCACTAATAAATTCAAGCAATGGGCATTGATACATAATAATAATAATGTTCTGTGCTAAGGAATTTCCAGAAGCAGTGCTATTCCACAGAGCTAATGCTGCTGTTGTCGTCAGAGAATGGTGCCATTATCCTCTGGTGTAGGTATCCCTAAAGAAATACTTACTGACAGGGGCACTCCATTTATGCAAAGATGATTGCATCTGTTATGCCAGTACTTTAACCATTTGAAGTTGTCAGTCTACCATCCGAAGACTGATGGATTAGTAGAGGTCTTCAGTGAAGCACACATGGGAAAAACTGGGCCCACTTGTCAGCCTGCATAGTGTTTGCTATAGGAGGGTGCCATGCATTTTCACTGGGTTGTACTTCATTTGAACGTATGTCAGATGATTGTGTGACATTGCTGATGAAACTAGGAAGGGAGCTGGTTATGCTCATAGTAAAGGAACAAATGCAGAAAGTGTATGGTGCATTTATAATAAAAATACCCAAGTCAGAGAATTTAACCCAGGTGATCAGGTATTAATGTTAATGGCTTTCACTGATAACATACTTCTAGCACAATGGAAAGGCCCATTTGAGATGATAAAAAGTAAATACAGTGAATTACAAGCTTACATAGCCAGGAAAGTAAAATAAATACAGTGAATTACAAGCTTATATAGCCAGGAAAGTGAAATAAATACAGTGAATTACAAGCTTACATAGCCAGGAAAGTGAAATAAATACAGTGAATTACAAGCTTACATAGCCCAGAAAGTGAAATAAATACAGTGAATTACAAGCTTACATAGCCAGGAAAGTGAAATAAATACAGTGAATTACAAGCTTACATAGCCAGGAAAGTGAAATAAATACAGTGAATTACAAGCTTACATAGCCAGGAAAGTGAAATAAATACAGTGAATTACAAGCTTACATAGCCGGGAAAGTGAAATAAATACAATGAATTACAAGCTTACATAGCTGGGAAAGTGAAATAAATACAGTGAATTACAAGCTTACATAGCCAGGAAAGTGAAATAAATACAGTGAATTACAAGCTTACATAGCCAGGAAAGTGAAATAAATACAGTGAATTACAAGCTTACATAGCTGGGAAAGTGAAAGTGAAATAAGTACAGTGAATGTAAGCTTACATAGCCAGGAAAGTGAAATAAATACAGTGAATTACAAGCTTACATAGCCAGGAAAGTGAAATAAATACAGTGAATTACAAGCTTACATAGCCAGGAAAGTGAAATAAATACAGTGAATTACAAGCTTACATAGCCAGGAAAGTGAAATAAATACAGTGAATTACAAGCTTACATAGCCAGGAAAGTGAAGTAAATACAGTGAATTTCAAGCTTACATAGCCAGGAAAGTGAAATAAATACAGTGAATTACAAGCTTACATAGCCAGGAAAGTGAAATAAATACAGTGAATTACAAGCTTACATAGCCAGGAAAGTGAAATAAATACAGTGAATTACAAGCTTACATAGCCAGGAAAGTGAAATAAATACAGTGAATTACAAGCTTACATAGCCAGGAAAGTGAAATAAATACAGTGAATTACAAGCTTACATAGCCAGGAAAGTAAGAGACAAACCAAATCTATCAGTTTAATGTGTTGAAGCCGCAGAAGGTTCTTTGTCTGAATTGCAAGCAGAAATTCAGAGAAGAAATCAGATAATTTCTACCTGAAGTTCATCTTGAGGAATCTTTTGTTAAAAGTGCAAAATTGGAGAATATGAGAAATCTTAAGAAACAAAGGTGTGTCTGAGTGAACTACAGTTACAGAACATAACATAGAGACAAAACCTGGAATGAAGTTTAAACTGAAGGCCTACTAAGTATCGAAGTCATAGAAACAGTTATTAAGAAAGGAAGTTTAAAAAAAGCTGAAATTAGGAATAGCCACAAGGCGGATGGAGCAGCTTAGCAGTGTTGGGTCCTAAATGGGTTGGTGGTATTAGATTCTGTAACCACACAGGGAAACTGAACAGCATTTCAAAATGTGATCGACAACCCATGCCCAGAATTGGTGAGTTGATATCAGACCTAGGAAATCCAAGGCCGGATACCTGATCAGCTAGGAAGATGGTATTGACAGATTTGTCTCTACCCCTTTGCTAAATAAATCAGCATTTGTAAGTCCTGCAGGTCTCTTTCAGTAGACAGTGCTACCATTTGGCATACTTGCAGCTTCATCCCCTTTTCAGCCATTCGTGGATGAAGCATTAAAACCCCACTCAGCTTGAAAAAATAGAAGCCTGTACCCAGGAATGGCCCTAGGCAAAAGGGCTCCACGGGCACCCCCACCACACCACCTGGTGCCCCCATCCTAGTCTACCTACACCAAATAAATACCGGAAAAGCGCCCCTGCTAGAGCGATGCCCTATGCGGCCGCCTAATTGGCCTATGCCTAAGGCCGGCTATGACAGGCGTGTACCCTTCAGTGAAAGACTGGCTAAGGCTTTTTGTGAACTATGGTACTTCAGTAAGTTTGTACCTAATTTTGCAATTATTGCCTATTTGTTGAATTTGTTGATGGATCTCAGAAACAGAGAAGCTGTTGCCAATGTGCAGTGTAGTCCGTTTAGACAGATAGAGCATTTAATGAGCTAAAGAGAGTATTATGTTCTAGACCAAAGTTGAGGAGGAGCACCCTGTTTGCTGCATCAGCAGAAAATGAAGTAGTGCCTAAAAAAGATATTGACAGAGAGGGAGAGTGATTGTGTGTTTGTGTGCACGCGTGCATGCGTGAAGCAGGCCATCTATTACTCAAGTATCATTTATTAGGTAAACCCTTCAGCCTAGTAACTGACCTCATGCCCCATTGCAGTAGTTAAGAAAACAGACAGATGGCAGTACAAAGTTGTGCAGATAGGCCCTGTCCGTCCAGCTCCTGTAGTGTACAGTATCCCACAGCCCTGGGCTAACTAACAGCCATGCTGATTGAGTCGCTGGGGTCCTAATACACATCATTATGAGTCCAAAACTGGGTGGGTGGGGGGACAGTTGTAATATGTTGAGTATAGAAATGTGCAGTATGTCTTTAAATGAGGGTAAACAACAGATTAATGTAGTATGTGTTTTAAAGTGTACGGAGAATGCAGCTTGTTCCCACAAATATTTGACATATAATTGAATGTATTAGATAAAATTATGCTGTATCAGTGGCTGCATAAAAGACTCTAGCTAAACACTAGGAATTCAGGAAGCAAATTCTTCAGCTGGAGGTTCACATTGGGTAAAAATCCGTTCGGACTCCTTGTGGATGTTGCTTGGGCCTAAACTCAAGTGAAGATTTCTGTTATTGTTGCTGAGGTTGAGGAGGAGTCTTGGCTGGTCATGCAGCAGTGTCTTGCTATAAAAACTGTCTGTCTGTTGGAGGGTCTGTGTGGAACATTGAGATAACCCTATGTTACGGTTTCTTTTGCTTGCCAAAAAACAACTGATCTGTAATTTTCCTGTGGATGTCTGCATTAATCTGATTCTTTTTATTATTACTATTATTATTATTATATATTTTTAATAAATGTTGCCTTATTTACAATGTATATGTATGTATGTATGATTTGAGGTGTGTGTGTGTGTGTGTAATGTATATATAACTACTGCAGTAGTGATGTAGTGATCTAAATGAACTGCAGTACACCTTGTATCGTTGTAAGTAAAACAAATTAATTTGGCAAATTGCATTTTTAGCCACCTTTAGAGTATTCTGAAAGTCTTGCTAAATAAAAAAAGGAAAGTTAAAGGCATTAACATTGTATCTCTGGTGGTGAAATATTTGGAGTTTTGAGAAAGGGATGAGGAATCAAACACTGCTGTTGTTCACATAAAGCTTGTGTACAAGCAGTGGGCAAGTGAAAAAGAAGTAGGGTTCACCCGCTTGAGTATCCCATGGATACTTTACTTCTGATATCAGGTTACAAACAGTTCAGACATACAGGATCAAATGCCAAATTGCTCTACTTCACCAAATGTTAAAGAGGTTTGGGGAGGTGTCTGATTGGCTCCGGGTGTGATATTGCTAGAACCAATGCAAATCATCTGTCAGGTGGAAAAACATTCTATGAAGTTTGACTGTGATGCTGTAGACGTAGCATGCAAGGTGGCAGCCACAGGTCATAAATAGACCAGTCTGGCTAAGGCTGCAGCCTATCCCAGAGAGTGTCAAAGTGCAGCTTCTTAATGCACCATTGGGCAAGGAGCTGTTCTTCTGAGAACCACACTACTGAAGTCTTTACGGTAATGGAGGTAAGGGACAAGGCTGCACTGAGTGTTAAACATTTTGTGTACTCCCTCATTTTTGATCCTACTACCACTCTTGTTTACGTGGGCCTTGTGGGATCTCAGGATGGGTGTTTTCACATGCCCGCTCACACAGACCAAAGGCACTTCTTCAGTAGGTTATTTAGTGCTTACAAGTTCTGAACAAGTGCTGATCAGAATAAGCAAATTCAATTGCTAAAACTAAGAATCTGTATCTGGACTAAACTAGTTACAGGAAAGGGGGAAACAAGTGCAAATGTGGCTTTTAAATCAGAAAGTTGAGAGAGATGGAAAAACTGTCCAAATGGCCAGTAACTACAACATCTGGGTCAGAACCACGCCTTATGTGGTAGATAGGTTACCTAGTGCTTACCACTCCCACTGATAAGCTAGAAGGCTTCCATCCAACACAGAAAGCTTGGTGGGGCTCAGAAGCTTATGAAGGCTCCAGCAATGATATGCAAACTTTTTTATTAAGAGGGTCTAACTTTATGCAAGTAATCCTTGAGCTGGTCAGATAACACACAGGATGTAAAACCAGTTATACCAACTTAAGACACAGAGAAATAGGGGGAGGGGGGAAAAACACCTTCAGCGGAGATCTGAAAAACTATACAGTGAAGCAAAAATAACAGTGCACAACTCTGAAGTCAGCCAGCAATGATATAAAATTAGTCAAACAATTACCAGTACACATCTCTGAAGTGCCAGAAAAATATACTCAGCTCTGTATATCTCCAGACAGTTTGAAGAGCACTCTGTCAGGACACAGGAAGGCTCCAGCAATGATATGCAGACTTTTACTAAGAGGGTCTAACTTTATGCAAGTAATCCTTGGTCCCCAGATCCCTTATTACATCTTCCATATTTAGGGAACTACCACCTATGTGGTAGTTTGTGGGTACTTTGTTTTTTCCAAAGGGATGACTATGCACTTTTTGGCATTTAACTTGAGGCTATGATTTTGACACCAGGTATCCGTCTCAGTGAGACCCTTTTGGGGGATGTCTATGTCAGCTGGACAGTCAATTGTAGCCCCTAGTTTGCAGTCGTCTGCGAACTTGGTCAGCCATAGTCCTCCTTTGCTTGCCTGTACCTCTGAGAAGTATATGCCGAACAGGTGGGGTCCTGGGACTGAGCCCTGGGGAACGCCACTTGTAACCGGTTTAGAGTCAGACCTAGCTCCCACAACTCTCACCATGTGGGTTCTGTCCATGAGCCAGTTGGCAACCCATCTTGTAACGTAGGGGTTTATATTCAGGCTGGTGAGCTCGTCTATAATGCCAGAATGGGGAATGGTGTCGAAGGCCTTTGCGAGGTCTAGGTAGGCTGTGTGTACCACCTTTCCCTTGTCTATAGCCTTGGTAACTGTCTCAAAGAAGTCCACCAGGTTTAGGAGGCATGATCTGCCCTTAAAGCCGAACTGGGTAGGATCCAGTGTTTGGAGGTTCCCAATGTCTCTGTTAATGAGTTCCATGATGATGCACTCTATAGCCTTGCAGACCAAGCTAGTCAGGCTTATAGGGCGATAGTTTGTGGGGTCTGTTGTGGCTCCACCTTTCTGGAGCAGAATAACCGTTGCTGTGCGCCACTCTATGTGTACATCGCCTGTGGAGAGGCTGTGGGGTCTGTTGTGGCTCCACCTTTGTGGAGCAGAATAACCGTTGCTGTGCGCCACTCTATGGGTACATCGCCTGTGGAGAGGCTGAGTTTGAACAGTGTGTTTAGGTGAGGGGTTAGTTCGTCTTTGAGCTTGTGTAGGATGCAGCCTGGGACACTGTCCGGTCCCATTGATGCTGTGTTTTTGGCTTTGGAGAGGGCTGTTTTAACCTGAGTGCCTGTGATTTCAGAGAATCGACATTCTTTTGGTATGGTTATAGGCCCTTTTGGGGGTGAGAGGGGGATGAAGTTTGTGCTGAACCTGTCTACCAGGATGTTGGCGATATCAGTCAGTTCAGTGTATTTTGTGCCATTCTGCACTAAATCCGAGCAGATCTGAGCATTGCCACTTAGATTCTTGACATAGCTAAAGAATGCCTTGTGGTTATCTTTGGACTTGGCAATTTTTCTTTCGAAGCTCGCCTTGGATGATTTTATGAGGGATCGCAGTTTCTTGCTGATACTGAGCAGGGATGTCTTCCCTTCTTGGGATTTTACTCTTTTCTGTACTAGTTTTCTCCTTCTATTGTATAGCTTGTTTATGGCAGGAGTCCACCAGACTGGTTTCCTTTTCTTGGAGGAGTGAGTCTTGGTTTTGCTTGGGATGGCACGATCCATGCATTCTTGTAGTTACCCGTAGAATGCATTAGTAAAGGATTTTGCAGCTTGGACAGCGTTATCCTTCAGCATAGGGGCTTTGAAACTTTCCACCTTGGTCTTAAGTAACGTGAAGTTTGCTTTTGAAAAGTTTTTCATGGTGGTTTCCTTGTCCTGGTGTGGGGGCGGAATGTGGATATCCAAAGTGATTTGTTTATGGTCAGATCTAACCAGCGAGTGGTTGACCTCTGGTGTGGAACACTAGTCGCCCATGTTGGTGATGACCAGGTCCAATATGTTGTCACCTCTGGTGGGAATGTTGACCAGTTGAACCAGGGTGTTTGAGTTTATAAATTCTAGGAAATGTTGGGCAAGGGAGTTAGTACTTGAGTAGTTGTCCCAGTTAATGTTTGGGTAATTTAAATCACCCAATATTAAGGTGTTTGGTAGGACCTTTATGTTTCCCAGTGTTTCCAGAAACTCGGAATGCGGTCCTGGGACATGGTGGGTGATCTGTAGCAAGCTACAATTTGAATTGCAGTTTTGCCCGTTGTTAGTTGCACGTGGATGATCTTTGAAGCATCGTGTTGTGCCACTAACCTGGAGGTGTGGGTATCCTTGATGAATATGGATACGCCCCCGCCTTTTGTATTTCAGTTCGGGTTTTGTGGCCAAAATGTATGGTATGATTTGTAGCCTGGTAGTGCTGGGGTGCTCTCTGGAGCCTTAAACCAGGTTTCTGTTACTGCACATATATCCGTTTTCTCCATACTGAGGAGTGCTTCGAGTGCGTGCATTTTGAGGTTTAGACATCTGGCATTGTGTAGCATTACCCTCAGTTTTTTGTTACTTGTGGTATTTACGAGGGTGGGTTTGTCTTTTGAGGCTTGCCTAAAAAAGGCACTATGGGGGGTTGCAAGAGCCTTGGCCAGTATTCGAAAGCCTAAGGGTGACAGGTGCAAGCCATCTCTAGAGAAGCAGCTTGGCTTGTCGAGCATGTCATCCCAGGTGGACAGAAAGTGGATCCCCTTTGAATGACACCAGAAACTTAACCAGTTGTTGAAATTGAGAATTTTTTCTTTATACCGTGATATCATTCTTGGTGAGGGCAGGATGCTGCTCAGGGTCAGGGTCATATCGGCCTGGGCTATGTGGTCAGAGAGCTCTTCCATGTCTCTTTTCATGTAGTCCATGGAGGTATGGCTCAGGTCATTCACACCAACATGGACAATGACAGAGTCATATTTGTACTTGTTCTGGAGTGACCTGAGTGCTTGTGTTATGTGGTGGATCCTGGCACCCGACAGGCAGCTAACAGTAACCTTCTCCTTATTCAGCCTAGTGAGTGGGACGTCAGTGTGCCTGACTATAGAGTCACCTATTACTAGTATGTTGGGTATGTTATTTTGCCTTAAGGGCTGTGATTGCATGGCACACTAGTTTTGTGAAGTATGTGTTTCATGGTTTGTGTTGGGGGTGGAGGTTGCTTGGGTGTTTGCTTTGGAGGTCTCTGTTACTTTTTCAGATTTTTATTTAGAGCCTCTGAGTATGTTTTCATGTATTTATGTGTGTTTTTTGCCGGTGCTGGTTTAATGGCTCTATGTGAGACTGGTGGTGTGATGCAAGTATTTCCCTTCTCCTCTTGACTGTCTGATCCAGTCTTGGGTTGAGAGGGCTTAGCCTCCAGTTTGGCTGTATAATTGCATCTCTTGCAGGTATTAGTGTTTGGTGGTAGGAGAGGGTTGTCTGTGTACATGAGGCAGTTGTAACATTCCTCAAAATGCCCAGATTCACCAGTTTGACTGGAGAGCACACTTGAAACTGCCCTTTGGACATGCCTGGATAGGTACGGTGAACTATTTTACTGGATGGCTGATAAGGTCGAATAGAGAGCCTTGTCCTTCTGTACAGTACAGGAGGGCCTAGTGCCAGGGTTTATAAGTGCTTGCTATGAGTTTTGAGCAAGTGCCGGGCTGAGAAATGAATGGCTTGAGTGCTTAAGTTAAAAGTTTGTCTAGTTCCAAGGGAAAAATTGAAGAGGAGACTTTGTGGAGCCGGGAATAGTTTTACCCTAGCTAACCGGCGCTACATGGCACGCAAAACCAGGCAAATGAGGTATTTATAGCAGGGAAATGAAAGAGAGAGAAATTAGCCCAAAATGGCCAATAAACTACTAATTTCTGGGCTGAAACCACTCTTCCAGGGACAGATAGGCTGCTCAAAGCTCCCCTCTCTCACAGGTGAACAGAGAAACTTCCTTCTATCCAAGTAAGGTGTGGCCAAATACAGAGATTTATAGCACAGCCCTGAATTCAGCACTAACCTGAAAACTGGACTATACTAGCTTAGAAAGGTGAGAAACAAGTATATTTTGGGTTTTTTTTTTTTCAGAAAATAAAGCAGATACAATCAAAAAACACTTTAAATGCACAGAAAAATGTACTTATTGTTCTATATCGCAGATCAGAGTTGTAGTCAATGCCCCTAGTAATAAAGTAGGAAGAAACACAAATACAGTAAAAGCAGTGAATAAAGTGCAATTTTCTTTTATATAAAACAATAGAAAGCGAACAAACTGATTTAAACAAGTTACCCAATTAACCAGAAGAAAAGCTCAAAACTGAGCCCTGTTCCAGCAGTCTTCAATCAGACAAGCTCTAACTGCACAGTCCTGCTACTAGGGTGCAGGGGAATCTTCTCAAAAAAAAGATGGCCTGGATCAGTGCTCAAGTTATACAAACAAAGCTAGATTCAGCAGGCCTGAATCTGGTCTTTGCTACAGCAACAAGGCGCACCAGTTTCAGGCACAATAAGCCTGTGACCAGAAATTCCCAGCTCAGAAGGGCAGAATCCAGCCTCTCTTCCCACAAGAGTGCAGACCACAAACCCTCTTAATGTAGAATAACTGGCCTGAAGCGCAAGTGCTTAAGCCAGAACTAATACACTTGTAGAATAACAGACACTGGGCCTTCAATCAGCAATTCCCAGTTTAGAAGGATGTAAGCTACCTGTCCTGCCACAACAGTGCAGACCACAAACCTTCTTAATGTGTAAAACAGCCTGTATGAAGCCCAAGTGCTTAAACCAAAATACTTAGAATAAGAGTTACAATTTAATCAGGCTATTACCAAGCAGTAATAAATGCAGCAGAAGAAATAAAATTGAGTACTTTTAAGAAAAGCAAAATAAAGTAGGATGAAACACAAATACAGTAAAAGCAGATGAATAAAGTGCAATTTTTTTTTTAAGTGCAAGGAGAGAGGAAGGAAGAACATAAGTGGGTTGGCCTTCTCAAATCTTCTCTCTGTATTAAGTAGAGTGAACTAATAAAAACATTCATTTAAAAAATTCTACAATTTGTGCTATAAGTAAAAACTGAATAATTAATCACATTCTAGTATACACTACATAGACTGTTAAAACCAGATAGCATATTAAAATAAATTAATAAATAATTATAATTCTTATCAAATGGCAAAGTTAATAATAAATACATGTTAATTTTATTCACTTTCTATTAACCATCTTATCCCCACCCTCAGTGTCATGAGATTGATGGATCTGGAAATGTTATAATTTCTGAATAAAGTATGCGCACTATTGGTCCCCTTATGTGAGGGTAAATAATAATAATAATGTGCAAATAATATTTATTATTCGTTATTTAACTTCATCTCTGCAGGCTTTTAGTTTTAAGATACAAGCTTTGGATGTTACCTCATTCAGTCCAGGCTTTCTACCTGTGCCTAAACACAAAGTCCGCAGCACCTCTTGCTTTTCTAATAGTAATTAAAAAGGTCCCCCTGTTACAGTAGGTGTAATCTGATCAGTTACCCTAACCGTAAATATATGGCCAAGATGGTTATTATGATGCCTTGCCAGTGCGTTCTCTTCCTTTCCTTTTCTAATACTATTTATGTGTTCAAATACCTGAAGAAGTCCAGTCACTGAACTGGACGAAAAGCACTTCACTTTATTTGTCGGTTTCATTAAATTTTGTACAGTCTTGTAAGATATCTCTTAGTGCCTTTTTATTACGTTTGTGGTTTGAACGGCATTTTTGTGGAGTTCCTTTAAAGTTTAGTGGACCTCCAGGAACGGGGGCTTCAAATAAAGCAGGTTGAGCTGCAGATAGTTTTCAGTTCTCTTGAGGACCCTAGAAGGGGATGAGACCAGATCCTCACCTTTTCTGGTCAGGCACACAAACCAGGTCATGGTGTGATTTGTGAGTAAACATTGCATCATGCTTTTGCATAACCCCTTTGTAGGGAGGTGATATGAATTCACATACCAGGAGAAGTGAATGTACTAGCTGACTCTTTGCACAGCTGTAGCTGTTGCTCTTAGTAAAATGAGGACTCAAGGATCCTGTATAATCACGGCCTTCCATGAGTGACGCATACCTGAGACTTTCCTGTTCACCACACAGTAGAATGTGGGCCTCCACAGTGGTGCACACCAGAGACTGTCCTGTTCACTACATAGTGGAATCTGGGCTTCCACTTCTTCTGCTTAGCTCATTAAGAAAACAGAGAGTTAACAGTAGATGCAGTCTCTGCCCTCTAGTAGGGAAGATTCTTGTGTGCCTTTCCAGAGTTCCCTCTGACTAAAACTCATCTTCACTTGTATTGTGGTACCCGAGAATGGTGTGCTTTCAGGTTCTTGAACCCCTGGCTGTACAAGATATTTCACTACAAGGCTGTACAGGATGATATTACACTACAAACTAAAAAAAACATTTTTATTTGGGGTGAAAGCTGGCATTACCTTTAGGATATGACTGCCTACTTTGGTCGCTTGCTGTCATCAGACCTTTGGAGGCCTTCCACTTAACAGAACATTTCTTCTAAAGGGAATAACTTCTCTATTTGAGCAGAGAAGTATCCTGTGCTGCATTCTGTTAGTTTTTAAATAATTCTGGCTTATCTCATGCACTTGTATGACTTAGGTTTTTGTTATGTGGTAGTCATAGTTTGTTTATTTATTTATTTATTTGACATTTGTTAACCCGGTTGGCCCAGCTGAGCCAAAGGCCAATTTTCAGTGGAGACCTGAGGAGAAAATAAAAATACAGTAACGTAATGGTACAGAGTACAACTCCCAAAGAGACAAGTTCCAGCCTACATAGGAAAGCATAGTACCTTATATGTTACATGGACAATTCCCATTACAATAATATACAATGTAATCAAAGGTAAAATAAGTTATGTAACAAAAAATGTTACCAGGTAAAAGACATACCAGTGGTAAAATGGTAATGAAGGTATAATTTTGAAGCTAAAGGTTCCATCCGTATGATGCTGGAGGTGCCAAAACACTATTACAAGTCAGATAGTAAAGGAGAAGAAACGAGGAACAAGAGACATAGAAGGGAATAATTCTAATAGATGTGAAGAGGAGTGAGGGAAATAGAGGGGCAGCAGACACTGCAGAGATGTCAAGTGGGGTCTTGGCATGGGCAGGACCAAGTTTTCAAATAGAGGGGCGGCAGACACTACAGAGATGTCAAGTGGGGTCTTGGCATGGGCAGGACCAAGTTTTCAAATAGAGGGGCGGCAGACACTACAGAGATGTCAAGTGGGGTCTTGGCATGGGCAGGACCAAGTTTTCAAATAGAGGGGCGGCAGACACTACAGAGATGTCAAGTGGGGTCTTGGCATGGGCAGGACCAAGTTTTCAAATAGAGGGGCAGACACTACAGAGATGTCAAGTGGGATTTTGGCATGGGCAGGACCAAGTTTTCAAATAGAGGGGCGGCAGACACTACAGAGATGTCAAGTGGGGTCTTGGCATGGGCAGGACCAAGTTTTCAAATAGAGGGGCAGCAGACACTACAGAGATGTCAAGTGGGATCTTGGCATGGGCAGGACCAAGTTTTCAAATAGAGGGGCAGCAGACACTACAGAGATGTCAAGTGGGGTCTTGGCATTGGCAGGACCAAGTTTTCAAATAGAGGGGCGGCAGACACTACAGAGATGTCAAGTGGGGTCTTGGCATGGGTAGGACCAAGTTTTCAAATAGAGGGGCAGCAGACACTACAGAGATGTCAAGTGGGATCTTGGCATAGGCAGGACCAAGTTTTCAAATAGAGGGGCGGCAGACACTACAGAGATGTCAAGTGGGATATTGGCATTGGCAGGACTAAGTTTTCAAATAGAGGGGCAGCAGACACTACAGAGATGTCAAGTGGGGTCTTGGCATGGGCAGGACCAAGTTTTCAAATAGAGGGGCGGCAGACACTACAGAGATGTCAAGTGGGATCTTGGCGTGGGCAGGACCAAGTTTTCAAATAGAGGGGCAGCAGACACTACAGAGATGTCAAGTGGGGTCTTGGCATTGGCAGGACCAAGTTTTCAAATAGAGGGGCGGCAGACACTACAGAAATGTCAAGTGGGATCTTGGCATGGGTAGGACCAAGTTTTCAAATAGAGGGGCAGCAGACACTACAGAGATGTCAAGTGGGATCTTGGCATTGGCAGGACCAAGTTTTCAAATAGAGGGGCAGCAGACACTACAGAGATGTCAAGTGGGATCTTGGCATGGGCAGGACCAAGTTTTCAAATAGAGGGGCAGCAGACACTACAGAGATGTCAAGTGGGATCTTGGCATAGGCAGGACCAAGTTTTCAAATAGAGGGGCGGCAGACACTACAGAGATGTCAAGTGGGATATTGGCATTGGCAGGACTAAGTTTTCAAATAGAGGGGCAGCAGACACTACAGAGATGTCAAGTGGGGTCTTGGCATGGGCAGGACCAAGTTTTCAAATAGAGGGGCAGCAGACACTACAGAGATGTCAAGTGGGATCTTGGCATGGGCAGGACCAAGTTTTCAAACAGGGGCAGCAGACACTACAGCGATGTCAAGTGGGATCTTGGCATGTGCAGGGCCAAGTTTTCAAACAGGGGCAGCAGACACTACAGAGATGTCAAGTGGGATCTTGGCATAGGCAGGACCAAGTTTTCAAATAGAGGGGTGGCAGACACTACAGAGATGTCAAGTGGGATATTGGCATTGGCAGGACTAAGTTTTCAAATAGAGGGGCAGCAGACCCTACAGAGATGTCAAGTGGGTACTTGGCATGGGCAGGACCAAGTATTTAGTAGATGGTGTTTTACATCTCTTTTAAACTGGTCTTGTTGAGAGAATATTTCTTATGTTGGGGGAGTGAGTTCCAGACATGAGCTACAGAGTACAGTAAACTCTCAGTTAACCAGCACCCATGGGGATTGGTAGATGCTGGATAAGTGTAGTTTCTGGTTGCTTGAGAGTTACTACTAAAAGTAGATCTGACAAATACTGTACCCTATACTTTACTATACCATACCATAAACACTGTATTGATTTGATTTTAATGTTGAAATACGGTAATTAAAAGCCTGGCTGAAGTAATAATATTTTAAACTTATATTTCTGCTATAAAGGAGTGCATGCAGAACAGTTTTCAGTGGCACACTGAGTGGATTGGAATTGAATAGACAGAGAGAGAGAGTGAATGTATGTATGAAAGCAGAAGCGACTGTGTGTGAGAGGTAAGAGAAAGAATGTGCAATCTGATGCAAACTGACTGAGTATGGAGCGAATGTTGATATTTTAGCAGTTTGACTTGTTTGGTTTGACCTGTTCTCAGGTTGGGGAGAGAGGGAATTTATTTGTATTTTCCTTTTTAAAACTCTAAAAACGTCAGGTATTTTTCTGCGGGGGGGGGACAAAGTGCAACACATGAAAAACTGCTCATACTGTGTTGTATTTTTTTTATTTTTTTTTTCTGGTTGCTTGAGTGCCAGTTAACTGAGAGTTTACTATACTTGTAAAGGGACTTTCCAATGTTCTTTTTGATGTTTATAGAGATGTCAAGTGGGGTCTTGGCATTGGCAGGACCAAGTTTTCAAATAGAGGGGCGGCAGACACTACAGAGATGTCAAGTGGGGTCTTGGCATGGGTAGGACCAAGTTTTCAAATAGAGGGGCAGCAGACACTACAGATGTCAGAGGGGGGTGTAGTAAGATACAAGGTTGGAGAAGGAAGGGCAGAAAAGGATTGTAGAGAACAGAATGTGTGATCTGTAGTTGAGGAAGTAGTAGTTGATGAGAGAATTCAGGCCATTGAAACTTCTTTAGAGCTAGACAGTGGTGAGGATTATAAGGAAGATTTGTGTATGCTTTTGACATCTCTACATATCAGGATCTGTTGGGGAGCAGAACTGTGTTCACACCTGTCTAAGTCTACATTTCTTTCATTGGTTTTTGCTTTTTATGCCTACTTTTGAAGATCCTTTGTCGTCTTTGGGACTTGACATTTATGAGTCACAAGCTTTCTGTCCTGTGCTCAGATGAGTTGGTTTCATTTCTTATGGTTACAGAATGTCTGAATTCCAGGCTGTTGTTTCTAGGGAGACTTGTTTGACATTTCACAAGTTTCATGTGTCTGTTAGCACAAACCTACTATTGTTAGAACTGTCTTTAATCTAGTCTATTTGGCTCTTTCTTCTTTGTCAGGCAGTATCTAGGGTAGAAAGCCTTTTGTACCTTGGATGTACTCTTTCTGCTTGGTTGTTGCTTGAAGATGGTGTTTGAAGTCAGGAAGATGGACAATTGTTCATTTCTTACAGGTCTGGTAGGGAATAGTATGCCATAGGTAAGCAAACCTCTCCATGTGGATTGATAACTGCATTGTCTTTTATTAGTAAACTGCCTTTTGAAAAATACTGTCAAAGGATCCCCTTTTTCTCCTGGAAACATAGTTGCTTCCAGTGCTAGATTCAGAGATTACTTTATTGACAACATGTGTGTCACGGCTACTTCCTTATTGGTTCGCACCTTCATCAAGCATTATTGCTTGAACTGATGATCTGAAGTAGTTACTTCATTTGCTCTGCAACCTGTGGATATCGGATCCGACCTCGGATCCGAGCCGGCAGCTTTACTAGCTAAAAGATCCGAGCTCGTGGCTCCTCCCCTTTACCCATAATCCCCTGCTACATGCTCCCTTTCCTCAGATCTCATTTGCCGCGGCTGAAAGAAGCTTCTAGTTAAGAGCTCCTAAGGTGTGGGTGAGAACTTTCCAGTTTGTATTTCAAAAAAGTCAGAGAAAAGTTGATTTTTAGGTAGTGTGTGAGTGATTTAGTCTCCAATCGTCGAGTGATAGCCTTAGTTTAAATTTTTTGTGGTAAATTTAGCTTATTTTTGTGTTTCCCTCCCCTTAGTGTGTGAATGTGTTTAGTTTGATGGCTGAAGGGCCCAAAGCCGTTTTTTCTAAATTCACTGAGTGTGGCCATAAGCTTTCCCCAGCTGATGGCCACACTCAGTGCGTTTTGTGTCTGGGGATAGCCCACTTGTCCACCAGCTGCCAGATATGTGCAGCGTTCAACCCCCGGGCCATCAGGGATAGGAAGAACAAGTTGATCCTGGCGGGTTTGTTACCACAGGACACTTCTTCCTCTCCCTCTAAGGCACAGGCTGCTACTGCAGCCCCCGTGCCTTTAGATCCCCTGACTCTGCCTGGGACTCAATCTCCCTCTTCTGTGCAGGGTTTAGGGGACTCTTCTGCCTCTACTTGAGAGAAGAGGCACAAAGAAAAGGAAAAACATAGAAGCCACAAGAGGCGGGCCGAGACTCATCCCTCAGCCCCGCCATCTAAAGTTGCTAGTCCCTATATGAGGGCTTCCGGATCATCTCCCTCTCTGCTCCGTTCGCCTTGTTTCTCGCTGGAGGAGGAGGAGGACCGGTCTCCCTCGAGGTCGTCGAGGCGGCCCTCCCGGCCAGCCTCGACGACCTCTTCTAGATCTACAAGAAGCCTGACCGACGCGGACATGGATCGGATGATGTGTCGATTTTTTCAGACTCAGATGGGGGTGCTCCTGCCTCCCCCCCCCCCGGGGGGGGAGAGCAGCCCCTCTTTTTGCCCCGATAGCTCCTTCTGCAACCCGTTTTCGAGTTTTGGAGTCATCGGATCCAGGCCCTTTCGGAATCGAGGAGGTGTCGGCACCGATAGTTCCGGTAACTTCGACGCCGACTGTACCCTCGAGCGTGACGGATCCTAGCTCTCGGTGCCGAGAGCCGAACCTCAGATCCGTAGGGGTGGGTGTGTCTTCGGCGCCGTTCAGGTCGGAGCACACTTCCCTCTCGAATCCGACCGAGTCGGCTCTGACACCGATCCCTACTTCGGAGCCGAGGAGGCTGCTTTCGGAGCCTGGGGAAAGCGGCTCACCTTCGGTGTTTGAGGTAGTGGAGAGGGTTCTGTCGAGACCTTCCAGATCCCCGGTCCGAGCGACGGATCCTCCCGCTCCCCCTATGCATTTGGGTCTATCCTCCATCATCCGACCACTGGGACAGCCTGCCCCAACCCTCCAGTTAGTTCCCTTAGAGGAACAGGACCCCGTAGGTGAGCCCTCCTCGGATAGTCCCACCATGGGCCAGAGTCCGATACTTTTGCTGCTTTCATCACAGCACCACAGTGTTTTGATTTAGTTGTGAATCGGTTGGTTGACCACCATCACAAAGGACAGCAAACCAGGTTTCCGTCCATACATCAGAGCTTCTTCAGTGCATATCATGTACAGGTTAATTGGACAGTTTATAAAGTATTCAAGGAGGGAACCATCATTCATCATTGAAAGAGGCATCCTTTCAGCCATTAACTATACCAGTTATAATTTTCGTAATAATAAATAACACCCTATTGAAGTTATTACGATATCTGGCCATAAAAATCACTAATATCTCCCTGATAGATTTAAATTAAAATAAGTGATTAAAATAACATTATATGAAATTTCATATATACATAGTTGCAACCACTAGACAGTACACTCATATTCATATTATGTCCGTCAAATGAGGAGCATGATTTGTCTCTAATTTAATAATCCAGTATTTTTTCTTATACGTAAGCAATTTCAGTTTGCCCATAATGATAATAGATGTTGAGAATCCATCATTCCCAATATCATTAAAAAATGGCTTTAATATTGCTCTTTTTATGTCTGAAAAGTGCACGGCATTTTCCTGAACATCTGATATCACTCAGGTGTACTGATATTCTCTGTTTAAATAGACAAGAAACTTGCCCTACATGGAATGCACAGCAGATACAAACTGCCGGATATATTACCTACTGAGTATTGAATTATTTACTTAGTGTTACATGTAAACAAGTGTAAAATGCGAGGAAGATTAACGTAATCACAGTGCAGTCCACATGTCATTATCCATTATTCAGTGGCCTTCTGATGTGGACAACGATATTCAGAAGTCAATTGCACAGGTTCCCCAGTACCTATGGTTGCAGTGTTTTTAAAATTAATGTCATTAACCATTTTGAGCCAGTTCTTACAGCTGACATTTTTTAATAGTATAGTTTCTGATAGACATATTTTTACACACAGAAAAAGGAAATATTGGGACATATATGTGTGGTTTTTAAAAATCCCTCTAAAGAAAAATCTTGTGAAACGGTTTTAGGAACTAAACTAAAATGATGCTTTCTGTGTGATAAATATATTTTTTGTCCAGTCATTGCTAGATCTAAAAAAAATTATATTTAACAATACCTACAAGATCATCTTCTTTCAGCTGTTCCCGTTAGGGGTCACCACAGCAGATCATCTGTTTCCATTCCTTCCTGTCCTCTGCATCTTGCTCTGTCACACCACCCATCTGGATGTCCTCTCTCACCACATCCATAAACTTTATCTTAGGCCTTCCACTAGTGTATTTATTCTCTAGTTATCTCAGATGTCCCTTTGTCCTTGTACACTGACACTAGTGTACTTATTCTCTAGTTATCTCAGATGTCCCTTCGTTCTTGTACACTGGCACTAGTGTACTTATTCTGTAGTTATCTCAGATGTCCCTTTGTCCTTGTATGCTGGCACTAGTGTACTTATTCTGTAGTTATCTCAGATGCCCCTTTTGTTCTTGTACACTGGCACTAGTGTACTTATTCTGTAGTTATCTCAGATGTCCCTTTTGTTCTTGTACACTGGCACTAGTATACTTATTCTGTAGTTATCTCAGATGTCCCTTTTGTTCTTGTACACTGGCACTAGTGTACTTATTCTCTAGTTATCTCAGATGTCCCTTTGTTCTTGTACACTGGCACTAGTGTACCTATTCTCTAGTTATCTCAGATGTCCCTTTGTCCTTGTACACTGGCACTAGTGTACTTATTCTCTAGTTATCTCAGATGTCCCTTTGTTCTTGTACACTGGCACTAGTATACTTATTCTGTAGTTATCTCAGATGTCCCTTTTGTTCTTGTACACTGGCACTAGTATACTTATTCTCTAGTTATCTCAGATGTCCCTTTTGTTCTTGTACACTGGCACTAGTGTACTTATTCTCTAGTTATCTCAGATGTCCCTTTGTCCTTGTACACTGGCACTAGTGTACTTATTCTCTAATTATCTCAGATGTCCCTTTGTCCTTGTACACTGGCACTGGTATACTTATTCTGTAGTTATCTCAGATGTCCCTTTTGTTCTTGTACACTGGCACTGGTATACTTATTCTGTAGTTATCTCAGATGTCCCTTTGTTCTTGTACACTGGCACTAGTGTACTTATTCTCTAGTTATCTCAGATGTCCCTTTGTCCTTGTACACTGGCACTAGTGTACTTATTCTCTAGTTATCTCAGATGTCCCTTTGTCCTTGTACACTGGCACTAGTATACTTATTCTGTAGTTATCTCAGATGTCCCTTTGTCCTTGTACACTGGCACTAGTGTACTTATTCTCTAGTTATCTCAGATGTCCCTTTGTCCTTGTACACTGGCACTAGTGTACTTATTCTCTAGTTATCTCAGATGTCCCTTTTGTTCTTGTACACTGGCACTAGTATACTTATTCTGTAGTTATCTCAGATGTCCCTTTGTTCTTGTACACTGGCACTAGTGTACTTATTCTCTAGTTATCTCAGATGTCCCTTTGTCCTTGTACACTGGCACTAGTGTACTTATTCTCTAGTTATCTCAGATGTCCCTTTGTTCTTGTACACACTGGCACTAGTGTACTTTCTGTATCAGATGTCCCTTTGTCCTTGTACACTGGCACTAGTATACTTATTCTGTGGTTATCTCAGATGTCCCTTTGTCCTTGTACACTGGCACTAGTGTACTTATTCTCTAGTTATCTCAGATGTCCCTTTGTTTTTGTACACTGGCACTAGTGTACTTATTCTCTAGTTATCTGGGATACACCTTTCTCTCCACACTGCTTTAAGTACCCTTAGGAGCCATTTCTCCCCTATTTCACTCAACATCTATCCCTGACCCTAACCCAAACTCTCAAACACACACCCCCTCCAAACCCCACTCACGTGTCTCGATGACACATACTCACGACATTTTGATTGTTCAGTTATCTGTATGCTCGATTTAAAGCACCAAATGGATGTTTGAACCGCAGGAAACATATATATATATATATATATATATATATATATATATATGTATGTGTATATATGTATATTTGTAAAAAGAGAGATTTATTTATATACACACACACAGACACACACACACACACATGTGGTTTCCCAGTACTTGTCAGTTGTGGCTTCTGTCCTCTGTACATCAGAAGAAGAAACAGTCTACTTAGTTGCTTGGCCACTTTCAAGTGTGAATGTTGTTACTTAAAATTTGTGAAAAATGGACTTCAGTCCACTTGAAAGCCTTCTGTAGCACTGATCTAAATGCTGTATATCAAACCTTATTGTTTCCAGAATACTACAGATGCCATTGCGAGAACAGCAGCTGATGTATTACAAGGACACATTCAGACCGCGTACAGAGAAGCATTCCAGACTATAGTGCTGCCAGCATTTGAAAAGAGCTGTCAGACCATGTTCCAGCAAATCAATGACAACTTTAAACAAGGAACCCAAGAATGTAAGGCTTTTCTCTGTTTGTAAGACATGTTTATACTCTCTGGAGTGCTTTAGACTAATGCTAGTTTTAGCCTTGTGGTTTACTATTACCTGTATTTTGCAGAAATGACCAAGCTTTGTAAAAACGCAGGCAGCTGCTGTAGGCTCCTTATTCTTAGCTGCTGTCTGATGTTCTCATTAAACTGACAACATTTTGAAGGAAGGAATCTTCTAGATATGCATTCTGCAGAATGTGTACAAAAGCAAATGGAATCAAACACTTTTTTTGTTGTTGGTGTACTGTACATTTTACACATTTTTCTGTTGTCATGGCAGTTTCCTGTCACATACCGTGTATGTAACCTGGGAATACGTTATTCTGGCATTTTAAAGTCTATTGAGATGGTCACTTGGTCAGATTTCTCTCTCTGACTTTAGGTTGCTGTGAGGGAGGGGAAAATGTTGTCCTCTTATTTCCATGTCCCAAGTTGAAGTGACCTTGACACTTATAGCTGTGTAAGAGTACAGTATTCCCACTAAAAGATTTATTTATCTTTATTTTTGATGATTATTTTGTACCCAAGAAGTATGTTCAGTGCATTGCAATGTGATGGGTCAGTCCTTTCCCTTTCATTGGTAACCAGGACTGGATTTTAAGTCAAGAGATTTCAAGGCACTTCCTAACTGGATGTAAAGAGAGAATTATCCTTCTCTGTGTGCAATCCAATATTTAAAACATTAAGACACCCATTCATGACTAACAGCAGCCTCACTTTTGTCTAGGTTAAAGGGCATGCCGAGCAGACTTCCTATTTCTGATACTTAAACTGTCCTTGTCATTTTCTGTCTGTTGTCACATAGAAACATGCACATATAGTCATGAAGGAAAAGTTACACCTAAGCTTCCGAAACTTACTGTATGCCATCGTGGTCATGATATAACAAGGCAAGCCCATTGCTCTCAGTATGCCATCGTGGTCATGATATAACAAGGCAGGGCCATTGCTGTCTGTATGCCATTGTAGTCATGATATAACAAGGCAAGAGCGTTGCCCTCTGTATGCTATTGTGGTCATGACATAACAAGGCAGGAGCATTGCCCTCTGTATGCCATCATAGTCATGATATAACAAGACAGGACCATTGCTATCTGTATGCCATCGTAGTCATGATATAACAAGACAGGGTCATTGCTCTCTGTATGCCATCGTAGTCATAATATAACAAGGCAAGAGCGTTGCCCTCTGTATGTTATCGTAGTCATGATATAACAAGGCAGGACCATTGCCCTCTCTGTGCCATTGTGGTCATGATATAACAAGACAGGGCCATTGCTATCTGTATGCCATCGTAGTCATGATATAACAAGACAGGGTCATTGCTCTCTGTATGCCATCGTAGTCATGATATAACAAGGCAAGAGCGTTGCCCTCTGTATGCTATTGTGGTCATGATATAACAAGGCAGGAGCATTGCCCTCTGTATGCCATCATAGTCATGATATAACAAGGCAGGACCATTGCTGTCTGTATGCCATCGTAGTCATGATATAACAAGACAGGACCATTGCTCTCTGTATGCCATCGTAGTCATGATATAACAAGGCAGGACCATTGCCCTCTGTATGTTATCTTAGTCATGATATAACAAGGCAGGACCATTGCCCTCTCTGTGCCATTGTGGTCATGATATAACAAGACAGGGCCATTGCTCTCTGTATGCCATCGTAGTCATGATATAACAAGGCAAGAGCGTTGCCCTCTGTATGCTATTGTGGTCATGATATAACAAGGCAGGAGCATTGCCCTCTGTATGCCATCATAGTCATGATATAACAAGGAAGGACCATTGCTGTCTGTATGCCATCGTAGTCATGATATAACAAGACAGGACCATTGCTCTCTGTATGCCATCTTGGTCATGATATAACAAGGCAGGAGCATTGCCCTCTGTAGGCCATCATAGTCATGATGTAATAAGGCAGGACCATTGCTGTCTGTATGCCATCGTAGTCATGATATAACAAGGCAGGACCATTGCCCTCTGTATGTTATCGTAGTCATGATATAACAAGGCAGGACCATTGCCCTCTCTGTGCCATTGTGGTCATGATATAACAAGGCAGGACCATTGCCCTGTGTATGCCATCGTAGTCATGATATAACAAGGCAGGAGCATTGCATCTGTATGCCATCATAGTCATGATATAACAAGGCAGGGCCATTGCCCTCTGTATACCATCGTAGTCATGATATAACGAGGCAGGACCATTGCTCTCTGTATGCCATTGTGGTCATGATATAACAAGGCAGGACCATTGCCCTCTGTATACCATCGTAATCATGATATAACAAGGCAGGAGCATTGCCTCTTTATGCCATCGTGGTCATGATATAATGAGGCAGGACCATTGCCCTCTGTATGCCATTGTGGTCATGATATAACAAGGCAGGACCATTGCCCTCTGTATGCCATCATAGTCATGATGCAACAAGGCAGGACCATTGCCCTGTGTATGCCATCATAGTCATGATGCAACAAGGCAGGACCATTGCCCTCTGTATTGCCATCGTAGACATGATATAACAAGGCAGGACCTTTGCCCTCTGTATACCATCGTAGTCATGATATAACAAGGCAGGAGCATTGCCTGTGTATGCCATCGTGGTCATGATATCACGAGGCAGGAGCATTGTCCTCTGTATACCGTCGTGATACAACAAGGCAGGAGCATTGCTTCTGTATGCCATCGTGTTCATGATATAACAAGGCAGGACAATTGCCCTCTGTATGCCATTGTAGTTGTGATATAACAAGGCAGGGCCATTGCTATCTGTATGCCATTGTAGTCATGATACAACAAGGAAGGGCCATTGTCCTTTGTATGCCATCGTAGTCGTGATATAACAAGGCAGGGCCATTGTCCTCTGTATACCATCGTAGTCATGATATAACAAGGCAGGAGCATTGTTTCTGTACGCCATCGTATTCATGATATAACAAGGCAGGAATATTGCCCTCTGTATGCCATCGTAGTCATGATATAACAAAGCAGGACCATTGCTCTATGGTTGTATTGCCTTTGACTTTTAAAGTGTCTCCCTTTCATTTTTGCCAGCTGTTTAGCAAAATCTTGCACTGCTCCTCGTTAGAACTTGTGGCCTTCCTTACTATCTATCATTCCACAGTAATGGTACATTTCCTATGCCTAGGCTACCAGTTAAGCTTTTCGGAAGTAGAAAACAGTACTATTCCCCTTACCCCCAGAGCATCTGTGCAGTACTGGTGGAAAGCAGGTGTCCAGTCACACTTTTCACTTGCTTTGATTGCATTTATCACAGGAGTAAGCTTTCATCAGATCTATATCAACTTTAGTCTGCACACTTCTAAAACTGGGTAGATAATTACCCCTCTGGATGAGATTTTGCTCTTGTTATTGTAGATTTATTTACCAAGTGGATTTTTGACCAGTAGGCAGATGTATAGTGTAATGTATGATCTGATATTGTTAATCCTCGTTCATTCCTTACGTATGGGTATCGGTTCCGAGCTCGGAACCGAGACGGCCATTTTCCAAGCTCGCGTCAGCTTCAAACTCTCAAGCTAAACTCTTGCCCGCAATTCCCCTCTCCCTGTTACCTCAGATTTTGTTTGCCGCGTTGTCATCCGGTCGTGTCAAGCTACTTCTCTTGAGCTAAGTGCAGTCAGTTGTTTAATTGCTTTACAAATTACTTTTCTGTCAGAAAAGTTAATACTTTATTGTCTCTTGCCCTATCGCGTCTAGCGTTCATAATTTCAGGTTTTCTTCTCTGTCCTTTTTACCGCGAGGTAATTTCTCCTTACCATCGTTGGTAATCCTTTTCTTTTCTTTTTCATACCTTCGGGTACTCTCTTGTACCATTGTTGGTACTTTTCTTTTTGTTAATATGGCAGACAAAAAGGGTAGTTCGGGGTTTAAGCGGTGTTCTGATTGTGGACACAAACTGCCTACTTCTGGTGCACACTCTTTGTGTGCTTATTGTTTGGGAGCTTCCCATTTATCTGTTGACCCACCTTGTACTATTTGTGAGAACTTTTCTAATAGAACTTTGTTAGAAAGGAAAAATAAGCTGATACTGAAGGGACTTCTAAAATCTCCCTTTTCAGAGGCTATTTCTGGGTGAGAGGTCTCAACCCCTCCTAAAGTCCATAAGAAAATGCATGTTTCTACTAAGGATAAATCCTTGCCTTCGTCCCCGGTTGGGGGCTGTCAACAACCAAAATCTAAAAAGGCTAAAATTTCAGCTCCAGAGCTCTCTGTCAGCCCCAGTGCTTTCAGTGCCCAGACCTTCGGCACCGAAGCCTTCTGCTCCATTAGTGATTTTGGCTCCGTCCTGTCCTGCAGCCTTCTACATATCGGCACAGAGGGGCTCCTCGGTTCAGACCTTTAGCACTGTATCGGCACCAACCGTTCAGTTGGCGCAGACCTTGACCGCTTCGGCTCCGAGATCTTCCTCAGAACCGAGGCCTTTATTACTGACTGCAGTTTTTGTCAGTTCCAGTTTCGGCACTGACAACCATTTCAGCACCTATCCCTGTGTCGATGCAGACTATGACATCGGCACCAATGACTCTTTCGGTGCAGACTGCAGTAGTTCAGTCTTTCTTGGCACCGTTGCCCTCGGTGCGATCAGACGAGATGAGCACCGAGTCTGCCTCTTTTGTGGACAGGCCTGTTTCTCCCTCAGTCTCAGTGAGGTCCACTAGAAGTTTTTCTGAACATGATGTGTTGTGTCTTGTGGACCAGGCATTCTTGGCCAGAGGTATTCCACGCCCCAGGAACTATCCTTCCTTGGGAGGTGATCACCCATCTCCAAAGACACCTTCTTATTCTCCTCCTTCATTGCCTTTGATGTCCATGGATATAGTACAGTCTTCCCCTTCTGCGGATCCCTTTATGGATCTCACTAAGGAACCGCAGTTGCCTTCGTGGCAGGAAAGTTTTGCTATAACCCAGGATGTCAGCTGCTCCACAGCCATCCAGGGACTCCCGAGTCGGCAGGCTGAGCTACTTAGGAGAGGAATGCCCCTTGTCCTCGACATACACTCCTCTCCGAGTGGACCAGCCTTCCAACTGATGGAGAAGGCTTTCGCTGCTGCTGGCGATACTGGACTGTCTATACCTCCGCCCTCCTCTGGTACACTGGTTTCACAAGTCGCACCTAGCGGACACAGTGTGCAAGGGCCTCAGGTCATATTCCCTCAGAAATCCCCTTTCCCGTTGTCTTCCCCAGCCTCTCCCGCTAAGGAGGTCCACCGGAAAAGTTTGTGTAAGAGGAAGCACATGGACTCCACAGAGGAGTCTCTCACCGAAGACACAGATTTCAATGAGGAGGAAGGATCCCCTCGGCCACCCTCTGAGGTATCCTTTGGTGATGTCCTTGAAATCCTGAAACAGAGAGGTGACTGGCAGCCCTCTAATCCAACCCCTGAGGAATCTGTGTTCCTGCAGGCTTTTCGCACCCGGCCCCCTGCCTCCTGGGTTACTCCACCTGCCGATGAACTTGTCAAGTTCATCGTGCAGCGTGCTTGGAAGGCCCCTGATACTGTTGAAGCTATTCCTCGGAGGCCTGATAAGATCTTGTACCCCCCTGCTTCGGATCCCCATTGGTCCAAGGGTCTTCCTGTAGATGCTTTGGTGGTGGCGGCCACAACAAAAAAGGATCTGGCAGAAGAAGAAAGCCAGACTGTCTATCCGCCTAACAGAGAGTCCCAGGCCCTGGACAAAGTAGGGAAGCGCATTTTTGCTTCAGCGACCTTTGCTATCAGGTCCCTGAATTATATGGCACATTTTACCAGGCTTCAAAGGGATCTGGTCTCTGAGCTCTCTGAAACCTTGGCTGGTGCAGTGTCTGATGAGGTCCGTGACAAAGTGGCCTCTCAGCTAGCCACCATTGAGTCTATATCTAACTATTCTATGCGATTGATATGTCACGCATCAGAAGGAGCAGCTAGAGCGGCGGGTTCAGCTGCGGTCTTGAGACGACATGCCTGGATGCGCTTGTGCAACTTCGCGGAACCTTTTAAGTCTTTCTTTCTTAATTCCCCCATTTAGCCATCCTCGTTGTTTGGGCCCAAAGTGAAAAGCACACTGGCCAGATGTGGACAAGACGGTAAGACCCTTTCTGCCGTAGGTGTCCGTTATTCTTCCCCTCAACGTGCTTTCTCCCGAAACCAAAAGAGTGGGAAGATATGGTTCAAGAAATCTCAGGGTCCTTTCCGTGACACACAGGCTGAGTTTTCCCCCAGAGGCAGCGGGGGAAACTTAGAAGGAAGACTCTCCTTTCAGGGCAGATGGGGAACCATGTAACCAGGGTTCCAGGGATTCTTTCCCTGGTCAATCCTACCAGCGCTCCTGAAGAGCGGCCCAACTCCTTTCCTCTGGAGGTGGTTGGGGGACGTTTCTCCTTGTACCCTTCTGCCTGGCTAACCCTCACCACCGATTCTTGGGTACAAAGGATCATAACCAGAGGTTATCATATCCCCTTTGATCTTTGCCCCATCCCGTCAAAAAATCTTCCCGATGTTCCACCCAGTCAAAGGGAAGAAGCAGCAATAGAGATAGAAAAGCTGCTAAGAAAGAGAGTAATCCAAGTAGCCCCTCCAGACCAGATAGGATCCGGATTCTACTCAAGACTATTTTTGGTGCTAAAGAAAACTGGGGACTGGAGACCAATTTTGGATATCAGTGTATTGAACACATTTGTGAGAGTACAAAAATTCTGGATGGTCACTATACAGTCTATCCTCCAGCTTTTGGAAAAAGATGATTGGATGTGCTGTATAGATCTTCAAAATGCGTACTACCACATAAAGGTGGACAGGCCATCAAGAAGATTTCTGCGCTTCCGTGTGGAAGCTAGTCACTACCAGTTCAGAGTACTGCCCTTCGGACTCTCTACAGCCCCCAGAGTGTTCACAAAGTGCATGGCAGTTGTCGCAGCTCACTTGCGACTTCAAGGATTCCAGTTGTTTCTGTACCTAGACGACTGGCTCATTTCCGCCCCCACCAGACATCTACTGGAAAAAGCCCTGGTATACTCTCTCATCTCTGCCCAAAGGCTAGGCATAACCATAAACTGGCAAAAATCCAGTCTCACCCCATATCAGTCAACAGAATTCATAGGGGTTATCTTGGACACAAAAAACTGCAGAGCGGCTATTCCAGAGCACAGAATTTTAAGGATAAAGCAACAACTAATTCCAATCCTTTCAAAGGAAAAATCCACGGCTCACTCGGTTCTACAGCTGTTTGGTTCCATGGCAGCCTCCATCACTATTGTTCCCCTGGCCAGGTTTCACATGAGGCTTCTACAATGGCTACTGCTCACCCAGTGGTATCCTTGATTTGAGTAACCCACAGGTGCAAACAGGATTTAAATTGGTGGATGACACACAATCTCTCTCAGTGGTCTCTCCCTTTTCCCCCAGCAACCCAAGGCCTCAGTGACCACGGACGCCTCCCTGATGGGGTGGGGGCTATGTCACGGACAGACAGTCCAAGGCACTTGGTCCCACCCGGAGGCCCATCTGCATATAAATGTTATAGAGCTGAGGGCGGTGCTTCTGGCGTTGCAAGCATTCCATCCCCTGCTGCCATCTGGGACAATTGCGATTCAATCAGACAACATGGCGGTGGTCTGGTACATCAACAAGCAAGGTGCAACCAAGTCTTACCCCCTTTGTCAAGAGGCCATGAGGATATGGCAATGGGCGATGGCTACCAACCATTTTCTTCTAGCAACGCACATTCCCGGGAGTTCCAACGTAATAGCAGACAGACTCAGCAGGTTCATTCTACGACCTCACTAGTGGTCCCTGAATCCCTTGATAGCGGCGGAGATCTTCCACCGCTGGGGCCGTCCTTGCTGCTACCTCTTTGCATCCCCGGCCAACTACAAATGCAACAACTACTTCGCCCTGATTCCCCCTTCGGGACAGTCACCCAGGGACGCTCTAGTCCACGATTGGCCCTCGGGTCTTCTTGATGCATTTCCACCCTTTCCTCTCATTCCCCAGTTTCTGAAGAAAGCCTGGCAGTTGAAGAGCAAGGTAATCCTCATAGCACCATATTGGCCACGACAGATTTGGTTCCCATTCCTTTGGCTTCTCCTACTAGATCGACCATGGCTCCTCCATCCAATCCCAGAGTTGATCTCACACCCACAGAACCTGAACAGCTTGAAGCTAACAGCTTGGCTACTCCAATTCCCTTGATTGCCAGGCAGAATGATCTGTCTTTACCAGTACGTGATATTCTTATTGCTTCTCATAAGTCCTCCACTAGAATTACTTATCTGACCAAGTGGAAAAGATTTACCTGTTGGCTGAAAGATAAACAAGTAAACCCCTTTTCAGCACCAGTGTCGATAATACTAGACTATCTGGCTGACCTGTTTCAATCAGGTCTCTCGGCCTCTACCATTAGAGTTCATTTGGCTGCAATTTCTAATTTTCATGAGGGTGTCCAAGATTCTTCTCTTATGTCCCATAAATTGTGCAAGACCTTCATAAAAGGTGTGAATCATCTGAAGCCACCTTTTAGAGAACCTATTCAACCATGGGATTTATCATTAGTTCTGCATGCTCTGACAGTGGCACCTTTTGAACCAGCCTTTTCTTGCGACCTCAAGTATTTGTCATGGAAAACCTTGTTTTTGGTCGCTATTACTTCGGCCAGACGTATTTCTGAACTTCAAGCTTTCTGTATCAAGAGTCCATGCTTGATTTTTCATAGAGGTAGAGTGTATCTGAAAACGTCATTTCTGCCTAAAGTGATCTCTGAAATGTCCATTAATCAAGCCATTGAATTGCCAGTTTTCTTTCCCAACCATTCAAACAGAGGAGAGTATTGCCTACATACCCTTGATATTCACAGGCAAATCCATTTATCTGAAGTAGTTAACTTCATTTGATCAGCAACCTGTGGGTATCTGATCCGATTTGGATCTGAGCCGGTAGCTTTCCTAGCAAAAGATCCAAGCTCCAAGCTCCTTCCCCTACCCATAATACCCTGCTACCTCCCTCTAGTTCTCAGATCTCATTTGCCACGGCTTCTTGAAGCATCTGAGAACGAGCTCCTAGCGTTGGGTTTGTGAGTTAAAGTAGAATATTTAAACTTTTTTTCCTTAAAAATCTCTGTAACTTAGTGTGTGAGGTGCCCCTTTCTCCCTTAAACTATTTTGGTAGTTTTCCCGTTAGCTTAGTGTAGATATTAATTTCCCCTCCCCCCTTCTGTCTGTGTGTGAAGGTGTGTGCGTGTGGGCCTGTTCTTTTCAAAATGTCTGAAGGCCCAAAAGCAATTTTTTCTAAATGCTCCAAGTGTGGCCATAAGCTGTCCGCAGTGGATGGCCACACTTGGTGCATTATTTGCCTGGGTGTGGACCACCTTTCGTCAGGCTGCACTATCTGTGCAGCCTTCAACCCCAGGGCTTTGAGGGATAGGCGGACTAAGCTAGTCCTTGCGGGCCTTTTGCCCCCTGATTCGGCTTTGTCCTCCTCCCCCTCTGTGGCGCCAGCCGCGGCTGCTCCACCGATCGTTCCCGCTCCCCTGACCGGGATTCAAACTCCCTCTTCGGCTCACCGGGATTCAAACTCCCTCCTCGCCTCAAGAAGAAAGGGACACCAGAAAAAAGGACAAGAAAGACAAGGAGCGTGATAGGGACAGGCATCGTAGCCACAAGAGGTGGGCTGATTCAGTTCCCTAGGCCCTGTCGTCTAAGCAGCTCACCTCCCCCCTTAAGGTCTCCGGGTCTTCCCTTTCCCGGCTTCGTTCTCCACGTATCTCCCCGGAGCCGGAGGAGGCGACCCGGTCACCTTCGAGGTCGTCCAGGTGGCCAAACCTTGTCAGCCTCATCCAGGTCAACCAGAAGTTGATCCAATGCGGACATGGATCGGATGATGCGTCGATTTCTTCAGGCCCAGCTGCAGATGGGAGTGCTCTTGCCTCCCTCCTCCCTCCGGGGGGGAGCTCGACCCCATTTTTCACCCCATTGCTCCTTCTCCAACCCACTATCGGGGTTTGGAGCTGTTGGATCCGAGTAGCTTCGGAGCCGGGGTGATGTCGGCGCCGACAGTGTTTCCTACTTTGGCGCCGACTGCACCTTCGAGTTTGTCGGGTCCCTTTTCGGATCCAAGCTCTCGGGGCCATGAGCTGAGCGTCGAATCCGGAGGGGTCAGTGTGCCTTCGGCTCCGTTGAGGTTGGAGCGCACTGTCCTTTCGGGTTCCGATGGGGTCATCTCCGGCGCCGATCGACACGCCGGATCTGAGGGGACTGCTTTCGGATCCTAGGGAAAGCAGCTCACCCTCGGCATTCGATGTCGTGGAGAGGGTTCTTTCGAGGGATTTGAGGCCCCAGGTTCTTGCTTCGGATCCGCCCGCCATTCCCTCTCAGACGGGCCTGTCTTCCATCATCCGGCCCCAGGGACAGCCTGCGCCTACGTCCCAGATGGTTCCCGTAGAGGAACAGGACATTGTTGGTGAGCCCTCCTCGGACAGCCCCCTCAAGGAGGTTCCTCACAAACGAAAGTGTAAGAGGAGGCACTTGGACTCACCTGAGTCCCTCACAGAAGACATGGACTTGGAGGAAGGGGAAGGTTCCCCCAGGTCACCCCCCGAGGACATCTCCTTTGGAGACATTATGGAAATGCTTCATATTAGAGGGGGGTGGTCAGCCCAAAAGCCTTCCTCGGATGAGTCTGGGTTTCTGGAGGCATTCGACGCAGGCCCATCTACCTCTTGGGTGTCCCCCCCGCCGATCCCCTGGTTGACCTCATAACTACCAGGGCATGGAAGGAGCCGGATACTGTGGAGCCAATACCCAAGAGACCAGACAGGATTCTCAGCCCCCCCCCCCACAGACAGGACAGTTTGGAGCAAGGGGTATCCCGGTAGATGCCATGGTGGTGGCGGCTGCCACCAAGAAGGAGTTGGCACAGGAGAGTTCCTCGGTACATCCTCCAGACAAGGAGTCTCGGACGATGGACTGCCTCGGAAAGCGGATGTTCGCTTCAGCGACCTTCTCTGTCAGATCGCTGAACTATATGGCACATGTAATTCGGCTCCAGCGGGACCTAATCAAAGAGTACGTTGGGTCACCCCCAGAGTCCATGTCGTCCGAGGACAAACGGACCTTCTCGGCTCGAATGGTCACTCTTAAGTCTATCACAAACACCTCTATGCAGCTTCTCTCCCATGCCACGGAGGGAGCGGCTAGAGCCAGTGGAGCAGGCATTGTCTTACGATGACAGGCCTGGCTCTGTCTCTGCGACTTTGCGGAACCCTTCAAGGCGTCCTTCGCGAACGCCCCTTTTGACGGTTTTACGCTTTTTGGCAAAACCGTCCATGATAT
The DNA here is from genome assembly GCF_019279795.1 of Protopterus annectens. Classification (NCBI taxonomy): domain Eukaryota; kingdom Metazoa; phylum Chordata; order Ceratodontiformes; family Protopteridae; genus Protopterus; species Protopterus annectens. The sequence goes on along the minus strand of NC_056742.1, from coordinate 535,187,607 downwards.
GCTACTCCAGAGCGAGAAGGACGGGAAAACGTTGTCTGCCGTCGGGATCCGCTTCTCGGCTCCTCAGAGGTCCTTCTCCAGGAACCAAAGAGGACAGAAGAAGATGTGGTTCCTGAAATCCCAACAATCGCGTTTCGCTCCTTCAGAGGCAGAGGAGGGCAGGGGGGACGCCGGCCCAGTGGCAGAGGGGGGCCGTAGAATTTTGGGTCGAGGGTACCCTTTTCCGATCGACCCGCGCAGCAACCCTGAGGGGTTGCCCGACTGCTCCTCTCTGGAGGCAGTCGGGGGGGGGTGCTTCTCGGAGCATCTAGCACATTGGGAGTCCATTATGACAGATCGCTGGGTGCTCCGGATCATATCCAGAGGTTACTCAATTCCATTCCTAAGTTCTCCTCCCTGGTCGGGGCGCCTCCCCGATGTCCCACCCAATCAGAGGGAGGTAGCAGCCTTCGAAATAAAAGAGCTACTAAGAAAAAGAGCCATCCAGCACGTCCCCCCCCCCGGTCAATCTGGATCAGGCTTTTACTCCAGGTTCTTTTTAGTGCCAAAAAAGACGTGGGACTTACGGCCAATTCTCGACCTGTCCACACTGAACCTGTCAGTCGCCAAAGAAAAGTTCTGGATGGTTACCATTCAATCCATTCTCCCACTTTTACAGGAGAACGACTGGATGTGCTCCATAGACCTCAAGGATGCGTACTACCATGTTCTAATGGACAGGCGATCCAGGATCAGTTCAGGATCCTACCTTTCGGTCTCACCACAGCCCCCAGGATGTTCACCAAGGTCATGGCAGTTGTAGCGGCCCATCTGAGGCTTCAGGGAATACAGGTTTTTCCTTACCTGGACGACTGGCTCCTAGCCGCCCCCACCAGCCATCTACTATGTTCAGCAACGGGACTATTTCCTACATCTCGTCCGCCATCTAGGGATCACGATCAACCACAAGAAATCCTCCCTTAAGCCTACTCAGATCTTGGATTTCATAAGGGGCAGGATAGACACAATTCAGTCCAAAGTATTTCTGATGACAGACAGACTCCGCAACCTAAACCGCCACATTTTGGCTCTTCTACAGTCCTCGGCCCCTCCAGCGGAATTAGTCCTGAGGGCTCGGGGGTCCATGGCAGCAGCCATCAACCTGTCACCGCTCGCACGTTTTAATATGAGGATTCTCCAATGGACCTTACAGGTCCAGTGGTCCATCCTACGACATCCCTTGTCTTCCCCTATTCCCCTCAGCAGGGTTTGCAGGGAATCTCTGCTTTGGTGGCTCCATTCCAGGCACCTCCGGGAAGGGCGCCCCTTCTCCATGTCCCCACCCCAAGTCACAGTGATCACGGACGCGTCTTGCCTCGGGTGGGGGGGGATTTGCATGGGCAGAACCGTCCAAGGCACATGGAATTACACAGAGACCTTTTTGCATATCAGTGTTCTGGAGATGAGGGCGGTGCTTCTAGCGTTGCAGGTTCTCCATGCCCTTCTTCCTCCAGGGAATATTGCAATTCAGACAGACAACATGTCAGTGGTCTGGTACATCAACAAGCCAGGGGGAACCAGATCTTACCCACTTTGCCGAGATGCCATGAGAGTGTGGGAATGGGCGATATCCACCAATCGCTTTCTCATAACGCACATACCGGGTCGGTCAAACATTCTAGCGGACAAGCTGAGTCGAACTATCCTCTCACCCTACGAGTGGTCTCTGAACCCCTTAGTAGCGAAACAGATCTTCCTCAGATGGGGTCAACCTTGCTGCGATCTGTTCGCGTCGCCTTCGAACGCGAAGTGCAGCGAGTTTTTCGCTGTAATTCCCCCACCAGGGGAAACCCCCAGAGACACTCTGGTTCATGCTTGGCCATCCGGTCTTCTTTATGCTTATCCTCCTCTTCCGTTGATGACAAAATTCTTGCAGAAAGCTCGTCGGTTGGGGAGCAGAGTTATCCTCATAGCCCCATTCTGGCCTTGCCAAATCTGGTTCCCATGCCTACGGTCTGATCTAGTGCATCCTCCCTGGATCTTAGATCCCCTTCCGGATCTGATTTCTCACCCCTTGGGATTGAAGACCCCCGACCTGGACAACCTCAAGCTCGCGGCTTGGTTGATCCAGTTTCCTTAATGGCTAGGACTCCCGGTATCTCATGCTCAGTTAAGGTTATCCTGGTGGCCGCTCATAAGCCTTCTACCAGGAAAGGCTACAAGAGTAAATGGAACCGTTTTTCTATCTGGGCGGAGCATAGGAATTTGGATCCTTTTACGGCTCCTATTCTAGCAGTCGTTGACTTTCTATCCCACATTTTTCATCAGGGGGCTAGTTCTTCAACTGTTAAAGTTCAATTGGCAGCTATTTCCCACTTTCACATTGGAAACAATTTTGCCCCCCTAGCTTCCTCTAAGATCTGCAAGACCTTCCTGAAAGGTACCTTTCTTTTGAGACCCCCTGTTAAGGATGCAGTTCCTCCATGGGATTTAACCCTAGTTCTCCAGGCTCTGACTGGTCCCCCTTTTGAGCCTGCAGCTTCAGTCGACGTAAAGTATGTATCTTGGAAAACTGCCTTCCTGATTGCTATTACCTCGCATAGAAGGATATTGGAGCTTTAGGCTCTTTGTAGTAAGCCCCCATACATCATTTTTCATAAAGACAGAGTTTCCCTCAGGACTAATCCCTCCTTTTTGCCTAAAGTGGCTTCTGAAGCCAACATCAACCAATCAATCAATCTGCCTGTCTTCTTTCCTAATTATCACAAGAAAGGAGAGTATAGACTTCATTGCCTGGATGTACATAGACAGTTGTGATTTTACTTACACAGAACGGCTGTTTTTCGAAAATCGGAACAGCTCTTTGTCTCATTTGCCAAGTACTGTTTGGGTAAACCAATGACAAAGGTAACCTTAGCTAGGTGGATTTCCCAATGCATTCTTCTTGCATACAGAAGCTCTGGTCGACCTGAGCCCGTTCGGACACATTCTACCCGTTCTGATGCTACTTCTGCGGCCTTCTGGTCGAGGGTCCCTTTGGATGACATTTGTTCAGCAGCTACTTGGGCTTCCTCTCATACTTTCATTACACATTATAAATTGGGTCTGATTTCCAGAGGAAGGGCATCTTTTGGCTCTGCAGTGCTCCGGAATATCCTTCCATAAGGACCTCCCAAGTTGTTGGTAGCTGGGGACTCTGTCCCACAGGTTGCTGATCAAATGAAGTCAACTACTTCAGATAAAGAAGTTATCTACTCACCATAATGTTCCATCTGAGTAGGTAACTTCATTTGTCAGCAACCAACCCTCCCCCCGTCCCCCTGACCTGTAGTTCGTCCTTGAAGGATCATTGTGTTTCACTTCCCAGATGACATCAGGTTAGGATGTTCGGTTTTTCCTTGTGTTTTGGTAGTATTCTGCGAAACTACGGCAAACTCGATCTGTGGACTAGAGGGGAGGTAGCAGGGTATTATAGGTAGGGGGAGGAGCTTGGAGCTCGGATCTTTTGCTAGGAAAGCTGCCGGCTCGGATCTGAATCGGATCCGATACACACAGGTTGCTGACAAATGAAGTTACCTACTCAGATGGAACGTTATGGTGAGTACATAACTTCTTTTTACCTAAACAGGACTAAACCCTTTCGTAAATCTGACTAGTTATTTTTGGCCTTTTTTGGACCTAGATTAGGATCAGCTCTTGCTAGATGGTTGAAGGACTGTGTGACCTTTATTTACACACAACGTAACATTTCGTTACCTACTACCATGAAAGCTCATTCAACAAGGTTGGTGGCAACTTCTGCTGCCTTCCATGCCAGAGCTTCTTTACATGACATCTGTGCAGCTGCAACTTGGACTACGCCTCATACTTTCATCAATCATTACAAATTGGATTTGGCCTCCAGGGGAGGAGCATCTTTCGGTTCTGTGGTGCTCAGGAATGTCCTTCCATAAGAGCCTCCCAGGAATAGAGGTAGCTGGGGACTCTGTCCCATACGTAAGGAATGAACGAGGATTAACAATATCAGATAAAGAAGTTATGTCTTACCATAACGTTCCATCTGTTTTGTTGATCCTTGTTCAGTCATTATGACCCTCCCTCCTTCCCCCCTCCTGTGGTCTCTAGTGTATCTCACCATCCAGTTCTCGTAGGTTATTTGACCAGAGGTAGTCTCTACCTTCTTTAACTTGCAAACTCAATCTGAGGTAACAGGGAGAGGGGAATTGTGGGTAAGAGTTTAGCTCGAGAGTTTGAAGCCGACACGAGCTTGGAAGATGGCTGGCTCGTTTCTGAGCTAGGAACCGATACCCATACGTAATGACTGAACAAGGATCAACAATACAGATGGAACGTTATGGTAAGACATAACTTCTTTTTATGTCCACCTCAGTGAAAAGTTTTATGTATACATTTAAGACAAATGCAACCCAGTGACTTCCATACTCTGTGTGTTTATTGTATAGGTCCTAAACATGATAATCCTATTTATTTTGTTAGTAGTTTAGTAAGAAAACAATTAGGAGAACGAGGCTAGCCTCCAAGCATGCCAGCACAAAATAAAAAGGTTTGCAGCTTTTACTAAGTCTACCTCTATGTCTGCAGATTCACTTCAGCAAGGCTCCATAGATGTCCACACTTGGAAAAATAAAGCATCAGAGAGGGAGAAGTAAGCCCACAAAGAGAACAGTAAGGAGATGCTTTTAGAATCTGAGTTCATTGGGTCTTCCTTGGTCCTGTGTTGTTGGAACAGTTGAATTGCCTTGGCAACTTCTGGCACATGTGCTTACTACCACTGAGGCCTCTGGTATTGCTTCTTTACAGGCCACCATGCTTTTAGTCACTTGTACATCTTCCCAGACTGAAGAAGTTGTCCTACCATCTGAACTGGATTCCATTCCCAAGGCACTCAAATCAAATTACTATCATATAGTTACAGAAAGGAAGGGTGCTATCCCTACTGTAATTTGTTAAGAAGACATCTGGATCTTTAAAGCAGAGCACAGTGATATTTCCATGTGTGTTTACAAATTCGCAGCAACTCATAGCAGGTAGAGGTCCACTTCCAAACATAAGACATTTACAGTTTTCCAAACCAATGCAGTCTGATAGGTCTGCAATTGCACCTCTGTAGTATCTGTCCCTAAACAGGATTTGACTGATTCAGAGCTACTTTCACTTTATTCAGTGCCTTCAGCCAGTCCAACACCAGCCATCTACCTTAAGAGTACCATCTTTGAAAAAGGAGTTTTCTGCAGAGAAGGACTGAGACTCCTTTAAGTAAGAGGAAGAACTAACTGTTCTGTATGTCTCAGCTTTTCCTCTTCCTGTTTAGCATATGGTACAGATGAAGAAGACACTTTGTCTGCTAGGTTTGTTCTAGAGGGTATTTCCTGTGGAGATGCCCTCTGTTTAATTAGAGAGCACTTCAAATGGCAATTTCAAGAGACATCTGTGCCTTTGAGACTGCAGCCCTTAGAGCCAGACTCTCCCAAGAGAATCTCGCCGTTCACTCGTACTGATGGGTTCAGAGCCGATCCTCAGCTCCAACCTGGCTAACTGCAAAAGCTTGAGGTCTTCAACCAACTCCCTGTCCCATGATGTACCTTGATCTTCTCCCAGATCTCGTTTGCCGCTGCGACTTGATCGGACGTTCACCAGCTCTGGCCAGTAAAAGTTATTGCGTTTTTTCTCAAAAACTTGTTAACTAGCTTAAATTAGATAGTTTAATAATAAGTTGTTTTTTTATAGTAGTTAACCTTTCTATTAGTGTATCCCAGGTAATTTGCTAGTTATTTAGATAATTTAAATAACTTAGATAAGTGGCTGCGTTTTAGGCCTTTAGTTCTCCCTGTCTCATATTTCTTCTTACATAGTTGTGTGGTGTTAAGAGCCGTTTTTATTTACAGAGCAAGTATATTGATATTTAGTTAGTTGTTTAGAGATTTTGCATTATTAGGAGTTAGTGTGCTGTGTTTATATATATAAATACATATATAAAATATATTCTACGCATAGCTTAGAGATACTAAACGTTTGAGTGTTTTTTCTTATATATATATATATATATATATATATATATATATATATATATATATATTTATATTTATATTTATATTTATTTTTACCCCCTCTGTTTGTTCTGATAGGATGTCTCATCAAGAAAAGAGAAATCCAAATCTGGATTTAAAAAATGCCCAAGATGTCCATCACTGATGGACATACTGACTGTGTCTATTGTTTAGGTGAGGTGCACCTACAAGAAAGCTGTTTAATATGCCACTCTTATAGTGCTAGGGTGTTGCATGAGCGAAAGAGGAAACTTATGAATAGAGGTCTGTTGAAATTCTCTTTCCAAGAGACACTGGATAAGCATGACAAACACTCTAAGATGTCTTTTAGTTCTTCGGAGCCAAGAAAAAGCCTATCAACTCCAAAAAACGGATTGAGTAAAGTTTCAGCATCGGTTACACAGCCAACGGAGCCGACTGTTGTTTTGGTTAAGAGCTGGTCCCCGACATTGGAGACGGTATCTCCTACATTGAATTCCCCCATCTTACAGTCTGTGGCTTCATCCACACATTCTCCTCGAACCTCAAGTAGACTCTCTGATTTGAATGTGGACCATGTGGTGAAGAGGCTTTTGCAGATACCGGCGCTTGCCAAACTTTTGTCGGCACCGACTCCTGGGACTTTGGAGCCGACACAAGTTCCCCCACCGTCTTCTGTTCCTCCTCCGATCTGCCTCGAAGTTTCAGAGCCGGAGAGCTCGGAACTGATGATCGTGGAGCCCTTGGGGCCGACACCTACCTTAGGTTTGTCGGCCCCGACTGCCTTGATATCTTCGGTGCCGACTGAGGGATTTCGGAGTCGATGCTTGCCGGTCAGGTCTGGGGAGGATAGTCAGACCGACTTGTCAGTTCCGACTTTGCCTCGAGTGAGCTTGGCTTTGATCGTGGGCTTGCAGCCCTCTGTTCTGGTGCCGGGAGAGTCCCTTGTATCTTTGGATCTGGGGGATTCCTCGCGTCGGGACCAAGGGACCTTCGAGGCCATGAGGAGCATATTGTCCACGCCAACAACCAAGCCGTCTGTACCAGCAGCTCCATCCCTTAAAGCATCACTATCTACCTCTACAACACATGCTTCATTAAAGCGTAGAGACCCTGAGCTTCAGGAAGCCCCATTGGGTGAGCCATGCTCTTCTGAGACCTCTCCAGAAGCTCCCACGGAAGAGGTTCCCAGGAAGAGACTTTGCAAGAGGAAGCATCTGGACTCCCCAAAGGAATCCATCACTTCGGATACTGACCTAGATGAGTTCGAAGGGTCCCACTCAGATAGGATGTCTCATTCGCAGATATCCTAGAGATTCTTAAACAGAGGGGTGGCTGGAAATACCTTAACCCTACTAATGAGTCAGTCCTCCTGAAGGCTTTTGGGTCTCAACCCTCCACCTCTTGGGTGTCTCCACCCTTTGATGAGTTGATTGAATTATTCTCTGAGGGCATGGGAGTCCCCGGATACCACAGAGCCTGTTCCCAGGAGGCCTAATAAATGTATAACTTGCCCTCAAGGCAAAAGCTTTTTAACTAAAGGAGTGCCCTTTAATGCCATGGTGGTGGCAGCGGCCACCAAGAAGGAATTATCAGAAACTTCTACATCTGTTCATCCTCCTAATAGAGAGCCCAGGATCATGAACAAGTATGGGAAGCGTATTTTTAGTTCAGAGGCTTTTGTCCTTCGATCGCTGAACTGTCTCACACATTTCACTAGGTTACAAAGGGATCTCCTAAAGGAACTAGGAGATACCCTGCAGGGTTCATTAGCTGCAGGGGTTTCTGACAAGGTAACTTCCCAGCTCTCTACTCTTAATTCTGTTGTGAACTCTTCCATGTGTCTGGTGTCGTGTACAGCTGATGGAATGAGTAGAGCAGCGGGTACAGGAATTGTCCTTAGGAGACATTCCTGGATGCGCCTATGTTCCTTTGCGGAACCCTTTAAGTCTTCCTTTATTAACACCCCTTTTGACGGCTAATCCCCTTTTGGACCAAAAGTAAAGGAAACACTTACCAGGAGTGAGAAAGATGGAAGGACTCTGTCTGCCTTCGGAGTATGTTTTTCTACCCTGATTAGACCCTACCCCAAAGGGAGGGGTGGGTGGAAAGATGTGATTCCGTAAATTTCAAGGATCTTTCCAGGACACTCATGGTGAAACCCCCTCGAGGCGGAGGAGGGGGAAATAATGGAAGACGCCGTCCGCAGAATCAGGGTGACAGAGATCAGTTCCTTGGGAAGCCCTATCAGCGCTCCTGAGAGGAGGCCCGACTGTCCATCTCTGGAGGCAGTTGGGGGACACCTTTAATCTGTACCCAGACACGTGGCTAAAAATAACAAAAGACAGCTGGTTACAAAGTATCCTATCCAGAGGATGCTCAATTCCTTTTGCCACACTGCCCCCTCTTGTAAAAAAAATCCCAGACATTCCACCCAGTCACAGGGAACAAGCAGCCATAGAGGTCCAAAGGTTGCTGGAAAAGAGAGTCATCCAACCAGTCCCAGCAGTCCAGAGAGGATCTGGAACTTACTCAAGGTTCTTTTTAGTTCCAAAGAAAATGGGAGACTGGAAACGTTTTCTAGACCTCAGCAGACTAAACAAGTCGGTAAAAAAAACAAAGTTCCGGATGGTCGCTCTATAGTCACTACTCCCCTTTCTGGGGAAAGACAGTTGAATGTGCTCGACAGATCTCCAAGATGCGTACTACCACATAAAAATGGACATGCCATCCAGGGATCATCTACGATTCTTGCTGGGAGCCAGTCATCATCAATTTTGTGCTCTTCCCTTTGGTCTCCCTACAGCCCCCAGAGTGTTCACCAAATGCATGGTAGTAGTCACGGCTCATCTGAGACGTTTGGGATTCTAGGGGCTTCCATACCTAGATGACTGGCTCCTCACTGCCACCACCAAGCATCAACTCATACTCACAAGGGACATGACTTTGAATCTCTGCAGTCAATTGGGGATTACCATAAACTCAGAAGAATCTGCCTTGTTGCCATCGCAACTGACTGTTTTTATAGGAGCAGAACTAAATACAATCACATTGACCTTAAGCCTTCTCCAGAAAGAGTTTATATTTTATGAAAACAAATCCTAGACCTGCTTCCAAAGACAAAAGCCCCAGTCTTGATGGTACTCAAATTGCTAGGAACGATGGCAGCAGTGATCATTGCCATTCTCTGGGTCAGATGCATATGAAAGTACTACAGTGGCTCCTGTTCTCTCACTGGTCCTTTCAGGAACTTCCAATGTTACACCAAATCATGATAATAAATATGTGCAAAAAGGACTTCAGTGGTGGCTGACATCCCAGCAAGTAACTCTAGGCCATCCATTTGTCCTACCCACTCCTATAGCCAGGGTGACCACGAACGGTTCTTTGATAGGGGGTGGGGGCATTATCAGGGAAGAACAGCCCAAGGCACATGGAAGAAGCACGAGCCTCATCTGCATATCGGTGTCCTGGAGATGAGAGCGGTACTCCTAGCGTTGCCCTCCTTTCAAGACTCTCTCCCTCTGGAACAATTGCAATTCAGACACACAATATGTCAGTGGTCTGGTACATAAACAAACAAGAGGAAGCAGATCTTATCCCCTGTGTCGAGAGGCCCTGAGAGTATGGCAGTGCGCAGCCTCCACTCAGCACTTTCTGATAGCAACGCACATCCTGGAGAAATCCAATGTGATAGTAGACAAGCTAAGCAGGGCAATTCGTTTGCCTATAGAAACAAGTAACGTAAAGAATTTTTCGCAGATAGGGCCAGCCTTGCTGCAGTCTCTTTGCAACCCCAACAGACACGAAATGCAGCAGCTACTTCGCCCTAATCCCTCCCGCCGGGGGATGCCCCAAGGGATGCAGTGGTGCACAGTTGGCCCCTGGGTCTCCTTTATGCCTTTCTTCCTTCCCTCTAATACCCAAAGTACTACAGAAAGCAAAGACTCTGGGAAGGACCATAATCTTAATAGCCCCTTACTGGCCTTGGCAGATTTGGTTTCCCTTCCTTCAGCCTCATCTATTGGAAGAACCTTGGGTCCTGGACCCGGTTCCAGATCTTCTGACCCATTCATCAGGGGCTCTTCATCCTTCTCTTCACTCCCTCAAACTGAGAACTTGACTGCTCCAATTCCAAACATAGCCAGGATTCACAACCTCTCAGCCAAGCCTCAACATATTTTAACATCCTCTCATAAATCATCTACCAGAATATTATATCTTAGCAAATGGAAGAGATTTCTATATGGGCATCTGAGAATGATATTGATCCGTACCCAACTTTAATTTCATCCATTCTGGAGTTTCTGACTAAACTTTTCAATGAAGGGACCACTGTAGCTATCATTAGAGTTCAATTAGCAGCAATCTCGAACTTTCATCTTGGTGTCCAAGGTTCTAATGTCATGTCACATCGACTCTCTAAAGCCTTTTTCAAGGGTACTATTTATTTGAGACCACCCGTCAAAACTCCAGCCTTGCCATGGAATCTAAATTTTGTTCTTTCCCGAATTATATTACCTCCTTTCGAACCAGCCTCATCCTGTGATTTGAAATATCACTCATGGAAGACCATATTTTTAATAGCTATCACTTCTGCTTGGACGATTTCTGAGTTACAGGCCTTGACCATCAAACCTCCTTATCTGATTTTCCATAATGACAGAGTCTCACTCAGAATTAATCCATCATTTTTACCCAAAGTTTGTTCAGAGACAAATTTCAACCAGTCTATTGAATTGCCCGTTTTCTTCCCTAAATACACAAATAAGATGGAACACATGCTGTGCAAGCATGATGTTCATAGGCAACTCCGATTTTATTTGGACAGGACCAAACAATTCAGAAAAACAGAATAGCTCTTTGTCTCCTTTTCAGAATCGAAAAAAGGTGCTCCAGTGACAAAAGTCACATTGTCAAGATGGTTATCAGATTGTATTTCTTTCACTTAAAGTTCAGTGAATGCTCCATTACAAGAAATCAAGGCCAACTCTACTAGAGCTGTATCTACCTCATCAGCCTTCTCTGCTAAGTTACCATTAGATACTATTTGTGCTGCAGCTACCTGGTCAAGGCCTCAAACCTTCATCACTCATTACAAAGTCGACAAGGCCTCCAGGGACAGGGCTTCCTTTGGTTCCACTGTTCTGAAGAACATTCTGGCGTGAGCCACCCGAGAAAGATGGTGCTTGGGACACTACCCATCAGTAAGAATGAATGTCTAGATAGAACAACTTCATATAAAGAAGTTATGTACTCACCATAACATTCCATGTGAGTTGTTCATCTCACCTTCATTCTTACGTCCCACCCACCAACCCCCATCCAGTCTACTTGAGGTCCGTGACTTCTTTTATTTATGGTGTATTGTATCTTATCCAGTTCTTAGGGTGGCATATTAATAGTCATAGGTAGCCAAATGGCAGCAAACAAGATCTGAGGGAAGATCAAGGTGCATCATGGGATAGGGAGTTGGCCTCGATCTGGTTGAAGACCTAGAGCTTTTGTAGTTGGCCGAGTCGGAGCCTAGGATCGGCTCCGAACCCATCAGTAAGAATGAAGGCAAGATGAACAACTTACATGGAATGTTATGGTGAGTACATAACATCTTTTTTCTACAGGATGCAGGACTCTTGCAGGTTGATGTGTAAGAATCTTGTGACAGATCCCTGGTTACTGCTAGTGCAGCTAAACTGACACCAATGTTTTAATTGCTTTTCTTACTACCAGGAAAGCAGAAATGCAGATTTGTTTTGGAAATAAGGTTTATACATTAGCAACCCTGGCTTATGGTGCCCTGACCCGTCAGACCCACATGATGAAGTATCATGGAGACTTCCTTAAACAGCTCTAGGAAGCTAATGGGGGGAGTAGCAGTAAAATTCTGAAAACTGAAGTTTGAGTCAGGTCCAGACTGCTGTACATGTGGGCAGGCATGTAATTAAGCGTGGGTATTGTTCTGTGAGTGCAGTTCTAGGGCTGCTGCTACATGTCTGTTCTTAGACTGCATTCCTGACTAAGGCTACTGTTCCTGCCTGAGGATGTTAAACTACATTCCTGACTGAGGCTCTTGTTCCTGCCTGAGGATGTAGACTGCATTCCTGACTGAGGCTCCTGTCACTGCCTGAGGAGTTTAGACTACATTCCTGACTGAGGCCCCTGTTCCTGCCTGAGGATGTTAGACTGCATTCCTGACTGAGGCTCCTGTTACTGCCTGAGAATGTTAGACTGCATTCTTGACTGAGGCTCCTGTTACTGCCTGAGGATGTTAGACTGCATTCCTGACTGAGGTTCCTGTTCCTGCCTGAGGATGTTAGACTGCATTCCTGACTGAGGTTCCTGTTCCTGCCTGAGGATGTTAGACTGCATTCCTGACTGAGGTTCCTGTTCCTGCCTGAGGATGTTAGACTGCATTCCTGACTGAGGCTGCTGTTCCTGCCTGAGGATGTTAGACTGCATTCCTGACTGAGGCTCCTGTTACTGCCTGAGGATGTTAGACTGCATTCCTGACTGAGGCTCCTGTTCCTGCCTGAGGATGTTAGACTGCATTCTTGACTGAGGCTACTGTTCCTTCCTGAGGCTCCTGTTCCTTCCTGAGGATGTTAGACTGCATTCCTGACTGAGGCTCCTGTTCCTGCCTGAGGATGTTAGACTGCATTCCTGACTGAGGATGTTAAACTGCATTCCTGACTTGAGGCTACTGTTCCTGCCTCAGGATGTTAGACTGCATTCCTGACTGAGGCTCCTGTTCCTGCCTGAGGATGTTAGACTGCATTCCTGACTGAGGTTCCTGTTCCTGCCTGAGATTGTTAGACTGAATTCCTGACTGAGGCTCCTGTTCCTGACTGAGGATGTTAGACTGAATTCCTGACTGAGGCTACTGTTCCTGCCTGAGGATGTTAAACTGCATTCCTGGCTGAGGCTACTGTTCCTGCCTGAAGATGTTAAACTGCATTCCTGATTGAGGCTCCTGTTCCTGCCTGAGGATGTTAGACTGCATTCCTGCCCGAGGCTCTCATTCCTGCCTGAGGATATTAAACTGCATTCCTGACTGAGGATGTTAAACTGCATTCCTGACTGAGGCTCCTGTTCCTGACAGAGGATGTTAGACTGCATTCCTGACTGAGGCTCCTGTCACTGCCTGAGGAGTTTAGACTGCATTCCTGATTGAGGCTCCTGTTCCTGCCTGAGGATGTTAGACTGCATTCCTGATTGGGGCTCCTATTACTGCCTAAGGATGTTAGACTGCATTCCTTACTGAGGATCCTGTTCCTGACTGAGGATGTTAGACTGCATTCCTGACTGAGGCTCCTGTTACTGCCTGAGGATGTTAGAATGCATTCCTGACTGAGGCTCTTGTTCCTGCCTGAGGATGTTAGACTGTATTCCTGACTGAGGCTACTGTTCCTGCCTGAGGATGTTAAGACTGCATTCCTGAGTGAGGCTTCTGTTCCTGCCTGAGGATGTTAGACTGCATTCCTGACTTAGGCTCCTGTTCCTGCCTGAGAATGTTAGACTGCATTCCTGACTGAGGCTCCTGTTCCTGCCTGAGGATGTTAGACTGCATTCCTGACTGAGGTTCCTGTTCCTTCCTGAGATTGTTAGACTGCATTCCTGACTGAGGCTCCTGTTCCTGACTGAGGATGTTAGACTGAATTCCTGACTGACGCTACTGTTCCTGCCTGAGGATGTTAAACTGCATTCCTGACTGAGGCTGTTAAACTGTATTCCTGACTGAGGATGTTAAACTGCATTTCGGACTGAGGCTACTGTTCCTGCCTGAAGATGTTAAACTGCATTCCTGATTGATGCTCCTGTTCCTGCCTGAGGATGTTAGACTGCATTCCTGACTGAGGCTCTCATTCCTGCCTGAGGATGTTAAACTGCATTCCTGACTGAGGATGTTAAACTGCATTCCTGACTGAGGTTCCTATTCCTGCCTGAGGATGTTAGACTGCATTCCTGACTTAGGCTCCTGTTCCTGCCTGAGAATGTTAGACTGCATTCCTGACTGAGGCTCCTGTCACTGCCTGAGGATGTTCGACTGCATTTCTGACTGGGGCTCCTATTACTGCCTGAGGATGTTAGACTGCATTTCTGACTGAGGATCCTGTTCCTGACTGAGGATGTTAGACTGCATTCCTGACTGAGGCTCCTGTTACTGCCTGAGGATGTTAGAATGCATTCCTGACTGAGGCTCTTGTTCCTGCCTGAGGATGTTAGACTGTATTCCTGACTGAGGCTCCTGTTACTGCCTGTGGATGTTAGACTGCATTCCTGACTGAGGCTCATGTTATTGCCTGAGGATGTTAGACTGGATTCCTGACTGAGGCTCCTGTTCCTTTCTGAGGATGTTAGACTGCATTCCTGACTGAGGCTCCTGTTCCTGCCTATGGATGTTAGACTGTATTCCTGACTGAGGATGTTAAACTGCATTCCTGACTGAGGCTCCTGTTCCTGCCTGAGGATGTTAAGACTGCATTCCTGAGTGAGGCTCCTGTTCCTGCCTGAGGATGTTAGACTGCATTCCTGAGTGAGGCTCCTGTTCCTGCCTGAGGATGTTAGACTGCATTCCCGAGTGAGGCTTATGTTCCTGCCTGAGGATGTTAGACTGCATTCCTGACTGAGGCTTCTGTTCCTTCCTGAGGATGTTAGACTGCATTCCTGACTGAGGCTCCCCTTCTTGCCTGAGGATGTTAATGTCCAATGTTTGGATAAGGACTTGCCATTCTGATACCCATCTCATGCAGGTGTGTCTTTCCCACTTTCCTAGTCTCCCCAAATCCGGCAGGCTGTTAAACCTCCCTTCTCTTACCTAGTAACCAAACAAGTGAGCTCTATAAAAATGTCTTCATGGGTTACAAATTCCAATTCCTGAGCAGTCTAGAAATGCAGGAAATTTGAGAATTCTCTCCCACCTTGTCCCAAAAAATGAGAAGGATCTAATGGGATCCTTTATACAGGAAGCCATGGATGTAACTCCCAAGGACTTTCACTTTAAACTGTTCTTATTAACCAACAAATGGTGGACCCTAAAGTTCTATTTTAAAACCTGTCAAAACTCAGCAAGTTCCTAAAAATTCTCACATGCAGAATGTTGACTCTGCAGGCCACGTTTCCCCTCCTTGTCTCATTAAGCACTTCTGATGATGCATACTCATTGACATGGAGACCACAGACATTATCTGAGGTTTGGATTGGGGGACACAGTGATTGCCAATTTACTTTCTTCGCCCTTTGGTTTAGCTACTACACCCATATTCCTTACAGAATGTCTCAATCCAGTAATTGCTGTTTTTGTGGGACTAGGGGTATTCATATATGCTCTTTCTTGGATAGTTCGCCATCTAAATGTAGGCACTTGAGGAGCTACGGAGGGTTCCGAGCTGTACCTTAGATTGGTTTCAGAGATGGTGTTTCTCCTTGAATATTCCAAAATCCAGTCTAAAATCATCCAAGTTTGTGCCATTTCTTGAAGCATGTTTGGATACCATAGAACAAAAAGTGTTTCTCTTTGAGAAGATTGAATCCCTGGCCACCTTCTTTTGAGACATGCCACTAAAGAGAATGGTCTTGGCGTGAGAATTCTAAGCTGTATAACTTCCATCATCATAATTGTAATATTAGCTTGACAAGACATAAGGAAGCTCCAGTGGTTCCTTAGGAATGCCTGCAACAAAGCCTGTCCTGGTGTGTTCCATATCAGAACTCAATTGAGTGAAGAGGTAGCTGATGTGGGGTACTCTTTGAGAGCAATGAAAGGACAGTCCAAGGCCTGTGGTCCCCCATAGACACCAGCTTGCATATAAATGTCCTAGAGATGAGGGCGGTCCTTCTAGCATTGCAGGCCCTTCATGCCTTTCTTCCTCTGGAGATGATTGCTTTTCAGACAACATGTCAGTGGTCTAGTATGTCAACAAACCGGGAGGGACCAGATCTCACCCCCTTTGTCGCGAGGCCATGAGAGTGTGGGAATGGACGATCTCCACCGGTGGCGTTCTCATGGCAATCCACATTCCGGGACGGTCCAACATCTCAGCGGACAGGCTTAGTCAGACCATTATGATGCCTTACGAGTGGTCTCTGACTCTGTCAGTGGCAAAACAGATCTTCAGCAAGTGGGGTCAACCTTGCTGCGATCTCTTCGCATCTCCTTCCAACATGAAGTGCAGCAAGTTTTTCGCTCTGAACCCCCTGCTGGGGGAGTCTCCCAGAGATACTCTAGTTCATGCTTGGCCTCCCAGTCTTCTGTACGCTTACCCGCCAGTACCTCTCATTCTGAGATTTCGACAGAAAGCTCGTCGACTGGGAAGCAAAGTGATCCTCATTGCCCTGTTCTGGCCTCGCCAGGTATGGTTTCCCTTCCTTTGGTCTCACCTTCTGGCTTCACCTTGGATCCTAGATCCCACTCAGGATTTAATTTCACACCCTTCGGGGGTGCCTCATCCGAATCTGCACAGCCTGAAGCTCACAGCTTAGCTGCTCCAGTTCTCGTGATTGCTAGGACTCCTGGACTATCCTCCTCAGTTAGATCTATTTTGGTGGCTGCTCATATGTCTTCGACCAGGAAGGTTTTATCGCAGCAAGTGGAAACGTTTTTCCTTTTGGGCCTCTCAAAGGAGTTTAGACCCTTTCACGGCTCCTATTTCTGCCATTCTTGATTTTCTAGCTGATATTTTTCAACATGGAGCTAGTTCTTCTGCTGTCAAAGTTCAGTTGGCTGCCATCTCTCATTTTCATGTGGGCGAGATTTCTGCCTCTTTAGCTTCTTCCAGACTGTGTAAAGCCTTTATCAAAGGCACCTTTTTGTTACGCCCCCTCCCAGTCAGAGATTCTGTTCCCCCATGGGACCTTACTATGGTTCTCCAAGCTCTGGTCACTCTGCCTTTCGAGCCTGCCACAACTGCAGATCTGAAATTTTTATCTTGGAAAACAGCTTTTCTGGTGGCTATTACCTCTGCAAAAAGGGTTTCAGAATTACAGGCCTTGTCCATCAAAATTCCTTACATGATTTTTCACAAAGATAGGGTTTCCCTTCGAATCAATCCATCCTTTCTTCCTAAGGTAGCATCACCAGTCAATATCAATCAGACCATCAGTTTGCCTGTGTTTTTTCCTAATTTTACTAACAAGATGGAATACAAACTCCACATGTTGGATGTTCATAGACATTTACGATTCTATTTACACAGGACAAAAATTTTCTGTAAATCTGATCAGTTGTTTGTATCCTTCTGTAAACCCTTTTTGGGGAAATCTATCTCCAAGGTCACTATAGCTAGATGGATTTCCTCATGCATCCTGCATGTCTGTAAGGACAGAGGCATGTCTTCTCCAGGTCAGGTGAAAGCTCATTCCACTAGGTCCATGGCTACATCTGCAGCCTTTTGGTCTAGAGTGTCTTTGGATGATATTTGTTCTGCAGCTACTTGGTCCCTCATCTCATACGTTTATTTCTCATTACAAATTGGATTTGACCTCCAGAAGGAGAGCGTCCTTTGGTTCTGCTGCGCTCCGAAATATCCTTCCATGAGGGCCTCCCAGGAGTTTTAGTAGCTGGGGACTCTGTCCCACAGGTTGAAGACCAAATGAAGTAAACTACTTCAGATAAAGAAGTTATATACACACCATAATGTTCCGTCTGAGTAGTTGTACTTCATTTGTCTTCAACTGTCCCTCCCTCCTTCACCCGGACCTTGGCATATGATCAGCCTGTGGGCTGCAGTATAGGTCACAAGTAAATTTTTTCAGGTCGGGTTCTCAGTGTAAGGTTCAGCAAGCTCAATCTGGGGATGGAAGGCAGTGGAGGTGTATTATGGGTAAGGGGAGGAGTTTGGAGCTCGGAGCTGATGCTAGTAAAAGTTGCCGGCTCGGATCTGATACGGATCTGTAACCCACAGGTTGAAGACAAATGAAGTACAACTACTCAGATGGAACGTTATGTTGAGTACATAACTTCTTTTTTCTGCTGTGTGGTGGGGAAACACATTATTTTGTAAGCGGACATTCCACGGCACATGGTTGTCGCAAGAGGCCAGTTTCCACTTATGAGGGCCATTCTTATTTTTCAGGTATTCCAGGACTGTCTTCTCTCCAGTGCATTTGTCATCCACTCGGATACCATGGTAGTGATTTGGTACATAAACAAGAAGAGGCAAACTCGTTCCTGTCCACTGTGATGGGAGTCCTTGAGGTTATGTGAGTGGGTCTTTGCTTCTAGATGCCTTTTCTTTTTTTTTTTTTTTGTTTGTTTTTTAAATAGCCCGGGACAATCCAACTCTGTGTTAGACTGTTTCAGCTGCTGTCTACCAATGCTGCATGTGTGCTCCCTCAGTCATTCTGTAACATAGACACATTTTTGCCACTGGGGGAAGACTTTCTGCTGTCTGTGTATGTTCCTGGCCAACTACAAATGCACCAGTTTCTGTTCTGTTATTCTTCATTTTGGTGGATACCCCAGAATGTCTCTCGTATTCTTTATTTTGGTGGATGCCCTAGAGTGGCTCTCTTATTTTTCAATTTGGTGGATACCCCAGATTAGCAGTCTCTTAGAAGTGGTGTGTAATTTCTGTACACCTTTACAGTTTCCCTTATTTTGAAGTTTCTAGAAAAGGCCAGTTCTTGCAAAACAAAAGTGGTAGTAAGAGACCTCTTTTCTACCTGACATGTAATTCCACCTGCTGTGGCCTGTTACTGTGGACAAGCCTCTTCACCTGGGTCCTGCCAAGAATCCTTTCACTATATTATTTGTCGAGCCTCACTAAAACTTTTGCTTCCTCCCTTTAACTGCTTGAGTTCCCCATTTCATCTGACAGACAGGGATCATTTTAGTCCTAAGGGTAGTCCAGATTCCTTCCTCTGTCCAGAGGCCTAGCATAAGGAAGATTTATAAAAAATGGATCCATTATTCTTTATGGGTTACTGCCAGAGGACTGAAATCATTTACATCTCCTCCTCCTCTTAGCTTTTTGGAGTGTTTGTTGCAGATTTTTGATTCTAGACTTTTTACTTTTGTTAAGATCTACCTGACAGCTTTATTGAATTTCCACCAGGCAACAAGACTATTTCTTTAGCATCAGTTAACGTGTGCATAACTTTTCTGTAGGGTAGTTTCCTCCTTCTTTGACCCCCAGTCAAGTCTCAAGTCCCCTCTTGGATACTGTATTTCATCCCTGGGAAGCTTACCTTTTTCCATTTAAACCTGCTTCCTCAGCAGATTTGAAGCATCTCTCATGGAAAATTCTATCTGAACTAGAAGGATTTCTGCCCTCTAAGCCCTGTGTTGGAATCCCTCCATCATTCATATTTCACAAAGACATTGTGTTATGCGTACTAATTGTTCATTTATGTCAAAATTGGCCATGAAAAACATTATTCATCTGTCAGTTGC
This sequence comes from Protopterus annectens, assembly GCF_019279795.1. Taxonomy (NCBI): domain Eukaryota; kingdom Metazoa; phylum Chordata; order Ceratodontiformes; family Protopteridae; genus Protopterus; species Protopterus annectens. The sequence goes on along the minus strand of NC_056742.1, from coordinate 535,168,191 downwards.
TCTTCTTGTCTTTGATCCTAATTATGATATCATTTGAGAGTAGCCACTTTGCCCAAATGTGGACAACTTAGATTTTATTTGGATAGAAAAAAAAACATAAGGAAGGATTTGCAATTTTTTGTTTAATTTTTCTTCAGTAAATTGACTTCCAAAGTTTCCAGATCAACTTTTTTCCTTCAACTTTCACAGTGTATAAAGTTACATCTTCAAGTATTAACAGACATTTACCAGAGTTTACAAATGCACATTCTGTGACTTTGCAAGCCTTCTTTGCAGTTGCTTCCACAGATAGTATTTGTGCAGCTGCCACAGTGGCAGCACTGAACTCTTTTGGAAGGCACTGTAAACTGGATTTGGTTTCCACATGTAGGTCTTCCTTTAGGGTTGTTATTAATGTCCTCCTTTAGCTCACTGTTGCAATATTCCAGTACAGATGGATTATCTTGCTGAGGTAACCTGATGTCTGTCTGGAGTTGCAAAGCCAAAACCCTTGTATACATGTGTACATCCAGTATATGCCCCAAGACAGTGGGTTTAGAGCCAAAACCATTGTATACATGCGTACATCCAGTATATGCCCTAAGACAGTGGGTTTAGAGCCAGAACCCTTGTATACATGCATACATCCAGTATATGCCCTAAGACAGTGGGTTTAGAGGCACATAAGAGGAAGTAGGAGCTTCAATCCTCAGGCTATGTCAGCGCCAGTCCAAATGCACGATATTTACTCCCATTGGTCTGTTCTCTGCATTGTTGTTGGCTGCTACCATTGCCTACACTTAATCAGTTTATTGCCCCATTCAGGAACCTTTTTTTTCTTGTATTTTTCTCAGAAAGGTCTTTTAATGTCAGTTAAGAGAGGGAAGTGTAACAGTGGTAGGCAGATGCCTTACAATGACCACCATTCTCAATGTTTATTTTGTCTAGGGGCAGAACACGAGTACAGAAACTGTCAAATCTACCAATCTTTTGTTCCTGTAACTCTCCATACTTGCCTTTCTTCATTAAATGCATACTTAGAAATGCAAAAGCTGAAGCTCCTGACTCAGTTGAAAACAGTGGACCTCTCAGCCTTGGAAGTCTCACTCACATCTTAAAAGACATTTAAGAAAACTATGCCTGAAGTGTCTGCTGTCCAGTCTTATTCGAAAGCACCCATTGAGATGCTGTGGGAATCCGTGGTACTTCCAACACTTTCTCAGGCATCCGCTACAGCAACCCTGCCAGAGGCTGGTTTGGTGTCTGACTCTCACACAGCTGGCGAGACTACTCTTACCAATGTAGTCGAGAAGTGGGAACGAAGAGTGATCATTTCAGAGGAACCAAATAGCATTTCTCAAATCCATATTAAGGAAGTGGTGCCTGGTAGTTTGAGGACTGTCAGGGTTCATAGGCTGTTACACGGCTAATAACCATTTGGGCCCTTACAAGCCTAGCTGCACACCCCAAACCATTTGGGCTTCGAATATCATGGGCTTCGATATGAGGGGGACCATGTTAATAGGAAAGTAACTAAGGTATTTGTAAAGGGGGTGTTGGTACTTTGCTGGTGAATGGGCTCTTGATGGACTCAGAGAGTTTGTCAACAATGCTTGAGTTTAGGGCATTGTATCAGATACCTTGGCCAGGTCAAGATATGCAGTACGCACGGTTTTACCCTCATCCATTGCCTTGGTGACCCTCTCAAAGACGTCTATCAGGTTAAGTAGGCACGACCTTCCCTTAACAAAGACAAATTCAGACGGGTCCAGTGTGTGTAGGTTGCCAGTGTCCTTTTTATCATTTCCATGATAAATTTGTTCCATGGCTTTGCTTTTTCGGCCTGTTAAACTGAAGGGTCTGTAGTTCCCTGCCTTGGTTTATGGTCAGGAGACAACTAGGAATGGTGCTTGGCTTTAGCGAATGCTACCAGCACCTTGTTCCTGCTAATATTTGGGTGAAGTATGTTGAAGGAGATTTCACCTGATATAGCTGGGGGGGGGGGTGGGGGTGAAGCTTGAGCTGAGTTTATGAGCCAGTAGATTTGCTGTATCTCCCTGATTGGTGAAGATGGTACCGTTCACCCCCCAGTTCAGCACATTGTTTTGTGGTACCTTTAGGGTTCCAGGCAAAGCTGAAGAAGGCCTTGTGATCCTTAGCCTGTGTGGCTATTCTGACCTTGTAGTTGGCTGTGCTGGGCTTAATCAGACCTCTTAGTTTATGTGTATAAGGGAGTTGCTATTCCTAATTTTGGCCATGAGTTTTTTTTCTTTTATTATACACCCTGTTTACGTGAAGATTTCACCAGTGGGGTTTGTTTTTAGTCTTTGATTTGGTTTTACTTCTGGTAGGTACGGCAGCCTCTGTGTAGCCATTCACTTGTTTGTATTGGGAATCTTTGAATAATTCTGGAGAGGTAGTTGTGTTCTCGGGGTTAGGGGGAGTCTTGAATTTTGACAAGCTGTCATGTAATAGGATGTAGTTTGCCTTAGAATATTTCATAACTGGTACTGATTTAGCTAGGTTTTTCCAGGTTGATTTCTACTTCAAAAGGAGGCAGCTTTTGCAACCTGAGTAGCTAGGGTGTAACATGGCAGGGGGTTAGCTGTCTCCCATGCTGATGAGTTTCAGATACAGTATGTTTGATCTTCTGGTTGGGGGCGTGTGTCATCTGTTCCAGGGTGTTTGTGTTAATAAAGTCCAGGAAGCATTGTGCCTGTGAGTTTGAGGCACTGTAAGTTTCCCAGTCTGTAGAGGAGTAGTTAAAGTCACCCATGAATAGGGTGTTTGGTTGGATGGTGAGTGCCTGTAGTAGGTTTAGGTAAATGTTGTGAGACTCTAGGGGTGTAGATGGTGACCTTTATCTTAGCCATGGTATGGTGAGGGACCTTGCTGCTATGTTTCATGAGGGCTAACGTCACCCTTAAGAAAAAAAAACACAAAAAACAGACATGTTTCTCCTACTCAGCTCAGGAAAAAGGAATGGATGGAGTACTTACGGCACTGATAGATCTGCAGTGGCAGTTTCATCTCCACCATTCCACCCTCTTTCCCTCACCTCTGGCTTGGTCACACTTTAATTGTTGTGGGGATTCTGAGTTGATGGAATACTTTTATGGGTTTGTACTCTGCCATTCCTGTACTGTCAGGTCTAGAAAGAATCCAGATGTTATGAGAAGGGGGTGGGGGCTAAGGTTGCCTGAGAAGATTTTTGGTCAAGAGCTGAGTAGTGATAATCATGGTGTTATTGGTGATTGATATTAAACTCCAGTACAGATCTGCTTTTACAGTAAATATGTAACCTTTGATGTGAAGTTGTTCAATCTTGCCGTTTGTTCTTACACGTGGGTACGCAGCCGATACATCAGCTCCAAGTCGGCTGCTTTCCAAGCTCAAGATCTTTCAGTAGCTCAAGGCACAGTACCTATCCCATGATGCTCTCTGACTAACTCTCATATCTGGTTTGCTGCTGCAACGGATCACAAGTCTTCAGTGTGCTCGGGCCAGTGAAGGTTTATTAAGAAGTATTTTCTACAGCTAAGTTTACTTTTTATATATCTATCTATCTGTTTTTCTACCAGTATTCCCTTGTTATACTGTTTTTGTTTTAGGGCTTCGTCCCTGTTTAGTGTGTTTTATTGGAGCGAGTTGCTCTTGGGCCCTGACCTCTCTTAAGTTGGTTACATCCTTTGATATAGTTGCACAGGGATTTATCTTTTTCTCCCCTATCCCATTTTAGACCTCAGCAAACTCAATACATTCGTAAAGAAGGAGAAGTTCCAGATGGTCACGCTTCAATCGATACTCCCGTTCCTGGGAATGGGCGATTGGATGTGCTCTTTAGATCTCAAGAATGCGTACTACCACATCAAAATGGCCAGACCATCCAGAGATCACCTGCGTTTCCAGCTGGGGGCCAGTCATTACCAATTCCGAGCTCTGCCCTTTGGTCTCACTACAGCCACCAGAGTGTTCACCAAATGTATGGCAGTAGTTACGGCTCACTTGAGGCATCTAGGATTCTGGGTGTTTCTGTATCTGGACGACTAGCTCCTATCTGCCACCACCAGGCATCAACTCATTCAGTCCAGGGATCATACGATCAATCAATGTTCTCGGTTAGGAATAACCATAAATTTCAAAAAGTCTGCTTTATTACCATCGCAGCATATCTCATTTATCGGAGCAGACCTAGACACCACCACCGCCCTGGTCAAATTACCTCTAGAAAGAGTCGGCTCTCTAAGAAATCAGGTGTCATGCTTGTTACAAGAAAAGAAAGTACCTGCCTCTCAGGTATTAAAACTCTTAGGCACAATGGCAGCTTCCCTCATAGCAGTACCTCTGGGCCGGATGCACATGCGGATACTCCAATGGTTGCTTTTCATCCAGTGGTCCTACCAACAGCTCCCGATGTCATTCAAGATTCTGTTGACAGATGCTTGCAAGAGAGATCTTCTCTGGTGGTTGAACAGCCACCAGGTGACAGTAGGTCGACCGTTTATATTACCCCCTCCAGTAGCCACGGTGACGACGGATGCTTCCCTGATGGGGGGGGGGGGGGCTTTTTCAGTGAAAGACTGCCCAAGGCACCCGGTCAGAGATGGAATGTCATTTGCACATCAACATCCTGGAGTTGAGAGCAGTGTTTTTAGCGTTGCAGCACTTTCACGACTCTCTACCTCAGGGGACGATTGCGATTCAGACAGACAACATGTCGGTGGTCTGGTACATCAACAAACAGGGGGGAACCAAATCTTACCCCTTATGCCGAGAAGCTTTGAGGATTTGGAAGTGGGCTGTGTCCACCGGGCGCTTTCTATTAGCATCGCACATCCTGGGGAAATCCAACGTGATAGCAGACAAACTGACCAGAGCAATTTTGTTACCCCAGGAGTGGTCCCTCAAACAAAATATGGCGGAAATGATATTCCACAGATGGGGCCAGCCTTGCTGCAACCTTTTTGCATCTCTGATGAATGCCAAATGCAGAACTACTTTGCCCTGAACCCTCCACAGGGGGACAGTCCCAGCGATTCACTTCTGCACGATTAGCCCTCGGGTCTCCTTTATGCCTTTCCTCCAACCCCACTGATTCCCAGATGCTTGATGAAAGCAAAGGGCTCGGGAAGGACAGTTATTCTGATAGCCCCTTTTTGGCCTTGACAGATATGGTTCCCCTTTCTTCATCAATACCAACTGGAAGAACCTTGGTTTCTGGACCCAGTGCCAGACCTTCTGACGCATTCGTCAGGAGTTCTTCACCCCTCTCTTCACTCCCTCAAACTGACAGCTTGGCTGCTCCACTTCCCAACCTAGCCAGGTCATATAGTCTGTCTTCCGAAGTTCAACATATTCTGGTTTCCTCTCACAAAGTCTCCACTAGGAAACTGTACAGTAGTAAATGGAAACGTTTTGTTTCCTGGGCCTCTCAATGCGATATTGATCCCTATGTTGCCCCTCTTGATATGGTTCTGGAATTTCTCGCAACGATTTTTCAGGAAGGTGCTGCAGCGGCCACTGTTAGAGTTCAGTTGGCCGCTATATCTAATTTTCACTTGGGGATTGAAGGATCTAATCTTATGTCACACAGATTATGTAAAGCCATTTTGAAAGGGACTCATCACCTAAGGCCACCCATCAGACAACCAGTTGGACCATGGAACCTAAATTTAATATTATCTCAGCTGATGCTTCCCCCCCCTTTGAGCCTGCATCCTCTTGCCCCTTGAAGTTCATATCTTGGAAAACATTATTTTTGGTGGCTATTACTTCAGCTCGTAGAGTTTCTGAACTTCAAGCTCTTTCTATTAGGCCCCCTTACTTGGTATTTTTTTTCCTGTTAGAGTGTTTCTCGGAACAAATCCCACTTTTCTTCCGAAGGTCTGCTCCGAGACTAATCTGAATCAGTCTGTTGAGTTGCCCACTTTTTTCAGACATCATTCTAATAAAATGGAGTATATGCTACATAAACTTGATGTCCACGGTTGAGATTTTACTTGGACAGAACAAAGGATTTTATAAAATCTGAACAGCTTTTTGTCTCTTACGCTGATAACAAAAAAGGGCTATCTGTGTCTAAAGTTACCTTGTCTAAATGGTTATCAGATTGCATAAAGTTTGTATGCTCTTCAACTAATCAGACCTTAGAATACAAGGTGAAAGCTCATTCCACTAGGGCGGTATCCACATCTCTAGCTCACTCAGCTCGTTTGCCTTTGGACACCATTTATGCAGCCGCCACTTGGTCAAAACCACATACGTTTATCACTCATTACAAAGTGGACAGGGCCTCCAGGGACAGAGCTTCCTTTGGTTCCACTGTTCTCAGGAATGTACTCCCGTGAGCCACCCAGGGTTTGGGTGCTTGGGACGCTACCCACATGTAAGAACAAATGGTGAGATTGAACAACTTCACATAAAGAAGTTATGTTCTTACCATAACGTTCCATGTGAGTTGTTCATCTCACCTTTTTTCTTACATTTCCCACCCTCCATCCCCCTCCGGGTTCTTGAAGACCGGTTACGACTGGAGGTCTGGTTTGGTTTGTCTACTGTCCTTTACTTCTACCAGACTTTCTTCCCATGGTTAACTGTACATATGTTTTTATATATACACATATTGACATTTAGGGTATGTTAGGCAGTTCCTTTGTTGCTGGATTCAGCAAACTAGATCTGAGGGGTTAGTCAGAGAGCATCATGGGATAGGTACTGTGCCTCAAGCTACTGAAAGATCTTGAGCTTGGAAAGAGGCCGACTCGGAGCCGATGGATCGGCTCTGTACCCACATGTAAGAACAAAGGCGAGATGAACATCTCACATGGAACGTTATGATAAAAACATAACGTGAAGTTGTTAAATCTCGCCATTTATTCTCACTGATGGGTTTGGAGCCGATCCTCGGCTCCGACACAGCCGATAGCAAAGCTCAAGGTTTGCCAGTAGCACGAGACCAAGCCCCTTATCTCACAATGCACTGCTGGAATTACCTCGGATCTAGTTTGCCGCGGCAAGAGAGATCTCGGTGATCCAGCTAGCTCGGACCATTTGTGGGAAAAAACAGCAAGTTTTATAAGAAAACCTTTCTTTTTTGTTTTTCTAAGATAGTTGTGTGTTAGTGATTGATAATTAGATAACAGAATCTATAATTTTAGATAGATAGTGCCCTATTGGCTTAGTTAGTTTGTGTGGGCCTTTAGCTCTATTTACACTTATTAGTTTTTTTCTAATAGTCAGAGTTTTTCTCTGTGGGCCTCTTTAGCCCTATGTCTGTAATCTATAATTATATTGTTAATGATAGTGCCCGGATTGGGCTTAGTTGATTTGTGGGTCTTTACAAGTTAAGTAAGGATTTTACTGTCTTACTTTTTGCAGTTTACTGGTTTGTTTTACTTAACTATGTCGGATGAAAAGGAGAAATCCTATCCTAAATCGGGATTCAAAAAATGCCCAGATTGTGGGCAGAAAATGTCCGTCACTGACGGACACATTCAGTGTGTCTGCTGTCTGGGGGCTAAACACCTCCAAGGCACTTGCAGCATTTGCCATTCCTTTTCTTCAAGAATCCTCTTGGAGAGAAGGAGGAAGCTTATAGACGGGGGATTATTACAGCATTCCTTTTCTGAGGGGTTGAGTAGCCATGAGGGTACTAGCACGTCCTCCAAATCTTCAAAATCCACAAAATCTTCAGATCCTAAAGTGACAAAAAAGGCGAAAACTTCAGAGGGAGGGTCATCGGTTCCACAGACCTCGGAACCGAGTGTACCTTTGATTCAGAGCCAGCTCTCAGTATTGGAGCCGGTCTCTGACGTTCCCTCTTCTCCTCTGCTCCAGTCAGCACCTTCAGTGCATTCAGCTAAGTCCTCAGTCAGCCTTTCAGATTTGGACATGGATCAGTGCAAAAGCTTTTACAGGCACCAGGACTTGCCAAATTGTTGTCTGCCCAAACCAGCTCATCGGTGCCGAAGACCATGGAACCAGATTTGTCTACTCCTCCGAGCTGTACTGGACTCTCAGAGCCGAAGGATACTGAACCGATGATTGTCGAACCCTTGGAACCGATACTCACACAAGTGTTATCGGCTCCATCTACTTGGATGTCCTCAGCACAGACCGAGGACTCTAGGAGCCGACACTCTCCCGTCGGGTCCGGGGAGGATAGTCGAACCGATTTGTCGGTGCCGACTCTTCTTCTCGGGGCTTCGGCTCGGATGAGCTTGGCTCCTACCTCGGGTTTGGAGCCCAGGGTTTTGGTGCGGGAGGATTGGACGGTACTCTCGGGTCCGTCCACTCCTTCTCGTCGGAGCCATAGTGCCTTCGATGCTATGAGGAGAGTTTTGTCTCCAAAGACAACATCAGCATCGGTTCAGCCTTCCCTCTCCCCTCAAGCTCCTGTGTCTGCTTCTTCATCTACCGGTTGCAGTAAGCGTAGAGACCCCGAGCCTCAAGTACCTCCACAGGGCATCCCCTGCTCCCCAGATCCCCCCAATGAGGAGGTGCCCAGGAAGAGACTGTGCAAGATGAGGCACTTAGACTCCCCACAGGAGTATTTCACATCTGACATGGACTTGGATGAGTCAGAAGGGTCCCCTCGATCCCCCTCTGAGGATATCTCCTTTGCAGAGATACTAGAGATCCTTAGTCAGAGGGGCGATTGGCAGTCCAAGACCCCTACTGAGGATGAGTCCGTGCTCTTGAAGGCTTTTGGGTCTCAACCTTCCACTTCTTGGGTGTCTCTGCCTTATGACGAGCTCATGGAACTGATCTCTTGTAAGGCGTGGGAGTCACCAGAGGCCATGGAACCTGTTCCTCATAAGCCCAATAAATTCATGTCTGCCCCAGTGGACAAGCCTTTTTTGACAATGGGGAGTGCCTGTTGATGCCATGGTGGTAGCTGCAGCCACCAAAAAGGAAGTGTCTGAGACATCCACGTCTATCCATCCTCCTAACAGAGATTCTAGGGTCATGGATAGATATGGGAAACGCATGTTTAGTTCAGCGACTTTTTATCTGCGATCACTGAAATACTTTAACCCACTAAACAAGACTACAAAGAGATCTCCTGTAAGAGCTAGGAGATGCTCCCCAGGGTACGGTAGCTGCAGGGGTGGCCGACAAAGTCAACGCCCTGCTCGCTACCCTAAACTTAGTGGTAAACTCGTCCATGCGTCTCATATCCTGTGCAGCTGATGGTTCGAGTAGAGCCGCTAGTTTGGGCATTGCTCTTCGAAGACAAGCCTGGATGCGTCTCTGTTCCTTTGCGGAACCCTTTAAGTCTTCCTTTATTAATACCCCATTCGATGGCTCATCATTGTTTGGGACCAAAGTAAAGGAAACTTTAACCAGGTGTGAGCAGGAAGGCAAGACCTTATCTGCCGTTGGAGTCCATTTTTCTACCCCTATTCGGCCCTACCCCAAGGGCCCTAGGGGAGGGAAAATGTGGTTCCGAAAAGCACAGGGAGCCTTTCAGGACACATGTGGAGAAACCCCCTCTAGATGCAGAGGATGGGGTTATAATGGAAGACGCCGCCCCCGCGGCAGAGGGGGTCCGCAGCAACAGGGTGACAGGGATCAGTTCTCCACTCAACCCTACCAGCGCCCCTGAAAGGGGGCCCAACTGTTCGGCTCTGGAGGCAGTCGGGGGTCGCTTGTCTTTGTACCCAGAAGCCTGGCTAAACATAACAACAGATACATGGGTACAAAGCATCATTTCCAGAGGATATTTCATACCGTTTTCTTCCCCTCCCATTCCTGTAAAGAGACTCCCAGATGTTCCACCCAATCTCAGGGAACAAGCAATCGTAGAGGTCCACAGATTGCTAGAAAAAAGAGTCATCCAACCAGTCCCAGTAGACCAAGTTGGATTCGGAACTTACTCAAGATTCTTTTTGGTACCAAAGAAAACAGGGGATTGGAGACCTATCTTGGACCTCAGCAGACTCAACCAGTTCGTAAAGAAAGAGAAGTTCCGAATGGTCATGCTTCAGTCCATTCTTCCCTTCCTAGGGAAAGGTGATTGGATGTGCTCCATAGATCTCAAGGACGTGTACTATCACATAAAGATGAACAGACGCTCCAGAGATCATCTGCGTTTCCAGCTGGGGGCCAGTCATTACCAGTTTTGAGCCCTGCCCTTTGGTCTCACTTCAGCCCCCAGAGTGTTCACCAAATGCATGGCAGTGGTCACGGCTCACCTGAGACGTCTAGGATTCCAGGTGTTTCCATACCTAGATGATTGGCTCCTCACCTCTACCACCAGGCATCAATTGACTCAGGCAACACAGTATACTCTGACACTATGCCATCAATTAGGCATTACAATCAACTTTGAAAAGTCTGCCTTATCGCCATCGCAGCATACCACTTTTATAGGAGCAGAGTTAGATACCTCAACTACCACTCTACATCTTCCTATCGAAAGAGTCTCACTTCTCCGCCAACACGTCAGCTCACTGGTGTCAAAGAACAAAGCTACAGCAGCAGAGGTATTGAAGGTACTAGGTTTGATGGCGGCAGCAATCCTGGCTATACCACTCGCAAGGATGCATATGCGAATTCTTCACTGGCTCCTCTTTGCTCAGTGGTCGTACCAGAAACTACCGATGCACCACATGACTTTCATCACGGATTCTTGCAAGAGAGACCTTCGGTGGTGGTTGACGTCTCTTCATGTCACAATCGGAAGACCCTTTGTTCTCCCCCCCAAGTAGCAACTGTGACCACGGACGCTTCCCTGATAGGGTGGGGGGTGGGGCATTTTCAGGGAAAGACTGCCCAAGGCACATGGACAGATCAAGAATCACATCTGCACATCAGTGTTCTAGAGTTGAGAGCGGTACTTCTGGCGTTGCAGTACTTTCAGGACTCTCTCCCTCTAGGAACTATTGCAGTTCAGATGGACAACATGTCAGTAGTCGGGTACTTGAACAAGCAAGGCAGAACCAAGTCTTACCCCCTTTGTCGAGAAGCCCTCAGGGTCTGGCAATGGGCTGTGTCGTCCCAGCGTTTTCCGTTAGCAACGCACATCCTGGGGAAATTTGATTTTTTTTTTTATTTTACATTTGTTGACCGTGATAGTCCGACTGGATGCATGTCCATTTTCAGTGGAGGCCCGGGGAGAAAAGCTCCAAGGGTAAGCAGATACAGCATTACATAATACAGCATTACATATTACAAACAGACTATTTACAGAGATTACATAAGTAAGCAAGTTAAACAAGTTCCACAGGTTACAGTTAGTCCTGAACACAAGTCAGGATTAAATTAAATTACACAGTAAACTGGTTAACAGATTTTTACACATTCGAGTTAGCCAGGCTTGATACATTGACATAGCCAGTTAAGTGACAAATGTTGTTTGAGTCTAGTTTTAAATTGACCTAAGGTGGAAAGTAAGGTAATATCAGCTGGAAGAGAGTTCCAGGATCTACTTACAGAGTTTGCAAAGAGAAAATCACCGGCTGTGTTATTAATTTTGCTAGTCTGAATTAGTAGTTTGTTAGAGGATCGAAGCGGTCTAGGATTGTTATAGGGGGTGATAATATTTTTAAGTGCAGGAGTATTGTCCAGATTATAGAGGATTTTATAGGCCATAATCAGTTGGTTATACTGGATTAGGCTAGGTAGTTCAAGCCAACCAAGCTGATTTAGATTGATGCAATGATGTGTCCTAAAAGGCAACCCAGTGGCAAACCTGGCAATGTGGTTGTAGCAAATTGAGAGTTTAAGGACAGTCTTGTTCAAATTCGAGAGTAGAGGGGATGCATACAGAAGGGTTGAAAGAAGGTGAGAGCGAGCTATGGCAATTTTAGCTGGAGTGGTTAGGAAGGCTTTTATTCTGTAAAGTGACCCTAGTTTTTTATTGATGGTTTTGATAGTTTGGTTAACATGTAAGTCAAATTTGAGATTATTGTCTATGATGACACCTAATAGTTTTGTAGATGGGTCAGGGAGATTATTGTGCCATCATTTGATTTTATGGTAAAGGTGAAAGCGGTAGACCTACGTGTTGGTGAAAATAACAGCATTTTAGTTTTTTTGGGATTTAGGATCAGACGATGTTCAGAAAGCCAGTTTTCTATTGTATTAAGGTGGTCTGGGTAGCTGACCATAACTCTACTGGAGATGTGGCTGAGCAAATCAGAGTAGAGTCATCAGCATATTGGATACAGCTGACTTTTGGGATGACAGTATAAAGGTCGTTAATGAAGATGGAAAACAGCAAGGGCCCTAGTATAGAGCCTTGTGGTACTCCGAGGGTGTTAGGTAGAAGGTTAGAGAGTTTGTTCTGCCAGAGGACAGCCTGCTGTCGACCATTCAGGTAGGATTGAAACCATTGGAACGCTCCAGTATCTAGTCAGAATGTTTGCAGGGTGTGGATTAAAAGTTGGTGATCAACCATATCGAATGCCTTGGAAAGATCGAAAAAGAGGGCTGAGGATATACAATTATTGTTGCGATTATGGTTTAGTAAAGGCTAGGAGGGCTGAAGTTGTGCTGTGATGAGGACGGAAGCCATGCTGAGTGTCTGCCATAAGGCGATTTTGGATTAGGTGGTGCATGAGTTGTCTATGAATACATTTTTCCATAATCTTTGCAAGTGGAGAGAGTATAGCTATTGGCCTATAATTGGAGAATTCAGTAGAGCTGCCTCCTTTGTGAAGTGGGATTACATAGGATATTTTCCAGATGGTGGGAATTTTAGCTTCTACTATGGTTCGATTGATTAGTTTTGAGACAGGGTAAGCAATAGCATCAGCTGATTTTTGTAGGTACTCGGCAGGGAGTTGATCAGCAGAAAGTGTCGTGGGTTTTAATTTTTGATCAAGGTACGGATAAGTGAAGTGGCGACTGGTTGGAAGCTGAACGCAAGTAGGTTTCTAGGGGTGCTACTTTCAGGACCAGGGAGCTAGGAGGTAGTTGGCTAGCTAGGGCTTGAATTGTCTCAGTAAAGAATTGGTTAAAACTATCAGAAACATCTTCAGGGGTTTTATCAATAGTAGCAGCAGGGATTGGGGTTGAAGTTTGTCCAGGATGTAGTAGATTATTTAAACCTGCCCAAAACTTCTGAGGGTTATTTTGATTTACTGTCTGTAAATTACAGTAGTATTGTTTTTGTCTTGTAAAATTGATTTTTGGTTTCGTTCCTGGATTGCCTGTATTTAATGTGATCTTGAGGGTCTTTAGAAGAACGCCATAAAGCCCATGCTTTGTTTCTAAGGGTAATTTTGAGTTTAGACTCTATAGAAAGCCATGGTGCAGTTTTTGCCTTGGTTCTCTTTGAACGAACAGGTGCATGCAAATCAAGGATCTCAAGGAATTTGTTGTTAAAGTATGCTACTGCTTCCTCTAAGGGAGGTGTTTTAGAATAGACCAATTACATGAGTTTAGTTCTTGTTGGAATTTGGCAGGGTCAAAGTTTTTATTGTTTCTAACCTTTCTGAGTAAGGGTTGTTGGGAATTAATGGTTTTGTGCTTAATTACATATGTGAGAAGGTGATCGGTTAGGCCATTAAGGAGGGTACCAGAGGTGTACAGTTGGGGGTGACTGTTTATGAGTACCCAGTCAAGTATACTTTCTTTTTGGTTGGGTTTACCTATCCTGGTAGGGGTGGATATGATTTGTGTAAATGCATGCAGGTTAATATGGGTGGTTGGGAATTCTAAGGAACAGGTGCCCCAGTCTATGTTAAAGTCTCCAAGTAGTAGGGTTTCTTGGGGGTAGTGACATGATAACCAGTGCAGGATATCTTCAAATGTAGATATATTGTTACCTGGGGGAATGTACATACAGATGATATTAATGCATTTATTTTTATTAAGTTGCAATTTGGTGGCAGGAATCTCAGAGTTATTAATCTGAGGAGGTTGTATTACATCTATGGTGACATTCAACTCAGATTTATAGAGTACAGCTACCCCACCCCCCTTCCTCGAAGCACGATCCAGCCTGTGTATGTTGTACCCAGGTGGTAACACTTCATTGTCTTTAGTGTTAGGTTTTAACCAGGTTTCATATAAACAGAGAATCTCAGGGGAGTGGACATCCAGAAGTGCATGCAATTCATGTACCTTGTTATTAATGCTTCTAATATTGAGATGATAGACTAGGAGAGAGTTAGTTGGCCTATTAATTGTAGGTTTGTAGCTTAGATTACAAGTAGAGGGGGTATGTGTATCTGAAGTGAGTGGGCCAGGGTTGGGGTGAATATCACCACCAAGTATTAGGTTGAGTCTATACTTGGTGATGAACTTCAGGAATTTGTTTATTAGTTTGTGGTAGTGTTTGGATCCAGAGCTAATGTGCCTGGGGTTGAGATGTTGATAGACTGAACAAGATGTTGGATAGGATCTGGTACTGTAAGTATGGTTCAAGGTGGAAGGATTTACAGCTGGGGTGATAGTATGGCCTTTTGGGACCTGAAATCCCGTAAGAAACTGGTTTTCATACAAGGTAAGGAGGTATGGTGTGAACAAGAGGGGTAGTAAAGAGGAGTATATCATTATATGTGATTCAGCTAGTGAGTGAAGGAACTGTTTTACCTGCTGATGCAACACCAGAAGATAGAGTGGTGAGGTAAAGGCACTGGAAGGGGGATGGGAGAATGCCAGATGAAAGCTAATAGGTGCTATTAAATGTAGGTAGTAGAATAGGGAAATCCAACGTGATAGCGGATAAGCTAAGCAGGGTGATATTGCTCCCTCACGAGTGGTCTCTCAAACAACAGGTTGCGGAGTTGATTTTCCGCAAATGGGGCCAGTCTTGCTGTGACCTCTTTGCCAGCCACATCAATTCAAAATGCAGAAGCTACTTTGCCCTAATACCACCTCCGGTCCTCCCCCGAGAGATGCACTTTTACACGATTGGCCCCTGGGTCTCATTTATGCATTTCCACCCTTCCCATTGATACCCAGATTTTTACAGAAAGCAAAATCGCTGGGAAGGACTGTTATTCTCATAGCCCCCTACTGGCCTTGACAGATTTGGTTCCCGTTTCTCCACCATCATCTGTTAGAAGATCCATGGATCCTGGACCCAGTTCCGGACCTTCTGACGCACCCGTCAAGGGACCTCCATCCTTCACTGCAGTCCCTGAAACTGACTGCTTGGCTAATCCACTTCCCCTAATTGCCAGGATTCATTCAATTTCAGAAGATAAAGACAAATTCTCTTGTCTTCTCACAAGCCATCTACCAGGAAATTATATGGCAGTAAATGGAAAATTTTCTCAATTTGGCCCAACACACAGAAGATTGACCCTTTCCGAGCTCTGCTATCATCTGTTTTAGAATTCTTGACAAAGATTTTTAAGGAAGGGGCAGCAGCTGCTACAGTTCAAGTCCAGTTAGCTGCCATCTCAAATTTTCACCTTGGGTTTGGTGGCTCAGATGTTATGGGCCATAAATTATCTAAGACTTTTCTTAAAGGCGTTCTTCACATGAGACCTCCTGTCAAAATTCCCCTATTCTCCCTGGAATTTAAACTTTATGCTGTTTCGAATTATTCTTCCCCCTTTTGAACCAGCATCTTCTTGTGATCTCAGATATTTATCCTGGAAAACTATTTTTCTTGTGGCCGTTACTTCTGCCCGCAGAGGGTCAGAACTTCAAGCATTATCTATCAGACCACCTTACATGATTTTCCATGCTGATAGAGTATCTCTCAGAACAAACCCCTCATTTTTACCTAAAGTCTGTTCTGAATCAAATATCAATCAGGTCATTGAGCTGCCAGTCTTTTTTCCCAACCACTCTAGCAAATTGGAATACATGCTGCACAAACAGCTCAGATTTTATCTTGACAGAACTAAGAATATTAGAAAATCAGCTCAACTTTTTATATCCTTCCCAGAAGCCAGAAAAGGCAATCCAGTGGCTAAAACAACCTTATCTAAATGGTTATCCGATTGTATATCCTTTGTTTATGAAAATGCGAACATACCATTAACACACAAACCTAAGGCTCATTCTACCAGAGCCGTCTCTACGTCTTCTGCTTTTCAAGCTAAATTGCCCCTTGATGATATTTGCGCTGCAGCCACTTGGTCTAAGCCTCATACCTTTATCACACATTACAAAGTAGATGGGGCTTCAAGGGACAGGTCTTCCTTTGGTTCCAGGGTACTGAAAAACGTACTTCCATAAGCCACCCAAGATTGAGGGTGCTAGGGACGCTACCCATCAGTGAGAATAAACAGCGAGATTTAACAACTTCACATAAAGAAGTTATGTACTTACTATAACGTTCCACGTGAGTTGTTTATCTCGTCTTTATTCTCACGTCCCTCCCTCCTTCCCTCTCCTGGCTGAATGTTGACTTAGAGGCTAGTACCATCCTGGTTATTCAATATTTCTTCCTCCCCTTCAGGAAGTGTTCTTGGTAGAAATAAATAAAAAGGTATATATATATATATATATATATATATATATATATGTGTGTGTATATATATATATATATATATATATATGTATATATACTGTTACTCGCAGCAAACAAGATCTGAGGTAATTCCAGCCGTGCATTGTGGGATAAGGGGCTTGGTCTCGAGCTACTGGCAAACCTTGAGCTTTGCTATCGGCTGTGTTGGAGCCGAGGATCGTCTCCGAACCCATCAGTGAGAATAAAGGCGAGATAAACAACTCACATGGAACGTTATGGTAAGTACATAACTTCTTTTTCTTTTTTTCCCATCAAACTCTGGTACTACATTACTTTTTTCTGGAACTTTTGAGGCTGATGCTTCATCTTTACTCATTCCCAAAGACAAGGGTATGAAGTTCATTCCTCCTTTGCCTGTTTGGGCCACCACTTTTTGTCAGTGCTTTAGATGCAATCAAAACCGGCAGCTCTGTCAGCATTGACACTGGACCAAATGTCAGACATTCTAGAAACATTTTCTTAGAATTTGGAAGATGCTGAGTTTGAACTCTATGTGGCAGAGAAGCGTGCCTTTACCACATTATTAGGTACTCTTTCCTCCATCTTCAAACGGACACATTTTTTCTGTTTCTTCTTTGCCTCCCACAAATTTGAAGAGTCTGGCAGAGAAAAGCAGTACTGCGTCTGATTTCAAAACCATGTGAGGGTGACTAAGGAGGCTGTACCATATAGCTGGCTGGGCAAAAGATTGATTGGGGGGAGAGCCCTTAGTGTGTTAGTGCAAAGGAGAAAATGAAAACAAGAAAAAGAGAAAAGTTCTAGCAAACAGAATGTCAGCCAAAGATTATCTGATGTCTTCAAGGTTGCCATGACACCGAATGTGATACTATTACTGGACAAGCTGGAGAGTTCTCAGAATCCTTCTTTACGTGAAAGTGGAGTGAAAAGTGTAATGTGAAAAGAAAAAAATCCCTCATTACGCAGTTTTAGGTATGAAATTAAATCCAATAGTCTGTACCCAGTCTGTGCAGCTTAGGGCAGTTCCTCGGACTAACCTATGATGTGCCCATACACAGAGTAGTAAGGATCCCCTAAAACTGTTAACTGTTTGTTGGAGACATGTTTTTCCATACAGTAGCATATTGTAATTGTCTTGGGTGTAAATGCAGGCAAAAGAGTAGATGTTCATCGTGTTTCACTGTTGCAGTCATTACTCTTGGATTATCCTGCTGGCAGGCTACCCGCAGTCGGCCAGAATTCCAAAGTCTAGGTCCGGCGTCAGTTGCTGTCGCCTCTTCCCTGACGTCAGTGCACCAGTGTTATAAAAGATGCAGCCGATGCCATTTTCTTTAGTCTTTCTTGCCGCGTGGTGCCCGAAGCAAAAGCAGTTCGCAAGTGCCGGTCGGCGGACTCCTGAGATTTTCAAATCCAAATTTCAGAACCAAAGTCTTCATTAAAGCTAAGTACCCCATTGGGGAAACTTTTTTCTTGCTCCAGACCGATGTCAGAAAAAGTTAACAATTGTATTTCTTGTGGGAAGCAAATACCTCATAAGGATTTTCACTCTTACTGTATTCCTTGCCTAGGCCCTGATCACAACGTTGCTAGCTGTCGGTTTGTGCTAGATTTAACCAACGCACTATTAAGCGTCTGTTCGATTTTGCATTTCATTACTTTGGCCAAAGATTTAATTATATAATGCCGTCGGAACAGCTGACGACCGGAGTTTACAAAAACGCAAGGGCAAGGAAAAGGATAGGCATCCGAGGTCCAATACCGACGACGAGGCCGCCGCTAGGCCAGTCGCCGGTTCGCCGGTCCTCAGTGAGGAGCTTTCCCAGCCCCTGGTGCCCGCTACCTCAGAGCCACAGGCCGCTTCCGACTCCCACGTGGAGCCGACTGGGCCTCTGGATACTCAAGGTATTGGACACTCGGAAACCATTCCCTCAGATGGGTCCAGAGCCGCTGAGCAGGCATCGGCTTCTGAGGGTGTCTTCAGACCTACATAACTATATATTAAGCCATCTTCAGCTTCAAAGACAAAGACTAAAGCAGCTCTAAAGACAAAGAAACAAGTACAGCATTCTCCTACTCAGACTTCCATGCCTAAAAAACAGATGCTCAAAATGGCCGAAGACCTAATTATTTTGATCAGGGGTTCCCATCCCCCTCCTGATAAGAGGCCTAGGCAAGAGACAGAGTATGATTCTTCTGATCAGGTTTCTATTTCCTCTGATTCCTCTTCTGAACAGGATTATTCCATGCTTCCCTATGAGGATTCTGATGCTGAATAATCCATTCTTCAGCCTCTTCTCCTGAGGATTATTCTTTTGGGGAAACCCTGCATACCATGAGGGAGCATTTCCACTGGGAGAGCCAAGATTATTCTGAATCTAAGAAAAGGCTCAGAGACTTTCTGCTACTTCCTCAACACAGACCCCTTGCTATTCCACCTGTTCTAGACACTGTAGATGATGTATTTTCAGAGTCCGGCCTGCCCCTGACTCTTTACCCCCCTGCACCTGCTAAGCCAGATAGATACTACAGGGTCCCGGATTCTCATAAATTCCTATATAAAAACCCCGCTGCTGACCCAGGAACTATATCTCAGGGTCCCAAAGGGGTTAAAGCTTCCACTGCAAAAAACCCTGTCCCCTCTGATAGGGATTCTAGGGCTCTAGACAGATGGGGGGAAAAAGTTTAAACTTCTGCTACCTTGGCTTTAAGGGCTTTAAATTGTCAGTTTCATATGCTTAAATATCAGCAATATTTAATGTCACTGCTTAAACAGAAATTGTTGACAAATACTGAATGTCCAGAGAACAAGGAAATGCAGGATTTATTGCATGCAGCTGAACAAGTGGGAAAGCATACTTTGCAATGTGGTTATGATTCACTGGAGGCCTCTTGCAGGGCCACTGTTACAGCTTCTGTTATTAGAAGGCATGCTTGGTTAAAGGAACAGAATCTGCCTGATCATGTTAAAGCAAAATTATTTGATGCTCCATTACAGCATGATACTTTGTTTGGTACTAAAGCAGAAGAGGTGTTGAAAAAAATGGAGGATAAAGCAAAATCCATGCAGACAGTCAAGGATTTCTTACAGGTACAGCCACGCAGGTTTAGCAGGAACTGGCCTTCTAAAAATTGGTCCTTTCCAGTATCAGACAGACCACAAAGAGGCAGATACAGGTGTCCCAGAGGCAGTTCTCAGCCCCAAGGCTCATACAGGCCTAAACAATGGGGTGCTCCTACCTCTAAAAGCGGAGAAGACAAATCACAACCTTACAGGAAACAGTCCCAATGACTTTCCTCTGCCAGATGCAAGCACTTTTCTTTTGGCAGCCCCTTTAGGGGGAAAACTAGCACTTTTTTCATCAAATTGGCAAATAGTTACCCAAGACAAATGGGTCCTGAACATAGTGGCCCAAGGCTACAGGTTCCATTTTCACACCCTACCAAGGTCAAAAGGTATGCCAGACCTGCCACACAATCAATGGGCAGAGGCACAAAAACAAATTACAGCCCTCATGGACATGAGGGCCAATCAACAAGTACCACAACAAGAGCAGGGGCAAGGATTTTACTCCAGACTTTTCCCAGTGCCCAGAAAGGACAAAACCTGGAGACCAATACTGGACCTGTCTATACTAAATACGTTTCTGGAAGTTCCAAAATTCAAGATGTTGACTCTATAACAGCTACTGCCCATGCTGGGCAAGAAGGCTTGGCTCATAACTTTGGACCTAAAAGAGGCATACCTGCGTGTCCCAATCAGACAGTCTTGCAGAAGATACCTCATATTCATAGCTGGCTCAATGCACTACCAATTCTTTGCACTGCCCTTTGGCTTATCTACTGCACCTAGGGTCTTCACAAAATGCCTGGCACCAGTAATTGCGTTTTGCAGACAAAGAGGAATTCAAATATATCCCTACTTGGACGACTGCCTAATTCAAGCAGAGAACAAAGACATTCTTCTAAAGCATCTGGCTTTTGTAAAAAAATTACTAATTGGCCTAGGGTACACAGTAAACGAAAAGAAATCAAAACTAGTGCCCTCTCAAGAGATAATATTCCTGGGTGCAAGCTTAAATACAACTGGCCAGATGGCTTATCTCACGCCATACAAAAGCAACTGACTTCTTACTTCAAGAAATTGGCAACAAAAACCCACTTATCTGCAAGGAAAATCCTGCAGGCCTTGGGTTTCATGGCATCCTGCATTCTACTAATTCCATATGCCAGACTGCATATGAGTGAGGAAACTACAGTGGTATCTAAAAAGTGTTTGGACTCAGCATTGCCACAGCCTGGAGACAGTAATTGCACTCATTCCCTGCCTGCAACAGGAGTTTCGATGGTGGGCAGAGGCCTGTCACCACAACAAGGGTCTGCCATTCAGTTTACCCACAGCCAGACAGACACTGACAACAGATGCATCAGATTATGCCTGGGGGCCCATATGGCAGGAAAATGTATTCAGGGCACATGGCCTGCAAACCAGATGCATCTTCATATCAATCAAAAAGAGATGCTAGCTGTTCAAAATGCCCTGACAGTTTTCAAGGACCTGCTTCATCCAGGACAACTACTGATAAAGACGGACAATACTACGGTCATGTGGTACATAAACAAGCAGGGAGGTATACATTCCTACCTCCTCTGCAGACAAGCAATGACCTTATGGGACACAGCATTGACGTTTCAAGTTCACCTGCAAGCACAATTCCTGCCAGGAAAAACAAATACTCTGGCAGACGAACTAAGCAGAAACCTCATGGATCCCCGCAAATGGAAACTGGATCCACAAGTCTTCAGCATGATAAGGAAATGGGGATGCCCAGACATAGATCTATTTGCCTCCCCTCACAACTGCCAATTGCAGAGATTTTGCACAAGGATTTATCACAAGCAAGCATGGAAAGTGGACACCCTATCCTTCAGCTGGAAACATCTAGCAGTATGTGCCTTTCCTCCACTGCCTTTCCTTCCCAGGGTACTCCTAAAGGTCAGACAAGAGAAGCCAAAAATTATACTGATTGCACCAGACTGGCCCATTCAACCCAGCCACTGGGGATGCAACAGCCAGTGCATTTCTTTGTGCCGGTCCCAAGCCCGGATAAATGGGGAGGGTTGGTCAGGAAGAGGATCTGGCATAAAACTTCAAATAATGCATGCAGACACCAGTATTTCCATACCGGATCGGTCGAGTCCCGGGTTAACAATGACCGCCAACAGGGTGCTGGCGGAAGTTGGGCTATTGTTGGCCGAAGGAGGGGAAGAGGCGGAAGGCATGGCCAAAGGCAGGAAGAGAGGAGAAAGGCTAGGGCTGTGGTAGTGAGGGTCGGAACTTTGAATGTTGGCAGAGTGACTGGTATAGGGAGAGCGCTAGCTGATATGATGGACAGAAGAAAGGTTGGTATATTGTGTGTGCAAGAGACCAGATAGAAGGGGAGTAAGGCTAGGTGTATCGGAGGTGGGTTCAAATTGTTTTATCATGGTGTGGATGGGAGGAGAAATGGCGTAGGAGTTATCCTGAAGGAACAGTATGCTAAGAGTGTTTTGGAGGTGAAAAGAGTGTCGGATAGAGTGATGTTTATGAAGCTGGAAATTGATGGTGTAATGATGAATGTTGTTAGTGCATATGCTCCACAGGTTGGGTGTGCAATGGATGAGAAAGAAAAATTTTGGAGCGAGTTGGATGAAGTGGTGATGACTGTACCCAAGGGTGAGAGAGTGGTGATTGGAGCAGATTTCAATTGGCATGTTGGTGAAGGGAACAGAGGGGATGAGGAAGTGATGGGTAGGTATGGTGTTAAACAAAGGAATCCAGAAGGTCAGATGGTAGTGGATTTTGCGAAAAGGATGGACATGGCTGTGGTGAATACGTATTTTAACAAGAGGGAGGAGCTTAGGGTGACATACAAGAGTGGAGGAAGATGCACACAGGTGGATTATATCTTATGTAGAAGGGCCAGTCTGAAGGAGATTGGAGACTGTAAAGTGGTGGCAGAGGAAAGTGTAGTTAGTCAGCATAGGATGGTGGTTTGTAGGATGACGTTGATGATCAAGAAGAGGAGGAGGAGGAGTGTGAGGGCAGCACCAGAGATCAAATGGTGGAAGTTGAAAAAGGGTAATTGTGAGGTGGAGTTCAGGGATGAGTTAAAACAGGCACTGGGTGGCAGTGAAGAGATACCAAATAGCTGGGTAACTACAGCAGAGCTGGTAAGGGAGACGGCTAGAAAGGTGCTTGGTATGAGATCTGGACAGAGGAAGGGCGACAAGGAGACCTGGTGGTAGAATGAGGAAGTACAGGAGAGTATACAGAGAAAGAGGTTGGCAAAGAAGAAGTGGGATTGTCAGAGAGATGAAGAAAGTAGACAGGAGTATAAGGAGATGAGGTGCATGGCAAAGAGAGAGGTGGCAAAGGCTAAGGATAAGGCATATGAAGAGTTGTATGAAAGGTTGGACCCGAAGGAGGGAGAAAAGGACCTGTATTGATTGGCTAGACAGAGGGACCGAGCCAAGAAAGATGTGCAGCAGGTAAAGGTGATAAAGGATAATGAGGGAAACATACTCACAAGCGAGGAGAGTGTGTTGAGGAGATGGAAAATACTTTAAAGGTTGATGAATGAAGAGAATGAGAGGGAGAGAAGGTTGGATGATGTGGGAATAGTGAATCATGATGTGCAATCCATTAGCAAGGAGGAAGTAAGGATAGCTATGAAAAGGATGAAGAATGGAAAGGCTGTTGGTCCAGATGACATACCTGTGGAAGCATGGAGGTGTTTAGGTGAAATGGCAGTGGAGTTTTTAACCAGATTGTTTAATGAAATCTTGGAAAGTGAGAGGATGCCTGAGGAGTGGAGAAAAAGTGTTTTGGTACCGATTTTTAAGAATAAGGGTGATGTGCAGAGCTGTAGTAACTACAGAGGGATTAAATTGATCAGTCACAGCATGAAGTTATGGGAAAGAGTAGTGGAGGCTAGGTTAAGAAGGGACGTGATCAGCATTATGGTTTCATGCCGGGAAAGAGCACTACAAATGCGATGTTTGCTCTGAGAGTGTTGATGGGGAAGTACAGAGAAGGTCAGAAGGAGTTGCATTGTGTTTTTGTAGACTTAGAGAAAGCATATGACAGGGTGGCTAGAGAGGAGTTGTGGTATTGTATGAGGAAGTCAGGAGTGTCAGAGAAGTATGTAAGAGTGGAACAGAATATGTATGAGGGTAGTGTGACAGCGGTGAGGTCTGAGGTGGGAGTGACTGATGCGTTTAAGGTGGAGGTGGAGTTACATCAAGGATCAGCTCTGAGCCCTTTCTTATTTGCAATGGTGATGGACAGGTTGACAGACAAGATCAGACAGGAGTCCCCGTGGATTATGATGATTGCAGATGACATTGTGATCTGTAGTGAGAGTAGAGAACAGGTGGAGGAGACCCTGGAGAGATGGAGATATGCTCTAGAGAGAAGAGGAATGAAGGTCAGCAAGACTAAGACAGAATATATGTGTGTGAATGAGAGGGAGGATAGAGGAATGGTGAGGATGCAAGGAGTAGAGGTGGTGAAGGTGGATGAGTTTAAATACTTGGGATCAGTAGTTTAGAGTAACAGTGAGTGTGGAAGAGAGGTGAAGAAGAGAGTACAGGCAGGATGGAGTGGGTGGAGAAGAGTGTCGGGAGTGATTTATGACAGACGAGTACCAGTAAGAGTGAAAGGGAAGGTCTACAAGAGGGTATTGAGACCAGCTATGTTATATGGGTTGGAGACATTGGCAAAAAGGCAGGAGTTTGTGCTAGATGTGGCAGAGTTAAAGATGTTAAGATTTGCACTGGGTGTGACATGGGTCGACAGGATTAGGAATAAGTATATTAGAGGGTCAGCCCAGGTTGGTAGGTTTGGAGACAAAGCCAGAGAGGCAAGATTACGCTGGTTTGGACATGTGCTGAGGAGGGATGCTGAGTATATTGGGAAAAAGATGCTAAGGATGAAGTTACCAGGTAACAGGAAAAGAGGAAGGCCTAAGATAAGGTTTATGGATGTGGTGAGAGAGGACATGCAGGTGTTTGGTGTGACAGAGCAAGATGCAGAGGATAGGAAGAAATGGAAACAGATGATCCGCTGTGGCGACCCCCTAATGGGAACAGCCGAAAGAAGATGATGATGTGATGATTCATTCATTCCCAATAAACATCTTTATTAAATTATCCCATATGACCTAGACAGTCCTACATTCATATAAATGAAAAACAAACACCATTGAAACAACTGTAGTTGCAAACATTATACGTCATTTATAATCTATCCAGTCCTTGTCACTCAAGCATTATATGGCTCATTCAAATCCTGCCTCTGAAACCTTGCTGTTTCTCTGCATATATTGTTCCTACAATTCCCATTTTTTCCTATATAGTTTGCTCCTTCACTTTTCTAAAGATCCCAATTCCAGTTGTTTTATCTCTGTTACTATATTCACTACTACTAGTAAAGTTGTCCTAGTCTTTGATTTCTATTTTCTAGTAATTGCTTTTTTGGCAGACACCATAATTAAACTTGGCAAGGCTTTACTATGTATAGGCAATGCTGATTCTGTATCATAGCTCAGTAAAATCATCTCACTAGTCAGTCCAATCCGCTTATCCAACATCTCCAACAGAGCGGTCTGTAGGGAATCCCTAAAGGCTGCCAGCTCATTGCATTCCCAAAAAATATGTTCCCAGCCATCTCTTTCTTGTCCATCACACCTCCAGCATTTGCTATCCACCTGAGGAAAACTCCTTTGGAATCTGCTTTGGGTATAAAAAATACCTGTGTAAACAGTTTCAGGCAAAGATCCTAAATCTTCTAGACTGTTGCATATTTGGGAGATATGCATATATTCCCTCGTCTTTTCATGAATTAACAAGAAGCACAGTAGAATGAACAGGATACCAAATAGAATGAAATTTATTTAGTGCTTTCGTCAAATATTACAATTGACTTCAGAAAACCTGACAGTCTGCAGGACCATCCTTTATATACATCAAACAATTACTTCACCAATTAATCAATCAATAAAACACTAATAAATATTTAAAGAAATAGACTCCCTTGCCTTATAAAATTATTTAATTCCACGTTAAAATAACCATTTCATGTTTGCACTACAAGAATGCATGTTTTTGAGTATAAAACATGAACCAGGTAAAAAAAAATCACAGTTAAAATAAAAAAATCAGCCTTTAGTTTTAAATAACTAGTGAAGGACACCATATCATTCAAGCCAGGACTGGTGGTAGCATTAACTCTAAGTTGCTGCATTAGTTCTTTGTATTCAAGTAACAAGTCAGTGGGTCCCCCCTCTCATCCATTATCACCCTTTCCAGTACAGTAAACTTGAAACTATGACTAGGAAAAGTGTTGACATGCTTTGCCAAAGCATTTTTTATGCTGCCTTTGGTTATGTCATAAATATGCTGATAAACATGTGTCCTGAATGTGTTTTTAGTTTTGCCAGTATAAAACCCGGGACATATCTGGCATATGGCTGCATATACCACCTGTTTGCTACCACAGTTACAATTCTGGTTGAATCTCACCCATCCAAAACCTTCACTGTCACTCTCTAGTATATATTTGCATTGGGTGCAATGCCTACATTTGGTCATTTTTCCAATACCAGGTTTTGTATTTTTACTCTTGAACTCCAAAAGGTTCTTGAAACTGGAATCCTTTTTATAAACTATAACAGGGGTGTCACCCACCTTCCCCCCTGTGGTCTCATCACTCCTGAGAATAAACCAATTTCTGACCAATATGTCTCGTATCAATGGGAATTGTGGATTATAGGTGAGAATAAGACCATGTTTAAATGGTGCAGTTGTCAGAATCTTACTGTCTACAGGTGCACAAAGTCTGGAGATGTCCAAGCCTAACAAAGGATAGAAGTAACCATCCACTCTCTTTTTGGTTACTTCATCAAGTAGTGGTTTCACAAAATCTGCAGGGTACCCACTGTTGACCAACATACTCAATAAAACTTCCCTTTCCTTATAAAAATCATCCATTCTATTTATCATGCGAGCCAGTCTTACCCCTTGTCCTTTAATTAATGATCTTTTTTGATGAAGGGGATGCCCACTCTAGAAATGGAGAAGGGTGTTCGAGTAGGTTGGTTTCCTGAAAATATTTGAATAAAATTGGTTATTCACCGAATCTTTAGAAATCTGTATATCCAAATAACTGATGGATTCAGTAAACTTCAAGAAGGTAGTGTTGGAGTTAAGAAACAGCAAGAATTCAGACAACTGCTCCTGAT
The DNA here is from genome assembly GCF_019279795.1 of Protopterus annectens. Taxonomy (NCBI): domain Eukaryota; kingdom Metazoa; phylum Chordata; order Ceratodontiformes; family Protopteridae; genus Protopterus; species Protopterus annectens. Next base: position 535,141,533 of record NC_056742.1, on the reverse strand, counting down.
CCCCCCCTCCAGAAAATAAGGGTGTCGTCCAGGTACCGCCCATAAAAAGAACAGTAGGACATCCATTCAGATGTAAATACTTGTGACAATTCCCATTGGGTCAGGACAGTACTGGCAAAAATTGGTGCACAGGCTGCCCCCATCGCTACACCAGATTTTTGTTTAAAAAGATGTCCCTCAAAAGTCAGGAAACCGTTTTCCAGGACTAGTTCTATTAGAGTTCTAAGTGTAAGAATCGTGGTATGAGAAAATGTTGTGTGTTGACACAAAAAATAAAACAATTCAATGCCTTCCGAATGCGGAATGACATTGAATAAGTCTTTTATATCCATAGTTGTAAAGGTGATGTTGCTGCTAAAGAGTTCTTGCTTGATTTTTTTAAGACAGTCCCGTGAGTCTTTAATAATGTGAATAAATGGACTCAAACAGTTTTTTAACTTATGGTCTAAAAATTTAGTTATGCTAATAGTCTTTGACCCTTTGACATCTACTATGGGCCTTAGTGGGGGATGGGAGATGTCCTTATGGATTTTTGGGATCCCAAATATAGTTGGGATCCGGGGATGTTTCTGTATACAAAAATACAAATCTTCCTCGGATATCTGATTATTAAAGAATAAGTCTGTAAGGACCATATCCACATGACTGTACGCAATGTTTAGTTCATTGCGTGATATTTGTGCATATCCATGTCCAAGAAGATGTTCTAACATACAGTCAATGTACCTCTCTTGGTCCATGACAACCAAACCCCACCCCCCTTGTCTAGTTTCATAACTCTAATCTGCCAGTTATTAGAGATACTCTCAAGAAGGGTGGTCTCGTCCTCAGTTAAATTGGACAGTCTAATACTGTCTTTTTTCCTCCTTAAATCCCTGATGTCCTTCATACAGATACCCTGAAATAACTGTAAGGTGGGATAGAATGGAGAATTGTATATACTTAATTTTTTACATCCAGTAAACAAGTTACCAGTAATATAACTGTTCCCAATTTCACTCGTATTAACACTCAAGTTCAGTTTTCTAGTATAGAGCATAACATCTAAAAGGGTTTTTTCCATGTTGAATTTCTTATAAGGCACGGAATTTAACCCTTTCTGAAACACGTTCGCCCATTCTTTTGTAACTTCCACATTACTTAGATTGTAAATTTTAAAATCCTGATGGTTATTAAGTATAATAGAAATCCCACTGTTATCACTGTTTAAAACTTGTCTTATCTGGTCTGTTGCCAGTTCACCTGTCTCCCTCTCCCCGAATAGTTCTGGGGTGGATGATGATGGTCCCCTTGGTAACCTACACTGGATGGTCTCCTGTGGTTGTACCTTTGTTTTTGGATCCTCTCCAATCTCCTTAAGGGCTGACCTAAAGGGATGGGACCAGGGTGGTTGTCATCACTAAGTGGCAAGTCATCAGTTAGTTCATCAAAAACTTCATTGTTAACATTGGACTATGTCTGTGCATTGTTCTTATTAACACCAGAGGATAAAGGATAGGCAACACCTGCTTCATAGTCTTTAGCATCTCTATCTAGTTTTTACTCTTTTTTTATCTTAATTTTATCAACAATCTTATCAGTGTTGAAAAACACAACATTATATTCCTTATACATATTACAGAAATCCATGTCCTTTTTTAAAAAAGCATCTAGTTTGTTTACAGAATTTTGTAGTTCTTCAAATGTTTTGTCATTGTCCATTATCAAATGCTGCAGTAACTGACAGCCTTGTCGATTAAATAAGGTGACCAAGTCCTTATGCAGTTCTGAACCGTTCAAAGTACCATTTGGAAAGCGCCACTACTTTAGCCCTTTAGGGACTTGTTCTCTTTTCAAACATTCCCTAAAGTACTTGTTTTCTATTTGTAATTTTTTCATTGTTTAACTATTTTTTTCAGGATTTTGTAACATAGAGCTTACAGTACCTTGATTAGGGTTTCTAGTTTCCATGTGGTGAAACCCGTTCATATCTCTGTTAATCCACTTGGTTAAATTGAATCCGTTACTTGTACTTAACCGAAAATCACCATTATCCTGGTTCTGGCTCTGCGATAATGTAGTTCCGTTAAAAACGGAAGTTCCACGTTTTGCAGCCTCACAAGTGTTTGTAGTGCTGTTATTTCCTAGTTGTTTTGGGCTGCCTTGGCCGGGTGGTATATTAAAAAGGGAGTCCTGAGATGTAGTAGTCAATGTCAATGAACAGCGATTAAAATCGCCAGTTAAGCCGTCCAGCTTGTTTCCAAAGCCAACAAAATGGTTGTTAAAAATACCAATAAGTTCAGTAAGCCTGTTAATGGCCGAGGTTAATTCCTCGTGTGTATCTTTAGTACCCGATCCACTCTGTGTGCTAGAATCCATACCAATAAATCCACAAGAACACCAAGTAACAAGAAGCACAGTAGAATGAACAGGACACCAAACAGAATGAAATTTATGTAGCGCTTTCGTCAAATATTACAATTGACTTCTTCAGAAAACCTGACAGTCTGCAGGACCATCCTTTGTATACATCAAACAATTACTTCAATTAATCAATCAATAAAACACTAATAAATATTTAAAGAAATAGACTCCTGTGGAAGCATGGAGGTGTTTAGGTGAAATGACAGTGGAGTTTTTAACCAGATTGTTTAATGAAATCTTGGAAAGTGAGAGGATGCCTGAGGAATGGAGAAAAAGTGTTTTGGTACCGATTTTTAAGAATAAGGGTGATGTGCAGAGCTGTAGTAACTACAGAGGGATTAAATTGATCAGTCATGAAGTTATGGGAAAGAGTAGTGGAAGCTAGGTTGAGAAGGGACGTGATGATTAGTGATCAGCAGTATGGTTTCATGCTGGGAAAGAGCACTACAGATGCGATCTTTGCTCTGAGAATGTTGATGGAGAAGTACAGAGAATGTCAGAAGGAGTTGCATTGTGTTTTTGTAGACTTCGAGAAAGCATATGACAGGGTGCCTGGAGAGGAGTTGTGGTATTGTATGAGGAAGTCAGGAATGTCAGAAAAGTTTGTAAGAGTGGTACAGGATATGTACGAGGGTAGTGTGACAGCTGTGAGGTCTGCGGTGGGAGTGACGGATGCGTTTAAGGTGGAGGTGGGGTTACATCAAGGATCAGCTCTGAGCCCTTTCTTATTTGCAATGGTGATGGACAGGTTGACAGATGAGATCAGACAGGAGTCCCCGTGGACTATGATGTTTGCAGATGACATTGTGATCTGTAGTGAGAGTAGGGAAAAGGTGGAGGAGACCCTGGAGAGATGGAGATATGCTCTAGAGAGAAGAAGAATGAAGGTCAGCAGGACTAAGACAGAATATATGTGTGTGAATGAGAGGGAGGATAGAGGAATGGTGAGGATGCAAGGAGTAGAGGTGGTGAAGGTGGATGAGTTTAAATACTTAGGATCAATAGCTCAGAGTAACGGTGAGTGTGGAAGACAGGTGAAGAAGAGAGTACAGGCAGGATGTAGTGGGTGGAGAAGAGTGTCAGGAGTGATTTGTGACAGATGAGTACCTGTAAGAGTGAAAGGGAAGGTCTACAAGAGGGTAGTGAGACCAGCTATGTTATATGGGTTGAAGACAGTGGCATTGACAAAAAGGCAGGAGTTTGAGCTGGATGTGGCAGAATTAAATTTGTTAAGATTTGCACTGGGTGTGACGAGGGTGGACAGGATTAGGAATAAGTATATTAGAGGGTCAGCCCAGGTTGGAAGGTTTGGAGGCAAAGCCAGAGAGGCACTATTACGTTGGTATGGGCATGTGCTGAGGAGGGATGCTGAGTATATTGGGAAAAAGATGCTAAGGATGAAGCTACCAGGTAACAGGAAAAGAGGAAGGCCTAAGATAAGGTTTATGGATGTGGTGAGAGAGGACATGCAGGTAGTTGGTGTGACAGAGCAAGATGCAGAGGACAGGAAGAAATGGAAACGGGTGATCTGCTGTGGCGACCCCTAATGGGAACAGCCGAAAGAAGATGATGATGATTAGAGTTATGAAACCAGACAAGGGGGTGGGGTTTGGTTGTCATGGACCAAGAGAGGTACTTTGACTGTATGTTAGAACATCTTCTTGGAGATGGATATGCACAAATATCACACAATGAACTAAACATTGCATACAGTCGTGTGGATATGGTCCTTACAGACTTATTCTTTAATAATCAGATGTCCGAGGAAGATTTGTATTTTTGTATACAGAAACATCCCCGGATCCCAACCATATTTGGCATCCCAAAAATCCATAGGACATCTCCCATCCCTCACTAAGGCCCATAGTAGATGCCAAAGGGTCAAAGACTATTAGCACAGCTAAATTTTTGGACCATAAGTTAAAAAACTGTTTGAGTCCATTTATTCACATTATTAAAGACTCATGGGACTGTCTTAAAAAAATCAAGCAAGAACTCTTTAGCAGCAACATCATCTTTACAACTATGGATATAAAAGACTTATTCAATGTCATTCCGCATTCGGAAGGCACTGAATTGTTTTATGATTTTTTGTGTCAACACACAACATTTTCTCATTCCACGATTCTTACACTTAGAACTCTAATGGAACTAGTCCTGGAAAACAGTTTCCTGATTTTCGAGGGGCATCTTTTTAAACAAAAATCTGGTATAGCGATGGGGGAAGCCTGTGCAACAATTTTTGCCAGTATTGTCCTGACCCAATGGGAATTGTCACAAGTATTTACATCTGAATGGATGTCCTACTCTTCTTTTTATGGGCGGTACCTGGACGACATCCTTATTTTCTGGAAGGGGGATCAGGAGCAGTTGTCTGAATTCTTGCTGTTTCTTAACTCCAGCACTACCTTCTTGAAGTTTACTATGGTGACCCACCCTGAATCCATCAGTTATTTGGATATACATTTCTAAAGATTCGGTGAATAACCAGTTTTATTCATATATTTTCAGGAAACCAACCTGCTCGAACACCCGTCTCCATTTCGAGAGCAGGCATCCCCTTCATGAAAAAAGATCATTAATTAAAGGACAAGGGGTAAGATTGGCCCGCATGATCAGTAGAATGGATGATTTTTATAAGGAAAGGGAGGTTTTATTGAGTATGTCGGTCAACAGGGGGTACCCTGAAGATTTTGTGAAATCACTACTTGATGAAGTAACCAAAAAGAGAGTGGATGGTCACTTCTATCCTTTGTTAGGCTTGGACATCTCCAGACTTTGTGCACCTATAGATAGTAAGGTTCTGACAACTGCACCATTTAAACATGGTCTTATTCTCACCTATAATCCACAATTCCCATTGATACGAGACATATTGGTCAGAAATTGGTTTATTCTCAGGAGTGATGAGACCATAGGGGGGAAGGTGGGTGACACCCCTGTCATAGTTTATAAAAAGGATTCCAGTTTCAAGAACTTTTTGGAGTCCAAGAGTAAGAATACAAAACCTGGTATTGGAAAAATGACCAAATGTGGGCATTGCACCCGATGCAAATATATACTAGAGAGTGACAGAGTTTTTATTGAAGGTTTTGGATGGGTGAGATTCAACCAGAATTGTAATTGTGTAAGCAAACAGGTGGTATATGCAACCATATGCCAGATGTGTCCCGGGTTTTATATTGGCAAGACTAAAAACGCATTCAGGACACGTGTTTATCAGCGTATTTATGACATAACCAAAGACAACATAAAAAACGCTTTGGCAAAGCATGTCAACACTTTTCCTAGTCATAGTTTCAAGTTTACTGTACTGGAAAGGGTGATAATGGATGAGGGGGAGGGGCCCACTGACGGGTTTCTTGAATACAAAGAACTAATGTGGCAACTTAGAGTTAATGCCACCACCAGTCCTGGCTTGAATTATATGGTGTCCCTCACTAGTTATTTAAAACTAAAGGCTGATTTTTTTATTTTAACTGTGATTTTTTTATTACCTGGGTTCAGGTTTTATATTCAAAACATGCATTCTTGTAGTGCAAACATGAACTGGTTATTTTAACTTGGAATGAAATAATTTTATAAGGCAAGGGAGTCTATTTCTTTAAATATTTATTAGTGTTTTATTGATTGATTAATTGGTGAAGTAATTGTTTGATGTATATAAAGGATGGTCCTGCAGACTGTCAGGTTTTCTGAAGAAGTCAATTGTAATATTTGACGAAAGCACTAAATAAATTTCATTCTATTTGATGTCCTGTTCATTCTACTGTGCTTCTTGTTACTTGGTGTTCTTGTGGATTTATCTTTTCATGAATTACTTATCCAGTCTCTCTTCCCAATCTTTTTAAGCTCCTCTGATTGATTCTTATAATTATCATGCAATGCTGTATGTGTATGTTTTATCTTCTTTTTAGTCTGTTCCCACATATCCTTAGCTGCCACAAGAGCGTCATTTCTAATCCACACTCCTGAGTACTTAATTTTATCATGTCCCCATAAATACAGATATTGTTGGACCAGTTCATGTATGGGTACATAATTTACCACTATTGCTTTTGTTTTAGATTCATTAATTTTGTACCCCGAGAAGATCTGAAACGGCCTTAAATTGTTCAACAACACTGTAATGTCCCTTTCTGGTTTTGTGATGTATAAAATATCATCTGCAAATAGAGCCAATTTTTCCTGATGACCATACCAGTTATATCCTTGAATTTCTGAGTCCCTTATTTTCTTTGCCAGTTGTTCTAAATATGATGCAAACAACAAAGGGGAAAATGGACAACCCTGCCTGGTTCTTCTGCTCAAGCTGAAGTTGTCAGAGAGGACCCCACCTCTTTAGTTTTTGCATCTGATCCCTCCTATATACTCCTAATCAGCCTTGTAATTTTATCAGGGAAAGCAAATGCTTCCATTGCCCTCCTCATGAAGTCCCAGTCTACTCTGTCAAATCCTCTCTCTGCATCAAGACCCATCAATAACAGTGGTATTTTCTTACATTCTGCTTCCCTCCGGATCATCAGTTTTCTGTTAATATTGTCATATGTTTGCCTCTCCTCCACAGAACCACACTGATCCATAAGTATCAATTTTCGTATCACTTTTGCCATTATTTTAGCCATTATAGACATAAACACTTTATAATCATGGTTCAGTATTGAAATGGGCCTTTATGAAGCTGGATTCGATGGATCTGTACCCTTTTTAGGTATAAGAGTTACCACTGCCTTCTTCCAGGATGCTGGTACTTCTTTTAAAATACTGTTAAACAAAACCAAACTTCCACAGGAGTACAATCTGTTCCTGTGGACTTTCCTGTAGATGGGTTACACATCACCATTTTTATCTCCTCTCTTCCTTTCCTATTAGTAATTGAGCCTCATCTACCCCTAACATTGGCATATTTAATTCTTCCATAAACATTTCCATTTGTAATTTTTCTTGATTTCCATATTTTTTTTGCTTTATAAAGTTTCTGAAATATTTCTAATACTTCTACTTGATCTCTTGTTACTGTATCTTCCTTGTTATTGGCTTCCTAAGCTTGGTGACAGCCCTTTCCACTTTCTGTTGCCTGAATTGTTGTGTTAAAAGTTTTTGTGCTCTAGAATTATTATCAAAAGGTTGCTTAACAGCAATCTTTGTAAACTTGTGCATATTGTCCAGGTAATCCCTTATTTTCTGTTTGGCATTATGCAGTTGCTCCTTTTCTTGTTCTGAGAGATTCTTCCTATTTCGCAATGCTTTAACATTTGTCTTGTTACTTCTTAACCATATCTCCCTTCCCTTTAATTCCACCCTAGTTTTAAACTCCACTTTAATTTGATCCCACTCCGTAGATGTATTTTCAGAAGAAATTTCTATCTTCTGTAGTAGATTCAGAATAATCTCTTTTCCTTAAATTCCTCTCTTTTCAGCCAATAGATGGGAAAGTGCCAGTGTCTTATTTTTATTTCATTATCTTACTTTTTTATTTTAGTTATTATTGACGCATGATCTGAAATAGTTATTGGTGGGTTTCAAGACCTTCAATTGAATGCACATGTTCCTGTGAAATATAAATTATTTCTAGCCTAGCCCAGTTGTTGTATCTTGGAGAATAATATGTAAATTCACTCCGAACTCCTAGTACTGAATTCACATCTTCCATGCGAAGCATTTTCATAAATTTCTTCAAAAGTATACCCTCCTTTGTTATATTTTCCCTTCTAGGTCCCCCAGACACATCTTCACTGTTGCAAACCAAATTCCAGTCTCCATCTGTAAGTAATATTCCTTACTGAAAGCTGATTATTTCTCCCAGAACTTTCTTAAGCTCCATTGTAGTAGTTTTAGGTGGAATGTAAATGCATGCCAGTGTAGTCCTCCTCCCTTGCCTGTAGTCCCTTAGTACTGTATATCTTCCATTATTACATTTTCCCCCCTCTTCTGTCACTATTGGAGCTCCTTTTGTAATTAATATAAGTACTTCTCTTTTCCTTTGCCCCAGATATTCTGCTGAATAACCACCCTGAAGATCTTTCTTTATCAAATTCACGTGTTCATTTCTTTCCAGGCATGTCTCCTGTAGCATAGCTATTTGCACTGTACATTTTTTAATATAGTTCACTACTCTTTCTTTTTGAAAGACATTACAGAAAGCATCATTTTCTTATATAGTTATTACCATGTTTCATGTATAACTGATTTTTTGTTAAAATGGCTACTTCCAACTTTTATGTTATATACATACACTGTTCGACAGGTTGGTCTTTTATGGAGTTGTTTCTTGTAATATGTGTTTGAGCCTGTGCCACATCTTATATAATGTTTTGTTTTTTGAAAGCCCTCAAACAGAACAAACAACCCCCTAAAACATATCAACTTAATAACAACACATAAAACTATGTGCATCTTCAAATATTGAAGTTTTTGCTTCCTAATAAGAACAAAAGTTCTAAATTGACAGCCACACAAACAGGCTAGAGTTAACTAAAGAGAAATGTTATTCATGCTAAGACGCATGGTACAGCCTGTGCTATTAGTAAGTGCTGTTTGATTGTGTCTGTCTTTATAGCTCTGCCAGCTTAGAAAACACTTGAATGCTTTCAGTAAACACTTTCTCCAAGCCATTTGTCTTTATCAAATTGTCCTGTAGTGACATGCAAACCAGACATAAACTTGCTAATATTCTTTTTTATTTACATGCTTTGTAATAAACTTGTTACTGGATAATGTCTAGGGTCTTAACCCAGTAATTTCTTTATGCAAGCATGGGAAAAGCCACACTTTCTTTTGTCATACTCTGTTAACCAAACCTTTCCTCTCTCACCCCCTTCTTTTTTTCTTTCATTGTAGTGTCCACATTTCTTAAAACTGAACAAAGGAAAAGGGATAAGAAGGGATAAAAAGAAAAAAAATGCACCTCTTTATATTAGTATCCCCATTACATTAAAAAAAAAAAACTAAGAAAACTTTACTTTGTCTAATTGACTTTGTCTTACCAGTAAAGCACTCACAGCTGGAAAAAACCCTGATTGTTTTTAGAAAACATTACGTCCTAGCCAATTTCTCTTTTCTTTTCCCTCAGGCAATCCCTTTCCATCAGACTGTCTCCAGTTTCTCTCTATCAGATTGTTTCCATGGAAACATGAATACCAGCTGCAGAAGTGCCACTAAGTATACATGCATTTGCTAGGGAAAAAAGCCTCATAATACTCAGTATTCTTTTTCATTTACTTGCTCTCTCTCTCTTTTAAAACTAATCAATCTAAGGTCCTTAATCCAGTCATTTCCCCATGCAAGAATAAGAAAAAGCACACTAATTTTAACTTTGTCATGCCTTTTTAACTGGGCATTTTTTTTTTCATTGTGTTGCATATCTTTCTCAAAACTGTACAAAAGAAAGAGAAAAGAGGGATGAAAAAGAAAAACAACAGCACCTGTTTGCAGTCCCCATTACACTTAAAAATAGCATGCAAAGAAAACCATACACCACAAATACAGTACTATTAAGAAAAGAAAATGTTTTCTCTACTTATAGGTAGCTTTCTCCCCTCTCTTCCCCTCCCCAAAGCATTTTTCTGAACATTAATGACATGAAGTAGGGCATATATTTGAGTCCCCCCACAAATCCAGCAAATTTTGAAGAAGTCTAATATTTCCATATTTTCTTGTTCTGTCATATTTCATAAATATAAATATTGCATTGTACTCCCACATTGTTACTGGTTTTATTATTGTTCTTCTCTATTGCCCATATGCTGTCTCTGCTTCATTTCCAATGTACTCTCAATTCTAGTCAACTATCTTGCACTCTTACTTCTCTCCAACATTTTCCAATGAAGTACTGGAAAAGGTTTCAGAGGTACAGTCTCTCTGTGGTCTTTATTACCAGAAAAACAATTTTATTTGTTTATTTGCAGTTTGTTCACCAGGAAAGTCCATTGGGCCAAAATGAGCCCGTTTTCAATGGAGACCTGGGGAGAAAAGCTCCATATACAATTACTCTCTACTCATCCCTCATTGGACCCATTATAGAGTACAATGCCCCGTTTGGCATGTACCTCGCAGGACATCTGCAACAACTGGAAAGGCCACAGAAATACCTCACTAGGAGGATTACTGGCCTCAAACAGTTGCCACATGCAGACCATCTCAAAAAACTCCAGCTCTACTCCGTCACATATCGCCTACTCAGAGGCGACCTCTGCCTAACATACAAAGCCATGTCTGACCCAGATCTGATGGACATGCTTCACTTAAAGAAATCCCAATCCCTCCGAGCCACATGCTCCAGTGACCTAAACCTTGTCACCACAATAAACAGAATATGCTGGAGGGACAGATTCTTGTCGAAGAGACTTCTCATGTTCTGGAACAGGCTACCCATTCATGTCAAACAAAGCTTCTCATTAGCCCTCTTTAAGAGAAATATTGATAATTGGATGGGAAACAGGAAATTCACCCTGAGGATCACTGTTGTGGTGCTGCTCGACAGGGGCACAGGAAAATAATTTTCTTGGGTGGCGAAAGCCAGGGAGCCTCATTTGGCTAGGCTTATATAGGCCCTAGGGCCGATAGCCTAGTACATATCTATGAACCTATTACAAAGCTAATATCAACAAAGTTAAGTACAATACAATTTTCAAAACTACTAAAAACACAGTAATATAGAAGACAGAATAATAACATTTGAGCAAGGTGTTGTAACAAAGTATTGAATGAATATTTTGGAGTACATAAGTATAATTTGGAGTGCAGGCACTTATGCACTCAAAGTTTCACGAGGTGCGAGGTAGGAAGAATTAGAGCAAGAGAGTAGAACAGTGAAAGTTGAATAGGCTGAGTTATGAGAAAGCAAAAAAGGGAGAGGAAATGAAATGAAGGGACTCACTAGATTGGGTTTTGAGAAAGGCGAAAAAAGGATGGGGGAGCAGAAATGATATAGAAGGAGTCAGGTGGGCTGAGAGCATGAGCATTTCCAGTGAGAAGAGAGATGGGAATGGAGCATGGTCTTGAAGGTGAAGTGGTTTTGGGTGATTCAAATGTGGGGAGAATCTCCTTCTATTTCATAGCTCACTTTTTGGTGGACAAACTTTTGTATTTCCTCCTTAGCATGGACTTCATCAAAAAATGATTTTGTCCCTCCAGAGAAAGAATACCTTGAAGACAGCTTGATACAGCAGTTTGAATCTCACACCTGTGTCTCCACATTCCCTGAATAGTGGAATGAATTTACTCCTCTTTTTGCCTGGTATGCAGTGAGTAATCATTCTCCACAAACACTGCTCTCTCCCTTCTGCCTGGTGTACAATGAGTAATCATTCTCCACAAACACTGCTCTCTCCCTTCTGCCTGGTTGCAATGAGTAATCATTCTCCACAAACACTGCTCTCTCCCTTCTGCCTGGTGTGCAATGATTAATCATTCTCCACAAACACTGCTCTCTCCCTTCTGCCTGGTGTGCAGTAATTAATCATTCTCCACAAACACTGCTCTCTCCCTTCTGCCTGGTGTACAGTGAGTAATAATTCTCCACAAACACTGCTCTCTCCCTTCTGCCTGGTGTACAATGAGTAATCATTCTCCACAAACACTGCTCTCTCCCTTCTGCCTGGTGTACATTGAGTAATCATTCTCCACAAACACTGCTCTCTCCCTTCTGCCTGGTTGCAATGAGTAATCATTCTCCACAAACACTGCTCTCTCCCTTCTGCCTGGTGTGCAGTAATTAATCATTCTCCACAACCACTGCTCTCTCCCTTCTGCCTGGTGTACAGTGAGTAATAATTCTCCACAAACACTGCTCTCTCCCTTCTGCCTGGTGTACAATGAGTAATCATTCTTCACAAACACTGCTCTCTCCCTTCTGCCTGGTGTACAATGAGTAATCATTCTCCACAAACACTGCTCTCTCCCTTCTGCCTGGTGTACAATGAGTAATCATTCTCCACAAACACTGCTCTCTCCCTTCTGCCTGGAGTACGAGTAATAATTCTCCACAAACACTGCTCTCTCCCTTCTGCCTGGTTATGAGTAATCATTCTCCACAAACACTGATTTCTCCCTTCTGCCTGGTGTACAGTGAGTAATCATTCTCCACAAACACTGATTTCTCCCTTCTGCCTGGTGTACAATGAGTAATCATTCTCCACAAACACTGCTCTCTCCCTTCTGCCTGGTTACAATGAGTAAGCATTCTCCACAAACACTGATTTCTCCCTTCTGCCTGGTGTGCAATGAGTAATCATTCTCCACAAACACTGCTCTCTCCCTTCTGCCTGGAGTACAACGAGTAATCATTCTCCACAAACACTGCTCTCTCCCTTCTGCCTGGTTACAATGAGTAATCATTCTCCACAAACACTGCTCTCTCCCTTCTGCCTGGTGTACAATGAGTAATCATTCTCCACAAACACTGCTCTCTCCCTTCTGCCTGGTGTACAATGAGTAATCATTCTCCACAAACACTGCTCTCTCCCTTCTGCCCTGGTGTAGAGTGAGTAATCATTCTCCACAAACACTGATTTCTCCCTTCTGCCCTGGTGTACAGTGAGTAATCATTCTCCACAAACACTGCTCTCTCCCTTCTGCCTGGTTACAATGAGTAATCATTCTCCACAAACACTGATTTCTCCCTTCTGCCTGGTGTACAGTGAGTAATCATTCTGCACAAACACTGCTCTCTCCCATCTTCCTGTTGTGCAGTGAGTAATCATTCTGCACAAACACTGCTCTCTCCCTTCTGCCTGGTGTGCAGTGAGTAATCATTCTGCACAAACACTGCTCTCTCCCTTCTGCCTGGTGTGCAATGAGTAATCATTCTCCACAAACACTGCTCTCTCCCTTCTGCCTGGTGTGCAATGATTAATCATTCTCCACAAAAACTGCTCTCTCCCTTCTGCCTGGTGTACAATGAGTAATCATTCTCCACAAACACTGCTCTCTCCCTTCTGCCTGGTGTACAGTGAGTAATCATCCACAAACACTGCTCTCTCCCTTCTGCCTGGTGTACAATGAGTAATCATTCTCCACAAACACTGCTCTCTCCCTTCTGCCTGGTGTACAATGAGTAATCATTCTCCACAAACACTGCTCTCTCCCTTCTGCCTGGTGTGCAATGAGTAATCATTCTCCACAAACACTGCTCTCTCCCTTCTGCCTGGAGTACAATGAGTAATCATTCTCCACAAACACTGCTCTCTCTCTTCTGCCTGGAGTACAATGAGTAATCATTCTCCACAAACACTGCTCTTTCCCTTCTGCCTGTTGTGCAGTGAGTAATCATTTTGCACAAACACTGCTCTCTCCCTTCTGCCTGGTGTGCAATGAGTAATCATTCTCCACAAACACTGCTCTCTCCTTTCTGCCTGGAGTACAACGAGTAATCATTCTCCACAAACACTGCTCTGTCCCTTCTGCCTGGTTACAATGAGTAATCATTCTCCACAAACACTGATTTCTCCCTTCTGCCTGGTGTACAGTGAGTAATCATCCTCCACAAACACTGCTCTCTCCCTTCTTCCTGTTGTGCAGTGAGTAATCATTCTGCACAAACACTGCTCTCTCCCTTCTGCCTGGTGTGCAATGAGTAATCATTCTCCACAAACACTGCTCTCTCCCTTCTGCCTGGTGTACAGTGAGTAATCATTCTCCGCAAACACTGCTCTCTCCCTTCTGCCTGTTGTGCAGTGAGTAATCATTCTGCAGAAACACTACTCTCTCTCTTCTGCTTGGTGTGCAGTGAGTAATCATTCTCCACAAACACTGCTCTCTCCCTTCTGCCTGGAGTACAGTGAGTAATCATTCTCCACAAACACTGCTCTCTCCCTTCTGCCTGGTGTGCAATGAGTAATCGTTCTGCACAAACACTGCTCTCTCCCTTCTGCCTGGTGTACAACAAGCAATCATTCTCCACAAACACTGCTCTCTCCCTTTTTCCACAGTTTTGTCAGAGTCAACTCCTTCTGCAGCTAGGATTGCATCTTTATTGTTAAAGGTCTAGGTTACTTTCTTATAGCTAGGTTTGGAACATACACACGATTTACCCTTTCAACTAACAACTCCTGCTGTGAAATACCAGTCCAGTTGCTTATTTGTTTTTTCATAACATTCATGTTCCGTCCAGCTTCTCTGGTTTAGCTGAAAATCTCAGGCTTTCCCTACGTGCCATGTTCTCTAATTCTATTATTTTTTGAAACATCTCTTCCTGAGCAGTCTCATATTCAGCCAGTCTTTTCTTTATTTCGACCTCTAATTTTTGCACCTTATCATTTCATCTGAATATGTTTAAAGCTTCTTCCATTTTTTTCCAGCCTTTAGTTGTTTGTGTTGATGTACTCCATAAGTGTTTTGTTTGTTTTAACCAGGTCTGTATGCACTTGTCTTATGTCATCCTGTAGGTTATTGGAAGTCATGTCTGAAGGTTGTATTGCTTTTTGCTGAACAGCTGCAGAACCCTCACCAGTCAGTATTTCTTCCTCACTGTTTTGTAAATTATTTTTTTCCAGGTCTTCTGTATTTCTTTATTCCTGGCATGCAAGCAGTGCACTTACTAGCCAGTTACTGAAATTTACCCATAAACACTAGTCTACTGGCCTCTGCTGAGTTCTTTTTTTCACACTGGGAGAGCTGGAAACAAGCTGTTACTCAGTGTACAGCCATCTTGGAAGTCACCAAGTGCCTGGAATTTGTGGTTAAAAAAGTAAACTTCCACTTGAGTTGAATTCTGTAAGAAAACAGTGTGCCCATGAAGGTTTCCAAAAGGAGTTGTCACCCTAGACGCAGAGATGGCACTCCTAATCAAAAGTTCTTCATTTCTCCCTTTAGGAGTCAGCCAGGGAGTCCCTGAAGGCTTGCCAAATTGTCTCAGTTGTCTCACTGTAGAGGCAGAAAACCAAAGAAACCGTGTTGGGTAAAACCTTGGTGCAGAAATAAATCCAAATGAAAGGTAAAAAGTAAAAAATGCACCAAGATAACACACAGCAAACGTTTAATCCTTTAAAGGCTAGACATCTCAAGCATTAAGATTAGCTAAGTTCTTTCAAAATTAGTCTAATGTATTTAACTATTAGTTTCCAAGTATTCTATTTAACTTTTTCCTGCCTAGTATTTTTCCATGTTTTATAATGATTTTATAAGTTTTATAAGTGCTTTCTCATGTATAGTATTTGATTCCTTCTTGTACAATGTTTTTAAGCAATGTTTTTAAGCAATGCTTTTTTTAGTTTGAGCATGAGGCTTAATTGTTTTTCACTGCTACTTAATCATTGTGTGATTTTTATTGATTAATTGGCATTTTAGAATCTCTATTTAAACCTGTGCATTTTTTACTGTGGTGTCTGATGAAGCAACTTCGGTTGTGAAAGCGCTTACCACTTTGTACTTTGCTGTGATTAAACGTTTGCTGTGTGTTATCTTGGTGCATTTTTTACTTTTCACTGTAGAGGCAGTCAGGAAGAGACTTGCCCAGTTGTCTTACTCTAGAGGCAGTCAGGAAGTGCTACTTTGTTGTTTGGCAGGCCATCACTCAACACGGTTGCATTAGGTAATAGTCAAAGGCTGTGCCATTCCCTTTCATTTCCTTCTCAGGCGATGTTCTCTTCTCTTTGCCGACATCCCACTCTGGCAGGTCAGTTGCCAAATCAGAGGTTGTAAAACTTTCATGAAAATGAGCAGGCCAAGAAACTCCACCAGACTGTATTGGGTTTAGGTACTATTCAATGTTTTTTTTGTATTACAAGAAGGTAAAGCTTCTCAGACCAGCGCTGGATCTCAGCTGGTTAAAGAAATTCATGTAAAAGGTAAACAGATGGTGACGATGCACTTTATCCTTTCGTGTTTAAGAGAAGGTTGACCTGCTTTTTGGACCTCCACAATGCCTACTTGCATATCAGGATAGCCAAGGAGTCCAGGAGGTTTCTCACTTCAGGATGGTAGCCAGTCACTTCCAATTCAAGCCACTTTGTGTCATTTTAACATGCTCTTGCAGCAGTTCATGCCGCCAAGCCACTTTGTATCATTTTAAAATGCTCTTGCAGCAGTTCATGCCGCCAAGCCACTTTGTATCATTTTAACATGCTCTTGCAGCAGTTCATGCCGCCAAGCCACTTTGTATCATTTTAACATGCTCTTGCAGCAGTTCATGCCGCCAAGCCAGTTTGTATCATTTTAACATGCTCTTGTAACAGTTCATGCCGCCAAGTCACTTTGTATCATTTTAACATGCTCTTGCAGCAGTTCATGCCGCCAAGCCACTTTGTATCATTTTAACATGCTCTTGCAGCAGTTCATGCCGCCAAGCCACTTTGTATCATTTTAACATGCTCTTGCAGCACTTCATGCCGCCAAGCCACTTTGCATCATTTTAACATGCTCTTGCAGCAGTTCATGCCGCCAAGCCACTTTGTATCATTTTAACATGCTCTTGCAGCATTTCATGCCGCCAAGTCACTTTGTATCATTTTACCATGCTCTTGCAGCAGTTCATGCCGCCAAGCCACTTTGTATCATTTTAACATGCTCTTGCAGCAGTTCCTGCCGCCCAGCCACTTTGTATCATTTTAACATGCTCTTGCAGCAATTCATGCCGCCAAGCCACTTTGTATCATTTTAACACGCTCTTGCAGCAGTTCATTCCGCCAAGCCACTTTGTATCATTTTAACGTACTCTTGCAGCAGTTCATGCCACCAAGCCACTTTGTAGTGGTCCACATGGGGGAGCAGTTCAGCAGTGATATAGACTGAAATGTGTACATGGATGCACAGCTTTCATTCAGTGACACACACACAAATAACTTTCATTTCTCATATTTCTTTATTGTGAATAGTTACTGCAAGCAGAAATGAACTGAAACTCTACCCACATTCTGGGAAATAGTGATGCTTTATGGGTGCTTTTAAGATTCCATGACTTTGTAGTTTTTCATACACTTGTATGGCAGTATCAGTTCAAAGTAGAAATGAATAGAAAAGGACTTTAAATTTTAAATATTATAATGTAGTTTTTTTTAAATGACATTTTATTGCTTTGGTACAAGTTATATGTGTAATTGTAATCCTTTCAGATATACAGCAGCTTGAAAGCCATCTGAACAGCAAAACACTACAACAACAGGAGGCACGTGATCCTCTTGTTGGTCAGCTCCAGCATTTAGTCGACTCTTTCCAGAGCACGGTAGACCAGTTGACTTCTACCTTGCTCAGCAGCATTCGTTCAGATGTTCAGCATCAACTGCACATTGTTGTGGGAAGGTGAGTTAAAACAAGTATTTATTTTTTTTCTTTTCTAGGTTAGTTCCTTTAAGCATGTTGTTCATTTTCTTGGAGACCCAGCGTTGTTTTCTTAGTGTTAATTGGAATTTCAAGGCGTCTTAGTCTTGTGAATATCAATGCCCTGCCGATACCCACCGTCAGGCTGTATCCTCTTCTTCAAGGAGGGTTAAACCAGTTAGTCGCAAAGTAAATTTGAGGGTGTCTATCCAGTCATCCAGCTTTGTTTGAAAGATGCTGATGTATTACAGTGCTTAACCTGTAGTGTTAGCTTGTTTCAAAGAACGGGAATGCTGTGCATAATGAATTATCTGTTCATCACATGCTTTTTTATCTGCTGGTGGAAAGTTAGGTGCTAAGTTTGTGAGCTTATTAAGCTGTTAGATATAGGAAATCATGGACAGCTGTCTGATAGTGTGGAAAGCATAAGTTGCCCCTTGAGAGTTCTGTAAGATGCAGAATAAAGAAGATAGAGCTTCTACCCTCTCTTGGTAGCTCATGGTCTTTAAACCTGAAAACCTCTTAGCGATGAACCTCTGGTATTTGTCAGTTTGTTTGATGTGTCAAGTGAGGTGCATCCCAAAGGGAACACTGTCCTGCATAATTGCTCTGATTACTGCTGAATATAAGGAAAGAATTACATCTTTATATCTGGGTGATATACCTTGGCTATTAATTGTGCCAAGTAGAAGGATATTCTGACAGCAATTGCCTCATAGTGCTCAAAAGAGAGAGATCGGTCAACCCAGGTCACTAACTACATTTTCATTTAGGAGTGGAGTACTGCAACTGTGGTCCCACTTCACAAAGGCGGTGCCTCCACCGACCCTGGAAATTACCGGCCCATTAGCTTGACAAGCCTTATCTGCAAAGCCATGGAGAGGATCATAATGGACCTCATAAATAAAGACATAGGGAATTTGCAGACTTTGGATCCAACCCAGTTTGGCTTTGTCAAAGGCAGATCATGCCTTTTAAACTTGGTTGACTTTTTCGAAACAGTCACCAAAGCCATTGATGAGGGAAAGGCAGTCCATACAGCCTACCTCGATCTGGCGAAGGCCTTTGATACAATACCCCACTCGGGTATCATTGAAAAACTCATCAGCTTAAATATTAACCCATACATCACAAGATGGGTTGCAAACTGGCTGAGTGACAGAACCCACAGGGTCAGAGTTGCTGGCGCCATGTCAGACTCAAAGCCTGTCACTAGTGGTGTCCCACAGGGCTCAGTCCTAGGCCCACTCTTGTTTGGCATCTACTTCTCCGAAGTACAAGCAAACACAGGAGGGTTATGGCTGACAAAGTTTGCAGATGACTGCAAACTGGGTGCCATAGTAGAAAACACATCTGACACAGATATCCTTCAGAAGGGTCTCACAGAAACGGATAACTGGTGCCAGAGCCATGGCCTAAAGTTAAATGCCAAAAAATGCATAGTCATACCCTTCGGAAAAAACAAGGTTACCCTTAGCTACCAAATAGGTGGCAATCCACTGAGCACAGAAGAAGTTATCAGGGACCTGGGGACCCAGGTTGATAGTAGTCTGTCATTCGACACCCATGTAGCTAAAGTAGTTAGGAAGACCTTCTACATTGCCCACCTTATCATGAAGGGATTCTCATCTAGATCAAGGGAGGTCATTGTCTCCTCTACTCATCACTCATCAGACCAATGATTGAGTACAATGCCCCATTCGAATGTATCTGACCCGACACTTGCAGCAGCTGGAGAGGCCACAAAAGTTCCTCACCAAAAGGATAAAGGGTCTCAAAAATCTGTCCTATGCTGCCCGACTGAAAGAACTCCAGCTCTATTCAGTCGCTACCGCTTGCTCAGAGGTGACCTTTGCCTAACATACAAGGCCATGTCAAACCCAGATTTGATGAATATGCTTCACCTCAAAAATCTAGATCCATCAGAGCCACAAGGGTGGGAGACTTAAACCTCGACACGGCTATTAATAGGACGTGCTGGAGGGATAGATTCATCACCCAAAGACTCCCTATGCTGTGGAACAAAATCCCGGTATATGTGAGGCAGAGCACCTCGCTGGCCTTGTTCAAGAGAAATCTTGACCAGTGGATGGGAGATCGCAGATATACCCCAGGGATTACCTCAGTGTCACTGCTCGACAGAGGCACAGCAAAATAATGGGTATAGTTCCCCATACTAAAGGGGTGGCGTAAGCCACAAAACTATGGGCTAGGCTTGTAAATGCCCTTGGGCAGATAGCCTAGTATGAACCTATGAACCTATATATGTTGTGCATTGAGGGTAGGGGTTGTTTGCCATATGAAATGATACTACACTTTGTGTATAATTTGAGTCCATTTGTAGATTGCAGTCTTCTTCGTAGTTAGTTAAGAAGTTCTGGCTTTCAGCTTGGCGATTAGAGAAATAAATACTGTAAAGGAGAAGTCCCAGTTCAGAGCACTGGGAGAACTCCTTTGGTTACTTGTTTTACTTTTATGTGATGCACCTACCTAACATATTTTGTGGATTCTTTCTTTTAGCCAGTTTGTTATCCCTCTCTACCTCATATTAATGTATGTTTAAAGCACTTAGCTTGCTTACAATGCTTGTGTGGGTTATGGTATCAGACACTTTGGTTAGGTACAGGGGCACTGTGGGATTAGCATGACCAGTGGCAAAACTCTGGGTGACTCTCAAAGAATCTAACTAAATTTAATAGGCAAGATCTCCAGTTGCTGAAGGTCTTTCCTAATGAGATTTTTGATATCTTAACTGATGAGATTGGCTATGATTCATTCCGATGTTCTTCATTCCACATTGCTGCAGTCCTAACTATTCGGTAGTCCGCTGTCCAGTCGGCCCGAATACCAAAGTATATGGCTGACGTCGGTCACGGCGCATTAGACTGACGTCAGTACGTCAGGGTACTAATGCGCATGACCGACATCATATCCTCCGTCTTTTTTGCCGCATGGTCCGATGCAGAAGCAATTTTGCGAGTGCAGGTTGGCGTTCTGAAAGTTTCTGAAGTCAGAGTTTCAGACCGAATGAAAGTTGGCTAAGTACGCCATTGGGGAATATTATGGTTTTTCTTGCCTCAGTATTTAACCGGATGTCAGAAAAGTGAATAACTGTATTTCTTGTGGGAAACAGATACCTCATAGGGATTACCATACTTTGTGTATACCTTGTTTAGGGCCTGAGCACGACGTTGTTGGATGCCGCTCTTGTGCTAGATTTAACAAACGCACTATTAAGAGAAGGTTAGACTGTGCCAGGTTAGTGTTTGGGAAGCGTTGTAATTATAAAATGCCGCCGGATGCTCCGGCCCGCTTCAGCCAAGAAGCGCAAGGATAAAGCAGCGGCCTAGGGGAAGAACCGACAGTCCCGGACGCCGGTTCTTTAGAAGGCTCAGTGGAGCCGGAGGTACTGCCAGGAGTTTCTTTGGAGTCTCAGGGAGAAACTTTATTGTTGCAGGATGTGTCCTCTCAGGAGGTAGGCCAGGCTGAAGGGGCTTCTCAGGTGGCTGTTCTTCCCTCTCTTCCTAAGGTGGTTAGGGCCTCGCCTTCTGTTGCCAAGGCTTCTTTAAGAGGCAGGCCTACTTTAGCTTCTGTGGGGTTTCTCCAAGTGTTTCAGGGTCTTTGCCTAAGAAGCATATGCTAAAAATGGCAGAGGATTTGATTACTATGATTAGAGGTTCTATGCCCCCTCCTGATAAGAGGCCTAGGATGGAACCTGAGTTTGAGAGTTTTGAGCAATGTTCGGAGGCTTCTGAGTCTTCTGCTGAGGACTTGCAGGAGTATCCTCCTTATTCTGATTCTGATATGGATGATTCTACTCCTTCAGCTTCGCCTCCTGAGGATTTTTCTTTTCAGAGACCCTGCATTCCATGAGGGAGCATTTTAAATGGGAAGGTCAAGATTTCTCTGATTCCAGGAAAAGGCTTAGAGAATTCTTGTTTTTACCCCAGCATAGGCCTTTAGCTATACCTCCTGTTCTGAATGTTGTAGAAGATGTTTTTGCAGAGGCTTCACTAAATCCTGATTCTTTGCCTCCTGCCCCAGTTAAACCGGATAGGTACTATAGGGTGCCTGAAGCCCATAAGTATCTTTTTAAGAGTCCTAGGGCGGACCCAGAAACTGTCTCTCAGGGGCCTAAAGGTGTGAAGGCTTCTGTGGTTAAAAATCCTGTTCCTCCTGATAAAGAGGCAAGGGCTTTGGATAGATGGGGAAAGAAAGTGTACACTTCTTCCACTTTAGCCATGAGGGCGTTGAATTGTCAGTTTCATATGTTAAAATATCAGAATTATCTCCTTTCGCAATTGAAGTCTAAGGTGGATGCTCTGGCTGAAGGTATTGAGTGTAAAGAGCTGCAGGATTTAGTTCATGTTTCTGAACAAGTGGGAAAGCATTCTTTGCAGTGTGGTTTTGATGCTGTGCAGGCCTCCTCGAGGGTGGCTGCCACTGGTTCTGTTCTTCGAGGCACGCCTGGTTGAGAGATCAGAACTTAGCTGAGCATGTTAAGACAAGGATTTTGGATGCTCCTTTACAGTCTGATGTGTTGTTTGGTTCGCCTGTGGAAGCAGTTTTAAAGAAAATGGAGGACAAGGCTAAGTCTATGCAAACTGTTAAGGATTTCTTGCAGGTGCAGCCTCCGAAGTTTAGTAGAAATTGGCCTACTAAGGGGTGGACTTATCCTGCTTATGATTCCTAGTCTAGGGGTAGGTCTAGACGTGGTAGGGGCAGAGCTCAAGGTTCTTTTAGGCCTAGGACAGGGAGTTCACCTGCTCAGACTTCTGGTGAGGGCAGGGGTCAGTCCTTTCGTAAGCAGACCCAATGACCTGCCTTTTCAGCTGCCAGTACATTCTCGCCTGGCGGCACCTCTAGGAGGAAGGCTGTCTCTTTTCAAAGAAAATTGGGATTTAATTACCCAAGACAAATGGGTTCTGGATATCATTCACCACGGTTACAGGTTTTATTTCCATACCTTGCCTCCTTTCAAAGGCATGCCAGACATTCCTCCTCTACAAAGAACAGTGGCTCACAAGCAAATTTCTCTGTTGCTCCAAATAGGAGCCATTCAGTCAGTTCCTGTGCCAGAAAGGGGCCTAGGATTTTATTCTCGCCTGTTCCTAGTACCAAAGAAGGGGAACACGTGGAGACCAATTTTGGATTTATCTATCCTCAACACTTATCTGGACATTCCAAAGTTCAAAATGTTGACGTTACAACAGCTTTTACCTCTGCTGGGCAAAGATCACTGGATGGTAACTTTAGATCTCAAGGAAGCTTACCTTCATGTGCCTATAAGACTAAGTTGCAGAAAGTATCTGCGTTTTCGAGCTGGAAATTCTCATTATCAGTTCTCTGCATTGCCCTTTGGCTTATCTACTGCGCCCAGAGTATTCACAAAGGTTCTGGCTCCAGTGATAGCTTACTTCAGGCTAAAAGGAATTCAAATCTATCCTTACTTGGACGACTGCCTGATTCTGGCTCAAGAAAAGGAAGACCTTCTACAGCATTTGGAATATGTCATAGCAGTGCTAAGATGCCTAGGGTATTCTGTGAACGAAATAAAGTCCAGTCTAGTACCCTCTCAAGACATGTGCTTTCTGGGTGTGAGACTGAATACAGCAGCCCAGATGGCCTTTCTAACCCCGGACAAACAAAAGAATCTTTCCAGTTACTTCCATCACTTATCTCTTCAGTCCGGGCTGACTGCAAGGACAGTCCTTCAAGCCTTAGGGTTCATGGCATCTTGTATTCTGGTGCTTCCCAATGCCAAACTGCATATGAGGAAGCTACAATGGTATCTCAAAAATCTATGGACACAGCACTGCCAGGATTTGGACACTGTCATTCAAATAATACCTTGCATTCAAAAGGAATTTTTGTGGTGGGCTCAGGAATGTCACCTAAACAAGGGACTCTCTGTGACCCGGCCAGAGGCAAGTCAGATTCTAACGACAGATGCCTCAGACATTGCTTGGGAGCTCATCTAGATGGAAAGTGGATACAAGACAAGTGGCCTGCCAGACTACAGCATCTACATATCAACATGAAAGAGATGTTAGCAGTCCAGTTTGCATTAATGGCTTTCAAGGAGTTACTTCTTCCAGGGCAGGTGTTGATTCTAACAGACAACACAACTGTCATGTGGTACATCAACAAACAAGGGGGAACACATTCTTACCCATTGTGCAGGCAAGCAATGATTTTATGGGAGACTGCGCTCAGCTTGCAACTAACTCTTCAGGCAAGGTTTCTGCCGAGCACAGAACTCCTTAGCAGATGTGTTAAGCAGACAAATCATGGATCCCCACGAGTGGAAACTGGATCTTCATGTATTTCAAAAATTGACAGTGTCATGGGGAACTCCAGACATAGATCTGTTCGCTTCTCCACTAAACCACCAGCTGCCAAAGTTTTGCACGAAGGATTTCATCACACAGCTTGGAAAGTGGATGCTCTTTCTTTCAGTTGGAAAAATCTTCATGTGTATGCTTTTCCACCTCTGCCTCTTCTCCCAAAGGTGCTTCTAAAGGTCAGACAAGACAAGCCAAGGATGATTTTAATAGCTCCAGATTGGCCTCCGCAGCACTGGTACCCATTACTGAGGAGTCTGGTAAGGAAGCCTCCATGGCCTTTACCCTTGATTCCACACCTATTGTCTCAGAGGGACGGTCATCTGCTCAATGTCAAGCTTCAAACTCTTCATCTAACAGCCTGGCATATTCTGTTTTGAAAGACAGCAGGTCTCAACTTCCTCAACAAGTTTTAAATGTGATTATGGAAGCCAGAAGACCTAGTACAAGGAAAGTGTACGCAGAAAAATGGAAGAGATTTTTATTTTGGACTGCAGCAAAGAATTTGGAGATTTCGGAGCCTAATTTGAGTGTGGCTCTTCAATATCTTACTGAGTTATTGGACAAAGGTTTGTCTTTCTCTTCCATTAAGATTCATGCTGCAGCAATTTCAGCTCACTATGATTGTGACCCACCATTGTTTTCACATCCTTTGTTCAAGCAATTTCTTAGAGGGGCAAAGAATATAAGACCCCACGTAGAGCTCCTACTCCTGCTTGGGATCTCAATTTTGTGTTGGAGAAACTTACTCTACAACCTTTTGAGCCTGCAGCTACTGCTGACCTGAAATACTTGTCATGGAAGACTGCTTTTTTGTTGGCCATTACTTCTGCAAGAAGGGTTTCTGAGTTACAGGCCCTTATGGCGGTTGAGCCTTTTTGATTTTTCATAAGGATAGGGTATCATTACGCACTAATCCTTCCTTTATGCCTAAGGTGGTTTCTAGTGTGGCTTTAAACCAAACTATTCATTTGCCTACTTTCTATGCAGATCCCCAAAATAAAGGGGAAAAGATTTTGCACACTTTAGATGTACACAGGCAATTGCGTTATTATTTAAGCAGGACTAAGGATTTTAGACAGTCTCAGCAGTTGTTTGTTTCTTTTGCTTTGAGTTCGCAGGGCAAGCCTGTGTCAAAACAAACTATTTCTAGGTGGATTGGGTTTTGCATTGCCTTTTGTTATTCCCATCATGGCAAAGAGATTCCAGCTGGGATTAGGCCTCATTCCACTAGGGCTACTGCCACTTCAACAGCATTTCTAAGGGGTGGCAACTAAGGATATTTTGGAGGCAGCTACTTGGAGTTCAGTGCATACTTTCTCTAAGCATTACCACCTTCCTCTCTACTCTAAGTCTAGGGCTGGTTTTGCCACTGCTATTTTGCAAGGCATGTTATCAGCTCCTGCTTCCTTATGATTTGCCAGCCTCCCTTACCTCTGCTTTGGGATTCTACCCAATAGTTAGGACTGCAGCAATGTGGAATGAAGAACATAGTACAGTTTTGTACCTACCATAAATGTAGATGTTCGAGGATCCACATTGCTGCAGTCCAATTTACCCTCCCTCCTTCCCCTCTGTGTTTAGGGGTGGTTGTGTAGGTGAGATTATATTCTGGTACCTTTGTATATATTGTATATATTTTTGGTGCAGGTATGTTTGGTGTGTTTTGGTTTTGGCCTTGTCTTTTTAGGGTCTTCTGACATCTGGGGCAAGAAAAGACTGAGGATATGACGTCTGTCATGCGCATTAGTACCCTGACGTACTGACGTCAGTCTAATGCGCCGTGACCGACGTCAGCCATATACTTTGGTATTCGGGCCGACTGGACAGCGGACTACCGAATAGTTAGGACTGCAGCAATGTGGATCCTCGAACATCTACATTTATGGTAGGTACAAAACTGTACTTTGCTTTGCAGGTCAGGCTCTTACAGCTGGCTGGGGCAGGGCCACCCTGGTGGAGGGGCAGTATCCCATCGTGTTTATAGAAGCTAGAGGAAATTTTTCAGGACAGTCAGGGAAAACCATGTAATGCTTTCAGGGGCACACGAGAGTTGCTTTCTGTGAAGGAATTTTGTAAAAATGGAAGGGGGATGTTGGTCTTGCTCTAGCAGCAGAAGGCAAATTTGATGTATTGGAGGATGTAGTATTTGACCACACAGATATTGTAGGATTTGTGTAAGGGGCCTTATGCACAGACTAATTGGCAAGAACTGAAATAGAGTACCATTGAGGAAGTGACTGCAACAGGAAACTTATTTTCCCAGGAGGCAAAATATTTCCAGAATAGCGTGATGTACTGGCATAAGTTGCTTGTTGCTGTTTGTGAAGTAAAAAGACTGTGGAGGCATGTTTTTATTCAAAGGATTTTTTTGCAGTTGAGGAGTGTTGAGGTCTGCCGTAATACAGTGGGAGTTCCTGCTCAGGTTTTATTTTTGGGGCACAGACAGTATATCTCGAGGCTCAGCAAATAGATAACTTTCTTTGGGGAACAAGCTGCTGTGTGGTGTTGGATACCACCTTTAGATGCAACAGCCATAAGGCCTTCAACAGTGAGTCTTCCTGTAATTTATGTGCCCTACTGTGCCTCAGAGTACAGCATTACATACTTTACCATTAAAGAGTGTCTAGTTCTTGAACCTGCCAGTTCATTTATGCTAGTCATAGCAATCACAGTCCTGACTGTCATAGCTGAAAGGCTGCCATGTTTAGTTCCTGAAGGTATCCTTTTTAGGTGCCTCTTTGGATTGCATATAATGAGCCAAGACCTGTGCAGGCACCCTCTCTGCAACCTGGGAGAGAAGCCTGATATGAATCACTGCCTTAAGTGTTAGAGGTCCAAGCCTACCAGTTTGATAGTGGTTGAAGGTTCGTTTTGTGGGGCTCAGTGTGTGTGAGGTGGGCGGGTCCCCCTGCATAACTTGGATCTTTGCTGGTTTAATGTCAGAAAGCCTGAGAAATACAGGGTTGACTTAGAGCAAGTTTTCCAAGAGGCAAGTCAGTTCCTAAAATAACTCTTAATTTCTACTTTGTGTTGAAGTCGCTGTTAACTACTGAGGGCTCAGGCTTCTACCCATCTACCACTTTAGTGGTCAGCAAAGAGCTTTAAGGAGGTATACGTCATGCTGTCACCTTGGGAAGGGTGTATCCTGAGTTTAAGTGTTGCTCATCCCATTTTATTGGTGAACACAGGCATGAGTAGTCTGATTCTCTGGAGTTTCCCTTTGAGTCACTAACTGTTACTATACTTGGATGACCCAGACTCTTCTTCCCAAACCCAGCATAACCCTGAAGTCCTTGCAAAATAAGATCCACTGCTTCTTCCCACATTAAGGCTTCCATTTTAGGCACTGCATATCAGGCAGATGTCCAAGGTCTTTTGGGAGTTTGAACCACCCTTAAGGAGATGGCTTAAGACCAGCACTGAGCCCTGTGCAGACATTGTTAGATGCATCCTTGACAGCCTGATCCGTGATGCCTGGTGCTGCCCCATCTGACAATCAACCTCTGTCTTTGCATGAACTTGTTCCAGCTAGAGCTGCTGGATGTGAGGGAGGAAGGAGATTGTTACATTTGGGAATTAAATGAGGAGCCTGAGGACCCAGAAGCAATTATCTCTGTGACAGAAAATGATGCTTCCTTCTCACTCATGAGCCTGAAGAACCTGTAATAGTCTTTGACAGCGCCTCTTTTCATCCTACCAGAAACATTTAAATTAATATTCAAGGAGGAGTAGCCTTGGGTCATCTTTCCCCTACTTAATGAGGCATGGTATTTATGCAGCCTGGAATCATCTGGGTTTTGTTCCTTTGGCTCCCAAATAGTCCGTAAGCCCCACCTCCTGTGGCTGAGTGAACAAGTTCCTGAACTGGCATCCTAGGGCACTAACTGTTGGGCGGTTTCTTTGATCCAGCAGATTGCTCGGAGATCACAGCATTTTCTCACCAAGCAGGAAGTTAAAAACTTGGATGGATGGGCTAATAGAATAGTCTCCTTTGCCACATTTAAGGTTAGAGGATCTTTATCTTTTTGTCTCACTCATTCCAGTTCCTTTCTGTCTTAGTGGACTAGACACTGGAGAGGTTTTCCTCCCTCCCTTCCTGAGTCTGTACACAAGAAGGAAGTGATTAGGACTTGATGTGGCTTTCAGAATGGATTTCAGTCTCTTCAACTATAGTTTTGACTATTCTGATGATAGGACTGCAGGCTTACCCTTCTTCATTTGCAGACGGCCTGGCTGAGGCAGTATTCCCTTAAAAAGATCTCAGACATTCCATCCTGAATGCCCGTTTCATGTGGGAAGTTTTATCCATTCAGCCTTCATTAGATCTAGTGAATGAACTGTTAAAAACCCCTCTATTCTGTGTCTCCTCCACATCTTTTTCTTCTAAGTGTAGCCTAGCTCACTGGAAGAAGAAGCCTTGTCTCTTATTGTGTAAGTTTTTTTTAAGTATTGCTTGTTTTTTTACCCATCCTTTGATGTCTAAGTCACCCAAAAGGATTACCCTGCTGGCCTAATGGTTGCAGTCCTGAGTAACCCTAAGAGCTACCCTTTGTGGGGTGGTTTCCTGAGCTTGCAGTGGATTAAAGAGCAACATCACAGAGTGACATTAATGCTAAGTCCCATCTGCCTGAGTTGGTGGTAGCTGAGATGGTCCTAAGAGATCCAATAATTAATTATCAAAAAGAGTAGAGGCTGTTTGTTTACATTTTAGTTCTGTACATCATTTACATTTATTAAAAGCTTATTTTAATAATGTATTTACAAATTATATAAGTGTTTTCATGCATACATACAAACATATACTCAATTTACAAAAGAAAAATCAGCTTCTCCGTCCTGTACTTGCCTTATCACGCCTTTTGCCACAATCACAGCTTAATTTGCTTAACAGCCTCTTTAGGATCGCATTTCTAGTTGCAGACATTTTTGTCTGTGCTTCCCTTCCATATAATCAGATAATTGCCATGCATCTGTTCTTCCCATTTGTCATATAAACCTAATGTAGTATTTTTCATTTGTGTTTTTTTCTTTTGCTTTTAGTTTCTTAGCTATTATATCCCAAAAGTTTTCATTACCTGTTTATATAAAAAAAAGTTCCGCCGTTTCTTCTGTGGTACACTAAAAACAAATGCATTCTTACTCACTTTATATTATTTTATATATTTTTTCCTTATTTCCTTTTATACATTGATTCTTCTGCTCAGAATGTTCCTATAGTCAGTCTCCTTAGTCTGTCTTTTCCCATATATCTGTAAACCTAGTATGTCTGTTCCATAGAGCATTTTTTTTCCTTTTCACCTAAATCTTTCCAAAGGTTTAGTAATTTTCTTTTAAGTTTACTAACTTTTTTATGTCTACTTTGCTGTTTCTGTCTGTAAAATTATTTTCTGATAATATTCTTGCTCATCCTTTTCTTTCACCAATTCCTTTTTTCTGACATAATTCCCACAGTTTTTTATATATCTATATATATATTGTTTTTCATTCCGCAGTGTACTACTGTACTTCTTTTTTACCATTTTATTCTCATTTTAATTGTTCAAAATAGATACAAATGACTTAAATGTCCTACTTGGGTAACCCTTAAAACACCTTTTTCTTTTTCATTATAAATCATATTTAACTGATTTAAACGTGAACCCCACATTATTCTAAAAAGTACTGACAATACGTTGATCTCTTCCCCTTATGGTAAAGCATACTCAATTCCTAAGTATGCTAACTTTCCAAGTAGTTAAGTAAATATACCTTCTGTCTAAAACTCATATGCTTTTTATAAATTCTCTATTTCCTTCACCTCTTCTGTTACACTTTCCCAAAGTTCATTTATACATATATATTACCCAAATGTAATCCACTACATTTTCATCTTCATTTGTGTAAACACCTCCTGTACTTAGCACATCTCTTAAATTAATACTTATGTCCTTATTTAACTGCTCACAGGTGCCTTTGCACCTCTACAATGACTTTTCTCATCTAATTTCTGTATTTTTGCTATCAAAACCAAACTCCACATGAAACATTATACTTGGGATTGCCACCGCTCTTTCTTTTTCACCTCCCACTTCCCTTACATTTCTTAGACTTTCATGTTTAACAGAATTTATAATCGAAACAAATATAACACCACTAAATACATAGCATTGCTTCATTCCCATTTTACCTTCATTTTTTTCTCCTAGCCACCCGTTTACTAGTCCCGTAACCCATATTCTGCCATAAACTGATCTGCTTTCTTCCCACTGTCATGCTTCTCAGGAATGTTCCATGCCTGCCTCTGGTTAACATTATTATATGTATTCCCACTGTCATGCTTCTCTGGAATGTTCCATGCCCGCCTCTGGTTAACATTATTATATATATTCCCACTGTCATGCTTCTCAGGAATGTTCCATGCCCGCCTCTGGTTAACATTATTATATGTATTCCCAATGTCATGCTTCTCAGGAATGTTCCCTGCCCGCCTCTGATTAACATTATTATATGTATTCCCACTGTCATGCTTCTCAGGAATGTTGCATGCCCGCCTCTGGTTAACATTATTATATGTATTCCCACTGTCATGCTTCTCAGGAATGTTCCATGCCTGCCTCTGGTTAACATTATTATATGTATTCCCACTGTCATGCTTCTCTGGAATGTTCCATGCCCGCCTCTGGTTAACATTATTATATGTATTCCCACTGTCATGCTTCTCAGGAATGTTCCATGCCTGTCTCTGGTTAACATTATTATATGTATTCCCACTGTTATGCTTCTCAGGAATGTTCCATGCCCGCCTCTGGTTAACATTATTATATGTATTCCCACTGTCATGCTTATCAGGAATGTTCCATGCCCGCCTCTGGTTAACATTATTATATGTATTCCCACTGTCATGCTTCTCAGGAATGTTCCATTCCTGCCTCTGGTTAACATTATTATATGTATTCCCACTGTCATGCTTCTCTGGAATGTTCCATGCCTGCCTCTGGTTAACATTATTATATGTATTCCCACTGTCATGCCTATCAGGAATGTTCCATGCCCGCCTCTGGTTAACATTATTATATGTATTCCCACTGTCATGCTTCTCAGGAATGTTCCATGCCTGCCTCTGGTTAACATTATTATATGTATTCCCACTGTTGTGCTTCTCAGGAATGTTCCATGCCCACCTCTGGTTAACATTATTATATGTATTCCCACTGTCGTGCTTCTCAGGAATGTTCCATGCCTGCCTCTGGTTAACATTATTGTATGTATTCCCACTGTCATGCTTCTCAGGAATGTTGCATGCCTGCCTCTGGTTAACATTATTATATGTATTCCCACTGTCATGCTTCTCAGGAATTTTCCATGCCGCCTCTTTTTAACATTATTATATGTAGTCCCACTGTCATGCTTCTCAGGAATGTTCCATGCCTGACTCTGGTTACCATTATTATATGTAGTCCCACTGTCATGCTTCTCAGGAATGTTGCATGCCTGCCTCTGGTTAACATTATTATATGTATTCCCTCTGTCATGCTTCTCTGGAATGTTCCATGCCCGCCTCTGGTTAACATTATTATATGTATTCCCACTGTCATGCTTCTCAGGAATTTTCCATGCCGCCTCTTTTTAACATTATTATATGTAGTCCCACTGTCATGCTTCTCAGGAATGTTCCATGCCTGACTCTGGTTACCATTATTATATGTAGTCCCACTGTCATGCTTCTCAGGAATGTTGCATGCCTGCCTCTGGTTAACATTATTATATGTATTCCCTCTGTCATGCTTCTCAGGAATGTTCCATGCCTGCCTCTGGTTAACATTATTATATGTATTCCCACTGTCATGCTTCTCTGGAATGTTCCATGCCTGACTCTGGTTACCATTATTATATGTAGTCCCACTGTCATGCTTCTCAGGAATGTTGCATGCCTGCCTCTGGTTAACATTATTATATGTATTCCCTCTGTCATGCTTCTCTGGAATGTTCCATGCCCGCCTCTGGTTAACATTATTATATGTATTCCCACTGTCATGCTTTTCAGGAATGTTGCATGCCTGCCTCTGGTTAACATTATTATATGTATTCCCACTGTCATACTTCTCAGGAATGTTCCATACCTGCCTCTGGTTAACATTCTTATATGTATTCCCACTGTCATGCTTCTCAGGAATGTTCCATACCTGCCCCTGGTTAACATTCTTATATGTATTCCCACTGTCGTGCTTCTCAGGAATGTTCCATGCCTGCCTCTGGTTAACATTATTGTATGTATTCCCACTGTCATGCTTCTCAGGAATGTTCCATGCCCGCCTCTGATTAACATTATTATATGTATTCCCACTGTCATGCTTCTCAGGAATGTTGCATGCCTGCCTCTGGTTAACATTATTATATGTATTCCCACTGTCATGCTTCTCAGGAATGTTGCATGCCTGCCTCTGGTTAACATTATTATATGTATTCCCACTGTCATGCTTCTCAGGAATGTTGCATGCCTGCCTCTGGTTAACATTATTATATGTATTCCCACTGTCATGCTTCTCAGGAATGTTCCATGCCTACCTCTGGTTAACATTATTATATGTATTCCCAATGTCATGCTTCTCAGGAATGTTGCATGCCTGCCTTTGGTTAACATTATTATATGTATTCCCACTGTCGTGCTTCTCTGGAATGTTCCATGCCTGCCTCTGGTTAACATTATTATATGTGTTCCCACTGTCGTGCTTCTCAGGAATGTTGCATGCCTGCCTCTGGTTAACATTATTATATGTATTCCCACTGTTGTGCTTCTCAGGAATGTTCCATGCCCGCCTCTGGTTAACATTATTATATGTATTCCCACTGTCGTGCTTCTCAGGAATGTTCCATGCCCGCCTCTGGTTAACATTATTATATGTATTCCCACTGTCGTGCTTCTCAGGAATGTTCCATGCCTGCCTCTGGTTAACATTATTATATGTATTCCCACTGTCATGCTTCTCTGGAATGTTCCATGCCTGCCTCTGGTTAACATTATTATATGTATTCCCACTGTCATGCTTCTCTGGAATGTTCCATGCCCGGCTCTGGTTAACATTATTATATGTATTCCCACTGTCATGCTTCTCTGGAATGTTCCATGCCTGCCTCTGATTAACATTATTATATGTATTCCCAATGTCATCCTTCTCAGGAATGTTCCATGCCCAGCTCTGGTTAACATTATTATATGTATTCCCACTGTTGTGCTTCTCAGGAATGTTCCATGCCCGCCTCTGGTTAACATTATTATATGTATTCCCACTGTCGTGCTTCTCAGGAATATTCCATGCCCACCTCTGGTTAACATTATTATATGTATTCCCACTGTCGTGCTTCTCAGGAATGTTCCATGCCCGGCTCTTGTTAACATTATTATATGTATTCCCACTGTCGTGCTTCTCAGGAATGTTCCATGCCTTCCTCTGGTTAACATTATTATATATATTCCCACTGTCATACTTATCTGGAATGTTCCATGCCCACCTCTGGTTAACATTATTATATGTATTCCCACTGTCATGCTTCTGAGGAATGTTCCTTGCCTGCCTCTGGTTAACATTATTATATGTATTACCATGGCGTGCTTCTCTGGAATGTTCCATGCCTGCCTCTAGTTAACATTATTATATGTATTCCCACTGTCCTGCTTCTCAGGAATGTTCCATGCCTGCCTCTGGTTAACATTATTATATGTATTCCCACTGTCATGCTTCTCAGGAATGTTCCATGCCCGCCTCTAGTTAACATTATTATACGTATTCCCACTGTCATGCTTCTCAGGAATGTTCCATGCCCGCCTCTGGTTAACATTATTATATGTATTCCCACTGTCATGCTTCTCAGGAATGTTCCATACCTGCCTCTGGTTAACAATATTATATGTATTCCCACTGTCATGCTTCTCAGGAATGTTCCATGCCTACCTCTGGTTAACATTATTATATGTATTCCCACTGTCATGCTTCTCAGGAATGTTCCATGCCTGCCTCTGATTAACATTATTATATGTATTCCCACTGTCATGCTTCTCATGAATGTTCCATGCCTTCCTCTGATTAACATTATTATATGTATTCCCACTGTCATGCTTATCAGGAATGTTCCATGCCCGGCTCTGGTTAACATTATTATATGTATTCCCACTGTCATGCTTCTCAGGAATGTTCCATGCCTTCCTCTGGTTAATATTATTGTATGTATTTCCACTGTCATACTTATCTGGAATGTTCCATGCCCACCTCTGGTTAACATTATTATATGTATTCCCACTGTCATGCTTCTGAGGAATGTTCCTTGCCTGCCTCTGGTTAACATTATTATATGTATTACCATGTCGTGCTTCTCTGGAATGTTCCATGCCTGCCTCTAGTTAACATTATTATATGTATTCCCACTGTCCTGCTTCTCAGGAATGTTCCATGCCTGCCTCTGGTTAACATTATTATATGTATTCCCACGGTCATGCTTCTCAGGAATGTTCCATGCCCGCCTCTAGTTAACATTATTATACGTATTCCCACTGTCATGCTTCTCAGGAATGTTCCATGCCCGCCTCTGGTTAACATTATTATATGTATTCCCACTGTCATGCTTCTCAGGAATGTTCCATACCTGCCTCTGGTTAACAATATTATATGTATTCCCACTGTCATGCTTCTCAGGAATGTTCCATGCCTACCTCTGGTTAACATTATTATATGTATTCCCACTGTCATGCTTCTCAGGAATGTTCCATGCCTGCCTCTGGTTAACATTATTATATGTTTTCCCACTGTCATGCTTCCCATGAATGTTCCATGCCCGTCTCTGATTAACATTATTATATGTATTCCCACTGTCATGCTTATCAGGAATGTTCCATGCCCGGCTCTGGTTAACATTATTATATGTATTCCCACTGTCATGCTTCTCAGGAATGTTCCATGCCTGCCTCTGGTTAATATTATTGTATGTATTTCCAATGTCATGCTTCTCTGGAATGTTCCATGCCGCCTCTGGTTAACATTATTATATGTATTCCCACTCTCATGCTTCTGAGGAATGTTCCATGCCCGCCTCTAGTTAACATTATTATATGTATTCCCACTGTCATGCTTCTCAGGAATGTTCCATGCCTGCCTCTGTTTAACATTATTATATGTATTCCCACTGTCATGCTTCTCAGGAATGTTCCATGCCCGCCTCTGGTTAACATTATTGTATGTATTCCCACTGTCATGCTTCTCAGGAATGTTCCATGCCTGCCTCTGGTTAACATTATTGTATGTATTCCCAATGTCATGCTTCTCAGGAATGTTCCATGCCCGCCTCTGGTTAACATTATTATATGTATTCCCACTGTCGTGCTTCTCAGGAATGTTCCATGCCCGCCTCTGGTTAACATTATTATATGTATTCCCACAGTCGTGCTTCTCAGGAATGTTCCATGCCGCCTCTGGTTAACATTATTATATGTATTCCCACTGTCGTGCTTCTCAGGAATGTTCCATGCCCGCCTCTGGTTAACATTATTATATGTATTCCCAATGTCAGGCTTCTCAGGAATGTTCCATGCCCGCCTCTGGTTAACATTATTATATGTATTCCCACTGTCGTGCTTCTCAGGAATGTCCATGCTTGCCTCTGGTTAACATTATTATATGTATTCCCACTGTCATGCTTCTCTGGAATGTTCCATGCCGCCTCTGGTTAACATTATTATATGTATTCCCACTGTCATGCTTCTCAGGAATGTTCCATGGCTGCCTCTGGTTAACATTATTATATGTATTCCCACTGTCATGCTTCTGAGGAATGTTCCATGCCTGCCTCTGGTTAACATTATTATATGCATTCCTACTGTCATGCTTCTCAGGAATGTTCCATGCCTGCCTCTGGTTAACATTATTATATGTATTCCCACTGTCATGCTTCTCTGGAATGTTCCATGCCTGCCTCTGGTTAACATTATTATATGTATTCCCACTGTCATGCTTCTCAGGAATGTTCCATGCCCGCCTCTGGCTAACATTATTATATGTATTCCCACTGTCGTGTTTCTCTGGAATGTTCCATGCTTGCCTCTGGTTAACATTATTATATGTATTCCC
The DNA here is from genome assembly GCF_019279795.1 of Protopterus annectens. NCBI lineage: Eukaryota > Metazoa > Chordata > Ceratodontiformes > Protopteridae > Protopterus > Protopterus annectens. The sequence goes on along the minus strand of NC_056742.1, from coordinate 535,105,433 downwards.
ACAGTCGTGCTTCTCAGGAATGTTCCATGCCGCCTCTGGTTAACATTATTATATGTATTCCCACTGTCGTGCTTCTCAGGAATGTTCCATGCCTGGCTCTGGTTAACATTATTATATGTATTCCCACTGTCATGCTTCTCAGGAATGTTCCATGCCTGCCTCTGTTTAACATTATTATATGCATTCCTACTGTCATGCTTCTCAGGAATGTTCCATGCCTGCCTCTGGTTAACATTATTATATGTATTCCCACTGTCATGCTTCTCAGGAATGTTCCATGCCCGGCTCTGGTTAACATTATTATATGTATTCCCACTGTCATGCTTCTCAGTAATGTTCCATGCCCGCCTCTGGTTAACATTATTATATGTATTCCCACTGTCATGCTTCTCAGGAATGTTCCATGCCTGCCTCTGGTTAACATTATTGTATGTATTCCCAATGTCATGCTTCTCAGGAATGTTCCATGCCTGTCTCTGGTTAACATTATTATATGTATTCCTACTGTCGTGCTTCTCAGGAATGTTCCATGCCCGCCTCTGGTTAACATTATTATATGTATTCCCACTGTCGTGCTTCTCAGGAATGTTCCCTGCCCGCCTCTGGTTAACATTATTGTATGTATTCCCACTGTCATGCTTCTCAGGAATGTTCCATGCCCGCCTCTGGTTAACATTATTACATGTATTCCCAATGTCATGCTTCCCAGGAATGTTCCATGCCCACCTCTGGTTAACTTTATTATATGTATTCCCACTGGCATGCTTCTCAGTAATGTTCCATGCCCGCCTCTGGTTAACATTATTATATGTATTCCCACTGTCATGCTTCTCAGGAATGTTCCATGCCTGCCTCTGGTTAACATTATTATATGTATTCCCACTGTCATGCTTCTCAGGAATGTTCCATGCCCGCCTCTGGTTAACATTATTATATGTATTCCCAATGTCATGCTTCTCAGGAATGTTCCATGCCCGCCTCTGGTTAACATTATTATATGTATTCCCACTGTCGTGCTTCTCAGGAATGTCCATGCTTGCCTCTGGTTAACATTATTATATGTATTCCCACTGTCGTGCTTCTCTGGAATGTTGCATGCCTGCCTCTGGTTATCATTATTATATGTATTCCCAATGTCATGCTTCTCTGGAATGTTCCATGCCGCCTCTGGTTAACATTATTATATGTATTCCCACTGTCATGCTTCTCAGGAATGTTCCATGGCTGCCTCTGGTTAACATTATTATATGTATTCCCACTGTCATGCTTCTGAGGAATGTTCCATGCCTGCCTCTGGTTAACATTATTATATGCATTCCTACTGTCATGCTTCTCAGGAATGTTCCATGCCTGCCTCTGGTTAACATTATTATATGTATTCCCACTGTCATGCTTCTCTGGATTGTTCCATGCCTGCCTCTGGTTAACATTATTATATGTATTCCCACATTCATGCTTCTCAGGAATGTTTCATGCCCGCCTCTGGCTAACATTATTATATGTATTCCCACTGTCGTGTTTCTCTAGAATGTTCCATGCTTGCCTCTGGTTAACATTATTATATGTATTCCCACTGTCGTGTTTCTCTGGAATGTTCCATGCTTGCCTCTGGTTAACATTATTATATGTATTCCCACTGTCGTGCTTCTCAGGAATGTTCCATGCCTGGCTCTGGTTAACATTATTATATGTATTCCCACTGTCATGCTTCTCAGGAATGTTCCATGCCTGCCTCTGTTTAACATTATTATATGCATTCCTACTGTCATGCTTCTCAGGAATGTTCCATGCCTGCCTCTGGTTAACATTATTATATGTATTCCCAATGTCATGCTTCTCAGTAATGTTCCATGCCCGCCTCTGGTTAACATTATTATATGTATTCCCACTGTCATGCTTCTCAGGAATGTTCCATGCCTGCCTCTGGTTAACATTATTGTATGTATTCCCAATGTCATGCTTCTCAGGAATGTTCCATGCCTGCCTCTGGTTAACATTATTATATGTATTCCTACTGTCGTGCTTCTCAGGAATGTTCCATGCCCGCCTCTGGTTAACATTATTATATGTATTCCCACTTTCGTGCTTCTCAGGAATGTTCCCTGCCCGCCTCTGGTTAACATTATTGTATGTATTCCCACTGTCATGCTTCTCAGGAATGTTCCATGCCCGCCTCTGGTTAACATTGTTATATGTATTCCCACTGTCGTGCTTCTCAGGAATGTTCCCTGCCCGCCTCTGGTTAACATTATTGTATGTATTCCCAATGTCATGCTTCTCAGGAGTGTTCCATGCCCACCTCTGGTTAACTTTATTATATGTATTCCCCACTGTCATGCTTCTCAGGAATGTTCCATGCCTGCCTCTGGTTAACATTATTGTATGTATTCCCACTGTCATGCTTCTCAGGAATGTTCCATGCCTGCCTCTGGTTAACATTATTGTATGTATTCCCACTGTCGTGCTTCTCAGGAATGTTCCATGCCTGCCTCTGGTTAACATTGTTATATGTATTTCCAATGTCATGCTTCTCAGGAATGTTCCATGCCTGCCTCTGGTTACCATTATTATATGTATTCCCACTACCGTGCTTCTCAGGAATGTTCCATGCCTGCCTCTGGTTAACATTATTATATGTATTCCCACTGTCATGCTTCTCAGGAATGTTCCATGCCCCGCTCTGGTTAACATTATTATATGTATTCCCACTGTGATGCTTCTCAGGAATGTTCCATGCCCCGCTCTGGTTAACATTATTATATGTATTCCTACTGTCGTGCTTCTCTGGAATGTTCCATGCCTGCTTCTGGTTAACATTATTGTATGTATTCCCACTGTCATGATTCTCAGGAATGTTGCATGCCTGCCTCTGGTTAACATTATTATATGTATTCCCACTGTCATGCTTCTCAGGAATGTTGCATGCCTGCCTCTGGTTAACATTATTATATGTATTCCCACTGTCATGCATCTCAGGAATGTTCCATGCCTGCCTCTGGTTAACATTATTATATGTATTCCCACTGTTGTGCTTCTCAGGAATGTTCCATGCCTGCCTCTGGTTAACATTATTATATGTATTCCCCCCGTCGTGCTTCTCAGGAGTGTTCCATGCCCGCCTCTGGTTAATATTATTATATGTATTACCACTGTCATGCTTCCCAGGAATGTTCCATGGCTGCCTCTGGTTAACATTATTATATGTATTCCCACTGTCATGCATCTGAGGAATGTTCCATGCCCGCCTCTGGTTAACATTATTGTATGTATTCCCACTGTCATGCTTCTCTGGATTGTTCCATGCCCGCTTCTGGTTAACATTATTATATGTATTCCCACTGTCATGCTTCTCTGGAATGTTCCATTCCTGCCTCTGGTTAACATTATTATATGTATTCCCACTGTCATGCTTCTCGGGAATGTTCCATGCCTGCCTCTGGTTAACATTATTGTATGTATTCCCACTGTCAGGCTTCTCAGGAATGTTCCATGCTTGCCTCTGGTTAACATTTTTGTATGTATTCCCACTGTCGTGCTTTTCAGGAATGTTCCATGCCCGCCTCTGGTTAACATTATTATATGTATTCCCACTGTCGTGCTTCTCAGGAATGTTCCATGCCCGGCTCTGGTTAACATTATTATATGTATTCCCACTGTCGTGCTTCTCAGGAATGTTCCATGCCCGCCTCTGGTTAACATTATTATATGTATTCCCACTGTCGCTTCTCGGGAATGTTCCATGCCCGCCTCTGGTTAACATTATTATATGTATTCCCACTGTCATGCTTCTCAGGAATGTTCCACGCATGCCTCTGGTTAACATTATTATATGTATTCCCACTGTCATGCTTCTCAGGAATGTTCCATGCCTGCCTCTGGTTAATATTATTATATGTATTCCCACTGTCATGCTTCTCAGGAATGTTCCATGCCCGCCTCTGGTTAACATTATTATATGTATTCCCACTGTCATGCTTCTCAGGAATGTTCCATGCCTGCCTCTGGTTGACATTATTATATGTATTCCCACTGTCGTGCTTCTCAGGAATGTCCATGCTTGCCTCTGGTTAACATTATTATATGTATTCCCACTGTCATGCTTCTCTGGAATGTTACATGCCTGCCTCTTGGTTAATATTATTATATGTATTCCCAATGTCATGCTTCCCAGGAATGTTCCATGCCCACATCTGGTTAACATTATTATATGCATTTCCACTGTCGTGCTTCTCAGGAATGTTGCATGCCTGCCTCTGGTTAACACTATTATATGTATTCCCACTGTCATGCTTCTCTGGAATGTTCCATGCCTGCCTCTGGTTAACATTATTATATGTATTTTTGATGTCATGTTGCTGTTTTCTCATCCTTCTTCCTTCAAATCACATATCCTGCTACTACTTTTTCTATTAACGTTTTGGTTGCTTACCTTACATATTAAATGCTCCTTTACCTACAATATTTTATTTTTCCTAATTTGTACATTCTCATTAATATTCTAAATCACAGGTGTACAGTGTGATAGCCTCCATTTTTTACCATCTTTCTGATCCTTCTTTTATACAAATTTGATTATTCATTCACATTTTTTGTTTATTGCTTCTTCTTTTGTCACCCATTCACAACTTCAAGTAACATATGATGTTAAGTTGTCTATCTCGCCTTCATTCTTGCTGGTTGGGTTCGGAGCCGATCCTCGGCTCCGACTCGATCATGTTCAAAACTCGAGAGCTGTTTACTGGCTCGAGGCTGCCCCACATCCCATGATGCCTGGCGCTAGCTACCCAGATCTCGTTTGCCGCTTCAGACTCGGAGGTTGTTTTACTGGCTCAGGCTCATATACTTTATTGTGTTTTTTCTAATTTTACTACAGCTTTTTCTGTTTAGTGTACCGAATTACTTAGTTGTAATATTCCCCAAGCTAGATTCCCTAGGTAGCTTTTATCCCTCTTGTTTTTCTTGAAAAGACGTTTAAATTAGAGAGTTTTCTCCACCCCTCCCCCTCCCTTCCTTTAGTGGTAGCCGTTTAAGTTAGAGGCTAACCCTTTTTTTTGTCTTTCTCTAGTAAAAATATATAAATAAATAAATTATATATATATATATATATATATGTATGTGTGTGTGTGTGTGTGTGTGTGTGTGTATATATATATATATATATATTTATATAATATAGATAGTTTTTAGGAGCGTCAGTAGTAGTACACTTACTTAGTTTCTTAGTGTGTGTTAGCTGTATAGTTTAGTTTGTTATAACTGCTAACTTGTTTTTTGCTTGTGTTTGTGTCCGTGTTTTCTTTTTGGCGTGTGTATGTGTGATGATATATCCAAGGATACTAAAGTGTCCGGATTCAAGGTGTGACTCATGCCGTCAGAAGATGTCTCTGACAGATGGTCACACTTCTTGTGTCTACTGTCTGGACGCAGTGCACCTGCAGGACTCTTGTTCGGTCTGTCATGCTTTCAGCCCAAGGGTCCTGCAGGAGCGCACAAATAAGTTAATCCTTCGGGGTTTGCTTAAGCCACAGGATTCACTGGCTAAGGCTCAGCCTGCGAAATCCTCCAAGCCACCCAAGTCTTCGGCTCCAAGTTCTGAGCTGTTGTTGGGTAAAGCACCACCATCCGTCTTGGCTTCGGCCGGAGCCGATGTGCCTCACTCACAGTCGGCTCCAACACGAACCTCAGAGCCATCCGAGAGTCGAAAAAGATCTAGGTCTCCCGAGTCGATACGCTCGGCTCCACGGTCACCTCTGCTCTATTCGGAGCGCAGTCATAAGTCCTCCCACTCCTCTCGGTCCTCCAGACTTTCAGATCATTATTTGGAGAGAGTGGTCAGCAGGTTGCTGAAATCGCAGGCCCTAGCAAAAATGTTGTCCAGCCCCCCTCATCAGGTGTCGGCTCCTTCCACTTCTGCAAATATTCCTCCTCCAACTCCTCCCTTGAGTTCGGAGCCGGAGTTTGTTGGGGTTCAAGTTGTGGAACCGTCGGCTCCGATACCTTCTCCTTCGGTTCCGTCGTCGGCTCCGATCCCATCCTTGGTGGGATCTGGGCACTGGGACTCCCTCTTCGGCTCCGAGGGGGGCGATTGGCATCGGACCCTTGTCCGAACCCACCCTCCGTCTCGGAGCTTCGGTGCAGGTGAGTTTGGCTCCTACATCAGCTTCGGAGCTGTCCCTCTCGGTGCGGAGAGGGATTCCGATTTCTTCGGAACCGGAGTCTTCTCTCCGTCCGGACAGGGACGCCTTCGAGGTCATGAGGAGTGTACTGGCTCCTGAGCCAGTCCCACGATCAACCCCTTCGGCTCCTCCCCCTATGGTGCCTGTGTCTGCCTCTGCCCCTCCTCCTGACCCCAAGCGTGGGGAACCAGTGCTCCAGGGTACCCCTTTGGGTGTTTCTTCCTCTTCCGAGGCCTCCCCTGATCAGTCAGAGGAGCCACCTCGTAAGAGAAAGTGTAAGAGGAAGCACGTTGACTCCCCTGAGTCTGTCACATCAGATACCGACTTAGAGGATTACGGAAGGGTCCCCAAGATCTTCCGAGGCCTCCCCTGATCACGCAGAGGAGCCACCTCGTAAGAGAAAGTGTAAGAGGAAGCACATTGACTCCCCTGAGTCTGTCACATTAGATACCGACTTAGAGGATTCGGAAGGGTCCCCGAGATCCCCCTCTGAAGATGTCTACTTTTCAGCCATCCTTGAAATCCTTAAGCAGAGGGGGAACTGGAATACCCTAGCCCCTTCCGAGGATGAGTCGGTATTTCTGGACGCGTTTGGCTCCCGACCCTCCACCTCCAGGGTGTCTCCGCCTTTCGACCCACTTATGTCTGTGGTGGCTCGGAAGGCATGGTCAGCTCCAGACACAGTGGAACCAACCCCCAGGAGACCTGCTAAATTTATAACTGCACCTCAGGACAAACAGTTTTTATCTAGGGGCGTACCTGTTGATTCCATGATGGTAGCAGCAACCACAAAGAAGGAGTTGGCAGAAACTTCGTCATCTGTCCATCCTCCTAACGAGTCTAGGACTATGGACAGATATGGGAAGCGAATGTTTGCTTCAGCGACCTTCTCTATGAAGTCTCTGAATTATTTGTGCCATTTCACCCGCCTTCAGAGGGGATCTCCTTAAAGAGCTTGGAGATACCCACTAAGATCCATCAGCTGTGGAGGCTCAAGCTAAGGTGGCCAGCCAGCTGGCGACTCTGAATTCAGTTGTTAACTCCTCCATGAGGCTCATTTCTTATGCAGCCGATGGTGCGAGTAGAGTCGCAGGCACAGGCGTTGCCCTCAGGAGGCACGCATGGATGCAGCTATGTAATTTTGCGGAACCCTTCAGAGCGTCTTTCACTAATACTCCCTTTGATGGCTCCGCTCTCTTTGGACTTCAGGCGGACACACTAACCAGGTGTAAACAGGAAGGCAAGACTCTCTCTGCCGTGGGAGTCTGTTTTTCCACTCCTTCCAGACCATACCCCAAGGGTCAGAAGAGTGGAAAAATGTGGTTCTGTAAATCCCCGGGAGCCTTGCCTGACGCACGTGGTGAGTTCCCCTCCAGGGGCAGAGGAGGGAACAATAACAGATGCTGCCCTCATGGCAGGGGGGGTCCGCAGAACCAGGGCAGCAGAGAATCCTTCTCTGAGAAGCCCTTTCAGCATCCCTGAAGGGTTGCCTGGCTGCCCACCTCTGGAGGCAGTTGGGGAAAGACTTTCGCTGTACCCGAAAGCCTGGCAAAATCTAACTCAAGACAAGTGGGTACAGTCAGTCATATCCAGAGGTTACAGAATTCCCTTTGCTCAACCCCCGTAACAAGTCCCTTCCAGATGTTCCACCCAATCTAAGGGACCAAGCAGCCAAAGAAATTTCAAAGCTGCTACACAAAAGGGTCATCCAGGAAGTCCCAGCAGACCAGATCGGATCTGGAAGTTACTCAAGGTTCTTTTTGGTACCAAAAAAGACGGGACTGGAGACCCATTCTGGATCTCAGCAGACTAAACAGGTCTGTACAAAGAACAAAGTTTCGGATGGTCACGCTACAGTCCATTCTACCCTTCTTGGGTCAGGACAATTGGATGTGCTCTGTAGATCTTCAGGATGCATACTACCACATTAAAATGCTCAGGCGCTCCAGAAGATTCCTTCTCTTCTGGCTGGGAGACAGTCATTATCAGTTCAGAGCTCTGCCCTTCGGTCTCACCACAGCCCCCAGGGTGTTCACCAAATGCATGGCAGTGGTTACGGCTCAGTCAGGGATTCCAGGTGTTTCCATATCTAGACGACTGGCTCCTCACTGCTTCCACCAGGCACCACCTCCTGCAAGCCAGGGACTACACTATCATAACTTGATCCAGGCTAGGTATCTCAATAAATTTCGAAAAATCTGCATTATTGCCCTGTCAGCATATCACTTATATAGGCACAAATCTAAATACCAGGAACATGTTTGCGAACCTTCCACCAGACAGGGTATCACTAATTCGCCATCAAGTACAGATTTTATTAACATGCAAAACGATTCAAGTCAGGTTCGTCCTCCGAACACTGGGTTCCATGGCATCAGCAATTCTTCTTGTCCCCCTGGCCCGCTTTCACATGAGAATCCTCCAGGGGCTTCTATTCACACAGTGGTCCTTCCAACAGCTTCCCATGTCTCACAAGATTATGATCACAGAAGCATGCAAGAAGCACCTCGCTTGGTGGATGGTCTCCCCATCAGTTTCCCGGGGCAGACCATTTGTGCCATCCCCTCCAGTCGCCACAGTGACCACGGACGCCTCCCTGATAGGGGGGTGGGCATTATCTGGGCAGGACAGTCCAAGGCACCTGGCAACCTCATGAGTACCATTTGCATTATAAATGTCTTGGAGATGAGAGCCGTGCTTTTAGCGTTGCAAGCCCTTCAGGACTCTCTCCCTACCGGGACCATTGCAATCCAAACGGACAATATGTCAGTGATGTGGTACATCAACAAGCAGGGCGGAACCAGATCCTATCCTCTATGTCGAGAAGCACTCAGACTCTGGCAGTGGGCGATCTCTTCCCAATGTTTTCTGATTGCAATGCACATCCCTGGGGGTTCCAACGTCATCGCGGACAGGCTCAGCAGAGCAATTCTCATGCCTCACGAGTGGTCTCTGAATCAGGTAATAGCGGAACAAATCTTTTGCAACTGGGGTCAGCCTTGCTGCGACCTGTTCGCCACACCTTTCAACAGCAAGTGCAGCAATTTCGGCTCCCTTTTTCCACTTCCCGGCCACTCCCCCAGAGATGCTCTAGTTCACGATTGGCCTCAGGGACTTCTTTACGCTTTTCCTACGTTTCCCCTAATACCCAAACTCATACAGAGAGCAACTGTGTTGGGTTGCAGAATGATCCTCATTGCCCCTTACTGGCTTCGACAGATATGGTTCCCATTCCTGCATCATTATCTTCTCGAGCAGCCTTGGATTCTGGATCCTATTCCAGATCTACTGATTCAGCAATCGGGCAGACTGCATCGATCCCTTCAAACACTCCAGCTCACAGCTTGGTTGCTCCACTTCCAACCTTAGCCAGGCTTCCTAATATTTCCTCTTCTGTGCAGGAAATTATTATCTCATCGCACAAATCCACAACTAGTAAAACTTACGCTAGCAAGTGGAAACGTTTTTCTTGCTGGGCAGAGGCTAAGAATATAGATCCCTTTTCAGCCCCTGTCCACGAGATTCTGGAATTTTTAGCGGAACTCTTCCATTCTGGTTCCGCTTCTGCTACAATCAGGGTTCAGTTAGCTGCCATTTCGAATTTTCACATTGGGTTGTCTTCTGATAACATCATGTCTCATAAGCTGTGTAAAGACTTCCTCAATGGAACCATTCTGCTTAGCCCCCAGTGAGGGATCCCCCACCTCCGTGGGATCTAAACTTGGTGCTAGCTTCCCTAATTTTGCCACCTTTTGAACCTGCAGCATCTTGCTCCATTAAGTTTTTATCCTGGAAGACTCTCTTTCTGGTAGCCATTACTTCTGCCAGACGTGTTTCAGAGCTTCAGGCTCTATGTTCACGTCCCCCATAATTAGTTTTCCATAGCGATAGGGTCGCTGTAAGGACCAATCCTTCCTAAGGTCTGTGCACATAATAATTTGAATCAGTCCATAGACCTTCCTGTGTTCTTTCCTAATCACACCAGTAACGCAGAATATAAATTGCACCAATTGGATGTTCACAGACAGCTGTGTTTTATTTGCATAGGACAAAGGACATCAGGAAATCCGACCAACTCTTTATTTCCTATGCTGAGGGCAGACCTGGCTTTCCGGTCTCAAAGGTAACATTATCTAGGTGGTTGTCTCACATTATTTCATTCATTTACCAGCTGAGAAACAAAAAATTATCTACCAAACTTAAAGGCCACTCTACTAGGGCACTGGCTACCTCGGTGGCCTTCCAATCTAGGTTACCCATGGAATCTATCTGTGCAGCTGCTAAGTGGGCTAACCCACATACCTTCATTTCTCATTACAAATTAGACATTGCTTCCAGGAACAGGGCTGATTTTGGTTCCACTGTTCTGAAGGGTCTGTTCCATTGAGCCACCCAGGAGAGTAGGTGCTAGGGACGCTGTCCCAGCCAGCAAGAATGAAGGCGAGATAGACAACTTAACATAAAGAAGTTATGTACCTTCCATAACGTTCCATGTTAGTTGTCTTCTTCTTGCCTTCTTTCTTGCATCCCACCCTCCATCCCCCTATACTAGTGGATCGAGAGGAGCTCCCTTTTTCAGATTTCATTGGCTGAACCTTCTCTGGTTGTCCTTTCTGCTTAGATAGCTTCATAGTTAGGTCCAAGGGGCTACTAGGGCAGAATTCTTCCTTAGTTATGTCTGGAATAGCTTTTTCAAATGAGATCTGGGTAGCTAGTGCCAGGCATTATGGGATATGGGGTAACCTCGAGCCAGTAAACAGCTCTCGAGCTTTTGAAGATGGCCGAGTCGGAGCAGAGGATTGGCTCCGAACCCAACCAGCAAGAAAGAAGGCGAGAAGAAGACAACTAACATGGAACGTTATGGTAAGTACATAACTTCTTTTTTTACATCATTACTTGTTTGCTTATATGAAAGTGTAATCTATTCCATCTGGTCCTAGTACACACTGACTTCATTTTTTAAATAAAATCTTAAATATCTTTTCTTGTAATATTTTCCCCTGCCGAGCTTCTGTTTGCTTTTTCCATTCTGTTCTCTCTCCTGTATGTTTTCTTTCTTTCCACATGTTTGGCTTCCCATTTATTGAATTGTTTTACTGATACTTTCCTGCTTTTCACACTTCTCACAGATATTTCTAATTCTCTACGTACAACCTTCAGAAAACTGCACTTTTTTCCTCTAAAAAAGGTGATACTGACTCTTTATGCTGTTGGAAGTATAACATTTTATCATTAATTTGATCTGCTCAGATATTTGCCTTTCTTCTTGTAAAGATTCTTTTTCATTCTCTTGTAACAAATTTTCAAATGCTCCCCCATTGTCAGTTTTTACTTTTATTTTTCTTCCATTCTACCTCTAAATAATATATGTTAAACAACTTCCTAAATATCATCTTTCTAACGTCATTAAAAAGAACACATACTTCATTATCCTTCTACAGCTGCTGTGCACTCCTGCCAAATTCCTGCTTTTAAAACACGTCTGTCAACTTTTTATCATGATAAATGCATAATTTCTCTGTTTATTATTTCCAAAAAGAATAAGATAGATTCACTGGTGCTGTGAGAAGATTTGTCCTAGTGAGTATGAATATTACCTTGGGTTTACCCTGAAAGGAGGCCATAGGCCTAGCAGAACTCACCTGTTCTACAAATCAACCAGTGAATTTTCATTGTGGTCTCAAAGTTCTCTGCTCAGTGACTATGCTGTTTCCTGACAGCTGATGGGCAGGCCCAGGCCCTACTTTTCAAAGGGGCTACAATGGCTGCTGCCTTTAATAATGAAATGTGGGATTTTGTGACCCCCTGTTTTTGGTTGGAAGATGTCTAGAAGATCAGCTTCAGTGAGCACATCTGGTTTGTTAGGTTCATGACACCGTCTTCAAGCTGTCATTGCCCTGTCTCACAGTGCCTGGATAATGTTGCTTGATAGTGACAAATGCATTCGTTCATTTCACACTGCTAGGCACTACAGTCAGTATATACCAAACAACAAAGGAGACCTGATACAATATGAAAAACCACAAAGTCCAGCAAATCCAAAAATTCCAGGAATTTGTTGTAAAACACTCAACACTCTAGCGCCTCGGTAAATGCACCTTTAACAGAGTTAAAATGCAACTGCATTAAAACACACTTATATATACTTAAAACAAAATAATTCAGTTACTTAAACAATAATTCAATTCAACTAAATTAATAATTTCCAGTTAAGATCATTGTTTAAAGCCGCGGTGGTGCAGCGGTAGCGTTGTCGCCTCACAGCAAGAGGTTCTCCCGTTCGATTCTCGGCTGGAGCACCTTCTGTGTGGAGTCTGCATGTCCTCCCCGCGGTCAAGTGGCGTTCGAAAGACATGCGTGAATGGGCGTGCCTTCGTTGAAGGTTGGGTGTCGGGCTGGCACCTCGGCACTGTAAAAATCTACTGCCAATCATTAGCGGACCGGAGTTCGACTGGGGCAACCCCTAACGGGGAAAAGCCGAAAGAAGAACATCATTGTTTAGTCCCTTGGGGAGTAACGTACCATACTTTAATATAAAAACTGCCGCCTTATAAAGTAGTCGATTTTTCAGGGACATGCCCAAATTAATTTTAACTTTCTCTAAACTACTACCTTTCAAGCAACTACCATCACCCTGATGAAACAAATCAAAATGGTTCTGCCAGGGGGGCGCTCCATTTTTTTTTTATTTGTAATATCTCTCAAATGCTCTTATAACCTAACCATAAAAGTTATTTTGGTTTCTCCCAAATAAAACAGATGAAAATCACATTTTAAAATTTATATAACCCCTTCCTTAGCACAACTCTGTGTGTCTTTGGGACTAAACGGAACCTGGTTAATATAAGAATAAAATTTCCAGTATGCCTACAAACAGAACAATGTCCACAAGGTATAAGCCCAACAACAAGGGACTATGTACCACCATATCCTTAATACTCCTATTTTATAAGCTACAATAGGTCTGTTAGACAAAATATGACATCTTTATCCAGTAACAAAAAATTCCAATGATGCAAAACAATATCTACTACTCTGTTAACAAATACATTATAAGTCATTACAAAGAATACTTTGGAGGATACATTAGTCACATTCCCATTCAATGTACCTGTTACATTATTATGTGCATTAGAATGAATACCTGTAGTACATTACCCTGAACAAAATCAATTAAGGGTAGCGTGAACAAGTTGTCTATCATACCCCCCTCTGTTTAAACATCTCACAAGTATTAAATAACTCGCATAAAGTTACACAACCTACTAATACGTAGCATTTCATTGTATCATAAAGCTTTAATCAAATAAGGGTGATGACAACTTCTCCCATCTAAATAATGATTAATATTATAAAACGTTCTATGAATGTAACCATGATTCTAGCCATACAACTCAACATCCAGAAAAACAACCTCAAGGCCTACTTGTAGACCATCAAAGGCCAGTCCAAACCTATTTTGATGTAACTGATGAAAAAACAATTGTACTTCATCCCGTCCCCCATTACACAAAAAAATAAGGTCAGCTATAAACCTGTAATATTTAACAACATACCTTTAAAAAAACATAATTTTATATAGATGTTCGATATCAAAAAGGCCCATAAATAAATTGACATCCATGGGACCAAGGAAGCCCCCATGGCCGTACCTTTAATTTGATGGAAAACTTTACCATTATATTCAAAAAAATTATTTGTAGGACAGAAATAAACTGAATCAAATAATTCGACAATGGCTATCCTTTAAAAAATACCTAAGAGCTGCTGTACCCAACTGTTGTTTGATATTCGTATATAAACTCTTAACATCTACAGTAACCCAATAATTAGAGCTCGTCCACTGAACATGTTTAAGTTTCTCTAAAAAATCAAATGTGTCTTTAATATGCAAGGGTAACTTCTCCATCTCTGATAATAAATAACCATGTAGCATTATACTCACATTATGTAAAAAAAATAATTTACTGGCTGATATAGTAAGGCGACCAGGGGGATCTATCTCACTCTTATGTATCTTAGGCAAACAATAAAAACTTGCCAACGTGCAACCTTCAGTCGAAAATTTTATCAGAAGGCTTAAATACTAAATTTCTATTTTTACCCATTTTTTTAAGTGCTAATCATTCATTCTTAGTTAGATTAGACATAACTTTGTTTTTCTTGTGAATGAAATCATAAAAAGATGTCTATTGAAAAATTCACCATTGTAGAAAAATGTTGTTTAGCATCATTTGTATAAGGTGGAATATACTTGCTTTTATACACAACATTAACAGTATTCAAACAACAATAAGCATTCTTCATAACATCATCATTACAAAAAGAATTACACGAAAAAATGTCATCACTTTCCAATTCAGACATACTATCTGTATCCCCCTGCATTAAAACATCAAAGTCGCCTGTATTGCAAAAATGCCACATTAAATGCAGCTTTCTAAAAAAACAAAACATTTCTATTTTCAATACATGTAACCTTGGAATAACTGTAGGTATGAACTTAAGACCACAATTCAGTAGTGTCCGTTAATGAGCTACCTGATGCATTATGAGCTAAAGAACAATCATTAGTATTAGTCATAGATAAAGGCTTTCAATACCATTTTCTCTTCTTCCCATAATGTTTATCTCAGCCCGTGTCTGTCTGCCCACGTTTGCAAGCTCCATTCTCCCCTTTGAAGTTGCCATGAAAATTCTGTTGCAGATATTCACTATATTGTGCCTGAGGCAGCGGAGGATAACCATTAGTATCAGCTTTAGCTTCAAATGAAGTGTCCGTAGCTTCCAAAAACCAAAGGAAACGCCATACCATTTCTTGACATTCCCTGTATCAAAGGAACGCACATCTCCCTTCTGCCAGTCTTTATTGGCTCGTTTGTTAAAGGCGAAGCCGTTACTATAATCATGAAGGTTTCTTTGTAGCTTATGCATTTTCCTATCAATTAGTTCCTGAACGGAACTGTGAATGTTATCAGTATGCCTCCAATAACCTGTTCTAAACGTATGGTGCGCAAACTAGCACTCAAGGAGGCACAAGTAGCAGAGGTATCTTCTTTGATTTTTCATTGTTTCACTGGTCTCTCTCCACTAATGTAGCCATCTATTCTTTAGTACAACAATGGGCAGCTGCTATCCATCGTTTTTCAAATAGCTGGTCATCATTATCAGTCATATCAAAAGGGGCCGAGGGGGTTTTGCAGAGCCCTCAGTGCTCGAGGAGTAATGTCCAACTCCAGATATCTCTGTAAACTGATAATATAACGAACAGTACTTTCCTTATGTAATAAATGTTCTCATTTCTCTACGGTACCTTGTACGTCAGAGGGAAGCTGCATATTATAACCATGACCAACAGCTGCAAAAGGATTAACAGTCTGCTTCTGATGACCTCCTCCTAACAATCTTTTCCTGTTTTTGGCCTTTCCCCGTTCTGGAAGTATTAGTTCTTTCCCCCATTCGATCACCAGAATGGGAAATATAATGTTCCACAGCTCTCTGAGTACTCTCAACAAAATCTTCTCCAAAAATCTTGGGTAATTGGAGAAATGGATCACTGGCTATGTATACTAAACAACAAAGGAGACCCGATGCAATATGAAAAAACCACAAAGTTCAGTGAATCTGAAAAATCGTTGCCTTGACTGTCTCACAGTGCCTGGATAATGTTGCTTGATAATGATGAATGCATTCTGGTATCTGCTGTGTAGATTCCTTCGTTTCACACTGGTGGGCACTACAGTCAGTAAAAACTGCTGCCATTTGAACCTTCGTCTGTGCCCATAGTATTTCTAGAAATGTTGTTCATGTTCACCGAAAGCCTTGCAGGAGAAAGGGGCTCTGAATAACGCTGGCTTCTGGTGGCCTGTTTATGGCATTTCTTAAGATAGTAACTGGAGTGGATAAGGGTGACCATAAACTTGGCAGTGTTCTGTGGTGCTGACTCAGCAGATTGCCTTCATTTGTACAGAACTGGACAGTATTTTCTTGTTTGTTGTTCCTGTCCATGGGCACATGACATCATGCATTTGGTGCCTGAGTGATCATGGAGTAACAAGCTTATGGCCCTCCTGCTTCCTCTCTGATAGCTTTTCTGATCTTCATAATGACACTTTTACAAGAATATTCTTATTTTAACCAAAACTGCTACACAGTAATACTCTTCATACCCAAACATTGGTGGACTTTGTTAATTAATGCTTGTGGCTATAAATTACCACATACTCCTGGAGAATCTTCAGGTGTTAGACCCCCTGGGGACCAGGTCCTGGAATGATAGCAGTTTCCAGCAACCTTCAGGTTATCCTCCAGTTCTTGTTGCAGCACCTTTCACATTTGCTGATGACAGATGCTCACCTTGGTTATTTCACTCTACAGGTGAAGTTGTTCCCTAGAGCAGGCTGCTGAAGCTTTGAAAAAGAACCGTTTTCTAGGGGCTCATCCTGTTCATTCCAGCAACGTGTATGTAATGTGTTATCTAATCAGGCAAGGGGAGTGTAGTTTTGCTTCCTCTCCAGAGAGGTGAAGGGACATGCCTGTACACCTTCCTGTCTTTTCCTGAGAATTCGCAGTTCACAACAAAATTCACAGAAGAAGGACCAAAACCTTAAGCTGTTCTATGATTTGGTCCAGCCATTTAGGACCAAAACCTTAAGCTGTAATACTATCCGGTCTAGCCATTTAGGACCAAAACCTTAAGCTGTTGTTTGATCCGGTCCAGTCATTTAGGACCAAAACCTTAAGCTGTTATATGATCCGGTCCAGCCATTTATGACCAAAACCTTAAGCTGTTATACGATCCGGTCACGCCATTTAGGACCAAAACCTTAAGCTGTTATACGATCCGGTCACGCCATTTAGGACTAAAACCTTAAGCTGTTATATGATCCGGTCACGCCATTTGGGGCCAAAACCTTAAGCTGTTGTATGATCTGGTCCAGCCGTTTAGGACCAAAACCTTAAGCTGTTATATGATCCCGTCCAGCCATTTCAAAATCTGAACTGATAGCTGCAGGCAGCAGTTTCATCAGCTTCTGCAAGTTATCCTAAGCTCACTACCCACTCACTGCTGTAATGCACCACCCCTCCATAACTCTTCATCTCTCGTTATCTGCCAATAAAAGTGCCATTGTCAGGATGCTGGCAAGCTTGGGCTTTCACTGAGTTTGGTGATTATTTTTCTCATTTTCATAAAGAATTAACATCAGACCTAATTTTTTTATTTTTAATAAGTTGGCTAAATTTGTTAAATTTTCCTCAACTTCAACCATCATTTGGTGTAATTCTGTTTGGCAGCATTTCCTTATTTTTGTTCATTGTTAGGCTGTTGCAGGTTTAACTGTCTTGGCAGTTGGTATTTCTATTCAACTGGATTATCTCTGTAGGTAGTAACATAGGATAGAGTTAAGTATTTAGGTTTTAGAAAATGCAGAAAGTGTAGCAATAATCCCTGTCGGGATACACACAAGCTTAGCATTGTGTACCTGCTATATGGAGTTTGATATTTGTCATGATTTCAGATCTAGAACCCTGCAAGAAGGACTAAAACAAGCTAATTCTGAAAGGTCTCTTGTTGAGCGATTCTTCAGCCATTTTCAAATCTAGAAAAGGTATGATAAAGGCCGAGGAAAATAGGGGCTGTAGGGACTTGGACATGCATTATCTTGCCCTTAAGCCTCAGTGGAAGAAGATTTTTCTTCTTTGACTAATCAGGTCCACATTCTCAACTCTAAGATTGCTTCTACCTCAGGAGTTTCACAGCCAGAGTTAGCTGTATTGCAGTATCTGGCCCTTAAGAAGAGATTGAGCAATTTCTCCTCTGAGAAAGATTTGTCCAAATATCTGGAGTTAAGATTTTCATCCTCTTCCCCCTCTATATGTTTGGTCAGGTCTCTTTGCATCCCCGTCCTTTACTTCGACTAAGGATGACAAAGGCTTTAGTCAGAGTACAATTTTGAAAAGGGTGCCCTGTTTTCCCCTGCCTTCTTTCTCTGGGAAGGCCTTGATGTTCTTCATGTTTCACTGTTGCAGTCATTACATTTGGGTTATCCTGCTGGCAGGTTGCCCTCAGTTGGCCTGAATTCCAAAGTCTTGGGTCCTGCGTCGGTTGCTGTCGCCTCTTCCCTGACGTCAGGTCGTCAGGGGTATAAAACATGCAGCCGACGCCATTTTCTTCATTCTTTCTTGCCGTGCTGTGCCCGAAGCAGTTCGCAAGTGCCGGTCGGCCGACTCCTGAGATTTTCCTGTTCGAATTTCAGATCCGAAGTCTTCATTAAAAGCTAAGTACCCCGTTGGGGAAACTTTTTTCTTGCTCCAGACCGATGTCAGAAAAAGTTAATTGTATTTCTTGTGGGAAGCAAATACCTCATAAGGACTTTCATTCTTACTGTATTCCTTGCCTAGGCCCTGACCACGACATTTCTAGTTGTCGGTTTTGTGCTAGATTTAACCAACGCCCTATTAAGCGTCGGTACGATTTTTCATTATGCTATTTTGGGAGAAAGATTTAATTATACAGTGTCACCGGATAGCCATCTGACTACCGGAGTTCACAAGAAACGCAAAGAAAAAAAAAAGGACAGACAACCGAGGTCCAAAACTGATGACAAAGTTTCCCTTAAGCCAGTCGCCGGTTCTCAGTGAGGCGCTTTCGCAGCCCCTGACACCCGCTACTTTAGAGTCGCAGGCCACTACCGACTCCCATGTGGAGTTGGCCAGGCTGCAGGAAACTCAAGGTATTGGAGCCTCGGAGATTATTCCCTCAGATTGGTCCAGAGACGCTGAGCAGGCATCTGCTTCTGAGGGTGTATTCAGACCTAAGCAATTATATATTAAACCAACTTCAGTTTCAAAGGCAAAGACTAAAGCACCTTTAAAGGCAAAGAAACAAGTTCACCAGCCACATGGACAGGCCTCCATGCCCAAAAAGCAGATGCTCAAAATGGCCGAAGACTTAATTACCCTGATCAGGGGTTCCCATCCCCCTCCTGATAAGAGGCCTAGGCAAGAGACAGACTATGAATCTTCAGATCAGGTTTCCATTTCATCTGATTCCTCTTCTGATCAGGAATATTGTCTTCCCCCCCTATGAGGATTCTGATGCTGAAGAATCTATTCCTTCAGCTTCTCCTCCTGAGGACTACTCTTTTGGGGAAACTTTGCATACCATGAGGGAGCACTTCCACTGGGAGAGCCTAGATTTTTCAGAATCTAAGAAGAGGCTCAGAGACTTCCTTTTACTACCTCAACACAGGCCTCTAGCTGTTCCACCTGTGTTAGACATTGTAGATGATGTGTTCTCAGAGTCTAGTCTGACCCCGGACTCCTTACCTCCAGCTCCTGTTAAGGCAGACAGATACTAAAAGGTCCCTGACTCTCATAAATTCCTTTTCAAAAACCCTGCTGCAGACCCAGAGACTATTTCTCAGGGTCCCAAAGGGGTCAAGGCTTCCA
The DNA here is from genome assembly GCF_019279795.1 of Protopterus annectens. Classification (NCBI taxonomy): domain Eukaryota; kingdom Metazoa; phylum Chordata; order Ceratodontiformes; family Protopteridae; genus Protopterus; species Protopterus annectens. Next base: position 535,085,805 of record NC_056742.1, on the reverse strand, counting down.
CTGCAAAAAACCCTACCCCCTCTGACAGGGATTCTAGGGCACTGGATAGATGGGGAAAAAAGATTAACACATCTGCTACCTTGGCTATAAGGGCCTTAAATTGCCAGTTTCATATGCTCAAATATCAGCAATATATCATGACACTGCTTAAACAGAAAATGATGGCAAATTCTGAATGTGCAGAAAACAAAGAAATGCAGGATTTACTGCATGCAGCTGAACAAGTTGGAAAGCATACTTTGCAATGTGGTTTTGATTCTCTGGAGGCCTCCTGCAGGGCCGCTGTTACGGGTTCTGTCATTAGGAGGCATGCTTGGTTAAAGGAACAAAATCTGCCTGATCATGTCAAAGCAAAATTATTAGATGCTCCATTACAGCATGATACCTTGTTTGGTGTCAAGGCAGAAGAGGTGTTAAAGAAAATGGAGGACAAAGCTAAATCTTGCAAACGGTCAAGGATTTTGTATAGGTACAGCCACCTAGGTTTAGCAGACACTGGCCTACAAAGAATTGGTCCTTTCCAGTGTCAGACAGACCTCAAAGGGGCAGATCCAGACGCCCCAGAGGCAGATCCCAGCCACAAGGTTCGTACAGATCTAAGTAGTGGGGTGCTTCTACCTCCAAAGGTGGAGAAGACAAATCACAACCATACAGAAAGCAGTCCTAATGACTTCCCCCTGCCTGCACCAAGCACTTATCTTCTGGCAGCACCCTTAGGGGGAAAACTAGCACTTTTTTCTCAAAATTGGCACATTATAACCCAGGAAAAATAGGTTCTAGACATAGTGTCACAAGGCTACAAGTTTCACTTCCATACCCTGCCAAGGGCAAACGGTTGGCCAGACCTGCCAAAAAATCAATGGGCAGAGGCTCAAAAACAAGTCACAGCTCTCATGGACATGGGGGCTATTCAACAAGTGCCACAGCAAGAGCGGGGACAAGGATTTTACTCAAGACTGTTCTTGGTACCCAGAAAGGACAAAGCATGGAGACCAATTCCGGACCTATCTGTTCTAAACACTTTCCTGGATATACCAAAATTCAAGATGTTGACTTTGCAGCAGCTTCTGCCCATGCTGGGCAGCAAGGCTTGGCTCGTGACTTTAGACCTGAAAGAGGCATACCTGCATGTCCCAATCAGACAAGCATGCAGAAGATACCTCACATTCAAGACTGGCTCAAAGCATTACCAATTCTCTGCACTGCCCTTTGGCTTATCTACTGCACCCAGGGTCTTCACAAAGTGCCTGGCACCAGTAATTGCTTTCTGCAGACAAAGAGGAATGCAAATTTACCCATACTTGGACGATTGCCTCATACAAGCAGAGAACAAGGACATTCTTCTTCAGCGTCTGACGTTTGTGAAAAGACTTTTAACATGCCTAGGGTACACAGTCAACAAAAAGAAATCAAAACTAGTACCCTCTCAAGAGATAATATTCCTGGGTGCAAGCTTAAATACAACTGCCCAGATGGCTTATCTCACTCCAGACAAACAAAGGCAACTGACTACCTATTTCAAAGAAATGGCAACAAAGGCCCAATTATCTGCAAGAAAAATTCTGCAGGCTTTGGGCTTCATAGCATCCTGCATCCTACTAATTCCATATGCAAGACTGCATATGAGGAAACTTCAGTGGTACCTAAAAAGTGTCTGGACACAACATTGCCACAGCCTGGAAACAGTGATTACTCTCATTCCCTGCCTGCAACAGGAGTTTCGATGGTGGGCAAAGGCTTGTCACCAAAACAAGGGACAGCCATTCTCACTACCCCCAGCCAGGCAGAGCCTTACGACAGATGCATCAGATTATGCCTGGGGGGCCCACATGGCAGGAAGAGGCATTCATGGCACCTGGTTCACAAACCAAAGGCATCTACATATCAATCAAAAAGAGATGCTAGCTGTTCAAAAGGCCCTGACAGCCTTCAAGGACCTACTTCATCTGGGACAACTACTGATAAAGACAGACAACACCACGGTCATGTGGTACATAAACAAGCAGGGAGGCACTCATTCTTACCCCCTTTGCAGACTAGCCATGGCTTTATGGGACACAGCATTGACTTACTAAGTTCATCTGCAGGCACAATTCCTGCCATGAAAGGAAAATACTCTGGCAGACAAACTAAGCAGAAACCTCATGGATCCCCACGAGTGGCACCTGGATCCACAAGTATTCAGCATGATAACAAAGAAATGGGGATGCCCGGACATAGATCTATTTGCCTCCCCTCACAACAATCAACTAAAAAGATTCTGCACAAGGACTTATCACAGACAAGCATGGAAAGTGGGTGTCTTATCTTTCAACTGGACAAACGTATCAGTATATGCCTTTCCTCCACTGCCTCTCCTCCCCCAAGGTGCTCCTAAAGGTCAGACAGGAGAAAACAAAAATGATTCTGATTGCCCCAGACTTGCCACACCAGTACTGGTGTCCGATTTTAAGGAACTTGTCTCAATGCCCAGCCTGAACCTTACCTCAAGTACCTCATCTACTGTCCCAACAAAACAGTCAGATTCTGCACAGCCAACTCAGGACCCTAAACCTGGCATCATGGCAGATAATGTAGCCATACAAAGCACACCTCTCAGTAAAGCTGTGACGGATGTCATTTTAGAAGTCAGAAGGCCTAGTACTAGAAAATCCTATGCTGGAAAATGGAAGAGATTTTGTGCTTGGAACCAAGCTCAAGGAACTGATACAGCTGTCACAAATATTCCTCAGATTTTGCAGCACTTAACTGAGATGCTGGACAAAGGCTTATCTTTTTCATCAATTAAAATCCATGCCTCTGCCATTTCGGCTCATTACAATACAGAGCCACCACTCTTTTCTTATCCTTTAATAAGGCAGTACCTCAGAGGAGCCAAATATTTAATGCCTCCAAGGAGAACGCCAATATCTGCATGGGACCTCAATTATGTCTTGGAAAAACTCACCTTACCTCCTTTAGAGCCAGCTGCTACTGCGGATATAAAGTTTTTATCTTGGAAAACAGCTCTGCTCCTAGCAATAACTTCTGCAAGACGAATGTCAGAGCTACAGGCTCTCATGGCTGTGGAACCCTTTATCATTTTTTATCCAGACAGGGTCTCTCTGAGGACAAACCCTACATTTATGCCTAAGATGGTATCCAGTGTAGCCCTTAACCAAACTATTCATTTGCCAACTTTTTATCCAAATCCGCAGAACAAGGGGGAGAAAATTCTGCATTCTTTGGACGTACACAGACAACTTAGATTCTACTTGGACAAAACTAAAATTTTCAGAAAGACAGAACAATTACTAGTGGCATATGCCGCAGTATCACAAGGAAAGGCTATCTCCAAGCAAACTATTTCAAAGTGGATAGGTCACTGTATTCGTTTCTACTACTCACAACATGGTAAACCAGTGCCTAAGGGCATTAGGCCACATTCAACCAGAGCTGCAGCCACTTCTGCAGCCTTTCTCAGGGGAGTACCAACCAAAGACATTCTAGAGGCTGCTACTTGGAGCTTAGTGCATTCCTTTATAGAACATTACAATCTGCCACTTTACTCTAAATCCAGGGCAGGCTTTGCCACTGCAGTTCTGCAGGGCCTCATAGCCACCCCTAATGCTGTTTAGCTCCAGCCTCCCAACCATAGCTTTGGAACTCTACCCAAATGTAATGACTGCAACAGTGAAACAGGAAGAACATAGTACAGGTGTGTACACTTACCATAAATGTAGATGTTCGAGTGTATTCACTGTTGCAGTCCAGGTTACCCTCCCGCCATCCCCCTTATTTTTGCTGGAACTTATCTTTACTTCTCTAATCTATACAACCTATGTGGTGTATTTGCTTGTAGATGAAGGTAAAGTTTATGTTGATGCATGTATGTCTTATTTACATATTTTTAGCCTACCCTTTTGGGGGCACCTGACACCTGGGGCACGAAAAACTGAAGAAAATGGCGTCGGCTGTATCTTTTATACCCCTGACAACCTGACGTCAGGGAAGAGGCGACAGCAACTGACGCAGGACCCAAGACTTTGGAATTCAGGCCGACTGAGGGCAACCTGCCAGCAGGATATCCCAAATGTAATGACTGCAACAGTGAAACACGAAGAACATCTACATTTATGGTAAATGTACACAACTGTACTTTTTCCCCTGCCTTCTTTCTCTGGGAAGACCCTGTTTTCCCCTGCCTTCTTTCTCTGGGAAGGTCAGAGAAAAAATCTTGTCATCCACATTTCCTCCTGCTCTTTCCCTGGGCCGTGTTTGGACATCAGTTTCACAGCCACACTGTTACTGTAGTCCTCACAGCCCGTGCTGATCGTGTTGTTTCCTTTTACCTCATTGGTCTGTACTGGTGGCTCTGGCACTGACCTACTTGGCAGAGAAGGCCACTAGGTCCAGGTCCTTAATACAGGTGGAGTAGCACCAACTCATCATGGCCAGTTACAGTTTTCAACACTTTGGCATTTGATACCCTGCCACTCTGGTCAAGGGTTAACCTCCTCGGTGCTGAGCTTTTCACTTTTGGCCACTGAGGCTTTGCAGTCAGTAAAACTGTAACCCCAGGTGTTGACTGAGCCCCTGAAGTTTGCATCCACATTAGCTTCACCCCTGCATGACCTTCACTTGTATGTCTTGGTACCTTGTATCCTCATCTTAGAGGGGAGGAAAGCTGATGCAGACATAGGGCCATGCTTTCCAGATTGGATACTTCTCCCAGCCACGGGACAAGGTACCGCCCATGGGTGCCTTGGAAGAAAAATATGTAAAAGAAGGCATTTAGACTCCCCAGTAGGGTCTTCCAACCACTATATAAAGAGGGGACTTCCCTTTAGTCCCTGCCAGTGACCCTAAGTTCGGAGAATTTTGAGAGTTTATCAGCAGAGGGAATCACAGCCACTTTGACCCAGTGTTTTTGTCACTTGCCTGACTGTCCCTATCTGGAGGCAGTTGGAGGAGTCATCTTTAGCAGTACCACAGACATTGGGGTCACCACTAGAAGTTCATTCAAGTCTTACCTGTATTGAAGTTGTTAGCATATTGGGCTTGGACTTGAAACTGAGGGTGGGGCAAAATAAAAATCTGAAACATCTGAGTAGGATGGCTGACTTTGTCATAACACTCACTCCATTTGACAGTGTGGCTAGTGGGGGAATGAGTAGATCCTATGGGTGAGGGTGAGGTAGTGGTTTGTTGGTAGAGGCTGCACGGAGAGTCAGAGGGTCAGAAAGAAAAAATAGAAATAAATTAAAGGGATCCATGTTTTTGAGGACTCCCTTCTTGGGACATTAACTTCATTATTTATTTATTTATCATATAAAAATGTTTGCATTATTGAAGCATTGTACAGAATAACAGTACCTTCAACAGACAAAAACAAGGATAAAATATTAAAATACACTATTAAAACTAAAAATATCTCCTTGTGGCAGATTTAAGAAGGCTGTCTTAAAAAGACCATATTTTGGGGTCCTTGTAAATGAAGCTATCAAGCCACATACCCACATAGGTAGGTACTAGGCTATCGGCCCTAGGGCCCATACAAGCCTAGCCAAAAAATGTACCCTGGCTTTCGCCACCCAAGAAAATTATTTTCCTGTGCCCCTGTCGAGCAGAGCCACAGAAGTGATCCCCGGGGGTGAATTTTCCATTTCCCATCCAGTCATCAAGATTTTTCTTGAAGAGTGCTAATGAGGAGCTCTGTTTGACATAGATAGGTAGTCTGTTCCAGAGTATGGGAAGTCTGTGGGACAGGAATCTATCCCTCCGGCATGTTCTGTTTATTGTGGTGACAAGGTTAAGGTCCCTAGAGCGTGTAGCTCGGAGGGATTGGGATTTCTTTAAGTGGAGCATGTCCAACAGCTCTGGGTTTGACATAGCTTTGTATGTTAGGCAGAGATCGCCCCTGAGTAGGCGATATGCGATGGAGTAAAGCTGTAGCTTTTTGAGACGGTCTGCATAGGGCATCTGTTTGAGGCCAGTAATCGTCTTTGTGAGGTATTTCTGTGGTCTTTCCAGTTGTTGTAGATGTCTTGTGAGGTACATACCAAAAGGCGTTGTACTCTATAATGGGTTTAATGAGTGATGAGTAGAGGGGAACAATGACCTCTTTTTTTCTGGATGAGAATCGTTTTGTGATGAGATGAGCCACGTAGAAGGATTTCCTGACCACTGTGGCGATGTGATTATCAAAGGAGAGACTACTGTCCACCTGTGTCCCAAGGTCTCATCACATTTTCGGCATTAAGTAGGCTACCAGCTATGTGGTAGTTCATGGGTACAGAGTTTTTACCAAAGGGGATGACAATACACTTTTTGGCATTGAGCTTCAGGCCATGGCTTTGATACCAGGTATCTGTCTCAGTGAGGCCCTTTTGTAGTTTGTCCACATCGTTAGGAGTTTCGATTATGGCTCCTAGTTTGCAGTCATCTGCAAACTTTGTTAGCCAAGACCTTCTGTGTTGGCCTGCACTTCAGAGAAGTAGATACCAAACAGGAGAGGACCCAGGACTGAACCCTGTGGTACTCCACTCGTTACTGGTCTGATGTCAGATTTGGAATCCGCTACTTTCACAGTGTGGGTTCTGTCCGTGAGCCAGTTGGCAAACCCATCTTGTGACATAGGGATTTATACCTAGTTTAGTGAGCTTATCTATAATTCCAGAGTGGGGGATGGTGTCGAAAGCCTTGGCGAGATCTAGATAAGCTGTGTGAACCATTTTATCCTCATCTATGGCTTTGGTGACTGCTTCAAAGAAGTCAGTCAGGTTTAGGAGACATGATCTGCCTTTTACAAATCCAAACTGAGTAGGGTCTAGAGTTTGGAGATTACCAATGTCTTTGTTTATGAGTTCCATGATGATACGTTCCATGGCCTTGCAGACCAGGCTCGTCAGGCTAATCTTGGAAGGTGGCTGATTCTAGAAGGTTAGCACCAAATAGGCAAATGAAAACTTACCAAAGTATTTCATATTAATCTTTTTTAACAGATAAGTGCTTCTCTTGGTAACTTTAAAAACTCAGCTGGAACTTAGATGCAAGTGCTTTACTGCAGGTCACATTATCTAATCAGAAATATAAACCCTCTTTAATCTTTGTTTATTTATTTTTTATTTAACATTTGTTTACCGAGAAAGTCTGACTGGGACAGAGCCCATTTTCAGCAGAGGCCCGGGGAGAAACGCTGCAGACACGTCTTTGGAATGTGGGAAGAAACCCACACGAATGCAGACTCCGCATGGAAGACACCCCAGCCGAGAATTAAACCAGAGTACCTCTTGCTGTGAGGCAACAATAAACAGTGCTAACCACTGCACCACCCATAATCTAGCTTTTACTGTCTCTCTGGCTTCTGTCTGATTGGTTAACCACCTCTGTATTCTGTCTACCTATTGGTTAACCACCTCTGTATTCTGTCTACCTATTGGTTAACCACTGCTGTATTTATGCAAGTAATATCACTTATTTGCCATAGTTTATATCCAACACCATACATCCTAGTTTAATATAAAAAGTAATTATCAGCAAAATTTGTTCCACTGCTTTAGCTAAGTAGGATGATGACTGCCTTCGATTTTGTGTAGTCCTATAAGTGATGTCTACGTTTTAACCATTTGTGCTGTAACCATGTTGTCTGTCCGCCATTCTGATTGTATACTAGTTATGTTCTTCTTTTGTTGTACTGTGCAGCCCATGCTGAGCCTAAAATTAGTCATATTTGAAGACTGATTTTTCCTGGTACATACAAATAAACACAAGTAAACAAGTATGTATATGCATATATGCATGCAAATATACAAAAGCAAAATAATAAAAGGCCTGAAACAGTTGAGGAAACTTTATGTATATATTCAGTTGAGCTGGTAAAACTGCAAAAATTGAGAGACTGCGTGTGACAGAAAAAAGCTTAGAAGCTGACTACAAGAATCAGGTGTACCTTGGACTTGAACCAGAGGCTGGAAATCCAGATGATCAGGTAGAAGATCAGCAGTAAAGGGAAGTTAGTGAATAAGTGAGTGAATTGAAATGCATAGATTTCACTAAATGTAGTGTAAATATGTGAACTGTGATTCTGCAAAAGGAAATTGATAAAAAGACTGAAGTTTGTTGACTGTATTAAACTGGTGGAAGAACTGTAAAGCATCCCTTGTGCCATTAATGTTTAGAAAGGCAGTAAATAGACTGAAGAAGTTTCTGTAAGTAAAACAGTTTTTGCTCTTATGAATATTTGCACAAATGATTCCTGATGTACTTATTTTACAATGTAATTTAGTACAGTATGCAGTCAGATATATTTTAAATGCGAGGTGGGGGATGTTTTATCTGGGAGACTGTCATAAAATATGATCTGAAGTTGTCCTTTTCATTCTTCCTCATTAATGGTTGAGATCTGATCCTCTGATACGCCGCATACACTGGACTATGGATCCAGCTCTTGAGCTCCTTCCTCTACCTATAATGCTCTGTTCCATCCCCATTGCCTCAGATCTTCTTTGTCACCACGTGGTTAGACGTATGTTCCACTCTTGAACAGTGTGAGTTTGTTTCTGTTAGTTAAAATTCTCTAGACCTTTACTTAAACTTTGCTATTTTGTTTTCTTAATATCCTCCCTCTTAGTTGTCGCTGATATTAGTGATTTCTTTTGACATATCTACTAAGTGATTAATAGTCTTCGAACCATTGTTGGTACTGTTTGTTACCTGATTTAACAGGTATTTCGTTAAATACCATAGTTGGTATTCTTTGTCCTTCCTTCTTTTTCCATTAAAATAATGATGTTCTTTTTGTTAGTTCAGAGTTAGTTCTCCTTTTACTTATGTCAGAGAAACCAACTGGATTTAAGAAGTGCACTTCTTGTGCGCATAACATCCCAAACTCAGATGCCAACAAGAAAAGCGTTTAAACCTTAACACAGCCTGTTCAGTCTGCTTTACTTGTAACCCTAGAGCCTTGGCTGACAGGTGAAATAAGCTCATCCGCAAAGATTTACTTCTGCCCCTCAAAAACACCTAAATCTGTTTCTTTGGATTGCAAGGTGAAAGTCTCCTTTAAAGTCTCCAGGGGCTTCCTTGGAGCCAGTAGAAAAGATTAGAAAAATCTCAGATCCTAAACCTGTTGATCTTCCCTCGTATCCAAAGTAATTCTTAGATCTGAAAAGGTCAGCTCCTATAGTCATAGCTTCTTTCCTTCTACTTCTTCTTCGGATCCTAAGTCCTCGGATCCGAGTGCCAGTGCATCTCATAGAAGCTGTACTATAGAGTACATAGTAAAACCTATTTCACCTTCTCTGTCTACTCAGTTATTCCAGACTCCAAAGAAACATTCTCAACTTCCTTCCACAGTGTCTTCCAGAAGTCTGTCAGAGGCAGATATAGATAGGATGATGCATAAATTCCTCAGAGCTCAGATCCAGATGGGGGTTCTGCCAGCTCTGTCCCCTACTAGATACGGGAGTATGCCTATGAAGTCCATTATTTCTCTCTGTCCGATCCGACCTGTGATTTCAGAGTCCCAGGATCTGAGATCTCTGAGAGTTCCAGCTCTGATCCGAAGAGAGTTCCTTCCTCCACTCCGATTTCCCTGACTGGCTGTGCTCCGGTACCCTCAGATCAGAGTGAGGGTCGGAGTCAGAATGTTACTGCCAGATCCGAGGGGTTGGGTTTGACTCTGTTTTTGTTGGATCCATCCCTCTTTCTCAGAGCTTTGGCCCTGGACAGCTGGGATCTGGTTCTCCCCTTGAGGCTCTGATTCCAGGGATGGCCCCAAACTACCTTCTTTGGAGGCTTCAACTTCAAGGAGGGAGAAAAGGGTTTTCCTGGTCCCTCTGCATTCAAGGTGGTAGAAAGGCCCTTCTCTCTCCATAGAGAACCATCATGTCATGTTTCAGATCCTATCCCCTATCCCACATTGGCTTCGAACTCTAAGACCATCAGACCTACTCCACAGGGACAGCCAGTTCTAGTTAGGCTCCAGACAGTTCCATTAGTGGAACTTTCCCTCTCTTCCAATACTTCCCCTGAACATCCCACAGAGGAGATTCCTTGGAAAAGGACATGTAAGAGGAGACACACAGATTCCCCCATAGAGTCTCTCACTGAAGACACTGATTTTGATGAGAGAGAAGGATGCCCCAGATCACCACTTGGTGACATCTCCTTTGGAGATGCTCTAGAAATCCTTAAGCAGAAAGGTAGCTGGTCGTCCCAAACTCCTTTTCCTGAAGAATCAGTGTTCCTGGAGGCTTTTGGTGACAGACCATCTACGCCTTGGGTGATCCCACTGAAGGACAAATTTATTAACCTGGTTTCTCCTGGACATGGAAGGAACCAGACACTGTTGAGCCCATCCCAAAGTGCCTGGACAATTTTTTGACCCCTCCTTCTGACTGCTGTGACTGGACCAAAGGAGTTCCTGTTGTTGCTGTGGTGGTGGCGGCAGCCACTAAGAAAGAGCTAGAAGACCAGAGCTGTTCTGCCCATTCGCCGAACAGGGAGCTCAGAGCATTGGACAGATTTGTAAAACGAGTGTTCACTTGAGCTACCTTCGCTGTGAGGTTGCTTAATTATCTGGTACATTTTACTAGGCTGCAGTCAGATTTGACTAAAGAGCAATCAAATTCTCTCCCTGACTCCATGTCTGCTAAGGATTTCAAAAGGACTTCCTCTCAGCTGGCTACTCATTTGTTTATTTTAGATGCTTCGATGAGGTTAATCTCTCCTACAACTGAAGGTACCTCTCAAGCAGCTGGTTTAGGTATTGCAATAAGGAAACATGCCTGGATGTGGCTGTGCAACTTTGCAGAGCCCTTTAAGACGTCTTTTATTAATGCCGCTTTTTGATGGCACTTCATTGTTTGGGTCATCAGTTAAAGATATGCTTACCCGCAGCAAAAAAAGATGGAAAAATCCTGTCCGCTATAGGAATCAAATTTTCTACCTCTCAACAGACCTTTTTTAGAAACCAAAGAGGTGGTAAGAAGATGTGGTTCTGTAAATCTCAGGGACTTTCCCAGGATTCGTGTGTGGACAATTCCTCTAGAGGCAGAGTAGGAAATATTAATGGTAGATATCACCCTAGAGGCAGAGGAGGCCTGTAGAACCGGGGCTGTAGGGATTCCTTTTCAGACCGTGTATGTCAGTGCTCCTGAAGCTTTGCCCAACTGTCCACCTCTGGAGGCAGTCGGGGGTTGATTCTGTTTGCATCTAGATGCCTGAACAAATATCACAAAAGAATTATGGGTGCTAAGAATAATATCCAGAGGTTAGTGCATACCCTTTTTCCTTCTTCCTCCTTGTCGGAGGAAGAAACTTCCCAATATTCCACCTAGTCAAAGGAAGGAAGCAGCAGAAGAAATACAAAAACTGGTAGAAAAAAAAGGTTATCCAGAAAGTCTGTCCTGACCAGATAGGATTCGGAACTTACTCACACCTTTTATTGCCAAAGAAAACAGGGGACCTCTGACCCATTTTGGATCCAAGTGGTTTGAATCAGTACGTGAAGACAACAAAGTTCCAAATGGTAATGGTTCAGTCCATCCTGGCCTTTTTTGCACAAGGACAACTGGATGTGCTCTATCGCATACTGTCACATAAAAATAGACAGACAATCCTGGAGGCATCTTCACTTTCTGCTGGGATCAATCATTACCAATTCAGAGCTCTGCACTTTGAACTCACCACAGCCACCAGGGTGTTGACCAAATGCATAGTAGTAGTGGCAGCTCACTTGAGGCTCAAGGATTCCAGGTGTTTCCATATCTGGACGATTAGCTCCTCACCACCCACTCCAGGCATCAGCTTCAACAAGGCATGGGCTAGTTGCACCAGATTTGCAATGCTTTGGGCATTTCAGCCAGTCTTACAAAATTACAGCTTGCTTCAGTTCAGAGCCTGGAATTCATCAGGACGTTTTTGAACACTATGTCTCAGGTGGCATCTTTACCCTTACACCATATTGCTTCTGTAAGATATCAGGTCCAAGATATCCTTTTTCACCTTTTCCGCCAGTAAGGTTAGTGCTTCAGGCACTGGGTTCTATGTCAGCTGCCATAGTGCTCCTATCCTTAGCACGCTTCTTTATACAAAATCTCCAGTGGACATTAGCTGTGCAGTGGTCCATTCTGCATCAGCCCTTGTCTTTTCAAATAAAACCCACCCCCATTTGCAAGCGCCACATTCATTGCTGGATTCAGTCCGACAGTCTCTTCCTGGTTAGACCTTTTGTTCTTCTGAATCCAGTTGCCACATTGACCACAGATGCTTAGAGACCTCAGATGCTTCTCATTTAGGTTGGGAGGGCATTTCTTGGGAAAGAAGGTCCACAGCATGTGGTCCCCCCAAGAGACCAAATGTCATATCAATGTTCCAGAGATGAGAGCAGTCCTTATAGGGTTGCAGGCATTTCAAGAATCTCTCCCCTTGGGGACTATTGCATTTGAGACGGACAACATGTCGGTAGTCTGGTACATAAGCAAGCAAGGAGGAACCCAGTCTTACCCCCCGTGCAGAGAGGCCATGAGAGTCTGGGAAGGAGCGATCTCTTCAGACCACTTTCTAATCATGATGCATATCTCGGGGAAATCCAACGTATTGGCAGATAAACTAAGCAGGTCTATTCTGATGCCTCGAGAGTGGTCCCTCAATTTGTCAGTGGCAAATATGATCTTCAGATGTTAAGGCCGACCTTGCTGCAACCTATTTGCCACCCCTCTACTGTTAGTACTGTTTTGGAGCTTAAGAGTATTTAGTATCTTAAAGCAGTCTTGTTTCCATATCTTAAAGCAGTCTCTTTTCCTTATCTAAAAGCAGTCTCGTTTCCATATCTTAAAGCAGTCTCGTTTCCATATCTTAAAGCAGTCTCGTTTCCATATCTTAAAGCAGTCTCGTTTCCATATCTAAAAGCAGTCTCGTTTCCATATCTAAAAGCAGTCTCGTTTCCATATCTAAAAGCAGTCTCGTTTCCATATCTTAAAGCAGTCTCATTTCCATATCTTAAAGCAGTCTCGTTTCCATATCTTAAAGCAGTCTTGTTTCCATATCTTAAAGCAGTCTCGTTTCCTTATGTAAAAGCAGTCTCGTTTCCATATCTAAAAGCAGTCTCGTTTCCATGCTTTCCAAAGCAAATACCAGCAGAAAGCAAGTTCGGCTCCAAGGCTTCCTTCAGTAACTTTCACAAAAGAAGACAATGGCTCCAAAGACTTTCATTTCAAGTCAAAATCATTTCGCGATTGCAGCCAGTCCAGAAACTTAAGTTCAAAAGCAGAGACGTTTCTGCACTCGCAGCTTAGCCCTTGAGCTCAATTCCAACAGGCTGACGGAGCAGACATCTTCGTGCACGTGATGACATCAGCTCCAAAGCACGAAAAGAAACATTTTTAAAAAATCGGGAATGAAGGCGTTCCACTCGGGAATCGTGGCACCCCATTATTTGGACCCCAAAACTCGGTACAGTTGGGAGGTATGATAGAAAATCAAAAGTTTTATGAAGGGTAAAAGTATGAGGCAAAGTCAGGGGCGTTCTGCAAAATCATGGACAGATGAAAGATATGATTAAGACCCTTGGCTTCATCTAATAACACATTTTAAGTAGAAATAAGTAAATATGAGAATCCCGAGTATAATGAAAAGTTTTCCTTCAGCCGTAAATGTTTCAGCTTGTCTGTTTCTTTTCCATGGAGGCACACTGATAATAGGGCAATAAAAGACAGAACACTGCTTCTTTGTCGTTAAAAGATAATGATTTATGAACGTATGCAAGTCATTTTCACATCTGGAGGAGGGGGAATAAAGTTGAAAAACAGAAGAGACACCAATTAGCGTAAGTAGAAGCATAGATCATAACCTGCATCTTAGCATGGCTAACCACAGTTCAGTTTAACAAGGGCCTGTGTTAGCAGCTATTTGGCACAAGTATTCTTATTAGGAGAGTTAAATCTCATTATTTGAGGATGTAGTTATGTGTGTGTTTGTATTAATTTAAAACATTTTGGGTGTTTATTTTGTTTGATTTTTTTTTTATTAAAGTAAGTCTTGTGAAATGTGATATAGTTTCCAGTGTTGATGATAACAAAAAAAAATGTTATAAAGTGTGCATGTATCACAAAGGGTGGAAATAGACATTTAAAAAGCCGAAAAAGCTTCCATATATATAGGTTCATAGGTAGGTACTAGGCTATCAGCCCAAGGGCTTAAGTAAGCCTAGCCAACAAGTTTCCCTGGCTTACGCCACCCAAGAAAGTTATTTTCCTGTGCCACTGTTGAGCAGAACCACAGAAGTGATCCCCAGGGTGTATTTCCTATTTCCCATCCACTCATCAATATTTTTCTTGAAGAGTGCTAATGAGGAACTTTGCTTGACATAGATGGGTAGCTTGTTCCAGAGTATGGGAAGTCTCTGGGACAGGAATCTATCCCTCCAGCATGTCCTGTTTATTGTGGTGACAAGGTTTAGGTCCCTAGAGCATGTAGCTTGGAGGGATTGTGATTTCTTTAGTTGTAGCATGTCCAACAGCTCTGGGTTTGACATGGCTTTATATGTTAGGCAGAGATCACCTTGGAGTAGGCGATATGCTACAGAGTAAAGCTGTTTTTTTTTGAGACGGTCAGTGTAGGGCATCTGTTTGAGGCCAGTAATCCTCTTTGTGAGGGACTTCTGTGGCCTTTCCAGGTGCTGCAGATGTCTTGTGAGGCACATTCTAAAAGGGGCTTTGTACTCTATAATGGGTCTAATGAGTGTCGAGTAGAGGGGAACAGTGACCTCTTTTTTCCTGGATGAGAACCCTTTTGTGATGAGGTGTGCCACATAGAAGGATTTCCTGACTACTGTGGCGATGTGATTATCAAAGGAGAGACTACTGTCCACTTGGGTTCCAAGGTCTCTTATCAGACATTCGGTGTTAAGTAGACTGCTGCTTATGTGGTAGTTCATGGGTACATAGTTTTTACCAAAGGGGATGACAGTGCACTTTTTGGCATTGAACTTGAGGCTGTGGCTCTGACACCAGGCATCTGTCTCAGTGAGGCCCTTCTGTAGGATATCCACATCATTTGGGGACTCTACTATAGCTCCTAGTTTGCAGTCATCTGCGAACTTCATTAGCCATAGACCTTCTGTGTTAGCCTGTACTTCAGAGAAGTAGATACCAAACAGGAGAGGTCCCAGGACTGAACCCTGTGGTACTCCACTTGTCACTGGTTTGAAGTCAGATTTGGAGTCTGCAATTTTTGCAGTGTGGGTTCTGTCATTGAGCCAGTTGGCAACCCATCTTGTGACATAGGGATTTATACCTAGTTTAGTGAGTTTATCTATAATTCCAGAGTAGGGGGTGGTGTCGAAGCCTTGGCAAGATCTATATAGGCTGTGTGAACCACCTTACCCTCGTCTATGGCTTTGGTGACTGCTTCAGAGAAGTCTAACAGGTTTAGGAGACATGATCTGCCTTTTACAAACCCGAACTGAATGGGGTCCAGAGTTTGGAGATTACCAATGTCTTTGTTTATAAGTTCCATGATGATACGTTCCATGGCCTTGCAGACTAGGCGTATCAGGCTAATGGGGTGGTAGTTCCCTTGGTCCGTGGTGGCTCCCCCTTGTGGAGTGGGATAACAGTTGCTGTGCGCCATTCAGCGGGCACAAAGCCTGAGGTGAGGCTATGATTGAACATGGCGCTTAGGTGGGGTGCCGGTTCATTCTGTAGTTCATGTAGAACGCAGCCTGGGATGTTGTCTGGTCCCATGGATGCTGTGTTCTTGGCTTTAGAGAGTGTGGTTCTTACCTGTGCAGCCGTGATTACAGGACTTTGCATTCTTCCTTTATAGAGATGGGCCCTTTAGGGGGTGAGAGGGGGATAAAGTTAGCACTGAACCTATCTGCCAGGATGTTGGCAATATCAGTTGGGTCTGTATATTTAGTGCCATTGTGCTGTAACTCAGAGCAGATCTGAGTGTTGCCATTGAGATTCTTGACATAGCTATAGAATGCTTTGTGGTTGTCTTTAGAATCAGTGACGATTTTGTTTTCGTAACTAGCTTTGGAGGACTTTATCAGGGATCGCAACTTCTTACTGATGCTGACCAGGGAGCTCCTCCACTCATGGGATTTTACTCTCTTTTGCAACAGTTTCTTCCTTCTGTTGTACAGTTTGTTTATGGCAGGGGGCCACCAGATTGGCTTCCTTTTTTTGGAGGGTAGAGTCTTGTTCTGTTTGGAATAGCACGATCCATGCACTCGTGTAAGTGCTTATAAAGTGCAGTTGTTTAGGATTCAGTAGTCGTAACTGTATTGTCCATCTGCATGGGTGTCATGAAGTTCACCACTTCTGTCTTAAGAAGCATGAAGTTGGCTTTGGAGAAATATTTGACCGTGGTTTCCTTAATGGGGGGTGGTGGCAGGATGTGGATATCTAGGGTGATTAGCTTATGGTCGGATCGGACCAATGAGGCATTGACTTCAGGTGTGGAACACCAGTCACTCATGTTGGTAATGACTAGATCTAGGATATTGTTGTCCTTGGTGGGGGGGTGTGGATAAGTTGATCCAGGGCATTGGAGTTTATGAATTCCAGAAAGCATTGAACAAAGGAGTTGGTACATGAGTAGATGTTCTTCATCTCACATTGCTGCAGTCCTTACACTTGGGTAGTCCGCTGTCCTCGGTCGGCCCGAATATCAAAGTATTAGGCTGACGTCGGTCAAGGCGCGTAAGACTGACATCAGGACGTCAGGGTACAAATGCGCATGACCGACGTCATATCCTCAGTCTTTTTTGCCGCATGGTCCGATGCAGAAGCAGCGTTGCAAGTGCCGTTCGGCGTTCTGAAATTTTTCGAATTCGGAGTTTCAGACCGAGTCAAAGTTGGCTAAGTACCCGTTGGGGAATATTTTAGTTTTTTCTTGCCTCAGTGGTTTACCGGATGTCAGAAAAAGTGAATAACTGTATTTCTTGTGGGAAGCAGATACCGCATAGGGATTATCATACTTTGTGTATTCCTTGTTTGGGGCCTGAGCACGACGTTGTTGGGTGTCGCTTTTGTGCTAGGTTCAATAAGCGCACTATTGCGAAGGTTAGATTGTGCCAGGTTGGTCTTCGGAAGCGGTGCAATTATAATATGCCGCCGGATGCTCCGACGCCGCTTCTTCAAGAAGAGCAAAGACAAAGCAGCTAAACCCAGGCAAGAAGAGTCGTCCGTGCGGACGCCGGTTCTTTAGAGGTGTCAGTGGAACCGTGGTTCACCGAGGCTTCTCTGGAGTCCCAGGGGAGACTTTGATATTGCAGGATGTGGCCTCTCAGGAGGCAGGTCAGGCTGAAGGGGCTTCTCAGGTTACTGTACTCCCTCCCTTCCTAGGGTGGTTAGGCCCTCTCCTTCTGTTTCCAAGGCTTCTCCCAGAGGCAGGCCAGGTTTAGCTTCTGTTGGTGTCACTCCTAGTTCATCAGGATCTGTGCCCAAGAAGCACATGCTTAAAATGGCAGAGGATTTAATTACTTTAATTAGAGGTTCTTTGCCCCCTCCTGATTAGAGGCCTAGGGTGGAACCGAGTTGGGAGTTTTGAGCAGGCTTGGATGTTTCAGAGTCTTCGCTGAAGACTTGCAGGAGTACTCTCCTTATTCTGATTTTGATGCAGATGATTCGACTCCTTCTGCTTCTCCTCCAGAGGATTTTTTTTTTCAGAGACTCTTCATTCCATGAGGGAACATTTTAAGTGGGAAGGTCAGGACTTCTCTGATTCCAGGAAAAGGCTTAGGGAATTTTTGCTTTTACCCCAGCATAGGCCTTTGGCTATACCACCTGTTCTGGATGTTGTGGAAGATGTGTTTGCAGAGGCTTCACTTAATCCTGATTCTTTGCCTCCTGCTCCTGTTAAACCGGATAGGTATTACAGGGTGCCTGAGGCTCATAAATATCTTTATAAGAGTCCTAGGGCGGACCCAGAAACTGTTAGTCAGGGACCTAAGGGTGTCAAGGCCTCTGTTGTAAAAATCCGGTTCCTCCAGATAAAGAGGCCAGAGCTTTGGATAGATGGGGAAAGAAAGTCTATACTTCTTCCACCTTAGCTATGAGGGCTTTGAATTGCCAGTTTCACATGTTGAAATATCAAAACTATCTTCTTTCTCAATTGAAGTCTAAGGTAGATGCTCTGGTGGAAGGCATTGAGTGTAAAGAATTACAAGATTTGGTACATGTCTCTGAACAGGTGGGTAAGCATTCTTTACAATGTGGTTTTGATGCTGTACAGGCCTCGTCTAGGGTGGCTGCCACTGGGTCAGTTCTTCGCAGGCACGCCTGGCTGAGGGATCAGAATTTATCTGACCATGTTAAGACAAGGATTTTGGATGCTCCTTTACAGTCTGATGTGTTGTTTGGTTCACCTGTGGAGTCAGTCTTGAAGAAAATGGAAGACAAGGCTAAGTCTATGCAGGCTGTTAAAGATTTTTGCAAGTTCAGCCTCCAAGTTTAGTAGGAACTGGCCTGCTAAGGGGTGGACGATGCCTTCTTATGATTCACAGTCTAGGGGTAGATCTAGACGTGGTAGGGCAGAGCTCAGAGCTCCTTCAGACCTAGAACAGGGAGTTCACCTGCACAATCTTCGGGTGAGGGCAGGGGCCAGTCCTTTCGTAAACAGGCCCAATGACCTACCTTTTCAGCTGCCAGATCCTTCTTGCCTGGCAGCACCTTTGGGAGGAAGGTTGGCACTCTTCAAGGAAAATTGGAGTTTGATTACCCAAGACAGATGGGTATTGGATATCATACACCAAGGTTACAAATTTATTTCCATACCTTTCCTCCTTTCAAAGGCATGCCGGACGATGTTCTTCATCTCACATTGCTGCAGTGCTTACACTTGGGTAGTCCGCTGTCCTCGGTCGGCCCGAATATCAAAGTATTAGGCTGACGTCGGTCAAGGCGCTTAAGACTGACATCAGGACGTCAGGGTACAAATGCGCATGACCGACGTCATATCCTCAGTCTTTTTTGCCGCATGGTCCGATGCAGAAGCAGCGTTGCAAGTGCCGTTCGGCGTTCTGAAATTTTTCGAATTCGGAGTTTCAGGCCGAGTCAAAGTTGGCTAAGTACCCCGTTGGGGAATATTTTAGTTTTTTCTTGCCTCAGTGGTTTACCGGATGTCAGAAAAAGTGAATAACTGTATTTCTTGTGGGAAGCAGATACCGCATAGGGACTATCATACTTTGTGTATTCCTTGTCTGGGGCCTGAGCACGACGTTGTTGGGTGTCGCTTTTGTGCTAGGTTCAATAAGCGCACTATTAAGCGAAGGTTAGATTGTGCCAGGTTGGTCTTGAAGCGGTGCAATTACAATATGCCGCCGGATGCTCCGGCCCGCTTCTTCAAGAAGCGCAAAGACAAAGCAGCTAAACCCAGGCAAGAAGAGTCGTCCGCATCGGACGCCGGTTCTTTAGAGGCGTCAGTGGAACCGGTGGTTCCACCGAGGCTTCTCTGGAGTCCCAGGGGGAGACTTTGATATTGCAGGATGTGGCCTCTCAGGAGGCAGGTCAGGCTGAAGGGGCTTCTCAAGTTACTGTACTCCCTCCCTTCCTAGGGTGGTTAGGCCCTCTCCTTCTGTTTCCAAGGCTTCTCCCAGAGGCAGGCCAGGTTTAGCTTCTGTTGGTGTCACTCCTAGTTCTACAGGATCTGTGCCCAAGAAGCACATGCTTAAAATGGCAGAAGATTTAATTACTTTGATTAGAGGGTCTTTGCCCCTCCTGATAAGAGGCCTAGGGTGGAACCAGAGTTGGGGAGTTTTGAGCAAGCTTCGGATGTTTCAGAGTCTTCGGCTGAAGACTTGCAGGAGTACTCTCCTTATTCTGATTCTGATGCAGATGATTCGACTCCTTCTGCTTCTCCTCCAGAGGATTTTTCTTTTCAGAGACTCTTCATTCCATGAGGGAACATTTTAAGTGGGAAGGTCAGGACTTCTCTGATTCCAGGAAAAGGCTTAGGGAATTTTTGCTTTTACCCCAGCATAGGCCGTTGGCTATACCACCTGTTCTGGATGTTGTGGAAGATGTGTTTGCAGAGGCTTCACTTAATCCTGATTCTTTGCCTCCTGCTCCTGTTAACCGGATAGGTATTACAGGGTGCCTGAGGCTCATAAATATCTTTATAAGAGTCCTAGGGCGGACCCAGAAACTGTTAGTCAGGGACCTAAGGGTGTCAAGGCCTCTGTTGTAAAAAATCCGGTTCCTCCAGATAAAGAGGCCAGAGCTTTGGATAGATGGGGAAAGAAAGTCTATACTTCTTCCACCTTAGCTATGAGGGCTTTGAATTGCCAGTTTCACATGTTGAAATATCAAAACTATCTTCTTACTCAGTTGAAGTCTAAGGTAGATGCTCTGGCGGAAGGCATTGAGTGTAAGGAATTACAAGATTTGGTACATGTCTCTGAACAGGTGGGTAAGCATTCTTTACAATGTGGTTTTGATGCTGTACAGGCCTCGTCTAGGGTGGCTGCCACTGGGTCAGTTCTTCGCAGGCACGCCTGGCTGAGGGATCAGAATTTATCTGACCATGTTAAGACAAGGATTTTGGATGCTCCTTTACAGTCTGATGTGTTGTTTGGTTCTCCTGTGGAGTCAGTCTTGAAGAAAATGGAAGACAAGGCTAAGTCTATGCAGGCTGTTAAAGATTTTTGCAAGTTCAGCCTCCAGTTTAGTAGGAATTGGCCTGCTAAGGGGTGGACGTACCCTTCTTATGATTCACAGTCTAGGGGTAGATCTAGGCGTGGTAGGGGCAGAGCTCAGAGCTCCTTCAGACCTAGAACAGGGAGTTCACCTGCACAATCTTCGGGTGAGGGCAGGGGCCAGTCCTTTCGTAAACAGGCCCAATGACCTACCTTTTCAGCTGCCAGATCCTTCTTGCCTGGCAGCACCTTTGGGAGGAAGGTTGGCACTCTTCAAGGAAAATTGGAGTTTGATTACCCAAGACAGATGGGTACTGGATATCATACACCAAGGTTACAGGTTTTATTTCCATACCTTGCCTCCTTTCAAAGGCATGCCGGACGTTCCCCCTCAGCAAAGACTAGAGGCTCACAAACAAATTTCTCTACTGCTTCAAATAGGGGCCATACAACCGGTCCCTCTGCCAGAAGTGGGCCTAGGATTTTATTCTCGCCTGTTCCTAGTACCAAAGAAGGGGAACACGTGGAGACCAATTTTGGATTTATCTATCCTCAACACTTATCTGGACATTCCCAAGTTCAAAATGTTGACGTTACAACAGCTTTTACCTCTGCTGGGCAAAGATCACTGGATGGTGACTCTGGATCTCAAGGAGGCTTACCTTCATGTTCCTATCAGGCTAAGTTGCAGGAACTATCTGCGTTTTCGGGCTGGGACTTCTCATTATCAGTTCTCTGCATTGCCCTTTGGCTTATCTACTGCGCCCAGAGTGTTCACGAAGGTTCTGGCTCCAGTGATAGCTTTCTTCAGGCTAAGAGGAATACAGATTTATCCTTATTTGGACGATTGCCTGATTCTGGCCCAAGGAAAGGACGAACTTCTTCATCATTTACAATATGTGATAGCAGTGCTAAGATGCCTGGGGTATTCTGTGAACGAAATAAAGTCCAGTCTAGTACCCTCTCAGGACATGTGCTTTCTGGGTGTGAGACTGAATACAGCATCCCAGATGGCCTTTTTGACCCCGGACAAACAAAAGAATCTTTCTCTTTACTTCCATCAATTGTCTCATCAGTCCAGGCTGACTGCAAGGACAGTCCTTCAAGCCTTGGGGTTCATGGCATCTTGTATTCTGGTGCTTCCCAATGCCAAACTGCATATGAGGAAGCTACAATGGTATCTCAAAAATGTATGGACACAGTACTGCCAAGATATGGACACTGTCATTCAGATAATACCTTGCATTCAAAAGGAATTTTTGTGGTGGGCTCAGGAATGTCACCTAAACAAGGGACTCTCTGTGACCCGGCCGGAGGCGAGTCAGATTCTAACGACAGATGCCTCAGACAAAGCTTGGGGAGCTCATCTAAATGGAAAGTGGGTACAAGATACGTGGCCTGCCAGACTTCAACATCTACATATCAACTTGAAGGAGATGTTAGCAGTCCAATTTGCATTAATAGCTTTCAAGGATTTACTTCTTCCAGGGCAGGTGTTGGTTCTAACAGACAACACAACTGTCATGTGGTACATCAACAAGCAAGGGGGAACACATTCTTATCCTCTATGCAGACAAGCAATGATTTTGTGGGAGACTGCTCTCAGTTTACAGCTAAATCTTCAGGCAAGGTTTCTGCCGGGAGCACAGAACTCCTTAGCAGATGTGTTAAGCAGACAAATTATGGATCCCCAAGAGTGGAAATTGGATCTTCATGTATTTCAGAAATTGACAGTGTTATGGGGAACTCCAGACATAGATCTGTTCGCTTCTCCTCTAAACTACCAGCTGCCAAAGTTTTGCACAAAAAGGTTTCATCCCACAGCTTGGAAAGTGGATGCTCTTTCATTCAATTGGAGCAATCTTCATGTGTATGCCTTTCCACCTCTGCCTCTCCTCCCAAAGGTACTCCTGAAGGTCAGACAGGACAAGCCAAAGATGATTTTAATAGCTCCAGATTGGCCTCGACAGCACTGGTACCCATTACTGAGAAGTCTGGTACGGAGCCTCCATGGCCTTTACCTTCGATTCCACACCTGCTGTCTCAGGAGAACAGTCATTTACTCAATGTCAAACTTCACTCTCTTCACCTAACAGCCTGGCATATTCTGTTTTGAACCCTGGAGGGTCTCAGCTTCCACAGCAAGTTTTGAATGTTATTTTGGAGGCCAGAAGGCCTAGTACAAGGAAAGTGTACGCAGATAAATGGAAGAGATTTTTATTTTGGAGTACAGCAAAGGAATTTGATGTTTCTGAGCCTAATTTAAGTGTGGCTCTTCAATATCTTACTGAGTTACTGGACAAAGGTTTGTCCTTCTCTTCTATTAAGGTTCATGCTGCAGCAATTTCTGCTCACTATGACTGTGACCCACCATTGTTTTCTCATCCTTTGTTTAAGCAATTCCTTAGAGGGGCAAAGAATATAAGACCCCCACGTAGAGCTCCTACTCCTGCTTGGGATCTCAATTTTGTGTTGGAGAAACTCACTCTACAACCTTTTGAGCCTGCAGCTACTGCCGAGTTGAAATATTTATCATGGAAGACTGCTTTTTTGTTGGCCATTACCTCTGCAAGAAGGGTTTCTGAATTACAGGCCCTTATGGCGGTTGAGCCTTTCTTAATTTTCCATAAGGATAGGGTATCTTTGCGTACTAATCCTTCCTTTATGCCTAAAGTGGTTTCTAGTGTGGCTTTAAACCAAACTATTCATTTGCCTACTTTTTATGCAAACCCCCAAAATAAAGGGGAAAAGATTTTGCACACTTTAGATGTACACAGGCAGTTGCGATATTATTTGAGCAGAACTAAAGCGTTCAGGCAGTCTCAGAAGTTATTTGTTTCATTTGCTTTGGGTTCTCAGGGCAAGCCTGTGTCAAAACAAACTATTTCTAAGTGGATTGGGTTTTGCATTGCTTTCTGTTATTCCCATCATGGTAAGGAGATTCCAGCTGGGATTAGGCCTCATTCCACTAGGGCTACTGCCACTTCTACAGCTTTTTTAAGGGGGGTGGCAACTAAAGATATTTTGGAGGCAGCTACTTGGAGTTCAGTGCATACTTTCTCTAAGCATTATCACCTTCCACTTTACTCTAAATCTAGGGCTGGTTTTGCCACTGCAATTTTACAGGGCATTTTGGCAGCTCCTACTGCTTTATAGTTTTGCCATCCTCCCTTACCTCTGCTTTGGGATTCTACCCAAGTGTAAGGACTGCAGCAATGTGAGATGAAGAACATAGTACAGTTTTGTACCTACCATAAATGTAGATGTTCGAAGATCCACATTGCTGCAGGCCAATTTACCCTCCCTCCTTCCCCTCTGTAGTTAGAGGCGGTTGTGTGGGTTGGGTTGTACATATTGTGTATATTGTATATATTGTACATATGATTAGTGCAAGGGTGGTTGGTTGGTTTTTGCTGTCTTTTGGTTTTGACCTTTCTTTTAGGGTCTTCTGACATCTGGGGCAAGAAAAGACTGAGGATATGACGTCGGTCATGCGCATTTGTACCCTGACGTCCTGATGTCAGTCTTAAGCGCCTTGACCGACGTCAGCCTAATACTTTGATATTCGGGCCGACCGAGGACAGCGGACTACCCAAGTGTAAGGACTGCAGCAATGTGGATCTTCGAACATCTACATTTATGGTAGGTACAAAACTGTACTTTCCTCCTCAGCAAAGACTAGAGGCTCACAAACAAATTTCTCTGTTGCTTCAAATAGGGGCCATACAACCGGTCCCTCTGCCAGAAGTGGGCCTAGGATTTTATTCTCGCCTGTTCCTAGTACCAAAGAAGGGGAACACGTGGAGACCAATTTTGGATTTATCTATCCTCAACACTTATCTGGACATTCCCAAGTTCAAAATGTTGACGTTACAACAGCTTTTACCTCTGCTGGGCAAAGATCACTGGATGGTGACTCTGGATCTCAAGGAGGCTTACCTTCATGTTCCTATCAGGCTAAGTTGCAGGAAGTATCTGCGTTTTCGGGCTGGGACTTCTCATTATCAGTTCTCTGCATTGCCCTTTGGCTTATCTACTGCCCAGAGTGTTCAGGAAGGTTCTGGCTCCAGTGATAGCTTTCTTCAGGCTAAGAGGAATACAGATCTATCCTTATTTGGACGATTGCCTGATTCTGGCCCAAGGAAAGGACGAACTTCTTCATCATTTACAATATGTGATAGCAGTGCTAAGATGCCTGGGGTATTCTGTGAACGAAATAAAGTCCAGTCTAGTACCCTCTCAGGACATGTGCTTTCTGGGTGTGAGACTGAATACAGCATCCCAGATGGCCTTTTGACCCCGGACAAACAAAAGAATCTTTCTCTTTACTTCCATCAATTGTCTCATCAGTCCAGGCTGACTGCAAGGACAGTCCTTCAAGCCTTGGGGTTCATGGCATCTTGTATTCTGGTGCTTCCCAATGCCAAACTGCATGTGAGGAAGCTACAATGGTATCTCAAAAATGTATGGACACAGCACTGCCAAGATATGGACACTGTCATTCAGATTATACCTTGCATTCAAAAGGAATTTTTGTGGTGGGCTCAGGAATGTCACCTAAACAAGGGACTCTCTGTGACCCGGCCAGAGGCGAGTCAGATTCTAACGACAGATGCCTCAGACAAAGCTTGGGGAGCTCATCTAAATGGAAAGTGGGTACAAGACACGTGGCCTGCCAGACTTCAACATCTACATATCAACTTGAAGGAGATGTTAGCAGTCCAATTTGCATTAATAGCTTTCAAGGATTTACTTCTTCCAGGGCAGGTGTTGGTTCTAACAGACAACACAACTGTCATGTGGTACATCAACAAGCAAGGGGAACACATTCTTATCCTCTATGCAGACAAGCAATGATTTTGTGGGAGACTGCTCTCAGTTTACAGCTAAATCTTCAGGCAAGGTTTCTGCCGAGCACAGAACTCCTTAGCAGATGTGTTGAGCAGACAAATTATGGATCCCCACGAGTGGAAATTGGATCCTCATGTATTTCAGAAATTGACAGTGTTATGGGGAACTCCAGACATAGATCTGTTCGCTTCTCCACTAAACTACCAGCTGCCAAAGTTTTGCACAAAAAGGTTTCATCCCACAGCTTGGAAAGTGGATGCTTTTTCATTCAATTGGAGCAATCTTCATGTGTATGCCTTTCCACCTCTGCCTCTCCTCCCAAAGGTACTCCTGAAGGTCAGACAGGACAAGCCAAAGATGATTTTAATAGCTCCAGATTGGCCTCGACAGCACTGGTACCCATTACTGAGAAGTCTGGTACGGGAGCCTCCATGGCATTTACCTTCGATTCCACACCTGCTGTCTCAGGAGAACAGTCATTTACTCAATGTCAAACTTCACTCTCTTCACCTAACAGCCTGGCATATTCTGTTTTGAACCCTGGAGGGTCTCAGCTTCCACAGCAAGTTTTGAATGTTATTTTGGAGACCAGAAGGCCTAGTACAAGGAAAGTGTACGCAGATAAATGGAAGAGATTTTTATTTTGGAGTACAGCAAAGGAATTTGATGTTTCTAAGCCTAATTTCAGTGTGGCTCTTCAATATCTTACTGAGTTACTGGACAAAGGTTTGTCCTTCTCTTCTATTAAGGTTCATGCTGCAGCAATTTCTGCTCACTATGACTGTGACCCACCATTGTTTTCTCATCCTTTGTTTAAGCAATTCCTTAGAGGGGCAAAGAATATAAGACCCCCACGTAGAGCTCCTACTCCTGCTTAGGATCTCAATTTTGTGTTGGAGAAACTCACTCTACAACCTTTTGAGCCTGCAGCTACTGCCGAGTTGAAATATTTATCATGGAAGACTGCTTTTTGTTGGCCATTACCTCTGCAAGAAGGGTTTCTGAATTACAGGCCCTTATGGCGGTTGAGCCTTTCTTAATTTTCCATAAGGATAGGGTAACTTTGCACTAATCCTTCCTTTATGCCTAAAGTGGTTTCTAGTGTGGCTTTAAACCAAACTATTCATTTGCCTACTTTTTATGCAAACCCCCAAAATAAAGGGGAAAAGATTTTGCACACTTTGGATATACACAGGCAGTTGCGATATTATTTGAGCAGAACTAAAGGGTTCAGGCAGTCTCAGCAGTTATTTGTTTCATTTGCTTTGGGTTCTCAGGGCAAGCCTGTGTCAAAACAAACTATTTCTAAGTGGATTGGGTTTTGTATTGCTTTCTGTTATTCCCATCATGGTAAGGAGATTCCAGCTGGGATTAGGCCTCATTCCACTAGGGCTACTGCCACTTCTACAGCTTTTTTAAGCGGGGTGGCAACTAAAGATATTTTGGAGGCAGCTACTTGGAGTTCAGTGCATACTTTCTCTAAGCATTACCACCTTCCACATTACTCTAAATCTAGGGCTGGTTTTGCCACTGCAATTTTACAGGGCATTTTGGCAGCTCCTACTGCTTTATAGTTTTGCCATCCTCCCTTTCCTCTGCTTTGGGATTCTACCCAAGTGTCAGGACTGCAGCAATGTGAGATGAAGAACATAGTACAGTTTTGTACCTACCATAAATGTAGATGTTCGAAGATCCACATTGCTGCAGTCCAATTTACTCTCCCTCCTTCCCCTCTGTATTTAGAGGCGGTTGTGTGGTTTGGGTTGTGAATATTGTAGATATTGTATATATGGTACATATGATTAGTGCAAGGGTGGTTGGTTGTTCTTTGCTGTCTTTTGGTTTTGACCTTTCTTTTTAGGGTCTTCTGACATCTGGGGCAAGAAAAGACTGAGGATATGACGTCGGTCATGCGCATTTGTACCCTGACGTCCTGATGTCAGTCTTAAGCGCCTTGACCGACGTCAGCCTAATACTTTGATATTCGGGCCGACCGAGGACAGCGGACTACCCAAGTGTAAGGACTGCAGCAATGTGGATCTTCGAACATCTACATTTATGGTAGGTACAAAACTGTACTTTTTCCCAGTTAATGGTGGGGTAGTTGAAATCGCCCATTATCGCCCGTAGGGTGTTTGGTTGAACCCTAATATTTTCCAGTACATCAAGAAAAGAGGAGTGGGAATCCTGGTGTTTTGGGATACCATTGCTTGCATGATGGATTTTAATTGAGATTGTTCTCAGTCTGTGAGATTCAGAAGAGATGTTATTCGCTCCTGCAGATGAGCCACTTAAGTCATCTTCTGTTCCTCCTGGATACTTTCTTAGCAGCGTCTGTATTCTTGAGGAATGCAGATTTCTTTATATATGCTCTTCTGCTGACCCTTCTCTTATGTCAGTCTCCTCTAATAAGCTATCCAAGTTATTGCCCTCTACCAGGCCGTTTCCTTCTGATAAGGATAGTAGGGCTATGGAAAGGTTGAGCAAGAAAGTTTGTACAGCTGCCACTTTGTCCATTAGGTCCACTAACCACCAGAATCAATTGACCAGGTATGTTTTAGCCCTCCTTTCTCGGGTGGTTTTTGACTGGGAGAGGAAGGCTTCAGGCCTTTCCCTGCTGGGCTGTACTTCTCAGGTTGCCCAGCACTCAGTCACATGTAGCCATGATGCAGCTGATGCCTCTTCCAGGGCTGCTGCCCTTGTTTTATTTATGAGGCAGTATTCTTGGCTTCAACTTCAGGCTTTGCCTGAGGACATTAAGGCCAAATTTTGACTGCTCATTTGGATAATAAAAATCTTTTTGGGTCTGCTGCAGCTGAACTTTTGAAGTCTCTCAAGGGTAAGGATAAAACCTTGCTGGAGCTGAAACATATTTTTTTGTTTCTCCTATTCCCAATTTTCAGAGGAATTATCCCTGTATTTCTGATTTTTGTTCGTAGGTATTCTTGCCCTCCTGTTAAGGGCTAGAAGGGTTCTAGGCATGTCCCTCCTGCCTCCCAGAATCCTGGTTTCTAGGATAAGCGAGGTTCTTTTTCACAGTTCGCTTCCTCCTGCCCTCAGGCAATTTCACTTGTCCCTCTGTCAGGTTCTGTCTCTCCCAATCTGGCCACAGATTGCTTCAGTCCTTTGGGTTGTGTTCGTTATCCGTCAAGGATTTTTCATGGGTTAGAAATCCCCTCCTCCCTTTTCAGGCATTCCACAACTTTCTTGGGAACAGCTCTCTTTTTCCTTAGGTTCTTCACTCTCTTTTGGCCCAGGGCACCATTCAAACCATGCCTGCTACCCAGGTAGGCAAGGGATTTTACTCAACAATGTTTCTGGTCCCAAGAAAGGAGGGCACTTGGAGACCCATTCTGGATCTTTCCTGGCTGAACACTTTTTTCAAGATTCCTTCCTTTCAAATGTCATCTCTGCAGACTTTGTTTCCTCTTCTTTTACCCCAAGCTTTTCTGGTAACATTCCCATCCATCCTTTAATCTGGAAATGTTTGCGCTTCTCTGTCTTTTCCTTGCATTTCCAGTTCCTGCTCTCCCCTTTGGCCCCTCTGCTGCCCCAAGGGGTATTCACCAAAGGCCTCGCTCCTGTCCTCGCTTTTTGCAGGATCCAAGGAATTCACATTTTTCCCTATGTAGACAATCTGCTTATTCAGACACCTTCACCCAGCACTCTGCTTTACGGTCTCAAATTTCATTTCCAATTCCAGTGCTCTGCTTTATAAAAAAAAAAAAAAAATCTTTTGGTGGGGCAGTCAAGTCATATACAGCCAAAGTTTGGTCCCTTTCTCTCTTCTCTGCCTTTCTCAAACAGTTGCCACAGATGCCTCAGTTTGCCTGGAATGCTGTTTTTGAGGATATCAGGGTACAAGGAAGCTGGGAAGCACAGCACAGACACAAACACAATTTGAAAGAATTGATGTAGCTGATAAATGCCTTGAAAGCTCAGATCTCTGGGAACTCTTAGTGGTGACAGACAATGCCACTGTCATGCGGAACTAGGTCATACCCCCTTGCAGACTGGCCATAATTGCCTCGTGACATAGCACTCCAGTATCTTATTTCTTTGTCAACTTACATCCTGTCAGAGCAGAACAAAGTAGCAGACTGTTTGACTGGGGCGAGGATAGATCCTCACTAGTGGATGCAGCACTAAGAAGTCTTCCTACACTTATTCAGCTGGCAGGGAACTCCTCAAATAAATCTGTTTGCCTTCAGTTTAGACAGACATCTAACACTACCTGCTCCAGGAAACCCTGCATAGAGGCCTGGAAGACAGATGCATACTTGGTCCTCTAGACAGGGAAGTTTCTTTATGCCCCCCTCCCCAATTTCTAAAGTCCTTAAAAAGATCATAAAGGACTTACCAAAGATGTTACTTCCTTTTGGTCTAGACAACACTGTTTCTTCCTTCCCATGCAGCTAGCCAGGGGCCAAATATTTCCCCCACAGAGTGGACTTGCTCACACAGGACAAGGAATCTCTGATTCATGTCATTATTCAGAATCTCAGTCTGTATGGCATTTAGTCCTCTGATCCCTTTTATGCACTTTCTCCCCCTCAGGGCATACAGCTTCCAGCTTGAAAAGGCAGGTGACCAATGGCATCCCACTGGTTCAGTTTTGGGTCCACTGAAGTGACATTCTGCAGGGTTCTGTTTTGGGGCTGCATGGTGCCATTATACCATTTTCACTGTCGGTCTTTCTCATGCGTGTGCACGTGACCTTTTGGTCCCTTTGGAAAAGATCCTAGGCTGCAGATTTGATGGAAAAGATCCTCGGCTGCAGGTTTGATGGAAAAGATTGATGTTTGTTTCCCGGAGGTTCTCAAGTATTTGTGTTTGTGGGTGATATTGGAGCTTCGTCATCAGAGTAACATTTTCATGTCCTTTACCTGGGTAGGTGATGATCACTCTTACCTTTGTGGTGGGTTGGGAAGCAGTTCATCTTAGAAGGCAGGTGCTCTCCTTCAGGACAAGAAGCATGATAATGCGCTGAAGCTCCACATATGCCTGACTCTCCAGGAATTGTACTGTCAGCTTGTTTTGAGGATAGGGTGACCAAGGATTATTAAATTTATAGGATGAGATGCCTGCTCTACCTGCAAGGATGCCTTACTTTTATGGAACTTTTTACCTTGCTGATTGGTCACAGGTACTTACTCGGCTGTTGAACTGCAAGGCACTTAACAAGCCTTGCCTGATATTCCCATGGTTGGTTTTAGACAAATAATCCAGAGATGGCCTGGACAAGGATATGTTGTGACATTTACATGTTTCTCATACCAATCAGGGAAATAGGTACTAAACCAGGGATGAAGTTGCACTTACCCATCCATTAATACAAATTATTTTTGAGTAGAGTAAGAAGTACTTTGGTTTATGTGGAGTGGAAGACACTTCCCAGAAAGGTGGCATTTTATTTTATACGAGCCTATCCCTCTAACATGTTCTGTTTATTTTGCAAAAGAAATTGTTTTTTTATGAAGATAGACTTGTGAATGTGTGGTAGGCCTGACAGAACGTATTCTGTTGAAGCTGTGTATGTCAGTTAGAGGTTGCCTGTGTGGTACTGAGAAAAAGGACAAGGTGTTGAAATGATGTAGGCCCTTGGCTTTTTTAGTGAGATGGCATTGTGGTTGTTCCAGTTGTGAAGTGTTTGGTCACATACCAACTGGAGCATTGTCTTCACTGACTGGCCTGATGAGAGCTGAGTAGAGTGGAATAATTTCATCCCTTAATTTGGACATCATACCTTTTGGTAGAAGCTGTCCAATGAAAAAGGACTTCCTTACAATAGTGGATACATGGTGATTACAGGATAGTCTGTTGTTGCCATAGGTTCCCAGATCTCTAACTGTGGGATCAACTTTCAGGGGTGTGTTGTCAGTGCAGTAGTGACAAGGGAAGTTGAAGATCCGTTTTGCTATTACTGCATTTAGGTTTGCTTGAGAGGTATCCGAATGGATCTTGTGAGCCTGCCCACAAGGCAGTTTGAGAGCTCCTGGAATGAATGTTATAAGAAAATGGTGCAAGGTCATCGCCCATTGTCATACCTTCATTACTTCTCAACATAACAAGTACTATTTCTTGATACTAAACTACTGTCATGTTGTCATTTTGGATAGAAATCACTCCCAGAGGAAGGCATTCCTGAAGGTCCTGTAATACCAGGTGAACAGGCCACATCTGTAGGACATTTTTATGAACGTTTGCTTTGTTGGGTGTCCATAAACCTTGAACCATCGTCCTGTTGTAATGCCCCCCCACCCCACCCCAATGAAGAGGCTTCCATGGTTCTAGTGCTTCCAGAGGCTAGAGGATAAATGTCTGCTGCAG
This sequence comes from Protopterus annectens, assembly GCF_019279795.1. Lineage (NCBI taxonomy): Eukaryota > Metazoa > Chordata > Ceratodontiformes > Protopteridae > Protopterus > Protopterus annectens. Next base: position 535,053,998 of record NC_056742.1, on the reverse strand, counting down.
TGGATAAAAGGGGAGAATAGCCACCATTGTAAATGTGGTCTGCAGGTATCCGTTATTAAAATCAGCTGGGGCAGAGGGTGTAAAGAGCCGAGACCATTGCTGTTGCAGGAGCCTTGAAGAAGTCTTATATGGTAACGTGCAAACTGTACCATTAATATTGGTGATGCTATTAGTTTTAGAACCATGAAGACCAGTGCGTCTGTTAGGGGATATTACCTGTAAAAGAGTTTGAGCTGGCAGCTTAATATCTGAATCCTGGCTGGTGGGAGAGAAACTATCAATTTGATGGTATCCAATTGACAACCTATGAAAAGAATCATCTGGATCAGCTGACAAACTAATTTCTGGTAGTTTATGGAAATTCCCAAAGACAGATACAGCCTGAACAGATAGTCTATGGAATCGATGAGAAACTACCTCATGTTAGAAGCTAGGAGCCAATTATTCAGGCATGGGAAAAGTCTGAACCTCTGGAGACATAGGTGGGCTGCTACAACAGCCATCCACTTGGTGAACACTCTGGGGGCTATGAGACTAAAGGGCAGGGCTTTGAATTCGTAATAGCTGGCTGACAAATGGAAGTGAAGGAACTTCTGGAATGTGCTTTTGCTGTCTTTATGTGAAGGTAAGTGTCATTTGCTCTGAGACAGGGAAGAACTAACTGCACCATGACCATCCTGAACTAGGTCTCTTTAGCATATTTGTTTAAGTGACCGAGGTCCAAATTGGGCCTGAAATCTCGTTTTTTTTTTTTTTTTTTTTCTTTGGAGCCAAAAAGAGTCTTGAATAAAAGCCTGACCCTCTCTGGCCTGGTGGGACCTCCTAAGTGAGATTCTTTTGTGTGGAAAAGTGAGACAGTTTCTTTCTCTTCTCTCTTTGCCTGATTTGATGGAACATCTGGCAACAACTGCTTTGATTTTGGGGATGGGTATAATTCCTTTCACCCATTTGTTCTGTCCAGTGATCGTCCACGCAGTAAGATAAAGGGATATTTTTAAAACTTGCCACATCATTACACTCCCAACACATATGATGTTCTTCGTGTTTCACTGTTGCAGTTATTACATTTGGAATTATCTATACCTCCCTATGAGGATTCTGATGCAGAGGAGTCTATACCATCTGCATCTCCTCCTGAGGGTTATTCATTTGGAGAAACCTTGCATGCTTTGAGGGAGCATTTTCACTGGGAGAGTCAAGATTTCTCAGAATCAAAAAAGAGGCTCCGGGATTTCCTTCTTCTCCCTCAGCACAAGCCTTTAGCCATTCCCCCTGTTTTAGACATTGTGGATGATTTGTTTTTGGGAGTCAAGCTTGACCCCTGACTCCTTGCCAGAGCACCCAGTAAGCCTGACAGATATTACAGGGTCCCTGACTCACTTAAATTTTTATTTAGAAGCCCTGCTGCTGATCCTGAAACTATTTCACAGGGTCCAAAGGGAGTTAAGGCCTCAACAGCAAAAAATCCTACCCCATCTGACAGAGACTCAAGGGCAATGGACAGATGGGGAAAAAAGGTTTGTACATCTGCAACCTTGGCAATCAGGGCCTTAAACTGTCAATTTCATATGCTTAAGTATCAACAACATGTTATGGGATTGCTGAAACAGAAAATGATGTTGATTTCTGAATGTGCAGAAAATAAAGAATTGCAGGAATTATTGCATGCAGCTGAACAGGTTGGAAAGCATACTTTGCAATGTGGTTTTGACTCCTTAGAGGCCTCCTGCAGGGCCGCATTTACTGGATCTGTGATTAGGAGGCATGCCTGGCTAAAGGAAAATTTGCCTGATCATGTTAAAGCTAAATTGCTAGATGCACCTTTACAGCATGATTCTCTGTTTGGTATTAAGGCAGAAGAGGTTTTAAAGAAAATGAAAGACAAAGCTAAGTCTATGCAAACTTTTAGACTTCTTACAAGTGCAGCCACCAAGATTCAGTAGACACTGGCCTACAAAAATTGGTCCTTTCCTGTGTCAGACAGAGCTCAAAGGGGCAAATCCAGATGCCCTAAGGGTTCTAGATACCAGGCGCAAGATTCATACAGGTCAAAGCAATGGTGTGCTTCTACCTCGAAATCTGGAGGAGATAAAGAGCAAACCTACAGAAAACAGTCCCAATGACTTCCCTCTGCCTACACCAAGCACTTGTCTTTTGGCAGCACCCTTAGGGGGAAAATTAGCACTTTTTGCTCAAAATTGGCAGTTAATAACCCAGGACAAGTGGGAACTAAACATAGTATCACAGTGATACAGATTCCATTTCCACACTCTGCCAATGGCAAACGGTTGGCCAGATTTGCCAAAAAATCATTGGGCAGATGCACAGAAACAGGTTACGTCCCTCATGGATATGGGGGCCATTCAGCTAGTACCAGAACAGGAAAAAGGACAAGGTTTTTACTTAAGACTGTTCTTGGTACCCAGAAAGGACAAGGTCTGGTGGCCAATACTGGATTTATCGATTTTGAACACATACCTGGACATTCCAAAATTCAAAATGCTGACTTTGCAGCAGCTTCTGCCCATGCTGGGCAAGAATGCTTGGCTGGTGACATTAGACCTAAAAGAGGCATACCTGCATGTCCCAATAAGACAATCGTGCTGAAGATACCTCAATTCAAGGCTAGCTTAATGCATTACCAATTCTCTGCACTGTCCTTTGGCTTATCTACTGCACCCAGGGTCTTTACAAAGTGCCTGGCACCAGTAATTGCATTTTGCAGACAAAGAAGTATACAAATATATCCTTACTTGGACGACTGTCTCATTCAAGCAGAGAACAAGGACATTCTTCTTCAGCACCTGGCATTTGTAAAAAGGCTTCTAACATGCCTAGGGTACACAATAAACGAAAATAAATCACAACTGGTGCCCTCTCAAAAGATAACATTCCTGGGTGCATGCTTGAATACAACTGCCCAGATGGCTTACCTCACGCCAGACAAGCAAAGGTAACTGACTACTTACTTCAGACTGATGGCAACAAAACCCCAGTTATCTGCAAGACAAATTCTGCAGGCTTTGGGCTTCATGGCATCCTGCATCCTATTGATTCCATATGCAAGACTGCATATGAGGAAACTTCAGTGGTACTTAAAAAGTTTAATGGAGTCAACATTCTCACAGTCTGGAAACAATGATTCCTCTCATTCCCTGCCTACAACAGGAGTTTCTATGGTGGGCAAAGGCATGTCACCAAAACATGGGATGGGCCTTCACTCTACCCCCTGCCAGCCAAACCTTAACAACAGACGCATCAGATTATGCTTGGGGGGCCCACATGCAACGAAGATGCATTCAGGGCATATGTACCCCAAAACACATGCATCTACATATCAACCAGAAAGAGATGCTAGCTGTTCAAAATGCCCTAACAGCCTTCAAGGACTTACTCCATCCAGGACAACTACTGATAAAGACGGACAACACCACGGTCATGTGGTATATAAACAAGCAAGGGGGCACACACACATACCCCCTTTGCAGATTAGCCATGGCACTGTGGGACACAGCTTTGACCTACCAAATACATCTTCAAGCTCAATTCCTGCCAGGAAAGCAAAATACTCTGGCAGACAATTTAAGCAGAAACCTTATGGATCCTCACGAGTGGAAACTAAATGCACAAGTCTTCAGCATTATAACAGAGAAATGGGGGAGCCCAGACATAGATCTGTTTGCCTCTCCTCAAAATTATCAATTGAAAAGATTCTGCACAAGGACTTATCACAGACAAGCATGGAAAGTGGATGCCCTATCTTTCAGTTGGAAAAACCTATCAGTTTACGTCTTTCCTCCTCTGCCTCTTCTTCCCAAAGTCAGACAAGAGAAACCAAAGATGATACTAATTGCCCAGGACTGGCCCCGCCAATACTGATACCCAGTCCTAAGGAACTTGTCTCAGTACCCAGCTTGGACCTTACCTCAAAGACCTCAACTACTGTCCCAGCAAAACAATCAGATCCTGCACAATCAACTCCAGACACTGAACCTGGCAGCATGGCTGATCATGTAGATGTTCTTCGTCTTCCATTGCTGCAGTCCTGACTATTGGGTATAGTCCGCGTCCAGTCGGCCCGAATACCAGAGTATAAGGCTGACGTCGGTCATGGCGCCTTAGACTGACGTCAGTACGTCAGGGTACTAATGCGCATGACCGACGTCATATCCTCAGTCTTTTTTGCCGCATGGTCCGATGCAGAAGCAATTTTGCGAGTGCAGGTTGGCGTTCTGAGATTTTCCGAACCGAGTTTCAGACCGAAACAGAGTTGGCTAAGTACCCGTTAGAACATTTTGTTTTTCTTGCCTCAGTATTTAACCGGATGTCAGAAAAAGTGAATAACTGTATTTCTTGTGGGAAGCAGATACCGCATAGGGATTATCATACATTGTGTATACCTTGTTTAGGGCCTGAGCACGACGTTGTTGGTTGCCGTTCTTGTGCTAGATTTAACAACGCACTATTAAGAGGAGGCTAGATTGTGCCAGGTTAGTGTTTGGGAAGCGTTGCAATTATAATATGCCGTCGGATGCTCCGACGCCCGCTTCATCCAAGAAGCGCAAGGACAAAACAGTGAAGCCTAGGGTTGATGAACCGGCAGTCCCGGACGTCGGTTCTTTAGAAGGCTCAGTGGAGCTAGAGGTTTTGCCAGGAGTTTCCATGGAGTCTCAGGCAGAAACTTTATTGTTACAGGATGTGCCCTCTCAGGAGGTAGGCCAGGCTGAGGGGGCTTCTCAGGTAACTGTTCTTCCCTCTCTTCCCAAGGTAGTTAGGGCCTCTCCTTCTGTTGCCAAAGCTGCCTTTAGAGGTAGGCCAAGTTCAGCTTCTGTGGGGGTTTCTCCTAGCATTTCGGGCTCTGTGCCCAAGAAACATATGCTTAAAATGGCAGAAGATTTGATTACTATGATTAGAGGTTCTATGCCCCCGCCTGATAAGAGGCCTAGGGTGGAACTGGAGTTTGATAGTTTTGAACAGTGTTCACAGGCTTCAGAGTCTTCTGTGGAAGACTTACAGGAGTATCCTACTTATTCTGATTCTGATGTGGATGATTCCACTCCTACAGCTTCTCCTCCTGAGGATTTTTCATTTTCAGAGACTCTACACTCCATGAGGGAGCACTTTAAATGGGAAGGCCAGGATTACTCTGATTCCAGGAAAAGGCTTAGGGAATTCTTGTTATTACCTCAGCATAGTCCCTTAGCTATTCCTCCTGTGTCGAATGTGGTGGAGGATGTTTTGCAGAGGCTTCCTGAACCCTGACTCCTTGCCTCCTGCTCCTGTTAAGCCTGATAGGTATTATAGGGTGCCTGAAGCTCATAAGTATTTGTTTAAGAGTCCTAGGGCGGACCCAGAAACTGTTTCTCAGGGGCCTAAAGGTGTTAAAGCTTCTGTGGTTAAAAATCCTGTACCCTCTGATAAGGAGGCAAGGGCTTTGGATAGGTGGGGAAAGAAAGTGTATACTTCTTCCACTCTAGCCATGAGGGCGTTGAATTGTCAGTTTCACATGCTAAAATATCAAAATTATCTCCTTTCACAATTGAAATCTAAGGTGGATGCTTTGGCGGAAGGTATTGAGTGTAAAGAGTTGCTGGATTTGGTTCATGTGTCTGAACAAGTGGGTAAGCATTCTTTGCAGTGTGGTTTTGATGCTGTACAGGCCTCCTCGAGGGTGGCTGCTACTAGTTCTGTTCTTCGCAGACATGCCTGGTTGAAGGATCAGAATTTAGCTGAGCATGTTAAGACAAGGATTTTGGATGCTCCTTTACAGTCTGATGTGTTGTTTGGACCGCCTGTGGAAGCAGTTTTAAAGAAAATGGAGGACAAAGCTAAGTCTATGCAGACTGTTAAAGATTTTTGCAGGTGCAGCCTCCAGTTTAGTAGAAATTGGCCTGTTAAGGGGTGGACATATCCTGCTTATGATTCCCAGTCTAGGGGTAGGTCTAGACGTGGTAGGGGCAGGGCTCAAGGTTCTTTTAGGCCTAGAGCAGGGAGTTCACCTGCTCAGACTTCTGGTGAGGGCAGGGGTCAGTCCTTTCGTAAACAGACCCAATGACCTGCCTTTTCAGCTGCCAGTGGATTCTCGTCTGGCAGCTCCTTTGGGAGGAAGACTGTCTCTTTTCAAAGAAAATTGGGATTTAATTACTCAAGACAGATGGGTGTTGGATATCATTCATCACGGTTACAGATTTTATTTCCACACATTGCCCCCTTTCAAAGGCATGCCAGACGTTCCTCCTCCACAAAGAAAAGAGGCTCACAAGCAAGTTTCTCAGTTACTCCAGATGGGGGCCATTCAGCCAGTCCCTGTATTAGAAAGGGGCTTAGGATTTTATTCTCGCCTGTTCCTAGTACCAAAGAAGGGGAACACGTGGAGACCAATTTTGGATTTATCTATCCTCAACACTTATCTGGACATTCCCAAGTTCAAGATGTTGACGTTACAACAGCTTTTACCTCTGCTGGGCAAAGATCACTGGATGGTAACTTTAGATCTCAAGGAAGCTTACCTTCATGTGCCTATAAGGCTAGGTTGCAGGAAGTATCTGCGGTTTCGAACTGGAGATTTTCATTATCAGTTCTCTGCATTGCCCTTTGGCTTATCTACTGCGCCCAGAGTATTCACAAAGGTTCTGGCTCCAGTGATAGCTTACTTCAGGCTTCAAGGAATTCAAATCTATCCTTACTTGGACGACTGCCTGATTCTGGCTCAAGAAAAGGAAGACCTTCTACAGCATCTGGAATATGTCATAGCAGTGCTAAGATGCCTAGGGTATTCTGTGAACGAAATAAAGTCCAGTCTAGTACCCTCTCAAGACATGTGCTTTCTGGGTGTGAGACTGAATACAGCAGCCCAGATGGCCTTTTTAACCCCGGACAAACAAAAGAGTCTGTCACTTTACTTCCATCAACTATCTCATCAGTCCGTGCTGACTGCAAGGACAGTCCTTCAAGCATTAGGGTTCATGGCATCTTGTATTCTGGTGCTTCCCAATGCCAAACTGCATATGAGGAAGCTGCAATGGTATCTCAAAAATGTATGGACACAGCACTGCCAGGATTTGGACACTGTCATTCAAATAATACCTTGCCTTCAAAAGGAATTCTTGTGGTGGGCTCAGGAATGTCACCTAAACAAGGGACTCTCTGTGACCTGGCCAGAGGCGAGTCAGATTTTAACGACAGATGCCTCGGACATTGCTTGGGGAGCTCATCTAAATGGAAAGTGGATACAAGACATGTGGCCTGCCAGACTACAGCATCTACATATCAACATGAAGGAGATGTTAGCAGTCCAGTTTGCATTGATGGCTTTCAAGGAGTTACTTCTTCCAGGGCAGGTGTTGATTCTAACAGACAACACAACTGTCATGTGGTACATCAACAAGCAAGGGGGAACACATTCTTATCCTCTATGCAGGCAAGCAATGATTTTATGGGAGACTGCGTTCAGCTTGCAACTAACTCTTCAGGCAAGGTTTCTGCCAGGAGCACAGAACTCCCTAGCAGATGTGTTAAGCAGACAAATCATGGATCCCCAGTGGAAACTGGATCTTCATGTATTTCAGAAATTGACAGTGTCATGGGGAACTCCAGACATAGATCTGTTCGCTTCTCCACTAAACCACCAGCTGCCAAAGTATTGCACAAAGGGGTTTCATCACACAGCTTGGAAAGTGGATGCTCTGTCTTTCAGTTGGAGAAACCTTCATGTCTATGCCTTTCCACCTCTGCCTCTTCTTCCAAAGGTACTATTAAAGGTCAGACAGGACAGGCCAAGGATGATTTTGATAGCTCCAGATTGGCCTCGGCAACACTGGTATCCACTACTACGGAGTCTGGTAAAGAAGCCTCCATGGCCTTTACCTCTGATTCCTCATCTGTTATCTCAGCAGGACGGTCATCTGCTCAATGTCAAGCTTCACTCTCTTCATCTAACAGCCTGGCATATTCTCTGTTGAAGCACAGCAGGTCTCAACTTCCTCAACAAGTTTTAAATGTGATTATGGAAGCTAGAAGACCTAGTACAAGGAAGGTGTACGCAGAAAAATGGAAGAGATTTTTATTTTGGAGTACAGCAAAGAATGTGGAGATTTCGGAGCCTAATTTGAGTGTGGCTCTTCAATATCTTACTGAGTTATTGGACAAAGGTTTGTCCTTCTCTTCCATTAAGATTCATGCTGCAGCAATTTCAGCTCACTATGATTGTGACCCACCTTTGTTTTCGCATCCTTTGTTCAAGCAGTTTCTTAGAGGGGCAAAGAATATAAGACCCCCACGTAGAGCTCCTACTCCTGCTTGGGATCTCAATTTTGTGTTGGAAAAACTTACTCTACAACCTTTTGAGCCTGCGGCTACTGCTGAATTGAAATACTTGTCATGGAAGACTGCTTTTCTGTTGGCTATTACTTCTGCAAGAAGGGTGTCTGAGTTGCAGGCCCTTATGGCAGTAGAGCCCTTTTGATTTTCCATAAGGATAGGGTATCATTACGTACTAATCCTTCCTTTATGCCTAAGGTGGTTTCTAGTGTGGCTTTAAACCAAACTATTCATTTGCCTACTTTTTATGCAGATCCCCAAAATAAAGGGGAAAAGATTTTGCACACTTTAGATGTACACAGGCAATTGAGATATTATTTAAGCAGGACTAAGGATTTTAGGCAGTCTCAGCAGTTGTTTGTTTCTTTTGCTTTGAGTTCACAGGGCAAGCCTGTGTCAAAACAAACTATTTCCAGGTGGATTGGCTTTTGCATTGCATTTTGTTATTCCCATCATGGCAAGGAGATTCCAGCTGGGATTAGGCCTCATTCCACTAGGGCTACTGCCACTTCAACAGCATTTCTAAGGGGTGGCAACTAAGGATATTTTGGAAGCAGCTACTTGGAGTTCAGTGCATACTTTCTCTAAGCATTATCACCTTCCTATCTACTCTAAGTCTAGGGCTGGTTTTGCCACAGCTGTTTTGCAAGGCATGTTGTCAGCTCCTACTTCTTTATGATTTGCCAGCCTCCCTTACCTCTGCTTTGGGATTCTACCCAATAGTCAGGACTGCAGCAATGGAAGGCGAAGAACATAGTACAGTTTTGTACCTACCATAAATGTAGATGTTCGAGGATTCCATTGCTGCAGTCAATCCCTCCCTCCTTCCCCTCTGTATTTAGGGGTGGTTGTGTAGGTGAGTTTACATGCTTATATTTTTGTATATATATTGTTGTATATATTGTACATGTTTTTGGTGCAGGTTTTTTGGGACTTGTCTTTTTGGGGTCTTCTGACATCTGGGGCAAGAAAAGACTGAGGATATGACGTCGGTCATGCGCATTAGTACCCTGACGTACTGACGTCAGTCTAAGGCGCCATGACCGACGTCAGCCTTATACTCTGGTATTCGGGCCGACTGGACGCGGACTATACCCAATAGTCAGGACTGCAGCAATGGAATCCTCGAACATCTACATTTATGGTAGGTACAAAACTGTACTTTATACAAATAACACCTCTCAGTAAAGCTGTGATGGATGTCATTTTGGAAGCCAGAAGGCCTAGTGCTAGAAAATCTTATGCTGATAAATGGAAGAGATTCTGTGCTTGGAATCAACACAAGGAACTGATGCAGCAGAACCAAATATTCCTCAGATATTACAATACTTAACTGAGATGCTTGACAAAGGCCTATCTTTCTCATCAATTAAAATCCATGCCTCTGCCATTTCGGCTCATTACAATACAGAGCCACCAATCTTTTCTCATCCTTTACTAAAGCAGTATCTTAGAGGAGCCAAAAATTGAAGGCCTCCTAGAAGATCACCATTACCTGCATGGGACCTCAATTATGTGTTGGAAAAGCTCACCCTGCCTCCATTTGAACCAACTGCTACCGCTGATATAAAGTTCTTATCATGGAAAACAGCTCTGCTACTAGCAATTACTTCAGCAAGAAGAGTTTCAGAGCTACAGGCCCTCATGGCTGTAGAGCCTTTTATCATATTTTACCCAGACAGGGTGTCTCTGAGGACAAATCCTACATTTATGCCTAAGGTGGTTTCCAGTGTGGCTCTTAACCAAACAGTTCATCTGCCAACCTTTTATCCAAATCCGCAGAACAATGGGGAGAGAATTCTGCATTCCTTGGATGTACACAAACAGCTAAGATTCTACTTGTGCAGGACTAAAGCTCTAAGAAAAACTGAGCAATTACTAGTGACATATGCTGCAGGATCAGAAGGAAAGGCTATTTCAAAGCAGACAGTTTCAAAGTGGATAAGCCACTGCATCCATTTCTGCTACTGGTAAACCTGTGGCCAAGGGCATTACGTCTCATTCCACCAGAGCTGCAGCTACTTCAGCAGCCTTTCTCAGAGGAGTACCAACCAAAGACATTCTAGAGGCTGCTACTTGAGTTCTGTTCACACCTTTACAAAGCATTATCATTTGCCTCTCTATTCTAAGTCCAGGGCAGGCTTTGCCACTGCAGTTCTGTAGGGCCTTATAGCCGCACTTAATGCTGTTTAGTTCCAGCCTCCCAACCATAGCTTTGGGATTCTACCCAAATGTAATGACTGCAACAGTGCAACACGAAGAACATAGTACAGTTGTCTACACTTACCATAAATGTAGATGTTCAAATGTATTCACTGTTGCAATCCAGGTTACCCTCCCGCCATCCCCCTGTCATTCTGGAGTTTATCTTTCCTTCTCTATCTTCTACAACCTATGTGGTGTATTTGCTTGTAGATGAAGGTAAAGTTTATATTGATGCATGTGTGTGTGTGTGTGTGTGTATATATATATATATATATATATATATATATATATATATATATATATATATATATTTTTTTTTTTTTTAAAGTTCAGAGTAATGGTGAGTGTGGAAGAGAGGTGAAGAAGAGAGTACAGGCAGGATGGAGTGGGTGGAGAAGAGTGTCAGGAGTAATTTGTGACAGACAAGTACCAGTAAGAGTGAAAGGGAAGGTCTACAAGAGGGTAGTGAGACCAGCTATGTTATATGGGTTGGAGACAGTGGCATTGACAAAAAGGCAGGAGTCAGAGCTTGATGTGGCAGAGTTGAAGATGTTAAGATTTGCACTGGGTGTGACGAGGATGGACAGGATTAGGAATAAGTATATTAGAGGGTCAGCCCAGGTTGGAAGGTTTGGAGACAAAGCCAGAGAGGCAAGATTACGTTGGTTTGGATATATGCTGAGGAGGGATGCAGAGTATATTGGGAAAAAGATGCTAAGGATGAAGCTGCCAGGTAACAGGAAAAGAGGAAGGCCTAAGATAAGGTTTATGGATGTGGTGAGAGAGGATATGCAGGTGGTTGGTATGACAGAGCAAGATGCAGAGGACAGGAGGAAATGGAAACAGTTGATCTGCTGTGGCAACCCCTAACGGGAGCAGCCGAAAGAAGAAGAAGAAGATATATATATTTTTTTTTTATACCTTTTTGGGGGCACCTGTCATCTGGGGCAAGAAAAACTAAAGAAAATGGCCTCGGCTGCATGTTTTATACCCCTGACGACCTGACGTCATGGAAGAGGAGACAGCAACCGACGCAGGACCCAAGACTTTGGAATTCAGACCCACTGAGGGCAACCTGCCAGCAGATTAAATAAAAATTTATGTGAGTCAGGGACCCTGTAATATCTGTCAGGCTTACTGGGTGCTGGAGGTAAGGAGTCAGGGGTCAAGCTTGACTCCGAAAACACGTCATCCACAATGTCTAAAACGGGGAATGGCTAAAGGCCTGTGCTGTGGGAGAAGAAGGAAATCCCTGAGCCTCTTTTTTGATTTTGAGAAATCTTGACTCTCCCATTGAAAATGCTCCCTCAAAGCATGCAAGGTTTCTCCAAATTAATAATCCTCAGGAGGAGATGCAGATGGTGTAGACTCCTCTGTTTCAGAATTCTCATAGGGAGGTATAGATAATTCCAAATGTAATGACTGCAACAGTGAATACATTCGAACATCTACATTTATGGTAAGTGTACACAACTGTACTTTCCCAGTTACCTCTTTCTTTCCCATTGCACCTCCAACATTTGCACTGTATCCGAGGACAAATTCTTTAGTCTGCTTGGGGTATAAAAATATCTGTGCAAAAAATTCCATGCAAAAATTCTAAATCTTTATTTTATTTATTATTTATTTTATTTTATTTACATTTGTTTACTGGGAAATTCCGACAGGACGCAGGTCCTTTTTCAGCGGGTGCCCGGGGAGAAAAGCTCCACATCCTGTACATGATAAATAGAGATACAAAGTTGCAGCAATAGTAAACAACATTACAGGTTGTTGGCGTTAATACAATAACAAGATATTGATCATCAACAGTATATACAGTAAATGTTGCAAGTTAAGATAGTTTCTTGTTGTTTATAATATTAGTAACAAAGTTGTCAGACAAGATTGTAAAGTATGTAAAGACAACTAGCTAATTGTGACTGTGGTTAGTAGTGGCGGTAGTATAGTTGGGTGAAGAGTCTGGGTGGGGGGTAAGGGGGGTGTTTGTCTGGATTAGAACAAGGACAAAGCCAGTGCAGATTTAAGTGGAATTTGAGTGCAGTCTTGAAAAGGCTGCTGGAAGGTAGAGTAGTCATAGAGGGTGGAAGATTGTTCCAAAGTTTATATCTGGTACATGAAAATATGGCTTCTCCTGCTGAGTTTTTAGGTTTGATAACAGTGAGTTGATTTTTGTTGCTTGATCTTAGGAGGCCTAATGGGGTGATAGGGTTGGAGAAGGGTTTGAAGGGAAGGGATGTTATGGGGGTGGATAATAAGTTTATGAGCGCGAGTAAGTTGATTAAAGTGAAGGTGTTGTGGGAGTTATAGCCAGTTTAGTTCTTTAAGGGAGATATAATGTTGACTGCGGTAGGAGGTTCCACTGGCAAATTTAGCAATTGTGTTGTAACAAGCATCCGACTTTTGTAGGTCTGTCTGTCTAAGGTTGGTAAGTATGGGGGATGCATAGAGTAGACTTTGTTGCAAATTTGGGAATCACACATATGGCCCTCTATTGTTTCTGTGTGAATTGCTTATGCGGTCTGTCTTCCCAATCTTTTCAAACCTCTTCTGATTGATTCATACAGTTATCATACAGTATTTTGTATGCCCTGCTAATTATTCTCTTTTTAACAGCATTTTCTATTCTGCATTTGACTAAAAACTCTACCAGAGCAGGTATTTCACGTAGTATTCCCCTATCCTTTATTCTTTGCCTATACTCTGATGTCAGTCCCTGGTAGGGATGGTAGTCTCTAGCCTGCAGTCCAAATGTGTTCTTGGCTTCTTCCCATTTTGTTACTTTTCCCTGTCTGTTTATTCTCAATTCCTTAGTTCCTTTGCTGTCATTGGCTGCTTTTGTTCCAAGCCATTGCTAAGAAACAGACCAATAAGCAGTAAATAAAGTATTAAACTAACATTTATTTCAGCATACTAAGACTGCTGACTCACTGGCTATGGTGACTATGGTTACTAATTCATCGGTTTCACATATGCTAGTGGTGACTAATATTAGTTTCATTTATGATGCTAGTAGTGACTAGCACATCAGTTTCACATATAATGCTTGTGGTGACTAGCACATCAGTTTCACATGTAATGCTTGTGGTGACTAGCACATCAGTTTCACGTATAATGCTTGTGGTGACTAGCACATCAGTTTCACATGTAATGCTTGTGGTGACTAGCACATCAGTTTCACGTATAATGCTTGTGGTGACTAGCACATCAGTTTCACATATAATGCTTGTGGTGACTAGCACATCAGTTTCACGTATAATGCTTGTGGTGACTAGCACATCAGTTTCACGTATAATGCTTGTGGTGACTAGCACATCAGTTTCACGTATAATGCTAGTGGTGACTAGCACATCAGTTTCACATATACCATGGTTACAAATACATCGGTTTCACATATAATGCTTGTGGTGACTAATATCAGTTTCACGTATAATGCTATCCACACAACTGTTAGAGGCACCAAGCTTGTCAGTGTACCAAGTTACATGTCCTCATTCAGCAGTTGACAGGCCTTCCTGACCCGTGCAGAACTGCAGTATTTATGTACCATCCCTCCCTCCCTGCCCCATTATAACTTAGTTTTTGCAGTTATTCTTCATGTTTCACTGTTGCAGTCATCACCTGTGGGTTATCCCTGCTGTGGTAGCCTTCGGCTGGCCCGAATACCAGAGTCAATTTTTTTTTGCGTCTGCTGCAGTCGCCTGTAGTCTGACAACAGGTCGTCAGTGCTATAAAGCAAGGTAGCTGACGTCATTACATCAGTCTTTCTTGCCTTGGGGCCCGTAGCAGAAGCAGTTTGCACGAGTGCAGGTCGGACGCTACCAGAAGTTGAATTTCAGCTGAAAACGTATAAAGCTAAGGCTAAGTACCCCATTGGGATCCTTTTTTCCTGCACTAACCGATGTCCAAAAAAGTTAATTGTCTTGCCTGTGGAAAGCAAATCCCACACCGAGACTTCCCTTTTTACTGTGTCACTTGTTTAGGCCCAGACCACGACATCCCCCCATTGCCAGTTCTGTGCCCTCTTTAATGTGAGAACCATTCGCCGTAGAGCTCTTTTTGTAGGCAGTTATTTTCGTGTTCCATCTTCGCATTCCGATATGGCATCCGTCAGCCAACAATCTGTGGACTTTCTGAAAAAACGTAGAGATAAGGATAGAGACAGACTACACAAGGCTAAGCCTTCCAACGATGCTACTGCTAAGCAGGTTGTCAGTTCTCCTGAATTCAGTGAGGTGCTTTCGCAGCCCCTGATGCCCAATTTGATATCTACACAGGCCTCTACCAAGACCCTTTCGGAGTCCGGTATGCCGCAGAAATCTTCTTCGTCTTCTGAGCCTTTGACTGTCTCTGCCTTGGTTGGGTCTGGAGTTGTGACACAGACACCGGCTTCAGAGGAGACCTTTCACACTACCGAATCTAGACAAAAAACAATGTCTTTGCATCCGACTACTGTTTCTCTCAGACCAACAGATTCTCTCAGGCCTAGAAGCTAGGCCACTCCTAGGAAATCTGCTTCTAGCCACCATCTTGCTAATGCTCCACCACCCCAAGCACAAATGCTTAAAATGGCGGAGGATCTCATCTCCCTTATCCAGGGTAGTCAGGCCACAACTTCTAAAAGGAAAAGGCACCCTTCTCCAGAAATTATGACAGAACAGAATACTGAGGAATCTGACTATTCAGTTTTTTAAGAGGAACAGCATCCTTTAACTGCTTATGAGGATTCAGATGCAGAGGAATCCTTCCCTCCTGCCTCCCCTCCAGAAGACCTTTCCTTTGGGGAAATCCTTCACTTCCTACGGGAACATTTCCAATGGGAATCTCAGGACTTCCCACAGTCTAAGAAAATACTTAGAGAATTTCTGGATCTACCCCAGCACAAACCCCTGACCATCCCCCCTATTTTAGAAGTGGTGCATGATGTTTTCCATGAACCAGCTTAGCTCCTGATGCCCTCCCTCCTACTCCCAGTAAATCTGACAGGTACTACAGAGTAGCGGATTCTCACAAATACTTGTACAGAAATCCTGCTGCAGACCCAGAGGTCATTACACAGGGACCTAAAGGAGCTAAGACTAGTTCTGCCAAGAATCCTCTTCCTTCTGACAAGGACTCCAGAGCTCTGGACAGATGGGGTAAAAACGTAGACATCTCTGCAACCTTAGCTATCAGAGCATTCAGCTGTCAATTTCATATGTTAAAATATCAACAACACACTTTGGAACTATTAAAACAGAAGATTGCTACCTTTCCTGACTGTGCCATTTGAAAAGAGTTAGCAGATTTACTGCACTCTGCTTGTTAAGTGGCCAGACACTCATTACAATGTGGATGTGATGCCCTAGAAGCCTCTAGCAGGGCAGCAGTGACAGGATCTGCTATTGGGAGACATGCATGTCTGAAGGAACAACCTCTCCTTGATCATGTCAAGTCTAAACTTATTGCTGCACCCCAAGATAAGGAGAGCTTGTTTGGGGAAAAAGCAGAAGAGGTGCTTAAAAAGATGGAAGACAAAGCAAAATCTTTGCAAACAGTAAAATATTTCTTTCAGGTTCAACCTCCCAGATTCAGCAGGAACTTTCCCCTCTAAGCACTGGGCCTTCCCTGCACCTAGCAAACAGGGCCTAGGTAAACCCCGCAGGGACAGACCATCCAGGCCCCTATCTCAGGGCCAGCCAAGAAGCAAACAATGGACCACTTCCATGTCTAAGGCAGGGAGTTCTAAGCCAACCTTCTATGACAAACACTCACAATGACTCCCTACCCCGCCCTCCCTTCACTCATCAAAAACTAGGAGGAAGGCTCTCCCTCTTCAAAGACAATTGGCTTTCTGTAACAAAGGACCAGTGGGTCTTAAAGATCCTTTTTCAGGTATACAAATTCTTTTTCAGCGAACTCCCAATTCCAAGTGGGTACCCAGACTTGCCTCCAAATCAGTGGGCAGAAGCACTGAAACAGGTCCAAACTCTCATATCCCAGGAGGCAGTGGAACCTGTCCCCACAGATCAAACAGGCAAAGGCTTTTATTCCCGACTATTCCTTATTCTCAGAAAAGAGGGCACTTGGTGCCCCATCCTGGATCTATCCATTCCGAACACCTTCCTGGTGGTCCCCAGATTCAGAATGTTAACTTTGCAGCAGCTGCTGCCTATGCTAACAAAAAATGCCTGGCTAGTGACCCTAGACCTAAAAGATGCCTACCCTCCACATCCCCTTCAGGGAATCGTGCAGGAAATTCCTGCGCTTCAGAGCAGGCTCACAACACTTTCAGTTCTCTGCGCTGCCCTTTGGCTTATCTACTGCTCCCAGAGTATTCACCAAATGCTTGGCCCCGGCCATAGCATTCTGCAGACAGAGAAGCATACAGATTTACCCTTACCTGGACGACTGCCTCATTTGGGCAGAGTGCAAATAAAAGCTGCTCCAGGACTTTCTCTTTGTCATATCACTCCTAACTTCCCTAGGATTCACCATCAACAAGAAGAGATCAAAGCAAAATCCCACCAGAAAGATCATTTTCTTCAGAGCTGTGCTAGACACAGCATCCCAAATGACCTTCCTATCCCCAGAAAAGCAGAGCTTCCTGCCTCTCTACTTTACCCAGCTGGCTTCCAGAAGTCACCTCACTGCAAGGAAGTTCCTGCAAGCCCTGGGATATATGGCATCTTGCATCCTTCTCATTCCTCTGACCAGGCTTCACATGAGAAATATTCAGTGGTACTTAAAGAACCTTTGGTGCCAGCACTCAGTCTCTAGAGACCTGTCTCCCTCTGATCCCATGTATAAGGGCCGAGTTTCTTTGGTGGGCAGAGGCCTATGCCAGAAACAAGGGTCTTCCTTCATCCTCTGTACTTCCAGCCAGACCATCACCACCGACGCCTCAGACATTGCTTGGGGTGCTCACCTAGCGGGCAGGTGCACCCAAGGTCTTTGGGATGCCCAGCAACTTCACTTGCACATCAATCGGAAAGAAATGATGGCAGTACAAAAGGCTGTGACATCTTTCAAACCCCATCTCAGGCCAGGGGTTCTCCTTATAAAAACAGACAACATCACAGTAATGTGGTATATCAACAAACAGGGGGACCCAATCTTACCCCCTGTGCAGGTTTCCCATGAGCCTATGGCTTACAGCCACCTCCATGGGTCTACACCTAATTGCCCTATACCTACGACCGGTCAACAACACCCTGGCAGACCACCTAAGCAGAAACTTACTGGACCCCCACGAATGGCAGCTCCACAGGGAAATCTTTCTGCATATCACTCAGGAGTGGGGGACTCAGGAAGTGCATCTCTTTGCCTTGCACCTCAGCCACCAGCTGCAAAATTTCTGTACCAGGAAGTACCACCTCCTAGCTTGGAAGGTGGATGCTTTGACCTTCCCCTGGAACTCCCTGTTTGTGTACACATTCCCTCCTGTGCCCCTTATTCCCAACGTACTGATCAAAATAAGGGTGGAGAGTCCAAGGGCCAATCCTTATTGCTTCAGATTGGCCCAGACAGTGTTGGTACCCCACACTACGCAGCTTCCCCTGATTTCAGACTTCTTGACCCAGGTGAGGGGGAAGATACTGCACCCAGACTTACAGACTGTCAGTCTTTCAACATGACTTATACCTTAAAAGCTAACAAGGAGTACCTGTTAAGCAAACAGGTCCCAGACATCATCACAGAGGCCAGAAGGCCCAGGCCCAGGACCAGAAATTCATACGCCGGGAAATGGAAAAGATTCTGCTCTTGTAACCAGTCCAAATGGGGCCAGTACCTCCCATCCTTCCATCTCTCTTGTCTTGGATTACCTAGCCGAGCTGCTCAATAGTGGCCTCTCTTTCTCCTCTGTTAAAATCCATGCCTCAGCCATTTCTGCCCATTACGATTCAGACCCACCCCTCTTCTCTCATCCTTTGATTAAGCAATTCCTCAGAGGGACTTCTAATATCACACCTCCCAGAAGGCATCCCACACCACTCTGGGATCTGAATTATATTCTAGAAAAACTAACCTTACATCCTTTCGAACCTGCTGCTTCTACAGAATTGAAATACCTCTCCTGGAAGACTGCCTTCCTACTAGCTATCACCTCAGCCAGAAGGGTATCAGAACTTCAGGCTCTCATGGCTGTTGAGCCTTTCATCATTTTCCATGCAGAAAGGGTGGTATCTGATGTGACCCTCAACCTGGCCATACACCTACCCACTTTCTTTCCCAACCCTCAAAACAAGGGGGAAAGAATTCTACACTCGCTAGATGCGCACAGACAACTCGGATACTATCTGGACCGTACTAAACCATTCAGAAACACAGACCAACTGCTTGTCAGGTTTGCCCCTGGGGCAGAGGGGAAGCCTATTTCCAAGCAAACCATTTCCAGATGCTCCCCCCAGGTCTGTCAATGCCCATTCCACTAGGCAGCCTTCACTTCCACAGCCTTCCTCAGAGGAGTCCCCACCAGGGACAACTTGGAAGCTGTCATCTGGACCTCTTTCCATACCTTTACAAAGCATTACCACCTACCTCTTTTTTTCTAAGTCTAGGGTAGGGTTTGGCTCTGCAGTTCTGCAGGGCCTGCTGACCCATGCCTAGGACTCTAACCTACACCCCTTTCCTCAGCTTTGGGAATCCTCCCACAGATGATGACTGTGACAGTGAAACACGAAGAACATAGTACAGTTGTGTACACTTAACATAAATGTAGATGTTCGAGTGTATTCACTGTTGCATTCCTAGTTTCCCTCCATCCCCCATATAGCATTTTCCCCTAGGGGACATAAGCTTCCCACGGTGGCTTTTAGCCACCAGGACCACTTTTCCCTATTTTCTTGTGCTTCTGATGGGTTAGGGCAAGAAAAACTGATGTAATGACGTCGGCTACCTTGCTTTATAGCACTGACAACCTGACTTCAGGCTACAGGCGATGGCAGCCAACGCAAAAAAAATTGACTCTGGTATTTGGGCAGCCAAGGGCTACCACAGCAGGGATAACCCACAGGTGATGACTGCAACAGTGAATAGACTTGAACATTTACATTTATGGTAAGTGTACACAATGTATTTTTTCACTTCTCTTATCCACTTATAGTTATCACTTAACCTTGTGCCCTTAGAAGTAACTTTCACACACACATAGATTTAATGTAACTGTTTCTTCGGTCATTTCCATCAGCAACATAATGACTGCATTCAGCTCAGCCATCATCATTTGGAAAATCTAGCCCAATGTGCCATCATGGTTTTCACATTCATCAAACAATCCAATCTTTCTTCAGCCTTTAAAATCCCATTGAAGTGCAGATTTCTCCCTTGCCTTCTCTATTTTCCAGTCATTTTAATTCATTTTATTTTAAGTCTCTGCTTAGTGTAAACTATTTGACTGCTTAATTCCATATGGTTATTTTATACATCCACTACCCTTTATGGCATTATGTTGTGCTTTTAGAAGTTCACTGGAGTGGTCCAGTAATGACTCAGCCTGTTTAACATAACAATTCAGGGGACTAGAAGCACTTTTATCTTTTGCCTGACCACTTCTGGGACATCTTCCATATCTGCTTTCTGTAACCTCATTGCCATTCACCAGTTGCGTTTTTCACTTGGTTGAAACTCTGCATCGAGGTGTCTCATCACATGATCCCATGCAGTCTGGTGCTCAACATTCTCAGTGCTGTAGTAGACTGTGGGTGTATTCTGGCCAGTTTCCAAAAATGTTCACACCTGCACATACTGGCACTCTGACTGCCTATAGGTTAAGCCCTTTTGGAAGGAACTATGCATGCAACCAGAGTGATAAAAATGTTCAGAGTTTGTTACAGTCAGTCAGTACTGGGTATCCAGTTCCTCCCTCTCTGCCTTATTCCTCTACGTCCAATGGGGAAGGTGCTATATTGGGTGATTATGATATGGCCAGAGATAGGGTTCTATTTCCTGAGGGTTGAGTAGCCCAGATCTCTGAGTCTTTGTATGTTGAGCTTGAAAATATGAAAGTAGTCCCCTTTTCCTTCTCTGAGAATGTCTCTAGAGTAAAGGGTGTGTTTTCATGGGAACAGCTGCATGCTGCCCATGAAATGGGGAAGTACTTTCATTAATAGAACAAGAAGCCCTGCAACTTTCCTGATTGCCAGCCATCAGTCACTAAGAAGACAGATAAACTGTATAACGTCTCTCAAAGTAATAGATGTCTTTTTCTCATCTTAGAGCTGATCCTGCTATCTTGCCTACTGCTCCTGCTGCAGGCGGGCTTCTCTCCACCCCACCTAGTTCCAGGGAATAAAGAGGGTAAATGTTTAAACAGAATAGTTAGGAGACTTTTTCTTCTCTTACATTAGTGTTTAAAATACTAAATCATTAAGGTTGTATGTGGAAGTTTATGCTAAAATATGCAAGTAGTTTGAGAGAGTTTTTTTTGCTTCACAACCTCCTGAGGGTAGGACTTACTTGAATCACATTATATCGAACCTGTCCCAAATGTCTAAACTTGCCTTAAAAGGGTGTGTATGATTGTGCTGAACTGTTTCTAGTGCTTCTGCTTTGGCCTTAAGAAGTTTTGTCTGGGTATGTAATCAAAAGTTTTGAGAGGATTTAAAGTTGGAAAATTTGAGTGACGATTGGGGAGAAATGGGCGAAGGCTGCCAGCCTAGTCAAATAGAATTTTGTATACAATTCTGGCATTTGTAAATAAATGTAAAATACAAGCATGTTTTCTTGAGTGTAAAAGAATATTGTGAAATGTGGAACTGCAAAATATGTGACAACATTGCACTCTACTGGCCTAGTGAAGCATGTTGTGACCCTTTCATGTTAGAATTTGGCTCCAGTGCATCTGGATGAAGGTTTCATGCCCATTGTTTTAAGGCTAAAGTTTATGACCAGAATTTAGATGTGAAATGTGCTTTATTGCTCTGGTTTCTGTTAGACTACACATGTGAAATGACTTATATTGTTGTAAGTTTCTGAGCAGGTGTTAGATTGCTAAATAATGCAGTTTGTGGCCTGAGAACTCCAGACTAAGTGTCAAAAATGATGCAATTTGGGAGGGCCTTAGAGATATGTTTGTTAGCAATGTTTAAATACTATTTCTCACAAGACACTAGGGGCATTTTGTTCTTGGATATCTAGCTTAGCCTAAGCTCACATGTAAGTTTCTTGTAGGAATAGTTAAAGCTAGTAAAGATTAATTAGGTATTTTTCTTTGAAATCAGACCTGTCCTACTGTATTATTTTAAGTTTCTGTGTGATCTCTGAACTCTTACATATCTCTGTGGTGTAGTAGTTTTGTCTTGTGTTTTAATTATTTATTATTAAATATTTTAAAAATCTTTACCTGTGGCTGGTTTGTGTAGAGATAAGCTCGAGAGTGCATTGCATATTTATAGAGGTTATTGTAATAGGCCACTCTAAAATATGCCTTAGACTGTATAATCACATTACCAATTAGATAATAATATTGCACAGTAATAATTGGACACCCTTTTAAGAGCCTTTTAGTAGCTGATATTATTAGCTGGGTGGTGGCAGGGATTACTACCGTATGGTCTGGGTAAAGGGGCACAGCTGGAGAATCTGTGTCAGCCTTTCCCAGGAGTGTCTGTGAAGTTATATAAATACTTATCTCAAAGTGTGTGTGTGTGTGTTGTGTCACCTACTTGGCAGGGACATGAAGCATTGGTTGGACAGAGAGGGTACTGGAGGTTTTAGCTTGCCCAGCTAGGCTGTGAGACCTGGACCCTATAGCTGTGCCAGTGGGGAGACATATTGGGGACCTGGTGAGCAAGGGAGCCACCAGACCCAGACTGACTGTGATCTCTGTGTGCACTTAAGGGAAATTGTACTTTACTGTGTGTATTAGTTATCATTTTCCTCTTCTCGGAGACGACCTCCCTGGTGTTAGTGGTGAGTATTGGGGCTCCTTGATTGCTGGGCCAGGGCACAGTCGTCACATTGAGCCCCTCCTTTACAAGGAAATTCTGTTTGTACCTTCTGCTACACAGGTTCTCCAA
This sequence comes from Protopterus annectens, assembly GCF_019279795.1. Taxonomy (NCBI): domain Eukaryota; kingdom Metazoa; phylum Chordata; order Ceratodontiformes; family Protopteridae; genus Protopterus; species Protopterus annectens. Next base: position 535,031,475 of record NC_056742.1, on the reverse strand, counting down.
CAATGGGATGAGAGAGATAAGTTAGTATGAAGGGCATTTCTAGGATTTTTCAGGTTACCCAGTTCTTTCCTTCCAAATCCTATAGCCATCTTCAAAAGTCAAAACAAGCAGGCAATGTCACATGCAAACAGACACCTAAAAAGAGATAGCAGGAGGAGGTCAAGTAACAATCCTAAAAAGCAAGGAGTTTTTCTAAAAAAGGGTTGGGTACCAGCTTCTGAATGACTATACTGGAAATCTGGTCACCTGACAATGGATAGAATGTCCCCCCTTTCAGGGGCCCCCTCCCCAGCCTCCCTGTTACACAAAGTTTTTCCCCTAAGTGCTTCAACACAGTAAAGGCAGGAGTCATAGAACATGTTCCTGCAGAACAAATAGGCAAAGGCTTTTATTCCAGAATGTTGTGGTTCCAGAATAGGAACACTGTTGTAAACCATTATTAGAAGTGTCTTTTTTACCATATGTGTGTAAAACTTCCAAAATTTAACGATCATTGTTCTTAGGAGTAGCATTGTCCTCCTTGGGAGGAATAGCCATAGCCACTTTCCTTTTTGTAAGGTGAAACCGTGGGAGGGATAGCCATAGTCACTTCACTTTTTGTAAGGTGACATGGTGGTATTCTCATTTTGGTGAAAAATTGATAAACCTATAGATTTTATTAGGTATAATTTGAAGTGTAGTATGATTTTTATTGGATGCTGTAGCAACAGTGGGTAGGCAATAGGAATATTCAATTTGTGGAACTAGGACTTCGTTTCAAATGCTGGCTCTGGCTGTGGGGGAAGCAAATTGGGAGATTTTGTTCTAGTGCAAAATACTAGTTTTTGATTTGGTAGTTCGAATATTATACTGGAAGGTAAGTGCCGAGTCTAGCCAGATTTCCAGATACTTTTAGGAATACACTGTTTCTAACGATTGTCCTGTATTTGGGGAAATTATCCAGATAGCTAGGATTTTGTTGAAGTTTTTGTGGAGTTCCAAATAACATTGCCTATTCTTTTTAACACTGAAGATATGATTGTGTTGGCTAAGCCAGTTAGTGATTGAATAGGTACTGCTGTTGTTGGCCTTTTGTATGTTTGGGAGATGTCTGTAGATGAACATATCATCAGCATATAGAATGACTGATACTGAGTGGAGGTGGTCTTAGTAAAGATGGAGAATAGAATACTTCATTCAGCTATATAAAGATGCTTCCAGTTAATAGGCCTTTGTCTTTGCAAGATGTCATCCATTAAATGTGTACAGAGCTGTCATTATGTTCCTGCATGATCAAAATCCATGCTGGTGTTGAGAGGGTTTTGTATTGCTGAAGGTGCTGATGTGTTGATTGTAAATTACTTTATTGAGTAATTTACCTGAAGTTGGACAGAAGGAGATTTTCTTGAAGTAACTGGCTGAGACTGGGCTGGGAATGTTAGGGATTTGTGTGACCTTGGATTATTTCCATTGTGAGGGCATAACAATGGAAAAGGTGTCATGAGGAGGATGGAAATGGTGTCATGAGGAGGAGTAAGTTTTAGAGGTGCTTTAGTGGTAGTAAAATGTGATGTTTACATAAGTAGATGAACCAGGGAATGGGGTTCATCTATCATTGCAGGGATATCAGTGGGGATTGTGTCATGCTCCTTTATTATGTCTTCATGGTGATTCTTTGCCTGTATGTATAGGTCTGCAGTTGTGGGACTGCATACATATTTGTTGACATCATGAGATCCAAACAGAGAGTTATGACAAAAGGGCAAATTATTATCCCACAGATAAAAAATTCAGGAGGATATTCCAGGGTGATTCTTTGTCACCGCTGTTGCTTTGTCTTGCTGTTAACCCATTAAGCTGTTTCTTTAACAGATTAGGTCTTTGTTACAATTTGGCTCTCAGAAAACATACTTCCTTGAAGATTTCTCAACTACTAGTTGTAGATGACTTAAAAATATATAGTTCATCAGAGGAGGAGTTGAAAGCGCAACTGCAAGTTGTTAAAACTTTCTCAGATTATATAAGCTTGACATTTAGTCTTGATAAATGTGCAAAAGCAACATTTAAAGCAGGAAGGTTCTAGTATCAAGAAAATACCAGTCTAGGATAAGAATGTAATAAGAAGGAACTTCAGCAGGAAGGAGTGTAAAATTATTTGGGAACTGATGAAGGAGCAGCAGTAAAACATGAACAAATGTGACTAAAACTCAGTAAGGAATACTTAGACTAAAACTAATTTTGAGAACAGCCTTGATATCTAGGAATAATGTCCAGGCTATAAACCATTTTGATCTTCCTGTTTTTTCTTATAGTTTTAGTGCCCCAAAAAGTATTGGACCAGTAGGATGGAAAAACAAGAACAATGTTTTACATTTATCAAATGATATATAAAAAAATAAGTGTATACCAAGATTATATAGTCCACGCTGTGAAGGAGGTATTGGCCTCCTTGAACTTGATTACATATATAGATCTGCAGTTGTGGGACTGCATGCACATTTGCTGACCTCATCAGATCCAAGTGTAATGAAAGTTTTATAATATGAGGAGAGCAGGTCTAAGATGATCTGCCTAGTTTAACAGAAGCGTACACGAATAGAAATCAATCCAGTAGTAGACAAAAGTCTGACCGCAACTGAATGTGCCAAACAACAAAAGAAAGTATAGAAGGAGAAGGGTCAGATGAAAAGGAAAGAAATGTGGAAAAGTCGTAAAATATAGCAGCAAGTATAAAGACCATGTTGATCAGGAATTGACACAGGAATAGTTAAGGAGAGGTAGGTTGAAACCAAAGGATGAAAAGTTAGTAATGGCAGCCCAGGACAGTGGACTTATTTATTCATTGGTGTACAAAGTCCATTCAACATGTGGGCAAAGCAGACAAACATAGGTTGTGTACAAAAGAATTGGAAACTGTTGCACACCTTGTTGCTGGGTGTGATATAGTTATGGCAGAGGGCCTTTACGCTGAAAGGCACAGTAGTCTGTCAAGACTGTTGCATTAGGGATTGTGCAAACACTATGACGTAGAAGTAGCTGAGAAGTATTTGAAACAAGAACCACAAAGCATTACAGAGAATAATGAAGTTTATATCACATGGGATTGACATTACCAATAGTTCAGAAAATAAATGTGAGAAAACCAGATATCTGAAGTAGTTAACTTAATTTTATCTGCAACCTGTGGGCATACGGATCTGTATCGGATCCAAGCCGGCAACTTTTTTCTAGCATCTGCTCCAAGCTCCGAGCTCCTCCCCTTACGTAATGCCCTACCATCTCCTATCTTCCCTCAGATCTCGTTTGCCGCACCAGTAGTGTGCATCGTGGTCTCCTTTGCTCTGAGCAAAAAAGGGATAGTAAGTGGAAACTTTTGCTTATATCTAAGTGTGCTTGTCTAGGATTACCCTTCCTCCCCTTCTGTAGTAACGCATTGGTCATTAGTGTAAAAAAAAAAAAAGCGTTTTTGTATTAGAGTAGTAGTCAGGCCTGCCCTTCCCCTACCTTTGTGTGTGTGTTTTTTTTTTTTGGGAAGGCAGTACCTTTACCTTTGAGTGCAGGACTATGGCTGACCAGCCAAAGCCTGTGTTCAAAAAATGTACAAGAGTGTGGCCATAAGCTTTCCCCTGCCGATGGTCACACTCTATGTGTGATATGCTTAGGAGTGGCACATTTATCCACTCAGTGTGCTATCTGTTCAAGCTTCAACCCTAGGGCCCTTAGGGATTGTAAGGCCAAGCTAGTTACCAAAGGCCTTCTCCCTGTTGCCATGCTGGATTCTGTCTCGGTCGTTAGTGCACCTCCCCAGACAGGGACTCAACCTCCCTCTTCGTCTGGCTATGGGTCCTCTAAGGGCAGATCTTCAGTCAGCGAGTCTGACAAAGAAAAAGAGAAGGAAAAGGAAAGACGCAGAGAAGAAAGGGAGAAAAAGAAAGACCGGCATTGCAAGAGATCTCCAGACAGGGAGCTCTTTCTCAGCCCTCCATCTAAGACCATGAGGCCTGTTTCTCCTCGGCTCCGGTCACCGCGTTTCTCACCAGAGTCGTTGGAACATTCAGACCCAAGGCCCTCCACCCCTCTGTGCAGACCAGCCATATCCAAGTCAGTGGCCTCTTCGAGGTCGAATTGGAGCCTATCGGACATGGATATGGACAGGATGATGCAGAGATTTCTTCAGACCCAAATTCAGATGCGAGTCTTACCAGGTCCCTCTCCCTTTGGAGGGGCGACCTCCATGCCTCTTTTCCGCCCCATCTCTCCTTTCCTGATCCATGCTTCGGCTTCGGGGCTCTTGGATCCGAGGTTCTTTGGAGCTGGTAGCTCGGCGCCGACAGTTCCTCCAACCTCGACTCCAGCTGTTACCTTGAGTTCCTCGGTTCCGACTTGTTCAGATCCGAGCGATTCTCAGAACCGCGGACAGTGAGTCAGACCTGGGGGGATGGATTCTTCGGCTCTGACTCTTTTGGACCCGATCCATTCCCTCGGACCTCGGGCTACCCTGTCTTCAGCTCCAATCCCCACTTCGGATCAGGGGAGGACTTCTCCCTCGGCCTTCAAAGTGGTGGAGAGGGTTCTCTCCCAGGGATTGAGACCCCAGCCCATCCCTTCGGATACCACCAGGCCCCCCTGGATTTGGCGACGAATCCCTTCATTCTGTCTCAGGGACAGCCCATGCCAGAGGATCCCCAGGTCATTTTCCCCGGGGAAACCCCTGCGGCTCGCGGATCCCCTTCTGAAAGTCCCACTGAAGGGGCCACCGCAAGTGCAAAAGGAGGCACTTGGACTCCCCCGAGTCCCTCACCACTGACACTGACTTAGATGAAGGAGAAGGTTCCCCCAAGTCACCTCCCGAAGACATCTCCTTCGGAGAAATTATGGAGATCCTCTACCAGAGGGGAGGTTGGTCAGCCCCAAAACCTTCTGGGGATGAGTCAGTGTTCCTGGAGGCCTTTGGCATGGGCCCATCTATTTCCTGGGTGTCCCCACCAGCAGACCCCTTGGTGGACCTCATCACCACGAGGGCATGGAAGGAGCCCGACACCGTAAAGCCCATTCCCAAATGTCCTGACAAGGTTTTATCTCCTCCTTCTGATAGACAACTCTTGTTGAAAGGAGCCCCAGTTGATGCTATGTTGGTTGCAACGGCCACAAAGAAGGAACTAGCACAGGAGAGTTCCTTAGTCCACCCTCCAGACAAGGAGTCCAGGTCAGTGAATAGGTTTGGGAAGCACGTATACTCTTCAGCGACTTTTTCTATCCGTGCGCAGAATTATTTGGCACATGTGATTCGACTTCAGCGAGACCTTGCTTCGGAATTCGCTGAGTCGCACTCAGAGTCTTTATCACCACAGGACAGACAACTGTTCTTGGCGTAACTGTCTACTCTGAAGTCAGTCTCAAATACATCTGTGTGGCTACTTTCCAACGCCACGGAAGGAGCAGCTAAAGTGGCTGGGACAGGCATAGCCATGAGGCATCATGCCTGGCTCAGATTGGGTCAGTTCGCGGACCCTTTCAAGGTGTCATTTATCAACGCTCCCTACGACGGTTCTTCCCTCTTTGGGAAGACAGTACGTGACACACTTGTCCAGAGCGAAAAGGAAGGGAAGACTTTGTCTGCCGTCGGAATCCGCTTCTCTAACCCTCAGCGGTCCTTCTCTAGGAATCAAAGAGGGCAGAAGAAGACGTGGTTCTGAAAATCTCAGTTTTCCCGGGATTCTCAGGACAGCTATTCCACCAGAGGCAGAGGGGGACAGGATCGACGCCGACCCAGAGGTAGAGGGGGTCCCAGGAATTTCGGGTATAGAGAACCCTTCTCTGATAGACCCAGTCAGCAGCCCTGTGGGGTTGCCCGACTGTCCTACTCTGGAGGCAGTCGGGGGACGATTGTCCTTACAACCAGCGGCATGGGAGTCCATTACAACAGATCGCTGGGTTCTTCAGATAATAGCCAGAGGTTACTCTATTCCTTTCATTGCCCCTCCAAACAGTACAAAACACCTCCCAGATGTTCCACCCACTCACAGGGAGGCGGCAGCTCTAGAGGTTTCAAAGCTGCTTCTCAAACGAGCCATCAAAGAGGTCCCCCCCGATCAGTCCGGATTAGGCGTCTACTCGAGGTTCTTTTTGGTGCCAAAAAAGACGGGGGACCTCAGGCCCATTCTAGACCTATCAACATTAAACCTGTCGGTAGCAAAACAGAAATTTTGGATGGTCACCCTACAGTCCATTCTACCTTATCTCCGAGAGTGCGACTGGATGTGCTTGTTAGACCTTCAGGATGCTTACTACCACATCAAAATACACAGAAGCTCCAGGAGGTTTCTGCGCTTCCGGCTGGAAGCCAGTCACTTTCAGTTCAGGGCCCATCCCTTTGCTCTCACCACAGCCCCCAGGGTGTTCACCAAGGTAATGGCAGTTGTAGCGGCTCACCTGAGGCTGCAGGGTATTCAGGTGTTTCCATACCTGGACGACTGGCTCTTCGCTGCGCATAACAAGCATCACTTGTGTCTGGCCCGAGATTATTTCATTCAGTTAGCAGACCTACTGAGAATTACAGTCAATGTTCACAAATCCCATTTGCAACCAGTACAAATTCTGGACTTCATTGGGGCACGGTTAGACACTTTGCAGATGAAGGTATTCCTAACTCCAGACAGGATTCTTCATCTCAGGGGCCACATAGCTCAGATAACGAACTCCAAGTCTTCAAAGGTGAGTGAGGTTCTCCGGGCTCTGGGCTCCATGGCTGCCGCCATATCTATTCTCCCGTATGCGTGCCTTCATGTGCGGGTTCTTCAATGGACTCTGGCTGTCCAGTGGTCCTGGCTAGACCTACCCATGGAATTTCCGTTCAAGATCAGTCACGTCTGCAGGACATCTCTTCTTTGGTGGTTAACTTCACCAGAGATATCAAAAGGACACCTATTTGTGTCGCCCTCAGTCCAAATCACAGTGACCATGGACGCCTCCCAACTCGGGTGGGGGGACACTGTTTGGGAAGCACAGTCCAAGGCACATGGTCCCAGACAGAGACCACTTTGCACATAAATGTTCTAGAGATGAGGGCAGTGCTTTTAGCGTTGGAAGCCTTTTACACAGTCCTCCCTCTCGGATTGATTGCAATTCAGTCAGACAACATGTCGGTCGTCTGGTATATCAACAAGCGGGGGGGAACCAGATCCTACCCTCTATGTCGCGAGGCCATGAGAGTGTGGGAATGGGCGATTTCCACCGGTTGGTGTCTGATAGCAACGCACATCCCGGGGGCGCTCCAACATTTTAGCGGACTGATTGAGCCAGTCCATTCTGATGCCTTACGAGTGGTCTCTGAAACAGTCAGTAGCGGAGGAGATTTTCCTGGCATGGGGTCAGCCTTGCTGCGATCTCTTCGCATCTCCTTCCATCGCGAAGTGCAGCGAGTTCTTTGCTCTGATTCCCTCACCAGGGGAAGTCCCCAGAGATGCTCTAGTCCATGTTTGGCCCCACAGGCTTCTGTATACTTATCCACCTTTACCTCTCATTCCGAAATTTCTTCAGAAAGCTTGCCGACTACGGTGCAAGGTAATCCTCATTGTCCCGTTCTGGCCTCGTCAGGTTTGGTTCCCATTCCTTTGGTCTCATCTATTAGCTCCCCTGTGGGTTCTGGATCCCTGCCCAGATCTAATTTCCCATCCATTGTGGACACATCCACCCGATCTGGGCAGCCTCAAGCTAACAGCTTGGTTGCTCCAGTTCCGTAAATCGCCAGGACTCCCGGTCTTTCATCCCAGGTAAAATCCATTCTGGTGGCCTCTCTTAAAGACTCCACTAGGAAACTATATTGCAGTAAATGGAAGTACTTTTCCATTTGGGCCTCACAGAGAAAAATAGATCCTTTTACAGCCCCTGTTCCAGCGGTGTTGGACTTCCTGTTTGGTATCTTTCAGCAAGGAGCTAGTTCCTCCACAGTGAAAGTACAATTGGCAGCCATTTCCAGTTTTCACGTTGGTGAAGACAACATGGCCTTAGCCTCCTCTAGGCTGTGTAAGGCTTTTCTTAAAGGTACGTTTCTGCTACGGCCCCCTGTCAAGGATTCTGTACCTCCTTGGGACCTTACTTTTATTTTACAGGCATTGGTAGCCCCTCCTTTTGAACCTGCAGCTCCGGTGGACTTAAAATTTTTGTCCTGGAAGACAACTTTCCTAGTCACCATCGCATCGGCTATGAGAGTTTCTGAGCTTCAAGCTCTGTCTGCTGTGCCTCCATATTTGGTCTTTCATAAGGATAGGGTTTCCCTCTATACTAACCCTTCCTTCTTACCTAAAGTGGCATCTGAAGCAAACCTAAACTAGTTTATTAATGTGCCCGTTTTCTTTCCCAACTTTCAAAATAAAGGTGAATACAAACTCCATTTGTTAGATGTTCATAGACAACTTTGTTTTTATCTTCATAGAACAAAATCTTTCCACAAGACTGACCAATTGTTTGTTTCCTTTTCCAGAGCATTTATGGGTAAAGCCATTTCTAAAGTTTCTTTAGCCAGATGGATCACTCTTTGCATTTCACATGCTTACAAAGCAAAAGGTTTATCTCCTCCTGGTATAGTTAAGGCTCACTCTACCAGGTCCATGGTGGCTTTTGCTGTTTTTTTGGTCCAGGGTACCATTGGACGATATTTGTGCAGCAGCGACATGGGCTAAGTCACATACCTTCATTTCCCATTACAAATTGGATCTGATTTTGAGGGGTAGAGTATCCTTTGGCTCTGCAGTGCTCAGGAATATCCTTCCATAAGGGCCTCCCAGGATCGGAGTAGCTGGGGACACTGTCCCACAAGTTGCAGATAAAATGAAGTTAACTACTTCAGATAAAGACGTTATGTACTCACCATAACGTTCCATCTGAGTAGTTATACTTCATTTTTCTGCCACATTTCCTCCTTCCATCCCCCAGACCTTATTCTGTTTTCAGGTTGATTATTGGGTTGAGTTGCATATATTTTGTTAGTTGCAGCAAACTCAATCTGAGGGAAGATAGGAGATGGTAGGGCATTATGGGTAAGGGGAGGAGCTTGGAGTTTGGTGCAGATGCTAGAAAAAAGTTGCCGGCTTGGATCCGTATACCCACAGGTTGCAAAAAAATGAAGTATAACTACTCAGATGGAACGTTATGGTGAGTACTTAACATCTTTATAGTATCTGTGAAAAAAAAAGACAAAGGTAGCATTAATTGTTGAAATTGCTACACTTAGCAATTGCATTGCCTCATGTACAAAAGGACAGAAAGTCATAAAATATCAAGATTTGCCAGGAGAAATGAGAGCTGTGTGGAAAGAAAAGATAATCCAGACAGTTCCAATTGTAGAAGGGGCAATGGGTCTAATAAAAAAAAAAAAAAAAAAAAAAAGAACTTAACAGTTGTGGTTACATATGCTGCCAGTCCATGTAACTCTGTATGAACTGCAAAAGGAGTCAATTCTGGACACATTGCAAGTGCTGCAAAGATCACGTTTGGCTAAAATCAAAGATTTAAACAATGTTAATTTCATGAACTTTAATTTTACCCTGCCATAAGAACGGGGTCCATTCCTGTCATGGTATTATAAACTCAAAAGGTTTGAAGAAATTAAAACTGAGAGAAAGTTGTAAACCATAAAGAAAACACGAATAGGCGTATTTGTTCATATTACCCGAAGCATTTACGAAAGGAGCAGGAATGAGAATCAAACCAGGAAAAAACAAGGAAAGAAAATTGGAAAGCATACCATTATAGTGGCAATTGTAAAGAATTGCTGAAACAGACGTGTTGATCAAGATATTATAGTGGCAAATATAAAGAACTGCTGAAACAGACGTGTTGATCAAGATATTATAGTGGCAATTGTAAAGAACTGCTGAAACAGACGTGTTGATCAAGATATTATAGTGGCAATTGTAAAGAACTGCTGAAACAGACGTGTTGATCAAGATATTATAGTGGCAATTGTGAAGAACTGCTGAAACAGACGTGTTGATCAAGATATTATAGTGGCAATTGTAAAGAACTGCTGAAACAGACGTGTTGATCAAGATATTATAGTGGCAAATATAAAGAACTGCTGAAACAGACGTGTTGATCAAGATATTATAGTGGCAATTGTAAAGAACTGCTGAAACAGACGTGTTGATCAAGATATTATAGTGGCAATTGTAAAGAACTGCTGAAACAGATGTGTTGATCAAGATATTATAGTGGAAATTGTAAAGAACTGCTGAAACAGACGTGTTGATCAAGATATTATAGTGGCAATTGTAAAGAACTGCTGAAACAGACGTGTTGATAAGATATTATAGTGGCAATTGTAAAGAACTGCTGAAACAGACGTGTTGATCAAGATATTATAGTGGCAATTGTAAAGAACTGCTGAAACAGACGTGTTGATCAAGATATTATAGTGGCAATTGTAAAGAACTGCTGAAACAGACGTGTTGATCAAGATATTATAGTGGCAATTGTAAAGAACTGCTGAAACAGACGTGTTGATCAAGATATTATAGTGGCAAATATAAAGAACTGCTGAAACAGACGTGTTGATCAAGATATTATAGTGGCAATTGTAAAGAACTGCTGAAACAGACGTGTTGATCAAGATATTATAGTGGCAGTTGTAAAGAACTGCTGAAACAGACGTGTTGATCAAGATATTATATTGGCAAATATAAAGAACTGCTGAAACAGACGTGTTGATCAAGATATTATAGTGGCAAATATAAAGAACTGCTGAAACAGACGTGTTGATCAAGATATTATAGTGGCAAATATAAAGAACTGCTGAAACAGACGTGTTGATCAAGATGTTATAGTGGCAATTGTAAAGAACAGACGTGTTGATCAAGATGTTATAGTGGCAATTGTAAAGAACTGCTGAAACAGACGTGTTGATCAAGATATTATAGTGGCAAATATAAAGAACTGCTGAAACAGACGTGTTGATCAAGATATTATAGTGGCAAATATAAAGAAGTGCTGAAACAGACGTGTTGATCAAGATATTATAGTGGCAATTGTAAAGAACTGCTGAAACAGACGTGTTGATCAAGATATTATAGTGGCAAATATAAAGAACTGCTGAAACAGACGTGTTGATCAAGATATTATAGTGGCAATTATAAAGAACTGCTGAAACAGACGTGTTGATCAAGATATTATAGTGGCAAATATAAAGAACTGCTGAAACAGACGTGTTGATAAGATATTATAGTGGCAAATATAAAGAACTGCTGAAACAGACGTGTTGATCAAGATATTATAGTGGCAAATATAAAGAACTGCTGAAACAGACGTGTTGATCAAGATATTATAGTGGCAAATATAAAGAACTGCTGAAGAGCCACATTTTGATCGATCAAGATTTGAAGTATGAATTTCTATGGGAGGTGAATTTATACCAAAAGATGAAAGCTTAATAATGGCACCTTAACATAAGAGGACTCTGTATGTGTTGGTTTATAAAGCTCGTAGAACGGTTCCTTTGCACATTGTGGTGTTGGTTGTGATATACTCATGAACTGAGGGTCTGTATAATGTATACTGAATGACATAATGTAGTAAGACTATTTATTATACTAGACATTATGGAAACACTGTAACGTACAGGTAGCTGAGAAGCATTAGAAAGATGAACCACAAAAATAAAGATCTGATGTTGCCAGTTTTCATTCATTCCTCAACAGTTGGGTTCAAATCTGACCTTCAGATCTGATTCGGCCATTACTATAGCTCGTGGTAACCATAAGGCTCTTGAGCTTCTCACATACCCATAATGCACCAAACCCTAACATACTCCAGATCTTGTTTTCCGCGTTCGCGAAATTGATGTGGTCATCTGAGCTCTTGAATTCATTTTCCGGTAAGTTAATATTTTTTGTCTCATATATCTATTTTTCCATCCTTATATTTATTTATTTTTACATTTATTGACCGGGTTAGTCTGACTGGGCAGGAGGCTCGAGAAGAAAATCTCCAGTTAAACAATTACAATGAACATTATATGCAAAGTTGATACGGTTCAGCATGGTTTTGAATAAGTACAAAATTAGAAAGAAACTATCATATATAGTAAAATAAATTAGGTGAAAAATATTATATACAAATACTAAACAAAGTTGTTCTACAGTGTAAGAGTAAAATACAAAGCAAGTAAATTTAACTTATAAAAGATGGAGACCAGTAATAGTTTAGTATATAAGAAGAGATAGAGGAAGCTGGTAGATAATTAGTAGGTGGTTTAAGTTGGATCATGTCATAAACTTGACCATGAGTTAAGCAAGTGGGCTTTTAGCTCTTTTTTGAATAAATTAGTATTAGTAATAAAACTTAAGTGTAGCGGTAATTTTTCCAAGTGTTGGATAAGGAGTGGCTGTATAGGAGTTTGCCAGTGTTTTTCTTAGGCATGTATACCTCTAGAAGGTGCTGCCGTGAGCTTTGAAGAGCTTGATTTGGAGTGAAGTAGGAGATCAGGGAAGAGAGCAGGGCAAGAGGTGAGATTAAGAGTGGATTGAGTTAGGTACAGCTGGAGTAGAAAGAGTTGGTGAAACGCTAACTACTGGAGGCTTTTCAGAGATAGACAGTGGTGAGATCGATAGAGCAATTTTGTTGTATGTGAGCTTCAATTTAGATATGAGATTGGATTGCAGGTAAATGAGGCTAGGGGCAATATAGCAAAGAGTAGGGAGAAGGAATGCTTCTGCAAGGGTAGGTTTGGATTTATCTGATAGGAATTTTTTATGTCTATAAAGTTAGCCTAATTTTTGGTCTTTTTTAATGCTTTGTTGAATATGGAGGTCAAATTTGAGTTGGTCATCTACTGTCATACCAAGAGGTTTAGTGTGAGTTCCAACAGTGGTTGTTGTGTTATTTAGGGATGTGACTGTGAAGATTGATTTTTGTGGTTCAAGTGTTTTTGGTAGAAAAAGGAGTTTGGTTTTCTTAGGGTTTAGCAGTATTTGGTTAGATGTTAGCCATTTTTCGACAGAGTGTAGAGATCTTTGAGTGAGGGTGTGTAGGTTGTTTAAATTGTTGGAGGAGGAGGAGATAATGGTAGAGTCATCAGCATATTGTATAACTGTTGAGTAGGGACACGAGGTGTAGTGGTAGATAGTAAAGATGTTGAACAAAAGGGAGCCAAGAATTCGATACTTGGGCAACCCCGGTTTTTACTGTTAGCAAGAGAGAAAAGGATGATAGCCTTTTATTTGATGGATTGAAATCTGTTTGAGAGGTAGCTAGTGAACCAGCTAATCGTAGAGTTGGAGAGATTGAGGCTAGTGAATTTGGACAGCAATAGTGGATGGGAGACAGTGTCAAAGGCCTTAGAATGGTTGAGGAATAGACAGGAGACTAATTTATTATCATCTCAAGCTTTAGCAATACTGTGTGTGAAAGACATTAGTGCAGTCGATATGCTATGTAGAGGTCGAAATCCATGCTGGGTAGGGGTTAGGAGATTTTCATGTAACAGATGATTGAGGAGCTGTTTGTGAATATACTTTTCAAGTATTTTAGATAGTGGAGACAGGATGGCTATAGGTCTGAAATTAGAGGGATCAGTGGAATTGTCTCCTTTGTGAAGGGGTGTAACATATATTTTTTTCCAGATATCTGGGACTGTATTTTCGTGTCTAGATCTATTTATTAGTATGGAGATGGTGTAAGCAATCGAATTACCAGCATGTTTCAGAAATAGGGGGGATAGAGTGTTAGCTGATGAGCATGGTTTCAGTTTACTGTGAAGTGACCTAATATAATTAGTTGGGAGGGAAGTTGTGGGGTTACTAGGGGAGATACTATTGTCTTGTTTGGTTAGCTTTTTGATTGATTCTATAAAGAAAGAATTGAGAAAGGTGGCAGTCTCTAAGGAGGAGCTGTTGGGGCAGGGGTTGGATGATGAAGAGTTACCTGCATGTAGTAGTTTTACAGAATGCCAGAATTTTGGAGGGTTGGTCTGTGGGTTATTGAGTGGCTTTTGGTAAAAAAAAATGTTTTTATCTAGGATGACCTGTTTTTGGTTAATCTAAGAAGCTCCCTAAAGGTTTGAAGATGATTTTTCTTTCCCCAGGCGCTAGCCCTCCTGTACATCAGGGTAGGAGTGTCTTGAGTTAACCAGGAAGCATAGTGGTATTTTAATCTGATTTTCCTAGAGAGGGCCAGGGAGTTGAGAGTATTTAGGAAGATGCTGTTGAATTTTAGGACAGCTTCTTCCTATGGGAGGTCATGTAGAAATGACCAGTTTATTGAGGAGAGCATCAGGTTAAAGGTATCCATGTTAAAATTGGTAAGTTTGCGACAATTTTTATATTAGTGTTTTTCTGCTGTTGGGGATAGTGTCTTTGTACAGTGGTGGGAAGATTTTCACTGAGGGAATCAGGCAGGGTGGTGGGGTTTTGGTAATGGTTAGGATTGGATATCAGGATCCAGTCAAGTGTGGTGCCAGTGTTGGAGTTTTTGGGTAGTAGTGATTAGCTGGGAGAAACCATAGAGGTTAATGCTGGAGCTGAGATAGTCTATGGTGAGTATATTCCAATCTATATTGACATTGCCCAAGATGACAGTTTCATAGCAGATAGCCTGTGAAATCCAGGAAAGAAAGAGTTCAGGAGATGTTATTACCCGGGGGAATATAGATGGTAGCAGTGGCTAGTTTTTTGTGTTTGTTTAGATTACAGTTGACCATCAAAATTTTTGTTGGATGGAAATTATGTGGTGAGATTGAAATGAGGTGAAGGGAGAGGTGTTCAGAGTAGAGAATGCATACACCTTCTCCTTTTTAAGTCTTCCTGCTGGAAAATATTGTAGCCAGGGGGAAGAATTTCAGAATTGTCAGTATATGGTTTTAGCCAAGTTTTGGGGAGAGTAAGGATGTCAGTGTGTAAAGAGTTCCAGGGTGTAGAGAAGTGCCTTTGTTTAGAATACTCTGTATGTAATGAAGAACCACAGCTCACCAACTACGATTTATGCACACAAGAAAGCGACCAAGTCTCACAATTCACTCCAAGGGTATTTATTAGTGCTTTCATCACATAAATAGAGACTTTTTCAGATAAACCCTACAAAAACAGAAACAAATGCACTTTACTCAACAGTCTTATATATACCACCCGTAACACAACACAATTAGCCTCTTAAAGTTGTAGGCACATTTATGTACAAAAAGATGCATACATTTCCCACCAATAAATAGTAAAATAATACAAAAAACATTAAAAAACATTATTCTAATGTATAATAAAATCAGCTCTAAGCCTTAAAATGGAACTGATAGATATAAAACCATTTAAACCTGGATAAACTGCTGCTTGTGACCTAAGCTGCCATCTCATTTCTTTTACTTCTAAAAAGTCATTTAAAAATCTCCCTCTTTCACCGATTACAACCTGGTCTATAATCACAAACTTGAAAGAATGTGTACCATTTTCTATAATGTGTTTTGCCAAGACATTGTTGATGTTCTTTTTTGAAATATCATAGTAGTGTTGGTATACATGGTTCCTATGGGAGTTGATAGTTTTTCCTATATAGAACCCTGTACACACTGTGCATAGGGCTAAATAAACAACCCCCTTACTATTACAGTTGTATTTCTTATCTAATACGTGTTTACCATAATTAGGAATGGTAACCTCCTTGGTTTCTAACACATATTTACATTGTGCACAATATCCACACTTATTCATTCTACCCCCGATTCTTGTATGATTGTTTCTCTAGCATATTTTTTTATGTTAACATGTTTTTTGTAAGTAATCCAAGGGCATGTGCCTACAATATTTGTGTATTCAGACTCAATCATAAACACCCCCCAGTGCCTTTTTACAATTTCACCTATTTTTATACTCTGCATGTTAAGTAATATAATGGGTAAAGATTTGGATGATATGGAGGGCATAGCTTCTGCTGTGGCATTTGGGGGGGGATTAGTGGGGAGAGAGGAGTTTGGTATAGGTCCTGGGTTGAGATGGATGTCACCTGAGAGTAGCAAGTTTATAGAAGGTACCTTAAGTGGAGACGAATTTTTACATAGGCTGTGATATTTAGTTTTCATAGGAGGAGGAATATTTTTATTTTGTGTAGGGTGGTAGCATTGTGGTTGAAGAGAGAGGGGGTGATAGGGAAGGAGCAAGTGGTTGTACAGTTGTATAAGGGAGTGTAAGAGTAGGTGCAGAGCATTCTTGTGTAAGTGTGCAGTGGTATGAGGTTGTTATAGAAAGAAGAGTAGTAGTAGGAGAGGTGAGTAGAAGGAGTAGTATGGTGTTCAAACTAAGTATGGGTTGTCTGTGTGAAATAAACATATGGTTATGATATCAAGTAAAAATAAACTAAGTAGGGAGAGGGTTGCAGAGAATGGAAGAGGCATGTTCTGGTTTATTTTAAATGTGAGAGGTTTAACAAGAAAAGAAAAGGTTGTAGAATGGGAGGTTTTGGAAAGAAATTGGGTGTGGGCAGGGGGTGAGGCCTAGAGGGTGGAAGTATAAATGTAATGGATGCAAGGGTGGGTGGGAATGGGGGTAGGTTAGAGGAATGGCGTGCCAGGATGAACAGAGTGCATTGACCCAGACCATCAGTTTCTCATCTGCCAGAACCAATCTGTCCGTGAGATGGTGAGGTGAACCAATGAAATATTTGAAAAAATGAGGAATGATGAAGGTACTGTCCCTGCAGGATATTCACGCTCAAAAAGCAATAACAAAGATTATAACCAGTGCATTGTATGATATCCTAGGTAAAAAAAGCTTGTAACAGGGATAAAGATTAGAAAGTTACATACAGTGCTAGTTAACTTCTTGAATGCCAAGATTCTTTTGATTGCAAAGTGCTACTTTTAGTGTTCCTTGTTGCAAGGTGAGGGTCAGCAAGAGACCATGTAGGTTCCAGAGCCTTTGTGATCCATGTAGATAGGGAAAGCAATGAGGGTCATAATTGCAAGTGCACCATGTAGGGGAATGGCAGAGGATTAAGTAGCATTCTTGTCTTGGTTTAAGAAAAACTTTCTTATATTTAGTGTATCCCTTATACATACCATTGTTGGTATTCTAGTGTGTTTTTTACCTAGTCAACTTTTTTACATTGTTTAGTGTACTCTTGCATACAATTGTTGGTACTTTTCCTCCCTTGCCCTTATTCCTCTTGTCTTTTATTTAAAAAAAAACTCTTTCTGTGTCTATTAAAGATATCAGAAAAAGGCCATTCAAGGTTTAAAAAATCAGTAACTGAAAAAATGCCAGCACAAAACTCAGTATATATCAGCAACAAAACTACAGCAACACTAAGGTAAAACTTAAGTGTTTTAATATATATCAAACGATTCAATAATCCAGACCGGTTTCAGCCTAACATGGCTTTCCTCAGTGGAGCAAGAAAGTACTTAAACACTTAGGTTTTACCTTAGTGTTGCTGTAGTTTTGTTGCTGATATATACTGAGTTTTGTGCTGGCATTTTTTCAGTTACTGATAGTTTGTTGTGCCTTGCACTTGGATCCTACTTGCAGGGCTTTTCTCTTTTTCTAGTAAGGTTTAAAAAATGCCAAAAATGTGATCATAAGCTTCCCCTCTCAGATGCACATAATTTGTGTGTGCATTGCCTGGGCCCAGACCACTTGAATATAGACTGCTCTATATGTAAGAAGTTTAACCCGCAAGCCATTGCATATTGCAAAAACAAACTTATCTTAAAAGGTTTGTTATCTTCTGCTTTTCTGGAAGTGATTACTGGGGCTCAACCTCAAACACTATATCTAGAGAGACTTCAAAAAAGTCTCCGAGGCTGTCTAGATCTTTTACACTGCCATCGACAGAACCTCCTAAAAAGAAGAACAAGACAAATCTGAAGGTTTATATTTTGAAGCTGGTTTCAGAATCTTCCAAAACTTCGGATCCGAGACTTCTTTCAAGGACTCATTATTCACCAGGCATTGACCAGTTCTAGGATCCCATCCACATTTATGGAAAGACTGCATTCGAAAGCTACTTCTTTAGCTGCCTCTCTTTCTGCCAGGTGTCTGACCAAAGCTGATGTGGGTAGTAGGATGATGAGATTTTTCTCGGCACAGGTACAGATGGGTGTTCTCCTGGCTCATTCCCCTCCACTGTCAGCTCCTTCTCTGATCTGTCTGTTTTGGAGCCCCTGGACCTGATTTTGCCGAGACTGTCTGGGTTGGATCTGAGGATATTTTTATCCTCGTCACGGAGGATTTCTCTGAGTGCTGCAGCTCTGATGAGTTGGGAGCTGGATGACTCTCAGAGCAGTAGCACTCCTGCCAGATCCGAGGTGTTGGAGTCAACTCCAAAGTTGTCGGAATTGTCTCTGCCCCTCAGAGCTTTCGCATTGGATAGCTCGGCTACAACCTCCACCATGGGTGGAATGTCGTCTGGGCAGACAAAGCAGATGGGGCACAAGCATGGCTTCTCTGCTCTGTTGGCTTCCTTCTCCCCAGGACATTGTGCTTTTCAGGTGGTGGAGACAGTTTTCTGTGCTTCAGCAGGACGGACAATCCCCCCAAACCCACACTCTGATCTCCTGGGTCTCTGTGCCGTGAGCCTCAACATTCGACTCCATGAAGACAGCAAGCCCAAACTCTACAGGCTACCCAACAGGGTATCACCATCTCTTCTGATACTTCTCTGGAGCATTGCAACAACGAAGTACCTTGGAAGAGAAAGTGCAAAAGGAGGCACTGAGATTCCCCACAGGAATTTATCATTGAAGATACCGATTTCAACAAAGGGGAAGGATCCCCAAGATCACCACTCAGACATCTGATTTGGAGACATCCTAGAGATCTTTAAACAGAGGGGTGGTTGGTCCTCCTACAGTCCTCTGGAGGAATCACTATTCCTGGAGGCTTTTGAATCTGGCTCTGGTTAACTCTGCTTGCTGATGAGTTCATTGACTTGATCTCTAAGCGAGCATGCAAGGAGCCTGAATCTTTTGAACATATCTCCAAATGACTGGAATAGATTCTGACAACACCTTCAGGAAGGGAGTTTAGGAGTAAGGGAACACTTGTGGATGCTATGGTCATTACAGAGGCCAGCAAGAAGGAACTTGCGGAACAGAGTTCCACTGTTCATCCACATACCAGGGAGTCTAGGGTTTTGGGAAGTGTGTATATATGCTTCAGCAACCTTTGCTGTTAGGTCGCTGAACTACATGGCACACTTTACAAAACTTCAGAGGGACTTGATTAAGGAACTGTCAGAATCCCATTCTGGGACCAGTACTGCTGAGACTCAAGCTTCTGTGGTCTCACAATTGGCAACTCTTCAGTCTGTCTCATGTTCATTAATGAGGCTTCTTTCTCATGCAGCTGTAAGGATACCTCAAAGACAGCGGGATGTTCATCGTGCATACAGCTGCAGTAATCACAGATGGGTTTTCAGCCGTCAGGCGGTCCCTCGGTCGACCAAATTCCAAAGTCTTGGTCCGGCGTCGGTTGTCGTCGCTTACTCTTCTGACGTCAGTAAGGCCAGAGTATATAAGACACAGCCAACGCCATGTTCTTCAGTCTTTTTGCCGCGGTGCCGGCAGAAGCAGTTCGCAAGTGCCGGTCGGCCAGCTCCTGAATTACGAAAAAATTGGAACCGAAGTCTTCTTTAAAGCTAAGTACCCCGCTTGGGAAACTTTTCTTGCCTCAGACCGATGTCAGAAAAAGTTAATAATTGTATTTCTTGTGGGAAGCAAATACCGCATAAGGATTTCCATTCCCTTTGCATACCTTGTTTGGGCCCAGACCACGACGTCTCGGGCTGTCGCTTTTGCGCTACCTTCAATAAACGACTATCAAGCCGCCAGGCGGAGTTCGCCCAACACTACTTTGGTAAAGCTTTTGATTATAAAATGTCGCCGGACACTCCGACTACCGCTTTGTCCAAAAACGCAAGGAAAGGACCGACACGCGAGACCAGGGTCCGCCGACACCACGCCAAAACAGGCTACACGTGGTCCGGTTCTCAGCGAGACGCTTTTGCAGTCCCTGACTATCGACGACACTCCTTTGGCGGTGTCCTCTGTACCCGAGACCGCTGGGTCCTCGGCCCTTTCCCAGACTACAACCGAAGCCCCTGCTAATGTCGAGCCTACTAATGTGGACAGGTCCACCTCCACCCATGGTGTATTTAGGCCCTCATCTTCTTTTTCAATAAAGGCTTTTACTAAATCCAAAGCAGCCAGGCATCCCACGAGGCCTGTTGCACAGGGCCCATCTCCTGGACCCATGCCTAAGAAACAGATGCTTAAAATGGCTGAGGATTTAATTACTCTTATCAGAGGTTCTCAGCCCCCTCCTGACAAGAGACCCAGAGTGGAGGAAGAATCTCGCTCTTCTGATCAGGATCCATTTTATCAGAACATTCTGATGCAGAGGAACACTCTTACTCCCCTTTTGAGGATTCGGATGCAGAACAGTCCATTCCTTCTGTATCCCCTCCTGAGGATTTTTCTTTTGGGGAAACCTTGCACACTTTGAGGGAACACTTCCATTGGGAAGGCCAAGACTTTTCAGATTCCAAGAAAAGACTTAGGGAATTTCTTTGGTTACCTCAGCACAGACCTCTGGCTATACCCCCTGTTTTGGATGTACTGGATGATGTCTATTCGGAGGCTTGCCTTAACCCTGATTCTCTGCCTCCTGCACCAGTAAAACCTGATAGGTATTACAGAGTACCCAGCTCTCACCAATTTCTCTACAAAGGCCATAACGCTGACCCTGAAACCATTTCACAAGGCCCCAAGGGATTGAAGGTCTCCACTGCCAAGAATCCACTCCCTGCAGAAAGGGAATCCAGATCTCTAGAAAGGTGGGGTAAAAAGGTATATACCTCGGCCACCCTAGCCATGAGGGCTTTAACCTGTCAGTTTCATATGATTAAATATCAACAGTACCTGTTACCACAATTAAGGAACAAAATGTCTCAACCTGAACAACCAGATTTAAAAGAGTTACAGGATATGATGCATAGTGCGGAGCAAGTGGGTAAACACACCTTACAATGTGGTTATGATGCCCTAGAGGCTTCCAGTAGAGCGGCTACTACAGGATCAGTCATTCGCAGACATGCCTGGCTTAGGGAACAAAATTTACCTGATCATGTGAAAGCTAAACTTCTTGATGCTCCTTTACAAAAGGATGTACTATTTGGTACTAATGCTGAGGAGATACTACGGAAAATGGAAGAAAAAGCCAAATCTATGCAAACTGTCAAGGCTTTCTTACAGGTCTTGCAGGGCATTCTGGCTCAACCCAGTTCCTCATAGTACCTACCACCCTATGCATAGCTTTGGGACTCTACCCATCTGTGATTACTGCAGCTGTATGCACGATGAACATAGTACAGTTTTGTACCTACCATAAATGTAGATGTTCGAGTGCTAATACAGCTGCAGTACAAGTTTCCCTCCCTCCTTCCCCACTTGGTAAAGGCATGGGGCCTGACAACCTCTTCATACCACCTGACTGGGTTATCCTGCTATGTTTTATTTGCTTGCTTACACTGATTTTGCATTACATTGCATTGCTTGCATATGTAGATGAGCCTTATTTATGTATTGCCTTCCTTTTGGGGGCACCTGACATCTGGGGCAAGAAAGACTGAAGAACATGGCGTCGGCTGTGTCTTATATACTCTGGCCTTACTGACGTCAGAAGAGTAAGCGACGACAACCGACGCCGGACCAAGACTTTGGAATTCGGCCGACCGAGGGACCGCCTGACGGCTGAAACCCCATCTGTGATTACTGCAGCTGTATTAGCACTCGAACATCTACATTTATGGTAGGTACAAAACTGTACTTTCAGACATTTCCATTAGGAGACATGCCTTGGATTCGCTTGTGTGACTTTGCGGAGCCCTTCAAGTCCTCTGTCGTTAATGCTGCTTTTGACTGAACATCCTTATTTGGCCCCAAAGTGAAAGACACACTCTGCAGATGCGAGCAGGACAGAAAGACCCTCTTTGCAGTGAGATTGTTTTTCGACCACTCAAAGGACCTTCTCTGGGAATCAACGAGGAGGACTAAAATGTGGTTCAAAAAAATCTCAGGGTCCTTTCCAAGGTCCACGTGGAGATAGTTCCCCCAGAGGCAGATGGGGAAACTCAAATGAAAGATGCTCATGCACCAGAGGTGACCTGCAAAATGAAGGGTTCAGAGTTTCTTTCTCTGAGAAGACACTACCAGCGCTCCTGAAAGGAGGCAATTGGGAGACGTTCATCTCTGCACCAGAGAGCCTGGCTAGACATCACAGAAGATTCTTGGGTGCAAAATATTATTTCCAGAGAGTATATAGATGTTCATCGTGTTTCACTGTTGCAGTCATTACTCTTGGGTTATCCTGCTGGCAGGCTACCCGCAGTCGGCCGGAATTCCAAAGTCTAGGTCCGGCGTCGGTTGCTGTCGCCTCTTCCCTGACGTCAGTGCGCCAGGGGTATAAAAGATGCAGCCAATGCCATTTTCTTCAGTCTTTCTTGCCGCGCGGTGCTCGAAGCAAAAGCAATTCGCAAGTGCCAGTCGGCCGACTCCTGAGATTTTCAAATCTGAATTTCAGAACCAAAGTCTTCATTAAAGCTAAGTACCCCGTTGGGGAAACTTTTTTTTCTTGCTCCAGACCGATGTCAGAAAAAGTTAACAATTGTATTTCTTATGGGAAGCAAATACCTCATAAGGATTTTCACTCTTACTGTATTACTTGCCTAGGCCCTGATCACAACGTTGCTAGCTGTCGATTTTGTGGTAGATTCAACTAACGCACTATCAAGCGTCTGTTCGATTTTGCATTTCATTACTTTGGCCGAAGATTTAATTATATAATGCCGGCGGAACAGCCGACAACCAGAGTTTACAAAAAACACAAGGACAAGGATAGGCATCCGAGGTCCAAACCCGACGACGAAGCCTCTTCTAGGCCAGTCGCCGGTTCTCAGTGAGGCGCTTTCGTAGCCCCTGGCGCCCGCTACCGACTCCCATGTGGAGCCGACTAGGCCTTTGGAAACTCAAGGTATTGGACACTCGGAAATCAATCCCTCAGATGGGTCTGGATCCGCTGAGCAGGCATCGGCTTCTGAGGGTGTCTTCAGACCTACACAACTATATGTTAAGCCATCCTCAGCTTTAAAGACATAGATTAAAGCAGCTCTAAAGACAAAGAAACAAGTACAGCATTCTCCTATTCAGACTTCCATGCCTAAAAAACAGATGCTCAAAATGGCCGAATACCCAATTACTTTGATCAGGGGCTCCCATCCCCCTCCTGATAAGAGGCCTAGGCAAGAGACAGAGTATGATTCTTCTGATCAGGTATCTATTTCCTCTGATTCCTCTTCTGAGCAGGATTACTCCAAGCTTCCCTATGAGGATTCTGATGCTGAAGAATCCATTCCTTCAGCCTCTCCTCCTGAGGACTATTCTTTTGGGGAAACACTGCATACTATGAGGGAGCATTCCCACTGGGTGAGCCAAGATTATTCTGAGTCTAAGAAAAGGCTCAGAGACTTCCTGCTTCTTCCTCAGCACAGACCCCTTGCTATTCCACCTGTTCTAGACATTGTAGATGATGTATTTTCACAGTCCGGACTGTCCCCTGACTCTTTACCCCCTGCACCTGCTAAGCCAGACAGATACTACAGGGTCCCAGATTCTCATAAATTCCTATATAAAAACCCCGCTGCTGACCTAGAAACTATATCTCAAGGTCCCAAGGGGGTTAAAGCTTCCACTGCAAAAAACCCTGTTCCCTCTGATAGGGATTCTAGGGCTCTAGACAGATGGGGGAAAAAGTTTACACTTCTGCCACCCTGGCTGTAAGGGCTTTAAATTGTCAATTTCATATGCTTAAATATCAGCAATATTTAATGTCACTACTAAAACAGAAAATGTTGGCAAATACTGAATGTGCAGAGAACAAGGAATTGCAGGATTTATTGCATGCAACTGAACAAGTGGGAAAGCATACTTTGCAATGTGGTTATGATTCACTGGAGGCCTCTTGCAGGGCTGCTGTTACAGGTTCTGTTATTAGAAGGCATCCTTGGCTAAAGGAACAAAATCTGCCTGATCATGTTAAAGCAAAATTATTAGATGCACCATTACAGCATGATACTTTGTTTGGTACTAAAGCAGAAGAGTTGTTAAAAAAATGGAGGATAAAGCAAAATCCATGCAGTCAAGGATTTCTTACAGGTACAGCCACCCAGGTTTAGCAGGAACTGGCCTTCTAAAATTGGTCCTTTCCAGTCTCAGACAGACCATAAAGAGGCAGATACAGACATCCCAGAGGCAGATCTCAGCCCCAAGGCTCATACAGGCCTAAACAATGGGGTGCTCCTACCTCCAAAAGCGGAGAAGACAAATCACAGCCTTACAGGAAACAGTCCCAATGACTTTCCTCTACCAGCTCCAAGCAGTTTTCTTTTGACAGCCCCCTTAGGGGGAAAACTAGCACTTTTTTCATCAAATTGGAAAATGGTTACCCAAGAC
This sequence comes from Protopterus annectens, assembly GCF_019279795.1. Taxonomy (NCBI): domain Eukaryota; kingdom Metazoa; phylum Chordata; order Ceratodontiformes; family Protopteridae; genus Protopterus; species Protopterus annectens. The sequence continues at coordinate 535,007,012 of NC_056742.1, read as the reverse complement.
AAATGTGTTCTGAACATAGTGTCCCAAGGTTACAGGTTCCATTTTCACACACTACCAAGGTCAAAGGGCCTTTCAGACCTGCCACACAATCAATGGGCAGAGGCACAAAAACAAATTACAGCCCTCATGGACATGAGGGTCATTCAGCAAGTACCACAACAAGAGCAGGGGCAAGGATTTTACTCCAGACTTTTCCTAGTACCCAGGAAGGACAAAACCTGGAGACCAATTCTGGACCTGTCTATACTAAATACGTTTCTGGAAGTTCCAAAATTCAAGATGTTGACTCTTCAGCAGCTACTGCCCATGCTGGGCAAGAGGGCTTGGCTTGTAACTTTGGACCTAAAAGAGGCATACCTGCATTTTCCAATCAGACAGTCTTGCAGAAGATACCTCAGATTCATAGCTGGCTCAATGCATTACCAATTCTCTGCACTGCCCTTTGGCTTATCTACTGCGCCCAGGGTCTTTACAAAATGCCTGACACCAGTAATTGCGTTTTGCAGACAAAAAGGAGTTCAAATATATCCCTACTTGGACGACTGCCTAATTCAAGCAGAGAACAAAGACACTCTTCTAAAGCATCTGGCGTTTGTAAAAAGATTACTAATTGGCCTGGGGTACACAGTAAACGAAAAGTAATCAAAACTAGTGCCCTCCAAGAGATAATATTCCTGGGTGCAAGCTTAAACACAACTGCTCAGATGGCTTATCTCACGCCAGACAAGCAAAAACAACTGACTACTTACTTCAAGAAATTGGCAACAAAAACCCACTTATCTGCAAGGAAAATCCTGCAGGCCTTGGGTTTCATGGCATCCTGGATTCTACTAATTCCATATGCCAGACTGCATATGAGGAAACTACAATGGTATCTGAAAAGTGTTGGACTCAGCATTGCCACAGCCTGGAGACAGTAATTGCACTCATTCCCTGTCTGCAACAGGAGATTCGATGGTGGACAGAAGCCTGTCACCACAACAAGGGTCTGCCATTCAGTTTACCCACAGCCAGGCAAGACAATGACAAAGGATGCATCAGATTATGCCTGGGGGGCCCATATGGCAGGAAAATGTATTCAGGGCACATGGCCTACAAACCAGATGCATCTTCACCTCAATCAAAAAGAGATGCTAGCTGTTCAAAATGCCCTGACAGCTTTCAAGGACCTGCTTCATCCAGGGCAATTACTGATAAAGACAGACAACACTACGGTCATGTGGCACATAAACAACCAGGGATGTACTCATTCCTAACCCCTCTGCAGACAAGCAATGACTTTATGGGACACAGCATTGGCTTTTCAGGTTCACCTGCAAGCACAATTCCTGCCAGGAAAAACAAATACTCTGGCAGACGAACTAAGCAGAAACCTCATGGATCCCCATGAATGGAAACTGGATCCACAAGTCTTCAGGATGATAATAAGGAAATGGGGATGCCCAGACATAGATCTATTTGCTTCCCCTCACAACTGCCAATTGCAGAGGTTTTGCACAAGGATTTACCACAAGCAAGCATGGAAAGTGGAGGCCCTATCATTCAGCTGGAAAAATCTAACAGTATATGCTTTTCCGCCACTACCTCTCCTTCCTAGAGTACTCCTAAAGGTCAGATAAGAGAAGCCAAAAATGATTCTGATTGCACCAGACTGGCCACGCCAGCACTGGTACCCAATCTTAAAGAGTTTGTCTCAAGTGGATATTGCCTCAAACTCCTCACTTGCTGACCCAACAAAACAATCAGATCCTGCACAGCCAACTCAGAACCTTAAATCTGGCAGCATGGCGGATAATGTAGCCATTCAGAAAACTCCTCTTTCAAAAGCTGTTATGGATGTTATCTTGGAGGCCAGGAGGCCCAGTACCAGAAAATCTTATGCAGAAAAATGGAAGAGATTCTGTACTTGGTACCAGGAACAAGGCATTGACACGTCTGTACCAAATATTCCTCAGATTGTACAATATCTAACTGAGATGCTGAACAAAGGCTTTTCTTTCTCATCGATTAAGATTCATGCCTCTGCCATTTCTGCACATTACAATACGGAACCACCTATCTTTTCTCATCCTTTAATAAGGCAGTACCTCAGAGGGGCCAAAAACATTAGGCCTCCAAGGAGAGCACCAATTCCGGCCTGGGACCTCAGTTATGTTTTGGAAAAACTCACACTGCCTCCTTTCAAGCCAGCATCAACAGCGGATGTTAAATTCTTATCCTGGAAAACAGCTCTGCTCCTAGCCATAACCTCTGCAAGGCGAGTCTCGGAGTTACAAGCACTCATGGCTGTGGAACCTTTCATCATTTTTCATCCAGACAGGGTTTCTCTGAGGACAAACCGTACATTTATGCCTAAGGTGGTGTCCAGTGTGGCCGTCAATCAAACCATTCACTTGCCTACCTTTTACCCAAATCCACAGAACAAGAGTGAGAAAATTCTGCATTCTTTGGACATACACAGGCAGATGTTCATCGTGTTTCACTGTTGCAGTCATTACACTTGGGTTATTCTGCTGGCAGGCTACCCGCAGTCGGCCAGAGTTCCAAAGTCTAGGTCCGGCGTCAGTTGCTGTCGCCTCTTCCCTGACGTCAGTGCACCAGGGGTATAAAAGATGCAACCAGTGCCATTTTCTTCAGTCTTTCTTGCTGCGTGGTGCCCGAAGCAAAAGCAGTTCGCAAGTGCTGGTCGACCGACTCCTGAGATTTTCGAAATTGAGTTTCAGAACCGAAGTCTTCAATAAAGCTAAGTACCCTGTTGGGGAAACTTTTTCTTGCTCCTGACCGATGTCAGTAAAAGTTAATAATTGTATTTCTTGTGGGAAACAAATACCTCATAAGGACTTTCACTCTTACTGTATTCCTTGCCTAGGCCCTGACCACGACGTTACTAGTTGTCGTTTTCTGCTAGATTCAACAAACGCACTATTAAATGTCGGTTTGATTTTGCTTTACATTATTTTGGCTGAAGGTTTAACTACATAATGCCGTCGGAACAACCGACGACCGGAATTTATAAAAAACGCAAAGACAAAGAAAAGGACAGGCATCCGAGGTCCAAAACCGATGACGAAGCCTCTTCTAGGCCAGTCGCCGGTTCGCCGGTTCTCAGTGAGGTGCTTTCGCAGCCCCTGACACCCGCTACCTCAGAGCCACAGGCCGTATCCGACAGCCACGTGGAGGCACCGAGGCATGTGGAAACTCAAGGTATTGGGCCTGTGGAAATTATTCCCTCAGATGGGTCCGGAGCCGCTGAGCAGGCATCGGCTTCTGAGGGTGTTTTCAGACCTTCACAGCTTACTATTAAGTCCACTATAGCGGCCAAGGCAAAGTCAAAAACACCATTAAAGACAAGGAAACAAGTACAGCATTCTCCTGAACAGTCATCCATGCCAAAGAAACAGATGCTTAAAATGGCCGAAGACCTAATTACTTTAATCAGGGGTTCCCATCCCCCTCCTGACAAAGGCCTAGGCAAGACACTGACTATGATTCCTCTGACCAGGTTTCTATTTCCTCTGATTCCTCTTCTGATCAGGGATATTCTCTCCCTCCCTATGAGGACTCTGATGCAGAAGAGTCCAAACCTTCAGCCTCTCCGCCTGAGGATTATTCTTTTGGGGAAACTCTGCACACCATGAGGGAGCATTTCCATTGGGAGAGCCAGGATTACTCAGAATCCAAGAAAAGGCTCAGAGACTTTCTTTTATTGCCTCAGCTCAGGCCCCTGGCTATTCCCCCTGTACTTGATATTGTTGATGATGTTTTCTCTGAATCCAGTCTGTCTCCTGATTCTTTACCTCCTGCACCAGTCAATCCAGACAGGTACTACAGGTTCCCTGACTCTCATAAATTTCTTTACAAAACCCCTGCTGTAGATCCAGAAACAATTTCTCAGGGTCCTAAAGGGGTTAAGGCTTCCACTGCTAAAAATCCTGTTCCCTCGGATAGGGATTCCAGAGCTCTGGATATATGGGGGAAAAAAGTTTACACTTCTGCTACTTTAGCTGTAAGGGCTTTAAATTGCCAGTTTCACATGCTTAAATATCAACAGTACCTCATGTCCTTGTTAAAACAGAAATTGGTTACAAACTCAGAAAGTCCTGACAGTAAGGAAATGCAGGATTTATTGCATGCAGCTGAACAAGTGGGAAAGCATACTCTACAATGTGGTTTTGATTCATTAGAGGCTTCTTGTAGAGCCGCAGTTACAGACTCTGTCATTTGAAGGCATGCTTGGTTGAAAGAACAAAGTTTACCTGAACATGTTAAAGTACAATTATTGGATGCTCCACTACAGCATGATACTTTGTTTGGTGTTAAGGCAGAAGAGGTGTTAAAGAAAATGGAGGATAAAGCAAAATCTATGCAGACAGTAAAGGATTTCTTACAGGTTCAACCACCTAGGTTTAGCAGAAACTGGCCTTCAAAAAATTGGTCCTTTCCGGTGTCAGACAGGCCACAAAGAGGCATATCCAGACGCCCAAGAGGCAGATCTCAGCCCCAAGGCTCCTACAGACCTAAACAGTGGGGTGCTTCAGCCCCCAAAGGAGGAGAAGACAAATCACAACCTTATAGGAAACCGTCCCAATGACTTCCCTCTACAGATGCCAAGCACTTACCTTTTGGCAGCACCCCTAGGGGGAAAGCTAGCACTTTTCTCACAAAATTGGCACATAATCACCCAGGACAAATGGGTACTGAATATTGTTTCTCAGGGTTACAGATTCCACTTTCACTCCCTTCCAAAATCAAAAGGTATGCCGGACCCGCCACAAAACCAATGGGCAGAGGCACAGAAACAAATTGCTGCTCTCATGGACATGGGAGCTATTCAAAGAGTACCACAGCAAGAACAGGGACAAGGATTTTACTCAAGACTTTTCCTAGTACCCAGAAAGGACAAAACCTGGAGACCAATACTGGACTTGTCAATCCTAAATACTTTCCTGGATGTTCCAAAATTCAAAATGTTAACACTACAGCAACTTCTACCCATACTTGGCAAGAAGGCTTGACTAGTTACTTTCGACCTCAAGGAGGCATACCTGCATGTCCCAACCAGACAATCTTGCAGAAGATACCTCAGATTCATAGCTGGCTCAATGCATTACCAATTCTCTGCACTGCCCTTTGGCTTATCTACTGCACCCAGGGTCTTCACAAAATGCCTGGCACCAGTAATTGCATTTTGCAGACAAAAAGGAATTCAAATATATCCCTACTTGGACAACTGCCTTATTCAAGCAGAGAGCAAGGACATTCTTCTAAAGCATCTGGCGTTTGTAAAAAGATTACTAATTTGCCTAGGGTACACAGTAAACGAAAATAAATCAAAACTAGTGCCTTCTCAAGAGATAATATTCCTGGGTGCAAGCTTAAATACAACTGCCCAGATGGCTTATCTCACTTCAGACAAACAAAGACAACTGACTCATTACTTTCAAATGATGGCAACAAAGACCCAGCTCCCTGCAAGAAAAATTCTGCAGGCCCTGGGCTTCATGACGTCCTGCATTCTACTAATTCCATATGCAAGACTGCATATGAGGAAACTACAATGGTATCTAAAAAGTGTTTGGACTCAACATTGCCACAGCCTGGAAACAATCATAACTTTAATTACCTGCCTACAACAGAAGTTTTGATGGCGGCCCCAGGCCTGTCACCACAATAATGGACAACCTTTCACCTTACCCACAGCCAGGCAGACAATAACAATGGATGCATCGGATTATGCCTGGGAGGCACATATGGCAGGAAAATGTATTCAGGGCACGTGGCCCAAGGAACAAATGCATCTTCAAAGCAATCAAAGAGATGCTAGCTGTACAGAATGCCCTGACAGCTTTCAAGGATCTACTACATCCAGGACAACTACTAATAAAGACAGACAATACCACAGTTATGTGGTACATAAACAAGCAAGGGGTCACACATTCCTACCCCCTATGCAGGCAAGCCATGACTTTGTGGAACACAGCACTGACCTATCAAGTACATCTGCAGGCACAATTCCTGCCAGGAACAAAAAATACACTGGCAGACGAACTAAGCAGAAATCTCATGGATCCTCACGAATGGAAATTAAATCCACAGGTGTTCACCATGATAATAAGGAAATGGGGACGCCCAGACATAGATCTTTTTGCCTCCCCTCACAATTGCCAACTACAGAAATTCTGCACAAGAACTTCTCACTCTCAAGCATGGAAAGTGGATGCTCTATCATTCAGCTGGAAAACCCTGACAGTTTATGCCTTCCCTCCACTGCCTCTTCTTACAAAGGTGCTCCTAAATGTCAGACAAGAGAGGCCAAAAATGATCCTGATTGCCCCACACTGGCCACGCCAGCACTGGCACCCAATTCTAAAGAGGTTATCTCAAGGCCCAGCGTGGCCTTTACCTCAAATTCCTCATCTTCTGACTCAGCAAAACAATCAGATTCTGCACAGTCAACTGAGAACCTTAAATCTGGCAGCATGGCAGATAATGTAGCCACTCAGACTGCGCCTCTCTCTAAAGCTGTTATGGATGTCATTTTAGAAGCCAGGAGGCCCAGCACTAGGAAATCTTATGCAGAAAAATGGAAGAGATTCTGTGCTTGGAACCAGGCACAAGGGCTCGAACCACTTGTTCCAAATATACCTCAGATTTTACAATACCTAACTGAGATGCTGGACAAAGGCCTATCCTTCTCATCAGTTAAGATCCATGCCTCTGCCATTTCAGCTCATTACAATACGGAACCTCCTATTTTTTCACATCCTCTACTAAGACGGTACCTCAGAGGGGCAAAAACCTAAGACCCCCAAGGAGAGCACCAATACCAACTTGGGATCTCTTGTTTTAGAAAAGCTTACACTGCCTCCTTTTGAACCAGCCAGCACAGCTGATATAAAATTCTTATGGAAAACTGCTCTGCTCCTAGCAATAACTTCAGCAAGAAAAATCTCAGAGTTACAGGCATTAATGGCTGTGGAACTTTTCATCATTTTTCACCAGGACAGGGTTTCTCTTAGGTCAAACCCAACATTTATGTCAAAGGTGGTTTCCAATGTGGCTCTGAACCAAACCATTCATTTACCAACTTTCTACCCAAACCCCCAGAATAAAGGGAAGAGATTCTGTACACTTTGGATATATACAGACAGCTACAATTCTACTTGGACAAAACAAAAGCTTTCAGAAAAACTGAGCAACTGTTTGTAGCCTATGCTGTAGGATCACAAGGAAAGCCTATCACAAAGCAGACAATTTCAAAATGAATAGGACACTGCATTCACTTCTGTTATGCAGAACATGGCAAATCAATGCCTAAGGGCATTAGGCCACATTCTACCAGAGCAGCATCCACTTCAGCAGCCTTTCTCAGAGGAGTACCAACCAAAGACATTTTAGAAGCTGCAACCTGGAGTTCAGTGCACACTTTCACCAAGCACTAACACTTACCTCTCTACTCTAAATCCAGAGCAGGCTTTGCCACTGCAGTTCTGCAGGGCCTGGTACCCTCTCCTAATCCTATTTAGACCCAGCCGCCCAACCTCAGCTTTGGGATTCAACCCAAGTGTAATGACTGCAACAGTGAAACACGATGAACATAGTACAGTTGTGTACCTACCATAAATGTAGATGTTCGAGTGTATTCACTGTTGCAGTCCAGGTTACCCACCCACCATCCCCCTTTTTTCATTGCTGGGACTTTTCTGTACTTCTCAACTCTATACAACCTATGTGGTGTATTTGCTTGTAGATGAAAGAAATGTTTATATTAGTACATGCATGCTTTTTGGCATAATTTATTCTTTTCAGCCTTCCTATCTGGGGGCACCTGACATCTGGGGCAAGAAAAACTGAAGAAAATGGCATCTGTTGCATCTTTTATACCCCTGGCGCACTGACGTCAGGGAAGAGGCAACAGCAACCGACGCCGGACCTAGACTTTGGAACTCTGGCCAACTGCAGGTAGCCTGCCAGCAGGATAACCCAAATGTAATGACTGCAACAGTGAATACACTCGAGCATCTACATTTATGGTAGGCACACAACTGTACTTTACGCTTCTACTTGGACAGAACTAAAGCTTTCAGAAAGACTGAGCAACTTTTAGTGTCATATGCTGCAGGATCACAAGGAAAGGCCATCTCAAAACAGACTATTTCTAAATGGATAGGCCATTGTATCCGTTTCTGCTATTCTCAACATGGTAAATCAGTGCCTAAGGGCATTAGGCCTCATTCCACCAGAGCAGCAGCCACTTCAGCAGCCTTCCTCAGTGGAGTACCAACCAAAGAAATCTTAGAGGCTGCAACTTGGAGTTCAGTGCACACCTTTACAAAGCACTACCACTTGCCTAAGTCCAGAGTAGGCTTCGGCACTGCAGTTCTGCAAGGCCTCATAGCCTCTCCTAATCCTATTTAGCCCAGCCACCCATCCTCAGCTTTGGGATTCAACCCAAGAGTAATGACTGCAACAGTGAAACACGATGAACATAGTACAGTTATGTACCTACCATAAATGTAGATGTTCGAGTGTATTCACTGTTGCAGTCCAGGTTACCCACCCCACCCCCCTTCTCTTTGCTGGGACTTATCTGCACTTCTCTATCCTATACAACCTTTTGGTGTATTTGCTTGTAGATGAAGGAAATGCTATTTTTGTGCATGCATTTCTTATTGATATATTTTTCAGCCTACCTATTTGGGGCACCTGACATCTGGGGAAAGAAAAACTGAAGAAAACTGCGTCGGCTGCATCTTTTATACCCCTGGCACACTGACGTCAGGGAAGAGGCGACAGCAACCGACGCCGGACCTAGACTTTGGAATTCTGGCCGACTGCGGGTAGCCTGCCAGCAGGATAACCCAAGAGTAATGACTGCAACAGTGAATACACTCAAACATCTGCATTTATGGTAGGTACACAACTGTACTTTCCCTTTTTCCTTCCACATCCATCCTCATGCAAGTTTCTTAATGTTCCACCCAGTCAGAAGAAACAGCATCGCTAGCAATGCAAAAGCTGCTAGAAAAATTAGTCATCCAAGAGGTCTCGGTAGACTAGATAGAATCTGGAACTTACTTCAGATTCTTTTTAGTGATAAAGAAAACAGGACTGGAGACCAATTTTGGAACTCAGCAACTTATGCTTCTGGCTGGGAGACAGTCATTACCAGTTCAGAGCTCTGCCCTTTGATCTTACCACAGGCCCCATGGTGTTTAGCAAATGCATGGCAGTGGTAGCAGCTCACTTGAGACTGCAAGGATTCCAGGTGTTTCCTTATCTAGACAACTGGCTCATTACTTCCCTGATCAGGCATCTACTCATAAGAGTAAAAGATCAGGTACTAAAAACTTGCTCCCTTCTAGGAATTACCATAAATTACAGCAAATCTCAGTTAAAACCTTCTCAGATACTGGAGTTTATAGGAACCGTTTTCAAGACGGTATCTGTAACAGCTTCTCTTCCTCCTGCAAAAGTACAGACTTTCAGATTTCAGGTCAAGAATATAATTCACAGTGCAACAGTTTCAGCACGATTGATTCTACAAGCCCTAGAATCATTGTCAGTGGCCATAGTTTTAGTTCCTCTAGTAAGATTCCACGAGGGTTCTTCAGTAGATGCTAGCAAGTCAGTGGTTGATTCTGTATCAACATATGTCAGTTGAAATAAAAATCACTCAAACATGCAAAAGATATCTTTGGTGGTGGATTTGATCAGATGAAGTTCTTCAAGGGCATCCTTTCATTCTGCCTCAGCCAAGGCCATAGTGATCCCGGATGCATCCCAGATTTGGTGGGGGGGGGGGATGGTCTTAGACAAGTGGTCCCCAGAAGAGGCCAACACGCATATCAACGTCCTAGAAATATGAGCAGTGCTCCTAGCATTGCAAGCATTCCAAGACTCACTCCTTTCAGTGGGACTATTGCAGTTCAGACGGACAATATGTCAGTAGGCTGGTACATGAACAAACAAGGAGATACCAGGTCTTGCACCTTGTGCCAAGAGGCCCTCAGAGTGTGGCATTGGGCAATTTCTTCCAACCACTTTGATAGCTCACATCCCAGGTAAGTCCATTGTGATAGCAAACAGGCTGAGCAGGTCCATTCTTCTACCTAACGAGTGTGGTCCCTCAACAAGAAAGTGGCAGAAATGATTTTCCAATACTGGGGTCATCCTTGCTGCGATCTTTTTACTTCTCCCCTAAATAAGTGCAGCAGCTTCTTTGCCGTGATCCTCCCACCAGGGGAACCACAGAAGGATGCTCAGCTCCATGATTGCGCCCCCCCCCCCCAGTCTCCTCTGTGCTTATCCGCAGACTCCCTTGATCCCCAAATTTCTGCAGATAGCTGCCAGGTTGAAGAGCAGAGTCATCCTCATTGCATCTTACTGACTTTGACAAATTTTGTTCCCCTGATGATTATTCATCCGGATATCTCAAACCTAAAGCTGACAGAGTGGTTTTCCACTTCCTTTAATAGCCAGATAACCTATGCTTTCTTTCCCTGTCCGTCGTATATTTTTGTCATCCATAAAGCTTCTAAGAGGAAACTTTGTATAAGTAAATGGAAGAGGTTTTTTTTTTGGCACATCAGAAACATGTTGACACCTTTTCAGCCCCTGTACAAACTATCCTTGAATTTTTGGCAATGGTTTTCAACAAAGGGGGGGCTAGCTGCTCAACCATTTGAGTTCAGCTGGTAGCAGTCTCTAATTTCCATATTGGATTTGAGAATTCTTTTCTGGATTCACCTAAGCTTTGTAAGGCCTTTTTGAGAGGCACTGTTCTGTTGAGACCACTACTCCACCATGGGACTTGAATTTAGTACTGCAGGCCTTAATTCATTCCCCATTTGTGCCAGCAGCAAAATTTGATCTTAAATTTCTGACCTGGAAAACTGTCTTTTAAGTGGCCATTACCTCTGCTAGAAGAATTTCTGAATTTCATGCATTGTCCTCTAACCCCCCCCCCCCCCTCTCGATTTTTCATATGGATAGAGTAACATTATGAACCAAACCTTCTTTCCTTCCTACGGTGGTGTCAGAATCCAACATCAACCACTCCATTAATCACCTGTCTTCTTTGCACAATTTGAAAACAAAGGAGAATACATATTGCACTTCTTAGATGTTCATAGAAGGTTACATTTCTACTTCCAAAGGACAAAAGAAGTTAGAAAATCTGATCAACTATTTGTCTCCTTTCTGGATTCCAAATTAGGTAAATCAGTTAAAAGTAACTGTGGCAAGATGGCTTATTGACTGTATATCTTTGTCTACAATAAATTGGGTATCTCATTAACAAATCCTTTGAGAGCCACTCAACTAGATCCGTGGCAACTTAGTAAGTGTTTTTATCTAGGCATTCCATGGACGACATATGTGCTGCTGCAACTTGGCTAATCCTCATACCTTTATTACTCATTACAAACTAGATCTTTTTTCGAGGGAAGGAGCAGCCTTTGGCTCAACTGTGCTCAGGAATATCCTTCCTTAAAGTCCATCTGAGATTTCAGATAGCTGGGAACTCTGTCTCAACTGTTGTGGAATGAATGGAAATTGACAGCATCAGACAAAAAAGTTATGTACTCACCATAATGTTCTGTCTCTGTTGTCCATTTTCATTCTTTTTTGGCTCAACTGTGCTCAGGAATATCCTTCCTTAAAGTCCATCTGAGATTTCAGATAGCTGGGAACTCTGTCTCAACTGTTGTGGAATGAATGGAAATTGACAGCATCAGACAAAAAAGTTATGTACTCACCATAATGTTCTGTCTCTGTTGTCCATTTTCATTCTTCCTCAACTCCACTCCCACCGACCCCCAACCATTTAACAAATGATTTCTGGAAGAATGAGTTTATAAGGGCACCTCTGGTCTTTCCGTTGAGCTCCAGATGATGGCTTTCTATAACCAGCAATTTATAATAATATTCCTTACTTATTCTAATCTGGCAAACAAGATCTGAGGTATGTTAGGGGTTGGTGCATTATGGGTAAGGGAGAAGCTTGAGAGCTTTATGGTTACCACGAAGCTAAAGTAATGGCCGACTCGGATCTGAATCCAACTGTTGAGAAGAATGAAAATGGACAACACAGATGGAAAGTTATAGTGAGTATATAACTTCTTTTTTTAATTACATGTGATCCCAAGTAGAAGCAAGAAGAACAAGTGTGGAGTCAAAGAAAAAAATGGACAAAAGTAGCATTATTCTTTGAAATACTTACACCTAGTGATCATAGAGCCTTGCACTAAAGTTGTAAAATATCAGGACATGCCAGCAGAAACTAGAGCAACATAGAATAAAGGCACCCTGAGAGTTCTAGTTGTAAGACTATGGAGTAGACACCCTGTTAGTTCCAGTAGTAGAAGGAGCAACAGAGCTAATGGAAAAAGAATGTTCAAGCATACTTAAATATGTTACCGATACGTGTAACTTTGTATGAACTGCAAAAGTGTGCAATTCTGGATACATGGCAGGTGGTGAAATGAGCAATCTGAAGTTGTTGTCTTCATTTGGTCTTCAATCTGTGGGTTCCCGGATCCGGCACGGATCCAACTTGGCCACATCTGATCTGAGCTCAAAGCTCCTCCCTACCCACAATGCCCCTGTCTCCTTCCTCCCTTCCGATCTCGTTTGCCGCATTTCATGTCTGCATCGTGATCCGTTGCTCTGAGCTGCTGTTAGGGTAAGTGTATTTTCTCGATTTTTCATATCCTTTCTCTTCTTAAAGTCCCCTTTTTCTATCCTTTCTACCTCCCCACCTTGTACGTTAGCATCGGTTTAAAAAAAAAAAAAAAAAAAAAAAGCCCCTCTTTTCCCTTTCTATTGAGCGTGTGTGTGTGTGTGTGTGTGTGTGTGTGTGTGTGTGTGTGTGTGTGTGTGTGTGTGTGTGTGTGCCTGTCTGTGTGCATGTGTTGTTGGACCTCTGAGTGCTGCCTACTGTGTCTAAGACCCGAAAACCAGGATTCTGCAAATGTATGGAGTGTGGCCATAAGCTCTCACCAGCCGATGGCCACACTTTGTGCGTGGAATGCCTTGGTGCTGCTTATTTAGAGACCTCCTGCTCCATCTGTGCGGGGTTCAATTTCCACACATTGATGGACAGGAAAAATAAATTAATCCTCTGAGGCCTTCTTCCCCCTCCTACCACCGGGGCCCAGGCCTCTTCAACCCTGGCTTCCCCTTCCATCTCTGTCCTGGCCTCTGGGACTCAACCTCCCACCAAGAGGTCCAGCGATGGGGACAAGCCAGTCAAGTTCAAGGACAAGTGTAGGAAGCGGTCCCCTGATTGCTCTTCCTTCGCTGGTCCTCCAGCTAAGGCCCGCTCGGCTCCGAGGACGGAATTTCCCTGGCTCCATTCTCCTCGGTTTTCCCCGGAGCTGGAGGAGCTTTGGACCCGGACGCCAACCCAGGTCACTCCTCACCGCCCCTCTAGGCCGGTGTCGGTGGCCTCCTCATCCACATCCACCCATAATCTGTCCGAAGCACATGTTGACAGGATGATAAGGAAATTTTTCCGCACCCATATACAAATGGGAGTCTTGCCTGCCCTGTCACCCTCCTCTGCAGGGGGGCATGCAGTCCACTTTCATCCCAATTACTCCTCTGACCCGACTTCGGTTTCAGAGCCCACGGATCCAAGGACACTAGGCATCAAGGGGTCGGCTCTGACAGTACCTTGTACCTCGATGCCGGCCATGGCCTTGAGTAGGTAAAATCCGACAAGTTTTGATCCATCTGACTCTCGAAGCCCTAGCCTCAGCGACAGATCTGAGGGGATGGTTTTGGCTCTGAATTTTTCGGAGCAGAGCCTTCCTCTTGGGATCTCGGCACCTGGAGGTTTGGCTCTGGCTCCCCCTTTGAGTCAGAGGGTTACAACTCCTTCAGTAGGCCATTCTCTGGAGATCCATTCCCCTTTGGCTTACGACATGGTGGAGAGGTTCCTCTCAATCCCTTCGAGACCCTTGACAATCTTGTCTTCGGTGTCCGCCTCGGCTCCTTCTGTCCATCCTTCCTCCTCAGGGCACCCTACTGCCTCTTTGCCCCAGGGAGCTCCCACTTGGGGAACAGCAAGATGTTGGCGAGTCCTCCCCAGAGACCCTTACTGAGGAGGTGCCTCGCAAGTGTACATGTAAAAGGAGGCACTTGGACTCCCATCCAGAGTCCCTCACAATAGGCACTGATTTGGAGGAAGGGGAAGGTTCCCCCTGGTCACCCCCTCCAAGGATGTCTCCTTTGGAGACATCATGGAAATCCTCTGCCAACGTGGGGGGTAGTCTGTCCAAAAACCTAACTGGGATGAATTGGTGTTCCTGAAGGCATTTAGCAGGACCCTCTACTTCCTAGGTTTCCCTTCCCACAGATCCATTAGTGGATATTATAGCATTTCAGGCATGGAAGGAGCCGGGCACAATGGATCCCAGTCCCCAAATGCCCGGACAAGATCTTGAGGACCTACTGAACCAGGGGCTCCCTGGTTAATGCCATGGTGATGGCAGCGGCCACTAAGAAGGAGCTTGCACAGGAGAGCTCTATGGTTCATCCTCCTGACTGAGAGACAAGGGTGATGGATCATTTTGGGAAGCAGGTGTACGCTTCAGTGACATTTTCGGTGTGTGCGCTGAATTACTTGGAACACGTGATTAGGCTTCAGCGTTTTCTGGTCAAAGAGATCACTGAGTCTCCCCATAGGTCCATGTTGGCAGAGGGCAAGAAAGTTTTCTCCTCTCGAATGGCCACCCTCCTGACTATTTCGAACACTTGTATGCATCTCTTCTCCCATGCAACTGAGGGTGCTGCTAGAGCTAACGTTACAGGTGTTGCCATCAGTCGCCATGCCTGACTCCAGCTTTGTGCCTTTTCGGTGCCTTTTAGGGCGTCATTTACTAATGCCCTGTATGACAGTTCCACCCTTTTCGGAATGTCAGTATGTGACACACTAGTCCAGAGTGAGAAAGACAGGAAGACTGTCTGACATCGGGATCCACTTTTTAGCCCCTCAACAAACCTTTTTCAAGGAATCAGAGGGGGGCCAAGAAGATGTGTTTCTGGAAATGTCAGAGCTACTCCCAGGACACTCAGGACTCGCCTTCCTCCAGTGGCAGAGGGGGATTTGATAGACACTGCCCTAGAGGCAGAGGGGGTCCAAGGAATCAAGGGTCTCAAGAGCCTTTCTTGGACAGACCTGCACAGCAACTCTGAAGGGTTGCCTGGCTGCTCAGCTCTGGAGGCAGTCAGGGGACGTCTCTCTCTCTCTCTATACCCAACGGTGTGGGAGTCGATCACGGATGATCGTTGGGTGTTGTAAATTATATCCAGAGGCTATTCAATTCCTTTCACCCAGTCACCTCTTTCATTCGGACACCTCCCAAACGTTCCACCCGTGCAAAGGGTGGAAACAGCACTGGAAATTGCAAAGCTGCTAAGAAAATGAGTCATCCAGCCTGTCCCCCCAGACCAGACCGGATTAGGCATTTATTCCAGCTTCTTTTTGGTGCCAAAGAAGCTGAGCGACTTTACACCCATTCTGGATCTTTCTGTCTTAAATCAGTCAGTTACCGAGAGAAAATTTTGGATGGTCACTCTTCAGTCTATCCTGCCCTTTCTGCAGGAGAGCGATTGGATGTGCTCGATCGACCTCCAGGATGCCTACTACCACATCAGAATGGACAGGTGCTCTCGGAGGTTCCTCTGCTTCCAGCTGGGAGTCCGTCATTACCATTTCACAGTGCTCCCCTTTGGTCTCACCACAGCCCCCAGGGTGTTTACCAAAATGATGGCAGTGGTAGTGGCTCACCTGAGACTACAGGGATTCCAGATCTTCCCCTACCTGGACGATTGGCTCCTTGCTGCCCCTTCCAGGCATCAACTCTGCCAAGCGAGGGATTCCCTACTTCACATAGTCCAACAGTTAGGCATAACCATCAATCTCAGTAAGTCATTACTGGCTCCATTTCAAGTGTTAGACTTCATTGGGGCTCGGTTGGGCACAATTCAAACCAAGGTCTTTCTGACCTCAGAGGGGATCCAGTCCCTGAAGCTACATGCCCTTTGTATTCTTCAAGCTCAGTCACCGACAGCGGAAATAGCATTATGGGTGTTAGGGTCCATGACAGCCACGATCACTCTTTTACCCATGGCCTGGTTTCACATGCAGGTACTTCAGTGGACCCTTGTGGGTCAATGGTCCATGTTAGATCTTCTGTTGTCTTACCCTATTCGAGTCTCTCGAGTGTACAGGCACTCTCTTCTGTGGTGGATTCATTCCCCAGACCTCCTCCAGGGTCGTCCCTTTCTTCCACCATTCACCTTGGCCACGGTGACCACGGACACCTCTGTACTGGGGGCACTGTTCAGGAAGGACGGTCCTAGGCATGTGGTCCCCCTACGAGACTCAATTGCATATCAGCATCCTGGAGATGAGGAGGGTGCTTCTAACGTTGCAGGCTCTCCATGACCATCTTTCCCTAGGGATGATTGCGATCCAGGTGAACCATATGTTTGTCGTCTGGTACATCAACAAACAGGGGGAACCAGGTCTTATCCCCTGTGTCACGAAGCCATGAGAGTGTGGGAGTGGGTGATCTCCACCGGCCATTTTCTGGTGGCAATGTACATTCCAGGGAGGTACAACATGCTAGCAGATAGGCTCAGCAGGTCTGTTCTGATGCCTTACGAGTAGTCTCTGAATCCTTCGATAGCGGAATAGATCTTTCTCAAGTGGGGTCAGCCTTGCTACGATCTCTTTGCCTCTCTTTCCAGTGTGAAGTGCAGCAAGTTTTTTTTGCTCTGAACCCCACTCCAGGGAAGGCCCAGAGACACTCTGATTCATGCTTTGCTAACCGGTCTTCTATATGCTTATCCTCCTGTGCCCCAATACCAAAATTTCTTCAGAAAGCTCGCAGACTGGGATGCTTAGTCATCCTCATTGCCCCATTCTGGCCTCGCCAAGTCTGGTTCCCCTCTCTTTGGTCTCATCGTGTGGGTCCACCATAGATTCAACTCTTGATCTCATCTCTCATCCTTCAGGGATTCCCCTTCTAGATCTGGTCAGTCTGAAGCTCACTGCTAGGCTGCTTCATTTCCCATGATAATCAGGTCTGCTGGGTTATCTTCACCGGTCAGAAGGATTCTGATTGAGGCTCATAAGTCTTCTACCAGGAAGGTTTATTCCAGCAAGTGGAAGTGTTTTTCTATCTGGGCTTCACAACGTGACCTAGACCCCTTCACTGCCCCGGTTCCAGCGGTTTTAGTATTTTTAGCAAGTGTCTTTCAGCAGGGTGCCAGTTCTTCTATGGTCAAGGTCCAACTGGCAGCTATATCTAACTTTCATGTAGGTGACAATATGGCTTCTCTAGCCTCTTCTAAGTTTTGTAAAGCTTTTTTAAAGTTACCTTTCTACTTCAGCCATCTGTTAAGAACCCAACAACTCCTTGGGATCTTACGTTAGTTCTGCAAGCTCTGGTCTCACCCCCCCCCCCCTTTTGAGCCTGCAGCCTCGGTGGGCTTACAATTTTTTTCCTGGAAGATGGCTTTCTTGGTCGCTGTTATATCTGCCAAAAGGGTTTCAGAGCTTCAAGCATTGTCGATCAAGCCTCCTTATTTGATATTTGATAATTGATAATGACAGGGTGTCATTGCGCTAATCCATCCTTTCTTCCTAAAGTAGCATCCGAGTCAAATATTAATCAGGTGATTAATCTCCCGGTTTTCTTCCCAAATTTTCAAAGTAACAGAATAAAAATGATTCACAGACCACCAGGCTAAAAACAAATATGATTTATTTTACCAAAATAAAGATGTTAGCGCTTTCAGGTACAAGACCCTTCTTCAGACATAAAACACAAGTCAATACACTATATATTTAAATACATAAACACCAATCAGATTTTAAAACCAATAAAACAATCAAGAATCAATCTTTCTGAATGTATGGTCTATGCCTATTCAAAATAGGTCTTAAAGGCACCACACCACTGAGTCCCGGGTGCCTATTAGCCCCTAGTTCAGTAATCCACTTTGTTTCACAGTATTCTGTAAAACTGGAGATGTTGCCCTTCCTACCATCTGCTGTGCTCCAGAATATCCTTCCATTAGGGCCTCCCAGATGTTTGGTAGTTGGGGACTCTGTCCCACACGTTGAAGACAAAATGAAGACAACAACTTCAGATAAAGAAGTTATGTACTCACCAGAATGTTCCATTTGAGTTGTTGCTCTTCATTTGTCTTCAACTGTCCCTCCCTCCTTCCCCCTGCCTTGCACAGACTGTGTGGTGGTCTGACTGGTAGAGGATATGGTTACCACAGGGGTGCATCTTGTTCTCCTTTTCTTGCTTATGGAGATTTTATTTTTTTTTTTTTTGGGTCAGGTTGGGGATGCTAAGTTAGGCAGCAAACTCAATCTGAAGGGAGGAAGGAAGAAAGGGGCTTTATGGGTAGGGGAGGAGCTTGGAGCGCAGATCAGATGCTGGATATGTGGCTGAGTCGAATCTGTGCTGGATCTGGGAACCCACAAGTTGAAGACAAATGAAGAGCAACAACTCAGATGGAGCGTTATGGTGAGTACATAACTTATTTTTCTTGGCATACATCAACGACTGAAGCAGTATTAATTTCATAAATTTTAACCACCCCGACTCGAGAATGGAGTCCAATCCTATTGCAGTATTAAAGTCCAAAACATTTGGAGAAATTAAAAAAAAAAAAAAAAGTGTAGGGGGGCAGTTCTTTTCACATTGCAGATTTTTCAGGCTCCCTGTTCCAAGATGCTGTTGCCATCTACACTGGCAGCATGACAGTGGTTTGGTTGCATAAATAGCCAGGAAGGAGCCCACTCTTGTCCTATCTCTGGAGAAGAGGTGAAGATATAGGAATGGGTTTTGGCTACAGGACACATTTTGATTGCTAGCTGTATTCTGGGGAAGGGCAGCTGTCCTAACTGAAAACACTGTTTCTGTATTCATAACAAGTTGGGTCTTTGTTGCTGGCGTCCAGCCAGGGTACCAAAGCTTTACCTTCTTGAGTGCGTATGTCTGATGTATAACTTCAGTTTGTGTGTCGGGGCGTAAAGGTGGACATATGCAAGAGATCTTCAGACTGTCTCAATGCCAGGTGAAATGCAGGTTGTACACTCATTGAACTGATCCATGTTTGGTTGTTGGTATCCTTGCTTTGCTTAAATGTTGTTAGATAAGTGCTTCATTGTGGAATTTTCTTAAACTATTTTTAAATTAGATGTTAGCTAGGAGGGCTAAGTATGAGTGCAGTAGACAGATCCCATACAAAGACTTGCACAAAGTGCCTTTTTTGCCTTGCCCCGGAACACAACTACAAATCCTGCTCAATCTGTCAGTCATTTCACACTTCCCTCTTAATACTTTCCTTGAAACTCTGTGATTGAAATGCCTAGCTCAGTCTAAGATGGCAAACTGTCCAAATTCTGATGTCACCTTTCCCTCTAAGAAGCTCAAGAGACCCCAAGATGATTCACGGTCTAAGATCTCAGTCATACATAGCCCCTGAGGTGGTTGAACCCACGGTACATCAGATTACCTCTCAGGTGCCTGCTAGCGAGACCCTGTTGGAGGCCGGCATGGGCCCTGAGGTCTTGCCGACTGCAGATACTTTGGATGCACCACATCGTATTTTCTCAGAAGGCCCCTCATGGTATCCCTTGGATCCTGGTGCTGGAAGAGGTTCCTGGTATGCTGACTGAAATGAGACAAGGCTCTGAACCTCTGAGGCTCATATAGGTGGATGCCACCCTAAAAAAAAAAAAAAAAAGGCATTTGATTTTTTCCTGCACCTTCCAGAGAAAAAGAATGGATGGACTTTTTCTCAGGGCTTATTAAAGTTCTCATGGCCCTGGAGCCACCATCTTTTGTAGCCCAGCTAACTCAAACCTCACCATTAAAGCAAGCCTTAGATTCATCCTGCTTTGAAGAGGACCCAGAACCAGATTATGGTCGTTCTCTGGAATACTCTTTGCAGCTTCATTCTCCTGAATAGGTTTCCTCGTATGAAGGGGGCTCCCTTTCTTCTGATTGTCCCTTGGAAAGGGCTTCCTTTGGAAAAAACATTCAGAGCATGATAATACACTTTCTGAGGTACAAAGAAGAGATGCTTAATTTTCTGAAAATGGGCACCCAGGACACTTCACCAGTCCCCTCCAGTCCTGGAAGCTTATCAGGACTCCTTTCACTGCACTTCTGTAACACCTGATTGCAGCCACCTGCTTTTAAAAGGCCAGACAGATTTTATAATGTCCCTGATGAGATTAAATACTTGTATAAAAATCTGGTGGCTAATCCTGCTACAGTTTCTCTTTCCTCGGATAAGTTATCCAAGCTCCTTCCCACTGCTAATGTCTTCCCCACAGACAAGGACAACAGAACCATAGGTAAGTGGGTTAAAATCTACACTTCCTCCACTTCAACATTAAGAGCTATTAATTATCAAGCACTAAGCACTAAATACCTGCTCTTTGCTATAGTCTCTGCATAAGTACGTGACAAAACCTCAGGCAGCAGACACTAAACAGCAAATGCAGTCGCTGCTGTGTCAAGCTACACAAGTAGGCCGACATCACATCAAATGCAGCTATGGATGCTATGTCCAGGTCTGCTGCTACCGACTTGGTGATCAGATGATATGCATGGCATTGGGGTCAGCCCATCCCTGTAGACTTCAAATCTAAAATCTTGGATTGCCCTTTAGACAAAGAATTTTTGTCTGGATGACAGGCTGCCAGTCTTTTCAAAATTCTGCAAAAACAAGGCAAGAACCATGAAGGGATTGCAGGCGGATAGATTCTATGGTACTTAAGGACTGTAGAGAGAAGTATTTGGCCAGATCTACTACCTTTGCCAAGAAGGATCCTAGACCTTCTCATACACACAGAAAAGCACCTAAGAAAAGATTTTCTGACAAACCACAAAAAGATTCCCCTTCGGGGGGGGGGCACCCTTTGGAAGCAAGACCCTGTGACTATCTTCCTCTCCTCCCCTCTCCATCCTTCCATCCCTCTACTCCACGTTCAAAAGGACTTACTCTCTCAGTTCCTTTCTGGGAGGCAGTAACTACAGACATTTGGGTTCTGACCATCATCAAAAAAGGCTACTCCACTAGGGAAAGCATCCCCTCTCTAAAAGGGCTACCTCTTCCACCTCTCGACCAGCTTCCTTTGCTTGGTCTCGTTATTCAGGACTTGGTAGCACAAGGCACCATAGAAAAAGTACCTTTGCCCTTCACAGGACAAGGTTTATATTCCAGGATCTTTCTGGTACCAAGGAAGGAAGGAAAATGGAAGTGCCTACCTTCAAAATGCTCTCGCTCCACACCCTCCTGCTCTTCGTTCTTCTTCACACCTTTCTGATGTCCCTAGAATTCAAGGATGCCTATTTTCACATCCCCATCTCCATTTGTCCTTCTTGCAGGAAATTCTTCAGGTTCTTCTCTGGCTCATCTCATTTTCAGTTTACTGCTTTGCCCTTTGTCCTTTACACTTCACCAAGAGTCTTTACAAAATGTCTAGCCTCAGTGGTGGCTTTCTGCCACACACACAGAATTCAGATTTTCCATTACTTGCGTGACCTGTTGATTCAGGCCCTATCCGCACTCTTCTCAAGCATCTACACTTTATGGTACAACTCCTAACCAATCTTGGATTCATTATCAGTTTCAAAAATGTTCTGGGTTGCGGACTAGGCACAAGAAGAATGCAAGCCTTTCTTCCTCAGAAAAAAGTCCAAAGCCTGGTAAGCTTCTTCCGAACCTCTGTTCAGTGAGTCACTGCACTATAAAAGAGATCCTAGGGCTCTGGGGTTTATGACTGCATCCACCCCTATGATTCAATTGACCAGATTTCAGAAGAGGAAAATTCAGTGCTATCAGCATGGTACTAGCAGTGACACCCCTTGCATACCCTGATCTTTCTGCTAAGGAGGAGCTTCTCTGGTGGGTGAAACAGGTGTGTCTCAACCTGGATCTTCCTTTCACCCCAGCCTCTCACAACCAAACTCTCTACACCAGTGCCTCGGACAGGGCACTGGGAGCCTGGACAGGATCCCACAAAGTACAGGAGAAATGGCCCTTCCCTTTCCTGAAAGAACCAGTGCAGACTCATTCCCATATCCCCATTTTGGCTGCAGCAAGTGTGGTTTCCTTTGCTCTGGCCTTCTTTTCTTGAGAAGTTTGTGTGCCTGAGGCGCTTCACAACAGTTCTTTCTCTTCCATTTGGGAAGTCTCATCCATTTCTAATTTTGTAGCTATACATTTCTAATTTTGTAACTGTAATGTAAGAGTATTATGTAGTTTTTTTGTTTATTGTATATAATTTGTATTGCATTTTTTTTATTTTTTTCTGATGTAATGTCAGTATTTTATCCGTCTTGTTTTTTCTGGAGCTTTTCATCCTGGGTCTCTGCTGAAAATGGGCTACCAGCCTAGTCTGGCAATACCCGGTAAACAAATGTAAAATAAATGAAATCCTTCATGGCCCATGTCTTACCATGTGGCTGCTGCTGTTCCTGTAATGACCAAGGACTCTTCGTTCCCCACTAGAATAGTGTAGATAGGCATCTGCACTGAGGCGTTATTCTTGTAAAATGTATAAAAGTAAATAAATGGATGCTTTTTTTCTATATGGGCTTGTTGTAAAGTTTTGGATCATTTTACAGTTGTTTTTTAGTAGTGCTTGACTATTTATCTTAGATGTTTGATGCTGAATATAGATATATTTTTTATTTTAGGATATACTTTGCTGGATATATTATTTATTTTTTATTTTAAGGTGCTCCTTGCTGAATATATATATATTTTTTATTTTAAGGTGTACCTTGCTGAATATATTATTTTTTATTTTAAGGCATACCTTGCTGAATATATTCTTTTTTATTTTAAGGTGTACCCTCCTGCGTTTTCTTCCGTCAGGTGTCTGACTCCTTGAGGTCAGTGTCCGTGGAGGTTTATAAGTCTTTCTGACAGGTACCTTTCTTATCTGGCCTCACATTAAGGATACAGCCCCTCCATAGGATTTATATTTTGTTTTATAAAAATTGTCTGCTCCTTTTGAACCACAAGGTCTGACAGATTTGGATGACTTTTGCAAGGAAGAGTGGGCAAACATTGTCAAGTCAGGATGCGCCGTGCTGATAGACTCCTACCCAAGAAGACTGAATGTTGTAATTAAATCCAAAGGTGCTTCAACAAAGTATTAGTTTAAGGGAGTACACACTTATGCAACCAGCTCATTGTACGTTTCTTATTTTTTATATTTTTGCCCCTAGCAGATTTGTTTGTTTTTCAATTGAATTGTACATGTTATAGGTCACAATAAAGGTGGGAAAAGTTTTGAAATGATTTATTGTGGTCTCATTTTTTTATATCACAAAAACCTGGCATTTTAACAGGAGTGTGTACACTTTTTATATCCACTGTATGTTATAACAAAGTGACCATTTTGTGTATGTTCATCCATATCTGTTATAAAAGTAAAGTACCAGAAAAGCAAAGCCAAGAAAGTTGGATTTATTCGCAGATGATAATTATTTTGTACTTGATAAATCCAGAAAAGGGCATCTCAGTGTTGGGGAACATTTTGAGACCGTTTCATGTCTTTTTGCGATATAAAATTAATGAGCATAACAGAAATGCTGTAGCTGTAAATTTTATAACTACACGTGAATTAGTTCAGCAATGCCAATATTTATGGGAACATAATAAGATGAAGTATTTAAGAGTATAGCTTAAAAAGGCTTCTGTTATGGCAGCTAAGAGTATTTGGGAAGAGATAAAACAAAAGATAATACAAAAATTGAGAAACTGGAAACTCGTATTTATGGATATGTATAGTAAGGTACAAGCAGTGAAAATGTTTTTAGTCTCTTTAGTCTTTTGTACAGGTCAGGCATACGTTTATCAACCGGAAGAGAAGTTGTTAACAATAATTAATAAAAATTTGCAAGAATTTATCTGGGAGGAAAAGAGGGTAAGAGTTAACTGGGATAAGCTAATCCTTCCAGTAGAGCAAGGTAGTTCAGGTTTACCTGATCTGAATATTTTACAGCTGCACAGTTAGGGCTCCTGTACATAATATAAGCACAATGTTATAATTCAGAGTGGAAAGGGATGATGATTAAGCAAGGGGGAAGTTCAAGAAACAGAGCGAGAATGGGGTTTGAATGCATATCCCTAAGGAGAATAACAACCATATATTAATAAAGTAGCAGAAATTATTCTAAGAACTAAGCCAATGTAAGACTAGTGGGGAGATTGTGACAATAGGGATAAATGCAAATAAGGCTATAGAAAATAGCCAAGAGGAGGCAAGAATTTACTGGAGAAAACTGACAAAGGCACCAAGACATTGGGAGCAAGTAACAAGCAGAGAAGGTAATAGAGTGGGATGAGTCCAAGAAGGCATTTGGATTGCAAGCTAGAGACTGCCTTTCCTACCAGGCCTTGATTTCTGAGTACAGGCAAAGAGAAGGGGTTAGGGGACTTTTAAGTGAAAGACCTGTTCCAGTATAGTTTTTAGTTGAGTCTAGAGCTGAAGCAGCTGTTTAAAAAGGGATTATTAGTAGGGCATATAAAATATTGCATGATAACTATAGGAAACAATCAGAGGACGTTAGAAAAGATTGGGTGAAAGAGAATGGAAAAGCAGTTTAAAAGAAAACTGTGGGAATACATCTGTATTGCTCCCAAGTATGCAACCAAGTCCAAAAGGTTTAGGATGTTTGCATAGGTACTTTTATACCCCAAGCAGACTTCAAAGAATTTTTTCTCTGGCAGACAGCAAATGTTAGATGTGTGATGGAAGAAAAAAAAATGGTAAATGGGAACAAATATTTTGGGAGCTTAATGAGTTGGCAGATTTTAAAATTTCCCTGCAGAGTGCTGTATCGGAAATATTTGGTGAGCAAATTTCTGTAAGTAGTGAAATTATTTTTTGAGCTGGAATACTGTATCTGAATTGCTTGGACATAGTAAGGCCTTATTAATTTTAATTCTGTTGGCTGCCAAGAAAGCAAGTACTAAATAATGGAACTCAACATTTACCCCAAGTACTAAATAATGGAACTCAACATTTACCCCAAGTACTAAATAATGGAACTCAACATTTACCCCAAGTACTAAATAATGGAACTCAACATTTACCCCAAGTACTAAATAATGGAACTCAACATTTACCCCAAGTACTAAATAATGGAACTCAACATTTACCCCAAGTACTAAATAATGGAACTCAACATTTACCCCAAGTACTAAATAATGGAACTCAACATTTACCCCAAGTACTAAATAATGGAACTCAAAATTTACACCAAGTACTAAATAATGGAACTCAACATTTACACCAACTCCATTTGAGGTATTGAATGTTACAAAAGAGATAAAAGAACTGGAAGATGTATCCTTCAAAAAAAGGGTACGAGCAAGTTACATAGAAATAAATGGAAATTGTGGGCACAGTACATGCATAATAATATGCTCAAGAGGAGGAGGAGGAGTGAGGTTTAGGGGAAGGCAAGAAATCAGTAGTTTGTTGTAATGTACTGATGAGAGTAGCAAAGAAAATGTATGTGATGTATATTGTCTTTAAATGTTAAAATGGGTTGTTTCTCTTTTTGTTAATGTATGTTTGCCCTTGTTTTAAGTGATAATTTAAAAAAAGATGTTTAAAAAAATGAGTAGAAAGACTTCATTATCACCTAATTTGCATATCTGTGAATGAGGTGTAATTATTGACAACTCTAAACAGCAGTTTTTGGCAGTACTGGTGCTGCCCCCCCCCCCAAGCATTGCATTGGCACAGGTATTCCCATTCACTCTGTCACACACGCACACTAACAGACACCTAGACACAGTTACAGGCACACTTACACATTCAGCCTTTACACGCGCACACACACAAAATACTGATCCCATAACTTAGCTCTGTACTGCAGTCTACCACGCAGACAGACACACACACTCATTTTGGACACCATTCATGACCCTTCAGATGTTCTTCGTGTTTCACTGTTGCACTCATTACATTTGGGTAATCTGCTGGCAGGTTGCCCTCAGTGGGCCAGAATAACAAAGTCTTGGGTCCTGCGTCGGTTGCTGTCTCCTCTTCCATGATGTCAGGTCATCAGGGGTATAAAACATGCAGCCAACGCCATTTTATTCAGTCTTTCTTGCCGTGCAGTGCCTGAAGCAGAAGCAGTTCGCAAGTGCCGGTCGGCCAACTCCTGAAATTTTCGCATTCGAGTTTCAGAACCGAAGTCTTCAAACTAAAGCGAAGTACCCCGGTAGGGAAACTTTTTCTTGATCCTTACCGATGTCAGTAAAAGTTAATAATTGCATTACTTGTGGGAAGCAAATACCTCATAAGGATTTTCATTTGTACTGTATTCCTTGCGTAGGCCCAGATCATAATGTGCCTTGCTGTCGGTTTTGTGCTAGATTTAATCAACGCACTATTAAGCATCGGTATATTTTTGCTTCTAAATATTTTGGATCAAGATTTAATTATCCTGACATGTCATCGGTTAGCAATCCGACTACCGGAGTTCACAAAAAAACGCAAAGAAAAAGACAGAGACAGACCGTTGCGGTCCAAAACCGATGACGAAGCTTCTCCTATGCCAGTCACCGGTACTCAGTAAGGCGCTTTCACAGCCCCTGATATCCGCTACTTTTGAGTCGCAGGACTCTACTGAGACCCATTCGGAGTCCAGTATGCCGCGAGATTCTCAGTGTATTGAACCCACGGATGTCTCTCCCTTGGATGGGTCCGGAACCGCTGAGCAGGCACTGGCTTCTGAGGGTGTTTTCAGGCCTCAACATTTCTATATTAAACCGACGCCAGCCTCAAAAACATATTCTATGTCTAAAAAAAGCGACGCATGAGACAGCCTCAAAAACAAGGTCAAAAACATCTTCTGTGTCTAAAAAACCGATGCATGAGCCACGTGCTCAGGCCCCTATGCCTAAAAAAACAGATGATCAAAATGGCGGAGGACTTAATTACCTTGATCAGGGGTTCCCAACCCCCCCTGCTAAGAGGCCTAGGCAAGGCACTGATTATGAATCTTCAGATCAGGTTTCTATTTCTTCTGATTCCTCTTCTGATCAGTAATTTTCTATTCCACCCTATGAGGATTCTGATGCAGAGGAATCCATCCCACCTGCATCTCCTCCTGAGGATTACTCTTTTGGAGAGACTTTGCATACTTTAAGGGAACATTTTCATTGGGAGAGTCAGGAATTCTCCGAATCAAAAAAGAGGCTTAGGGATTTCCTTCTTCTTCCTCAGCATAGGCCTTTGGCAATACCTCCTGTTGTTGATGATGTGCTTTCGGAATCAAGCATGGCTCCTGATTCCCTACCCCCCGGCTCCTAGTAAGCCAGATAGATATTGCAGGGCTCCTGACTCCCACAAATTTCTATTCAAAAATCCTGCTGCTGATCCTGAGACTATTTCACAGGGTCCCAAGGGTGTAAAGGCCTCTACAGCCAAAATCCTACCCCCTCTGATAGAGATTCCAGGGCGCTGGATAGATGAGGAAAGAAGGTTTATACGTCTGCAACCTTGGCAATCAGGGCCTTAAACTGCCAGTTTCATATGCTTAAATATCAACAGCATGTTATGGGCTTACTGAAACAGAAAATGATGTTGATTTCTTATTGTGTGGAAAATAAAGAATTACGGGAATTATTGCATTCAGCAGAACAGGTTGGAAAGCATGCTATGCTGTGTGGTTTTGATTCCTTTGAGGCCTCTTGCAGGGCCGCAGTTACTGGATCTGTGATTAGAAGGCATGCCTGGCTTAAGGAGCAAAATCTGCCTGATCATGTTAAAGCTAAATTGTTGGATGCCCCCTTGCAGCATGATACTCTGGTAATAAGGCAGAAGAGGTTTTAAAGAAAATGGAAGACAAAGCTAAATCTATCCAAACTGTAAAAGATTTCTTGCAAGTGCAGCCACCCAGGTTCAGTAGGCACTGGCCTACTAAAAATTGGTCCTTTCCTGTATCCAGCAGAGCCACTCAAGGCAAATCTAGATACTCAAAAGGCTTCAGATACCAATCACAGGGTTCTTACAGGTCAAAGCAATGGGGTGCCTCCACCTCCAAATCTGGAGGAAACAAAACACCACCCTGTAGTAAGCAGTCTCAATGACTTTTCCTCTGCCTTCACCAAGCACTTACCGTTTGGCAGCCCACTTGGGAGGAAAACTAGCACTTCATGCTCAAAATTGGCAGTTAATTACCCAGGACAAGTGGGTATTAAACGTAGTATCCTAGGGGTACAGATTTCATTAACATACTTTGCCAATTCCACACGGATGGCCAGATCTGCCACAAAATCAATGGGCAGAGGCTCAGAAACAAGTTATGTCCCTCATGGATATGGGGGCTATTCAACCAGTACCAGAGCAGGAAAAAGGACAAGGTTTTTATTCAAGACTTTTCCTGGTACCCAGAAAAGACAATGCCTGGTGTCCAATACTGGACTTATCGATTCTGAACACGTTCCTGGACATTCCATAATTCAAAATGCGGACTTTACAACAGCTACTGCCTATGCTGGGCAGGAACGCTTGGTTAGTGATTCTAGACTTAGAAGAGGCATACCTGCATATCCCAATAAGGGAATCATGCAGAAGATACCTCCGCTTCAAGGCAGGTTTTTTTGCATTACCAATTCTCTGCACTGCTCTTTGGCTTATCTACTGCGCCCAGGGTCTTTACAAAGTGCCTGGCACCAGTAATTTTATTCTGCTGACAAAGAAGCATACAAATGTATCCTTATCTGGACGACTGTCTCATTCAAGCAGAGGACAAGGACACTCTTCTTCAACATCTGGCGTTTGTAAAAAGGCTTCTAACATGCCTAGGGTACACAATAAACGAAAAGAAATCCCAACTGGTACCCCCTCAAATAATTACATTCCTGGGTGCAAGCTTGAATACAACTGCCCAGATGGCTTACCTTACGCCAGACAAACAAAGGCAACTGACAACATACTTCAAACAAATGGCAACAACAACCCAGTTATCTGCAAGACAAATTCTGCAGGCTTTGGGGTTCATGGCATCCTGCATTCTACTAATTCCATATGCGAGACTGCATATGAGGAAACTTCAATGGTACCTAAAAAGTTTATGGAGTCAACATTGTCACAGTCTGGAAACAATGATTCCTCTCATTCCCTGCCTATAGCAGGAGTTTCTTTGGTGGGCAGAGACATGTCACCAAAACAAGGGACTGTCATTCACTCTACCCCCTGCCACCCAAACCCTAACTACAGACGCATCAGATTATGCTTGGGGGGCCCACCTGGCGAGGAAATGCATTCAGGGCAAATGGAGCCCAAAACAAATGCATCTGCATATCAACCAGAAAGAGATGCTAGCTGTTCAGAATGCCCTGACAGCCTTCAAGGACTTACTTCATCCAGGACAACTACTGATAAAGACGGACAACACCACGATTATCTGGTACATAAACAAGCAGGGGGTACACATTCCTATCCCCTTTGCAGACTTAGCCATGGCATTGTGGAACACAGCTTTGAGTTACCAAATACATCTTCAAGGTCAATTCCTGCCAGGAAAGCAAAATACCCTGGCAGATGACCTAAGCTGAAATCTTATGGACCCGCATGAATGGAAACTGGATCCACAAATCTTCAGCATGTTAACACAGAAATGGGGGAGCCCAGACATAGATCTATTTGCCTGTCCCCAGAATTATTAGCTGGACAAATTCAGCACAAGAACTTATCACAGAGATGCATGGAAAGTGGATGCCCTATCCTTCAGCTGGAAAAACCTATCAGTCTATGCTTTTCCACCTCTGCCTTTTCTCTCCAAGGTCTTACTAAAAGTCAGACAGGAAAAAAAAAAAAATAATCCTAGTTGCTCCGGATTGGCCTCGCCAGCACTGGTACCCAATTCTAAGGAATATGTCTCAACTTCCTCCTTGGTACTTGCCTCAAATACCTCATCTACTGTCTCAGCAGAACAATCAAATTCTGCACACTCAGCTCCAAACTCTGACTCTTGCAGCATGGCTGATCATTTAATTATTCAAACACCTCTCAGTAAATCTGTGATGGCTGTCATTTTGGAAGCCAGAAGGCCTAGTACTAGAAAATCTTATGCTGATAAATGGAAGAGATTCTGTGCTTGGAACCAAGCACAAGGAACAGGCACAGCAAGGCCCAATATTCCTCAGATGTTACAATATTTGACTGAGATGCTTGACATGGGCCTATCTTTTTCTTCAATAAAAATCCATGCCTCTGCCATCTCAGCTAAGTACAACACAGAGCCTCCCCTCATTTCTCATCCTCTGCTTAAACAGTATCTTAGGGGGGCTAAAAATTTAAGGCCTCCCAGAAGATCACCAACTCCTGCATGGGACCTCAATTTTGTGCTAGAAAAACTCACCCTGCCTCCCTTTGAACCAGCAGCTACTGCAGATATAAAATTTCTATCTTGGAAAACAGCTTTTCTCTTGGCAATCACTTCAGCAAGAAGGGTTTCAGAACTGCAGGCTGTCATGGTTGTGGAGCTTTCTTTTACATTTTACCCAGACAGGGTGTCCCTCAGGACCAATCCTTCTTTTATGCCTAAGGTGGTATCCATTGTGGCTCTTAACCAGACAATTCACCTGCCAACATTTTACCCAAATCCACAGAACAAGGGGGAGTGGATTCTGCATTTATTGGACGTACACAGACAACTAAGATTCTACTTAAACAGGACCAAATCTCTAAGAAAATCTGAGCAACTACTGGTGGCATTTGCTGCAGGGTCAGAGGGGAAGGCTATTTCAAAGCAGACTATTTCTAAGTGGATAAGCCTCTGCATTCGTTTCTGCTACTTGTACCATGGTAAACCTGTGCCCAAGGGGATCAGGTCACATTCCACCAGGGCTGCCTCTACCTCAGCAGCTTTTCTCAGATGGGTTCCAACCAAAAACATTCTAGAGGCTGCTACTTGGAGCTCTGTTCATACCTTCACAAAGCATTATCATTTGCCTCTCTTCTCCAAATCCAGGGCAGGCTTTGCCACTGCAGTTCTGCAGGGCCTTATAGCCGCTCCTAAAGCTATTTAGTTCCATCCTCCCATCCATAGCTTTGGGATGCTACCCAAATGTAATGACTGCAACAATGAAACATGAATAACATAGTGCAGTTGTGTACACTTGCCATAAATGTAGATGTTCGAGTGTATTCACTGTTGCAGTCCGGGTTACCCACCCGCCATCCCCCTTTTCTATAACTTTTCTTTCCTTCACTATATACTAAAGCCTTTGTGGTGTATTTGCTTTTAGATGAAGGTAAAGTTTATGTTGCTAAAAGTACATTTACATATATTTCAGTTTATTTATATATATATATATTTTTTTTTGCTCCCCATTTGGGGGGTGCACCTGACATCTGGGGCAAGAAAAACTGAATAAAATGGCGTCGGCTGCATGTTTTATACCCCTGACGACTTGCCGTCATGAAAGAGGAGACAGCAACCGATGCAGGACCCAAGACTTTGTTATTCAGGCCGACTGAGGGCAACCTGCCTCCAGATAACCCAAATGTAATGACTGCAACAGTGAATACACTCGAACATCTACATTTATGGTAAGTGTACACAACTGTACTTTGCGCACACACACACACACACACACACACACATT
The DNA here is from genome assembly GCF_019279795.1 of Protopterus annectens. NCBI lineage: Eukaryota > Metazoa > Chordata > Ceratodontiformes > Protopteridae > Protopterus > Protopterus annectens. The sequence continues at coordinate 534,975,317 of NC_056742.1, read as the reverse complement.
CACAAAGCACACCCCCACACTACTTCTCTACTAAACTCCTTGACACATAGCTGCCACATGGTCTCACTGATTGGAAGTAATGGTTAAACAAGACATTTTGGCGGTGTTAATTAAAGCAACCAGCCATGCTAATTTATGCAGGGATTTCCAAAGGAGAGATGATCTCTAGTTGTCATAGACCACTTCCCCAGAATGCCTCATTAACATGCATCACAGCCACAGTGAATCTACTGACTGTCTGGAATCACTTTAGTGGGCCTTCCTCTGAATCAGAAAGGCATCCGCCAGTGCTTGGCTGCCTGTGTTAGGGCTTATTGCTGATGATATCCCTTTCTGATTACTAGACAGTTTATTTTAGATGTTGACACTAGGATGATATTTCACACATTTTCTAAACATTACAAGCTGGAATTAAACATAGGTCAGGCTTCAGATCAGCTGTTCTAGAGTGTCCTGTAGCTGTCTACCAGTTCTAAGTAGATAATAGTATTTACTGTTACTGTGACACACTTGAAGTAAAGGTAATTTATTTGTGTGAGTATATGTCACCAGTAATCGTATGGGCTAGGCTTGTAAAGGCTCCAGGGCCATTAGCCTAGTACACACCTATGAACCTATAACTGTAGATCTTTAAGGGTAATGCCACTTTAAGGATACATGTTAAGTTGTCATTCTCGCCTTCATTCTTGCTGGATGGGTTCGGAGTCGATCCTCGGCTCCGACACGGCCTATACTATAGCTCGAGAGCTATTTTTACCGGCTCGAGGCAGCCCTATAACCCTCAATACCATGCACTAACTCCCCAGATCTCGTTTGCCGCTTCGCTGCGAGGTTGCCTTTTTTACCGGCTCAGGTCAGTAAAGTGAATTCTTTTCTATAGAACTAATTTTCAGGTAGTTTTTCCAGATAGATACCCTTTGTTAGGTCCCTATTGATTGTTTTATTCATTACATCCCTTTTGTAGCCCTTCTTCCCTTCTTTAGTTAATTTTTATCTTTGGGCCTACGGGCTTTACCTTAGTTTTCCCCACCCCTTACAGTGTCTGTGTGGGTTTAGTCAGTTGCCTTAACTTTTTTCTAGTTTTAAGTTGAGTGTGTGTGTGGACTGACTGTGATTACTGTGTTTGCTGTTGTTAGGACTATGTCCAAAGACACTAAGGTCTCGGGATTCAAGAAGTGTGACTCGTGCTGTCAGAAAATGTCTCTGACAGACGGTCACACTTCTTGTGTCTACTGCTTAGGGCCTTTACACCTGCAGGACTCTTGTTCCGTCTGTCACGGGTTTAGTTCAAGAGTCCTGCAGGAGCATCGTAATAAGCTCATCTTAAGGGGCTTATTAAAGCCCGATGACTCCCCGTCCAAGTCTGGCTCAGGGAAGTCTTCAAAAACCGCCAAACCCTCGGCTCCAGCTTCTGAGTCTAGGGCTGGCGTTATTGAGATGGCTCCGACATCGGTTCCAATCGGATCCGAGGCGGGCAAAGTGGTATCCGCTCCGAAACCTGCATCGGAGCCGACCCCAACGCGCAAGCGCTCTAGATCCCCCTCACTAGAATCCGTCCGATCGGCTCTGAGATCCCCTCTCCTATCTGAGCGGAGTCATAGGACTCACTCATCTAGGTCATCCAGGCTTTCCGACCACGACATTGAGAGGGTGGTCAGTAGGCTCATAAAATCTCAGGCACTAGCCCAAATGCTCCAAAGCCCGTCTCACCAGACTGTGGCTCCTTCGGTACCGCTATCGATTCCTCCTCCAATTCACCTCTCGAGTTCGGAGCCGGAGTTTGTCGGAACCGTAACCTTGCCCACGTCAGAGCCGATACTTCCACCTTTGGCTCCGGTGTCGTTGGCTCTGACCTCTTCATTGGTTCCGTCCATGGAGAGGTCTGGGTGCCGGGACTCCACTGTCGGCTCTGAGGGGACGAGTGGCATCGGACCCTTGTCCGACCCCGCTCTCCCTCTTGGAGCTTCAGCTGTGGTTAGTTCGGCCCCGACATCATTCTCGGAGCCTTCTCTGTCGGTACCGGGAGCGGTTCGGGTCTCTTCGGAGCCGGGACTACCCTTGGTACCTGATAGGGGAGCCTTTGAGGTGATGAGCGTGCTGGACCCAGTGTCCACTCCAAGGTTAAGTTTTGCAGCTCCTCCCTCTACAGTGCCTGTTATGGTCTCTGGCCATCCTCCTGCATCTGACAGCAGAGATCCAAAGCGTAGGGTACCCACTTTGGGTGTCTCCTCCTCTTCCGAGGCCTCCCCTGAAGCTTCAGGGGAACCCCCTAGGAAAAGAAAGTGCAAGAGGAAGCACATAGACTCCCCCCGTGTCTGTCACGTCGGACACCGACTTGGATGAGTCGGAGGGTTCCCCGAGATCCCCCTCTGAGGATGTCTCTTTTTCAGACATCCTAGAGATCCTAAAACAGAGGGGAAATTGGTCCACTCTCAAACCCTCCGAGGACGAGTCGGTTTACCTTGACGCCTTTGGATCTCGCCCTTCCACCTCCTGGGTGTCTCCCCCTTTCGACCCACTAATGGAGGTAGTGGCTAGAAAGGCGTGGGCAGTTCCTGATTCAATGGAACCTACCCCTAGGAGGCCCTCTAAATTTATTTCTGCACCAGAGGACAAATCCTTTCTCACCAAAGGTGTTTCAGTTGATGCTATGGTGGTAGCAGCAGCCACTAAGAAGGAATTGGCTGATCCTTCTGTACCTGTTCATTCTCCTAACAAAGAGTCCAGGACCATGGACAGGTACGGCAAGCGGACATTTGCTTCAGCGACCTTTACTATGCGATCGCTGAACTATTTGTCATTTCACCCGCCTTCAGAGAGATTTGCTCAAAGAACTGGGTGAAACTGTACAGGATCCTTCTGCTGCGGAGTATCAGGCAAAATTAACTCCCACCTGGCCACCCTGAACTCCATTGTTAACTCCTCCATGCGGCTTATCTCCTACGCAGCCGATGGAGCGGTAGAACGCAGGCACAGGTGTTGCGCTGAGACGTCACGCTTGGATGCGACTCTGTAACTTTGCCGATCCCTTCAAGGCGTCCTTCACCAACACCCCCTTTGATGGTTCAGAATTGTTTGGACCTCAGGTGAAGAATACCCTCACCAGATGCGAGCAAGATGGTAAGACTCTCTCTCTGCCATGGGAGTCCATTTTTCCACACCTTCTAGACCTTATCCTAAGGGACATAGGGGTGGAAAGATGTGGTTCCGCAAACCTCAGGGAGTCGCGCCTGCCGCACGTGGTGAATTTCCCCCCAGAGGCAGAGGGGGGAATAATAACAGATGCCGCCCCAGGGGCAGAGGGGGTCCACAGAACCAGGGTTCCAGGGATTCTTTCCCTGACCAACCCTTTCAGCATCCCTGAGAAGCTGCCCGACTGTCCGCCTTCAGAGGCAGTCGGGGGAAGATTATCTCTGTACCCGGAAGCCTGGCAATCCCTCTCCCAAGACACATGGGTACAGAAGATCATATCCGAGGGTTACAAAATTCCTTTCACTTCCCCTCCGGTACAACCGCCAAGACCCCTACCAGACGTACCACCCGCACAAAGGGGTCAGGCACAGCTAGAAATAAAAAAGCTGTTAGAAAAAAAAGAGTCATCCAGGCAGTACCAGCAGATCAGCTAGGATCCGGAATCTACTCCAGATTCTTTTTGGTACCAAAAAAGACTGGAGACTGGAGGCCCATTTTGGACCTCAGCAGACTGAACAACTCTGTTCAAAAGACAGAATTTCAGATGGTAACACTGCAGTCCATTCTACCCTTTTTGGGCAGAGACAACTGGATGTGCTCGTTAGATCTCCAGGACACGTACTATCATATAAAGATACACAGGCGCTCCAGGAGGTTTCTCCACTTCCGGCTGGGAGCCAGTCATTATCAATTCAGAACCCTGCCCTTTGGTCTCACCACAGCCCCCCAGGTGTTCACCAAATGCTTGGCAGTGGTCATGGCTCACCTGAGACAAAAAGGATTCCAGGTGTTTCCATATCTAGACAACTGGCTCATTTCCGCTACCACCAAGCAGCATCTTATAATGGCCAGGGATTACACTATTCAACTTTGCAGCAATATAGGTATTTCCATAAATTTTGCAAAATCCTCCTTGTCGCCTTCTCAATGTATAAACTTCATAGGTGCCGTATTAAACACCACAGAAATGTCTGCAACATTACCACCTCAGAGAGTGACAGACATAAGGCGGAATGTTCAGTCCCTGTTTCAGTCCAACAGAGTTCAAGTCAAGCTAGTATTGAAAGTGTTAGGCCTCATGGCAACGGCGATTCTTCTACTCCCATTAGCCCGCTTCCACATGAGGCTCCTCCAGTGGATGCTGTTTTCTCAGTGATCCTTTCAACAGCTCCCAATGACTCACAACATCTTGATAACCCCATCATGCAAGAATCATCTCTCCTGGTGGATGGTTTCCCCTCAGCTTTTTCAGGGCAGACCCTTTGTTCTCCCCCCCCCAGTTGCCACGGTGACAACGGATGCCTCCCTGTTCGGGTGGGGGGGCACTATCAGGGCAGGACGGTCCAGGGCACATGGCAACAATTAGAACGCCACCTGCACATAAATGTCCTGGAGATGAGGGCGGTGCTTTTAACGTTGCAAGCCCTTCAGAGCTCTCTTCCCACAGGGACTATAGCAGTTCAAATGGACAATATGTCTGTGGTGTGGTACATAAACAAGCAGGGCGGAACAAAGTCCTTCCCCCTATGTCGAGAAGCACTCAGACATTGGCAATGGGCGATTTCCTCTCAACGGTTTCTGATAGCAACGCACATCCCCAGGAAGTCCAACGTCATAGCGGACAGATTGAGCAGAACTATCCTAATGCCTCACGAGTGGTCTCTAAATCAAGCGGTAGCAGACAGAATATTTCAGAAGTGGGGCCACCCTTGCTGCGATCTTTTCGCAACTCCTCAAAACAGCAAGTGCCTCGACTTCTTCACACTCTTTCCTCTACCAGGCCATGCCCCCAGAGACGCTCTTGTTCACGATTGGCCCTGGGGTCTTCTATATGCCTTTCCTCCCTTACCATTGATCCCGCAATTAATTCAGAAAGCAACCGCATTGAGATCCAAAATGATCCTCATTGCTCCTTTTTGGCCTCGACAAGTATGGTTTCTGTTCCTGCACAGTTACCTACTGGAACAGCCTTGGCATCTGGAACCCCTTCCGGATCTGTTGACCCATTTCACGGGCAAGCTGCATCAGTCTCTTCATTCCCTCAACCTCACAGCTTGGTTGCTCCACTTCCAGCCATAGCCAGGCTTCCCCTTATTTCTCCTCCTATCCGTGATATCATTCTGGCTTCCCATAAGTCCAATACTAGGAAGACGTATGCGAGTAAATGGAAGCGTTTTTCGCTCTGGGCACAAGCTAGGTCCTTAGATCCTTTCCATGCACCCATTCACAAGGTTCTAGACTTTCTGGCGGAACTCTTTCATTCAAGTTCATCGTCAGCCACTTTCAGGGTACAATTAGCGGCCATTGCTAATTTTCATGTGGGGCTCTCAGAAGCAAATATTATGTCCCACAAACTCTGTAAAGCCTTTCTCAAGGGCATCTTTTTGCTTAGACCTCCAGTTAAGGATCCGCCCCCACAATGGGATTTGAATTTGGTTCTAACCTCATTGATTCTGCCTCCCTTTGAACCTGCAGCCTCTTGCTCCCTCAAGCTTCTTTCTTGGAAAACTCTGTTTTTAGTAGCCATAACATCTGCCAGAAGGGTATCGGAACTTCAAGCCTTGTCTGTCCGTCCCCCTTATTTGGTCTTTCATAAAGACAGGGTAACTCTCGGAACAAATCCTTCCTTCCTACCGAAAGTGTCCTCTGAAGCAAATCTAAACCACTCCATTGACTTGCCTGTCTTCTTCCCAGACTATTCCAACAGGGCTGAACAGAAATTACATTCATTGGATGTTCATCGCCAACTACGGTATTATCTAGACAGGACAAAACAACTCAGAAAGTCAGACCAGCTCTTTCTCTCTTATGCTGCAGGAAAGAAAGGGCTTCCAGTATCAAAGGTTACTCTCTCCAGATGGTTGACATCTATTATTACCTTTGTCTATGAGTTGAGACACAGGCAACTTCTGTCTAGGCCTAAGGCTCATTCAACCAGGGCACTATCAACATCAACGGCCTTTCAAGCAAGGTTACCATTAGATGCCATATGTGCAGCAGCTACATGGGCTTCCCAACATACCTTTATTGCCCATTACAAACTTGATATAGCCTCCAGAAATAGAGCTGACCTTGGTTCCACTGTACTCAGGAGTCTTTTCCATTGAGCCACCCAGGACCAATGTGCTAGGGACGCTGTCCCATCCAGCAAGAATGAAGGCGAGAATGACAACTTAACATTAAGAAGTTATGTTCTTACCATAACGTTCCATGTTAGTTGTCTTCTTCTCGCCTTCTTTCTTGCGTCCCTCCCTCCTGCCCCCTAGCCTGGACAGACTTGAGGTCTCTGAGTCCTTCCATTTCTGGAGATACAACATGTTATGGTTTCCCCATACCCTTAGTGTTACTAGCAGGGAGTCCGTACTTGCAAATGAGGACTATAATAATATATTTATACTATGTCTTAGCTTCCAAACGAGATCTGGGGAGTTAGCGCATGGTATTGTGGGTTATAGGGCTGCCTCGAGCCAGTAAAAATAGCTCTCGAGCTATAGTATAGGCAGTCGGCCGGATCGGCTCCGAACCCATCCAGCAAGAAAGAAGGTGAGAAGAAGACAACTAACATGGAACGTTATGGTAAGAACATAACTTCTTATTATCCTTCATCCCATTTTACTATTTTTGTTAAACTCTACATTCATGATTTGGTTACTGTGTTCCTATTCCACTTTTGTCTGCTGTGCATTGCTGGGGTTTTTCTCACTATAGAGAACCGGTCTGGGCACTTGCCAGTAGTATATATCTGTGAGTCACATGCATGTCCACCAGGCATCATTCCTGACACTTCTACTGTTATTCCACTCCTACAACTTTACTTCTTCATTCACTGCTGGATGGCAGATGCATAGGTAGCTGGTCCTTCACAGTTACAGAAAATTGGATGTGCTTCGACGTGTTACAACTTTACAGCAAGTGACTCATTTGCAAATAATCAAACGATAAGATTGAAACAGAAGCTACAAGCATTTTAACAGGTACCTCATTTTTGAATGTCTTTTCAAAACCTACATGTAAAGCAGATACTTCAAAATATGTCGCAGCAGCATGAGAGCAGATAACTAAGAAAAGGATAACGTCTCAAAATTTGCCCACAGCGTTGCGAAATATTAACCTCTGGGGTAGTAAATGAGCACTGCCTTGAGAATTTTGGATTTTATAAAGTCATGTAAGCATTGCTTCTAGGAATAGTGTTACTGAATTAAGATTTGTCATTTTTCTTTTTTTGTCTTTCCAGTTTGCAGGAATTCATCTTAACACAAGTGCAGAAAGTTGTTAAAGTCGAAGTGGGACATGCGATGAAGGAACAACAGGCAGCAGTTACTTCCAGTATTATGCAAGCCATGAGGTCAGCTGCAGGGACCCCTGTTCCTTCTGCTCATTTGGATTTCCAGTCTCAGCAGACCCAAATCTTGCAGCACTTACAACAAGGTCACATCAACCAAGCCTTCCAGCAGGTAGGATACAGTCTAGTAGATGTATTTACGTAAAACAGGTTGGGAAGGAGATAGACAGAAATCCAGTGAAATGCAATCAAATAAGTTGTGATACATGGCTTTAGGGTTTTGTAAAACATCCAGCAAACATAATGTCTGACTTAAAGGCCATCTGGAGTGGTGAACTGTTGGAATTTCCTTTTTTTATTTTCCTGGACAGACACAACTCTAAAAACTCTGTAGTTCTTGCTGTAGAGGGTGTCCACTGGACTAAGAGAGTGCTTCCAAGTCAAACATTCAGTTTGTTTTTGCTTGTTAGTTCTCAGTCATAGTCTGTAGTGCTGTCGATGGTCTAGCTCAATATCTGAGTAACTTCATAGTAATCCTGCAGTTTTTACACCACCAGGCAGGACTTGAACCAGCATTTTCTGTAATACTCTGGAGACCAAGCTTTGTTTGTACTATTCTGGAGAGCTGCATGGTATGAGAAATTGCTTCAAATGTCACCAGTTTGGTGCATATACCAGTAGATGAAACTGTGAGCAGTTAAGAGACCTACCTCATCTCTTGCAAGATGACCTGGATCATACCTCATGCAGGAATTGACTGTATTGGGTCACTTTGTGATTCTGAGGTGGGATTGGATAGACAGTCTGCTTTTCACTGCATGCCACCTTCTGTCCCTTAGCCAGATAGGGTTAATTTTGTGTCTACTGTTAGCTGATGGCAAGGGAAAAGGGAGAGGCGACTACCATTATGACACCCCACCAACCTGTGAATGAACTTGAATTTACCCATTCAGTGCTTGAACTTTTGGTACTAGGATTTGCCAAAGGCTTTGTGGTTAGACTCGGACTTGAGGAGTCAGATTAATCTGCCTCTGTCTGAACCGCTGAAGACTTACCATCCATAGCTGAGGAGATGCCTACAGATCCTTCCACCCTAAGTGAATGTATGGGGATTTTGGTGACATATTACATGGATGCTTTCTTTGATGTATGCTGGCATTTATCCTAACAGGATTAGGAGTGCACTGTTAGAGAGGACAGCTGGACACCATTGCAAGGTCCAACACAGGCCTAAGAGTCAACAACTGCTTCAGGAATGTGCTTTAGTAATTCTGAGTGACCACTGCCCAGCTCCCTCATCAGGATCCTCAGATCCCTGTTCTCATGTAGAAATTGAGCGAGAGGGGGGAATTTCCCTGTTTTTAGCTGCAGCACAAAACAGTCTTTGCCCTCTGAATGTCCTCAGTTAATTCTAGCTCTTCCACATTCTGTGGACTGAGATTGACACAGATGAAGTAGGATCATTGTTCGAACTTGATTAACAAGTGCAGAATAAACAAAGACTATTACAGCTGTATTTTCAGTGGACTTTCACATAGTTTTCTGAAATCTCAGTGCTGAGTGGAGTAGCTGAGATGCTCTATCTCTAAAGATGAACTGAGGCAAGCAGATGTTCATCGTGCATACAGCTGCAGTCATAACAGATGGGTTTTCCTGCCGTCAGGCGGGTCCTCGGTCGGCCAAATTCCAAAGTCTAGGTCTGGCGTCGGTTGTCGTCGCTTCTTCCCTGACGTCAATGCGACAGGGGTATAAAAAAAACAGCCGACGCCATTTTCTTCAGTCTTTCTTGCCGCGCGGTGCCCGAAGCAGAAGCAGTTCGCAAGTGCCGGTCGGCTAGCTCCTGAGATTACGAATATTTTTCAACCGAAGACTTCTTGAAAGCTAAGTACCCCGTTGGGGAAACTTTTCTTGCCTCAGACCGATGTCAGACAAAGTTAATAATTGCATTTCATGTGGGAAGCAAATACCACATAAGGATTTCCATTCCCTCTGTATACCTTGCTTATGCCCAGACCACGATGTCTCGGCCTGTCGTTTTTGTGCTACATTCAACAGACGCACTATTAAGCGTCGGGCGGAGTTCGCTCAACACTATTTTGGCAAAATGTTTAATTACAACATGTCGGATACTCCGACTCCAATTTTGAGTAAACGACGTAAAGATAAGGACCGACATACGAGGTCCGTGACTTCTACCGACACCACGCTAAAGCCGACTACAGGTGCTCCAGTTCTCAGCGAGGCGCCTACGCAGCCCCTGACTACCGATGACACTTCCTTAGCGGTGTCTTCTGTGCCCGAGGTCGCAGGCTCTTCGGCCCACACACCGACTACAGATACCGAAGTCGCTCTTGGCGGGGAAACTCAGAGTTCAGACAGGCCTGCCACCTCTCAAGGTGTTTTCAGGCCTTCTTCTTCTTTTTCCATTAAGGCTTACACTAAATCTAAAGCAGCCATGCATTCTAAAAGACAAGCTCCACAGGGCCCCTCTCAAGACCCCATGCCTAAAAAGCAGATGCTCAAAATGGCTGAGGATTTGATTACTCTTATCAGGGGTTCTCAACCCCCCTCGGACAAAAGGCCCAGAGTGGAGGAAGAATACCCTTCCTCGGACCAGGCCTCAATTACTTCAGAACATTCTGAGGACCAGGAACATTCTTACTCCCCTTTCGAAGATTCTGATGCAGAGGAGTCCATTCCCTCTGTCTCCCCCCTGAGGATTACTCTTTTAGGGAAACCTTGCATACCTTGAGGGAACATTTCCACTGGGAAGGCCAAGAGTACTCAGACTCCAAGAAAAGGCTCAGGGATTTCCTCTTGCTCCCTCAGCACAGGCCTCTGGCTATACCTCCTGTCTTGGACATACTAGATGATGTGTATTCAGAGGCCAGCCTTAACCCAGATTCTTTACCTCCAGCTCCAGTCAAGCCTGACAGGTATTACCGGGTTCCTGATTCACACCAATTCCTATACAAAAGCCATGCGGCTGACCCAGAAACTATTTCACAGGGTCCCAAGGTAATTAAGGCCTCCACTGCCAAATATCCATTACCTTCAGAGAGATTCCAGAGCTTTAGAAAGGTGGGGAAAAAGGTATACACCTTGGCCACTTTAACCATGAGGGCATTAAACTGTCAGTTCTATATGTTAAAGTATCAACAGTTTTTGTTATCTCAGTTGAAAAGCAAAATGTCACAACCTGAACAACCAGACTTGAAGGAGCTGCAGGATTTGTTGCATAGTGCAGAGTAAGTGGGTAAACATACCTTGCAATGTGGTTTTGATGCTTTAGAGGCCTCTTGTAGAGCTGCTGTTACAGGATCAGTCATACGTAGACATGCTTGGCTCAAAGAGCAAACCTTACCAGATCATGTCAAAGCTAAATTACTAGATGCACCTCTTCAAAAAGATGTATTGTTTGGTGTTAAAGCTGAGGAGGTATTAAAGAAAATGGAGGAAAAGGCAAAATCAGTGCAAACAGTGAAAGATTTCCTACAGGTACAACCGCCACGTTTCAGTAGAAATTGGCCTTCAAAAAATTGGTCCTTTCCAGCCACGGACAGACCTCAAAGAGGTAGATACAGGCACCCGAGAGGTAGAGGGCAATCTCAAGGATCATTTAGAGGCAGACAATGGCAAACACCTACACCAAGAGGGGGTGAGGATAGTTCACAGCCATTCAGAAAGCAGATCCAATGACTTTCCCCCTTTGCATGCCAAGCAAGGCTCAAATGGCAGCAAAACTGGCATTATTTTCGAAAAATTGGCATATTGTCACAAAAGACAAATGGATCCTGGACATTATAGACAGAGGCTACAGATTCCACTTTCACACCCTTCCAAAAATGAGAGGCATGCCAAACCTGCCACACAATCAAAGGGCAGAGGCACAAAAACAAATTTCAGATCTCATGGACATGAAAGCTATTCAAGAGGTACCTGCACAAGAACAGGGTCAAGATTTTTATTCCAGACTATTCCTGGTACCAAGGAAGGGCAAAGATTGGAGACCTATTTTAGACCTATCCATCCTAAACACGTATTTACTCGTACCAAAGTTCAAGATGCTCACATTACAGCAGCTTCTTCCCATGCTGGGCAAGGAGTCTTGACTGGTAACATTGGACCTCAAGGAGGCATACCTGCATGTCCCAATCAGACAAGATTGCAGAAGATACCTCAGATTTCTTGCAGGTTCATCCCATTATCAATTCTCTGCATTGCCCTTTGGCTTATCTACTGCGCCCAGAGTGTTCACGAAATGCCTGGCATCAGTAATTGCCTTCTGCAGACTTCAAGGGATACAAATATACCCATATTTGGACGACTGCCTGATCCAAGCGGACAGCAAACACACTCTTCTGAAACACCTGGCGTTTGTAATAATGTTGTTGAAATCTCTGGGATACACAGTCAACAAAAGAAGTCAAGACTAATACCCCCTCAAACAATAATTTTCCTGGGTGCCAGCTTGGATACAAACACCCAGATGGCCTACCTCACGCCAGAGGAACAAGGGCAATTAACTCAATACTTCAGAAAACTGGCAACCTTCACCAGGCTGACTGCAAGGAAAATCCTGCAGGCTCTGGGATTCATGGCATCTTGCATCCTGCTAATCCCATGTGCAAAGCTGCATATGAGGAAACTTCAATGGTACCTAAAAAACTTATGGTCTCAACACAGCCACAGTTTGGAAGCAATCATACCACTGATTCCATGTCTTCAAAAGGAATTTCTGTGGTGGGCTCAAGCATGCCAAAGAAACATAGGTCTCCCATTCTGCAAGCCTCAAGCAAACCAAGTCATCACAACAGACGCCTCGTACTACGCCTGGGGGGCGCACATGACAGATCGGTGCGTTCAGGGCAAATGGTCACAAAAAGAAAAGCACCTACACATCAATCAAAAGGAAATGCTAGCAGTAATAAATGCTATTATGGCTTTCAAAGACCTACTGCATCCAGGGCAGCTATTGATGAGAACAGACAACACCACAGTGATGTGGTACATAAACAAACAGGGAGGAACTCATTCATATCCCCTGTGCAGACTAGCCATGTCCCTTTGGAACATGGCTCTGGAATTGCAAATCCAACTTCAAGCACAATTCCTGCCATGGAAGGAAAACACACTGGCAGACAACCTGAGCAGAAATATGACAGATCCACACGAATGGAAGTTGCATCCTCAAGTTTTTACAATGATAATTCAAGCATGGGGAAGGCCAGACATAGATCTCTTTGCCACCCACAGAAATTACCAATTGACAAAATTCTGCTCAAGGACCTTTCATCCACAGGCCTGGAAAGTGGACGCACTCTCTTTCAGTTGGACAACAATGACGGTTTATGCCTTTCCATCTCTTCCACTGCTGCCCAAAGTTCTATTAAAAGCCAGAGCAGACAGACCAAAGATGATTCTCATTGCTCCAGACTGGCCAAGACAACACTGGTACCCACTCCTGAGGAGCCTGACGCATTCCCCACCATGGATCCTGCCTCTAATACCTCTTCTACTGACTCAGCACAACTTCAAAACTCTTCACAGTCAGCTGAAGACACTCAATCTAGCCGCATTGAGGATTCCTTAAATTCACAGCAGACCCTACTCTCCAAGGAGGTGCAGGATGTCATTTTGGAGGCCAGAAGGCCTTCTACTAGAAAAGCCTACTCCGCAAAATGGAAACGGTTTTGTGTCTGAAATCAGAAAAAGGGTCAGAATCCTGGAATACTGAATTTACCTCAAATACTACAGTACCTAGCCGAGCTGCTAAGCAGTGGACTTTCATTCTCCTCCATCAAAATCCATGCCTCAGCCATTTCTGCAGAGTACAACACTGATCCTCCTTTATTCTCTCACCCTCTCTTAAGACAGTTCCTCAGAGGGGCTAAAAATATAAAACCCCCAAGGAAGCAACCAGTACCTGCTTGGGACCTCAATTTAATTCTAGAAAAACTAACCCTGCCTCCTTTTGAGCCAGCTGCTTCAACAGATCTGCAATATTTGTCATGGAAAACAGCCTTCCTTCTGGCTATCACCTCAGCACGCAGGGTTTCGGAACTACAAGCCCTCATGGCTGTGCAGCCTTTCATCATTTTCCATCAGGATAGAGTTTCCTTACGAACCAGTCCTTCATTTATGCCAAAGGTAGTATCCAGGGTAGCCTTGAATCAGGCTATCCACTTACCTACCTTTTACCCTAATCCACAAAACAAAGGGGAGAGGCTACTACATTCCTTGGACATTCACAGACAGCTCTGTTATTATTTGGACAGAACAAAGCCTTTCAGAAAATCAGAGCAACTCTTTGTGTCCTATGCTACAGGTGCTCAAGGGAAGCCTATTTCCAAACAGACAATCTCAAAATGGATAGCCCACTGCATTCGCTTTTGTTACTCTTTTCATGGTAAAACTGTACCTACAGGCATCAGATCTCACTCCACAAGGGCCACAGCTACCTCTGCAGCTTTCCTCAGGGGGGTTCCTACCAAAGATATTTTGGAAGCAGCCACTTGGAGTTCTGTACATACTTTCTCCAAGCACTATCACCTACCATTATACTCCAAAACTAGAGCGGGCTTTGCCACTGCAGTCTTGCAGGGCATCCTGGCTCCACCTCGTTCCACTTAGTGCCTACCACCCCTTTATTAGCTTTGGGATTCTACCCATCTGTTATGACTGCAGCTGTATGCACGATGAACATAGTACAGTTTTGTACCTACCATAAATGTAGATGTTCGAGTGCAAATACAGCTGCAGTCCAGGTTTCCCTCCCTCCTTCCCCTCTTGGGACAGGCCTTATGGCTAACACCTCCTCATACAACCTCAATGGGGTATTTTTTTATGGTGTATTTGCTTGCAACTACTGTTTTTTGATTATATTGCATTTGCTTTATTACATAAATTTATGTTTTGCCTTCCTTCTGGGGGCACCTGACATCTGGGGCAAGAAAAACTGAAGAAAATGGCGTTGGCTGGTTCTTTTATACCCCTGTCGCACTGACGTCAGGGAAGAAGCGACGACAACCGACGCCGGACCTAGACTTTGGAATTCGGCCGACCAAGGACCCGCCTGACGGCAGGAAAACCCATCTGTTATGACTGCAGCTGTATTAGCACTCGAACATCTACATTTATGGTAGGTACAAAACTGTACTTTTTGGATGCCTCCTCCTGTGGTGAGGCTTAGTTTTGATAGGCTTTCCAGGAGTTTGTGAAAAATCTTCAAAAGATGAAATGAGCTCTGATCACTAAGGAAGGGTATCTTTGATATTTACATCTTCCTCCAGTTCTTGAATGATGGCTCTTTTCCAGAGGAAGAAGCTCCTTTTTATTGTGTTTTTTGTTTGCTTGTACCTGCTGAGGATCATACGAGTCACTGTGATCTGAGGAGTCTTTCATCATTTTAAGATGGGAACCAGTTGGAGCACAGCCGTCACACAGGCAGCCCAATCATCAGAGCATTTCCTATACAGTCCTAATGCCAGTTCTGGGTGCATTGTAAGCATTCAGGGAAAGGATTCGCAGGTCATGTAGCCTAACAACCTTCACTCTCCCGTCCCAAGCAGAGGATTTTTGTTAGGCCTCCAGTTTCCACCAGTGATTCATTAGTGAGAGCTACTCTTGAAACTACCCCAAAAACAAAAAGAAAGAAAGAAATGAGCAGGTAACATAGCTTCACTTCTCTTCCTCCCTAGTCAGCTGTTCCAACATTTGGGCCCATACCAGACCCAAGTCATCTGGTCATACTCAGGGCTTCTTACCTGTGTGCTGCTGATCCAGCAAAAACAAGACCCTTTTTATGCTGATGAGGGCAACCAAGGATATGATCTTGCCTCATCTCCAGACTTAGTAAAGTTCCAGTGGGCAGACTCCACAATTTAATAGGAAGATGTTCTTTGTGTTTCACTGTTGCAGTCACTACACTTGGGTTATCCTGCCAGGGTTAGCCCTCAGTCGGCCTGATTACCAGAGGCTTAGTATTTCTGCGTCAGTTGTTATCGCTCCAGGACTGATGTCAGGTCATCAGTGGTATAAAATCAGGCAGCCAATGCCATTACATCAGTCTTTCTTGCCGAGGAGCCCGAAGCAGAAGCAGTTTGCACGAGTGCCGGTCAGCCGCTACCTGAGTTTTCGTTTCCGAATTGAAGTTGAAGTCTTCTAAAGCTAAGTACCTCATTGGGGATCCTTTTTTCTTACTCTAACCGATGTCAAGAAAAAGTTAACAACTGTCTCACCTGTGGAAAGCAAATACCACACCAAGACTTCCATTCTTACTGCGTCACCTGTTTAGGCCCAGATGACGACATCCCCCGCTGTCGCTTTTGTGCATTGTTCAATGCCAGAACTTTACATTGTCGGGCCCTTATTTTGCTAGATATTTTCATTCTGTCTGTGCATTCAGATATGGCTTCAGTAAGCCATTCGACTACCGATCTTCCTAACAAAACTCAAGGATAAAAACAGAGACAGATTGCACAGGTTCAAAACTGCCGATGACGCTTCCGTTAAGCTAGTCGTCAGTTCTCCGGTCCTCATTGAGGCGCTTTCGCAGCCCCTGAAGCCCACTTCTGTGGATTAGCAGACCGCTACCAAGACCCTTTCAGAGTCCGTTATGCCGCGAGACTCTTCTTCGACTAAGGATCCTGTGGATGTCTCTACCTCGGATGGGTCCGGAGCCGCTGAGCAGGCACCGGCTTCCAAGGAAATACTTCACTACCGATACTCGACACAGACCAACGACCTCTTTTGCGTCTTCAGTTCTTTCGAAAACTGCCAAGTTTCTAAGGCCCAGGGTACGAACCACACCCAAAAAAACGATGACCCAAGCTCAGGCCCCTGCTTCCTTGCCTCAGTCTCAAATGCTTAAAATGGCAGAAGACCTTATAATGCTTATCAGAAGAAGCCAGGCTACCCCTTCCAAAAGAAAGAGAGACTTGTCCCCAGTAATTTTATCTGAACAGGTGTCCAATGACTCTGATGCATCTGAATATGAAGATATGTGACCCCTCTCTGTTTATGAGGATTCTGATGCAGAGGAATCCATCCCTTCAGCCTCTCCACCCGAGGACTTTTCCTTTGGGGAAACCCTACGTACTTTAAGGGAGCATTTCCAATGGGAATGTCAGGATTATCCTTAGTCAAAAAAGAGACTCAGGGAATTCTTAGATCTTCCACAGCATAGACCTCTGGCCATTCCTCCTGTCCTGGATGTTGTGGCTGATGTTTTTGTGGAATCCAGTCTGACCCCTGACACCCTCCCTCCTGCTCCCAGGAAACCTGACTCTCACAAATTTCTTTTCAAAAATCCTACTGCTGTCCCCGAGGTCATCTTTCACGGACCTAAAGGAATCAAAGCAACTTCAGCTAAGATTCCCACCCCCTCAGATAGGGATTCCCAAGCATTAGATAGATGGGGTAAAAAAGTATATACCTCTGTTACTCTTGCTATTAGAGCACTAAATTGTCAGTTCCACATGCTGAAATAGCAGCAGCATACCATGGAACTCCTCAAACAAAAAATATCTTCCTTTCCTGCTTGTGCAGAAAATAATTACAAGAGCGTATGCATTCTGCAAGCCAAGTTACTAAGCACACTTTGCAATGTGGTTTTGATGCCCTAGAAGCATGTTGCAGGGCAGCAGTCACTGGTTCTGTCCTTAGAAGGCGTGCTTGGCTTAAGGAACAGACCTTGCCGGACCAAGTCAAATCAAAATTATTGGACGCACCATTGAACAAAGATAATTTATTTGGCACCAAGGCAAAAGAGGTCTTAAAAAAGATGGAAGAGAAAGCTAAAACTATGCAGACAGTTAAAGACTTTTTACAGGTCCAGCCTCCGAGGTTCAGTAGGCATTGCCCCTCCAAGCACTGGTCCTTTCCAGCTCCCTTCAGGCCATCTCAGCCCAGACCCAGGGGAAGCAGACCCCCCCAGACAGCAGCCCCAGGGAATGCAGAGATCGAAGCAATGGAGTTCTTTTATTTCCACACTCTGCCAACCCCAACAGGGTTCCCAGATCTTCCTCCAAACCAGTGGGCAAAGGCCAAAAAGCAAGTCCTGTCCCTGCTCACCATGAGGGCAATACAACATGTTCCTGCAGACCAGATAGGCCAAGGTTTTTATTCCAGACTCTTCCTTGTACCCAGGAAAGAGGGCACCTGGTGCCCAATCCTCAACCTATACATTCTAAACACCTTTCTGGTGATACCAAAATTCAAAATGCTCACCCTCCAACAGCTTCTTCCTATGCTTTCCAAGGATGCTTGGTTAGCCACCCTAATCAGGGAATCTTGCAAGAAATATCTGCGTTTCAGGGCAGGATCTGTGCACTTTCAGTTCTCTGTGCTTCCCTTTGGCTTATCCACTGCTCCCAGAGTTTTCACAAAATGCCTGACTCCCACCATTGCTTTTTGCAGACAAAGAAATATTCAAATTTACCCATACTTAAATGACTGCCTGATTCAGCAGACAGTCAGGAAAAGCTGTTACAGCACCTGACCTTTGTAAAAGACCTACTGACCTCCCTGGGGTACACTATCAACGAAAAGAAATCAAAACTAGTACCCACACAAGAAAAAAATTGTATTCCTGGGAGCAAGCCTGGACACAGCATCCCAGATGGCATTCCTTACTCCAGAAAAACAAGCCTCCCTGACAGGCTACTTCTCTCAACTAGCCACCAGAACCCAGTTATCCGCAAGGAAATTCCTGCAAGCTCTAGGGTTTATGGCCTCCTGCATTCTACTCATTCCATATGCCAGACTGCATATGAGGAAACTACAGTGGTACCTAAAAAGCCTTTGGTGTCAACACTCTCAAGACCAGGAAACTATCATACCAATGATACGTTGTCTAAGGAAAGATTTTCTTTGGTGGGCTGCAGCATGCAACCACAACAAGGGGCTTCCCTTCTTGCAACCACATGCCACCCAGACCATCACCACAGATGCATCAGACTATGCCTGGGGTGCACACCTGGATGGCAGGTGCATTCAGGGCCATTGGAGCCAAATTAAATACATCTGCACATCAACCAAAAAGAGATGCTGGCTGTTCAGCATACCCTGACAGCTTTCAGACCCCTACTCTCCCTGGGGCCTCTACTGATCAAAACAGACAACACCACAGTGATGTGGTATATCAACAAGCAGGGAGGAACTTATCCTGTCTGCAGGCTCGCCATGACCCTTTGGCACACAGCCTCAGCCATGCAGCTACACCTACTAGCACAATTCCTGCCAGGATCCCTAAACTCTCTGGCAGACAACTTAAGCAGAAACTTGCTAGACCACAGAACCTGCGCCTTTGTAACCCAGAAATGGGGTACCCCGAAGGTGGATCTTCTTTGCCTCCCATTCCAATCATCAGCTCAGCAAATTCTGCACCAGGGAACCTCACAGCAAGGCCTGGAAAGTGGATGTTCTATCCTTCCAGTGGGTAAACCTCTCTGTCTATGCATTTCCCCCCTCTACCACTCATTTCAAGGGTACTGCTCAAAATAAGGGAGACAAAAATGAGGGCAATCCTAATTGCCCCAGACTGGCCATGCCAGCACTGGTACCCACTGCTGCGCAGCCTATAACCCCTGCCACCATGGCACCTACCTCAGATCCCTACAGTCCTGACCCAGAAGAATGGAGAATTCATGCATCCCCAATTGCAGACCCTCAACCTGGCAAGCCTGGCTTATTCCCTGACCTCTCCTCAAACTGCCAGCCTAAGCAAACAAGTTCTGGATGTGATATGTGAGGCCAGACACCCGAACACTAGAAAATCCTATGCTGACAAGTGGAAAAGGATTTGCACCTGGATCCAGGCTAAGGAAACCGAAACAGCACAGCCCTCCCTACCTCTCATCTACCTACTACACAGAGGTCTATCCTTCTCTTATATTAAAATTCATGCCTCTGCCATCTCTGCTCATTTTAGCACAGAGACACCTCTCTTCTCACACCCTCTCATCAAACAGTTTCTAAGAGGGGCTAACAACTTAAGGCCACCCAAAAGAGCTCCAACTCCAGCTTGGGACCTAAACTTTGTGTTGGAAAAACTCACCCTATCCCCCTTTGAACCTGCAGCTTCAGCAGAGTTAAAGTTCTTCTCTTGGAAAACAGCTTTGCTTCTAGCCATCACTTCAGCTAAAAGAGTTTCAGAGCTACAAGCACTCATGGCTGTTGAGCCTTTCTTCATTTTCCACACTGACAGGGTCTCCCTCAGGACTAACCCCTCCTTCATGCCTAAAGTGGTGTCTAGTGTGGCTCTCAACCAATCCATTCATTTGCCCACCTTTTTCCCCTAACCCACAAAACAAGGGGGAAAGGATTCTGCACACTCTAGATTTGCACAGAGCTCAGACTGGGTCTGTATTAGAAGACCGAATATTTAGGTGATTGAACACCTAAACATCGATGTTCTAATATCAAAAGCAAAATACGGAGAACTGCCGATTTAACGCAGGGAAAGTTTTCCCTTGGCTGTTTGCTGGACTTGACCATTTCCCTACTGTTGAACGATCTCGAGTTGGTATATTTAGTTGGTGGGTGAAGCCCCACACTTAATTTATATGTAAAGTAATGTTTTTGTGTTGTGGCTGAGGGACATGTTTCCCTGGGATGTTCGACATTGTGTGGTTCAATATTAGAAGATCAAGGTTTAGGTGTTCGATCACCTAAACAGTCAGTCTTCTAATATAGACCCGCTCAGATTCTATGTGAATAGGACCAAATCCTTTAGAATAACTGACCAATTGATATCAGCTTCGCAGAGGGCAAGGCCATATGCAAACAATCTCCAAATGGATAGCACACTGCATCCATTTCTGCTACAAACAGCACAGGAAACCGCCCCAAAGGGGGTCAGTACACATTCCACCAGGGCAACCTCCACCTCTGCAGCTTTTCTCAGAGGTGTCCCCACCAGGAACATCCTGGAAGCTGCAACTTGGACTTCTGTTCATACCTTCACCAAGCATTACCACCTGCCTATCTTCTCCAAATCCAGGGCAGGCTTTGCCACAGCAGCCTTGCAGGACATCCTAGCCAGCCCCCAGGCTTCTTGACTGCCTCCACCCTTTTTCTTCAGCTTTGGGAATCAACCCAAATATAATGACTGCAACAGTGAAACAAGAAGAACATAGTACAGTTGTGTACACTTACCATAAATGTAGCTGTTCAAGTGTATTCACTGCTGCAGTCCTGGTCTCCCCCCCCTCCATTTCCTTGTCTCTCTCTCTCTTTATCTCCTCCTGTTTCCTTACAGGGAATTTTTTGGTATTTACTTTTTACTGGTGGTGATCTTCCACCATAAACTAGCTCCCTATTTGGGGGTTTCTGACAGTTGGGGCAAGAAAAACTGATGTAATGGTGTCAGCTGCCTGATTTTATACCACTGACGTCAGTCCTGGAGTGACAGCAACTGAAGCAGAAATACTAAGCCTCTGGTATTCGGGCTGACTGAGGGCTACTCCTGGCAGGATAACCCAAGTATGTTGACTGCAACAGTGAAATCACTCGAACATCTACATTTACGGTAAGTGTACACAACTGTACTTTACTAGACTAGAGGCCTTAGTGCCTTTACAAGCCTAACCATGTTAATCCCAAGTTTCCCCATTTGTTCTTTTTGGGTACTTCGCAGAATGAATTTATGAACAGAGTGGGCCTGTGATCAACACCAGTTACCCCTGTCCATGAGGGGCATGGGTGCCACCCCAGGGGTGAATTAATGGTCTCCCATCCAATTATTTAGGTTGCACTTAAATAGGGTTAGTGAAGAACTCTGTTTTATGTGAATAGGAAGTCTGTTCCAAAGAAGCGGCAGTCTCTGTGAGACATATCTGTCTCTGTTCTGCATCACTCCCTGCAGTCCTGACTTACCCCCATGGTTGCCCATATGAGGCCAGTTCTTTCAGCTTGCTTTAGCTTGGGGGAACCACAATGAAGGACCAGTTGTTTCACGGGATCCTCAGCAGCCCTGTGTCAGTGCTGTTAGGACTCCCTGTAGAGAAAGCCTTTTTGAGAGGGCAGACAGTCTTCATAAATCTCTAGCTGGAAGCTCAGTCTGTGTTGTCCACAAGGGCATTGCTGCCTGCATTTCCTCTCTCTCTCTCTCGATCGAGAGAGAGAGTGAGAAAAGTTGGGTTCTTTTCCTGTGCCTTCCCCATTCTGAAGATGGCTGCAGGACTGTGTTCCATCTTATGCCTAATGACTTCAGCAGGGGCATTTGTTATGTCATTCTGGATGGTGACTCTCGTGTGGGCATGCCTATATTGATGAAGGGTGTCCAGGTGGTGTCATTATTTCATTCTGGATGGTGACTCTCCTGTGGGCGTGTCTATATTGATGAAGGGTGCCCAGATGGTGTCACTAGTCATGATCAGTGTCTCTCTGCCCGTCAGTCTCTGGTGCCCAGATGGAGTCACTGGTCATGATCAGTGTCTCTCTGCCCATCAGTCTCTGGTGCCCAGATGGTGTCACTGGTCATGCTCACTGTCTCTCTGTCCGTCCGTCTCTGGTGCCCAGGTGGTGTCACTGGTCATGATCAGTGTCTCTCTACCCGTCAGTCTCTGGTGCCCAGATGATGTCACTGGTCATGATCAGTGTCTCTCTGCCTGTCAGTCTCTGATGCCCAGATGGTGTCACTGGTCATGATCAATGTCTCTTTGCCCGTCAGTCTCTGGTGCCCAGATGATGTCACTGGTCATGATCAATGTCTCTTTGCCCGTCAGTCTCTGGTGCCCAGATGATGTCACTGGTCATGATCAATGTCTCTCTGCCCGTCAGTCTCTGGAGTCGGTTCTCATTCTGGATGGTGACTGTCCTGTGGGCATGCCTGTATTGATGAAAGGTGCCCAGATGATGTCACTATGTCATTCTGGATGGTGACTGTCTTGTGGATGTGCCTGTATTGATGAAGGGTGCCCAGATGGTGTCACTGGTCATAATCAATGTCTCTCTGCCCGTCAGTCTCTGGTGCTCAGATGGTGTTACTGGTCATGATCAATGTCTCTCTGCCCGTCAGTCTCTGGTGCCCAGATGGTGTCACTATGTCATTCTGGATGGTGACTGTCCTGTGGGCGTACCTGTATTGATGAAGGGTTCCCAGATGGTGCCACTGTGTCATTCTGGATGGTGACTGTCCTGTGGGTGTGCCTGTATTGATGAAGGGTGCTCAGATGTTGTCACTGCTCAGGATCAGTGTCTCTCTGCCCATCAGTCTCTGGAGTCAGTTCACTTTCACTAGAGTGTTGCTGGTTTTATATCTAGATTGCTTGCTAGAGTTTTTACCATAGTTGCAAAGGTCCTGCAGGAGAAGAGACGTTGTACTTTCTTGCCTGGACAGCTGGCTGCTGGTGACCTCATTAAGGGATTTCCAGTAGCAGTCCTTGTTTGCATCTGTCTATGACTGCAGATCTTAGAGTAACCATAAAGTAGGATTTGTTATGTCTGGGCCAGGCTCAGAGGGTTCCTTTCTCTGGGATAGAGTTGGATGCTCAGTTTTTGATCATTTCTTATGATGAAAGTGCCCAGAAAGGTATGGCCTTGGCAACCTTGATGAGAATGCAGAGCTGTGTAAGAGTACAGACATATTAGTATGATTTGACTTTGTCATAGTCACTATTTTACTGTTCTGATCCCTGCATATGGATCTTCAGTGAACAGTGAGGTGCCACTGACAATAAATCAGCATGCCCTCTCAGGTCTTTTGCTGTTTTAAGACTCATGCTACCAGATACTGGAACTCAAAGAGGTGCCCATCAGTCTGTGTGTGTGTTTGCCCTTCCGATTCTGCTTACGTTAAAGAAGACAGTATTTGTCAATATTTGCATTGTGAAAAAGGAGCGGAATTCAGAGCCTCTTCTACTCTGATGATATAACTAAGCTGTGTGGTATGGTGTTTCAGCAGACAGGATAACACAAGTTCCTACTCTTCCCCCCTTTCTTTACAGAGTACTGTTGCAGGTCTTACGTTAGGTCAGATTGAACATTTCTTTCACAAATTATCACATTCTGGGAAAGTGACCATGCTGTTGGACTCTGTTAGTTGCAGCCCTGTCCTGAAATTGAGGATAAGGGAGAGTTTTTAGACCCAGGTTTTATTGGAATGTCTGTCACAGAAATTAACGTATTCATCACATGAGAGAAGGCGGTTATCTTAAGTTCTGTTTGTTTTAGCAGAACAGGCATCTGTTGTCCTGTTCATGACAGCTAAGATTTGTGCATGTTTGCTAGCTTTCTGTCTGATTCTGCAAGATGATGAGAAGGAAGATGTCTCATCTCTGATAACCCTTGGTGTCTGAGAAAATTGCAGCTGCAGCCTCTCAGGTTCCAAGCAGTGCGGGAACTTCTCCAGTTACAAGCCAAGGCAGACTGAATTGGATGGGGAGTCAGATATACCCACCTTTGGAGGTGGCTAAATATGTACATCCTTTGTTGCCAGCAGATAATCTTGTAGAAATTATAGTGGTGATTGAAGTCACCGTAATGCCTTCCCATTACAGACCTTTTCCAATGTGTGGTGAAAGTTGTCCATCTGGATGGAGGAGTATTCTTTTTACCTCAGTTAGTTTGTCTGAATATGACCCTGACCTACTGCAGGCAGCTGTTTGATCTAGATATTAGTTATTCTACTGTCTGGATGCATGACTGCTGCTGCTGCTTTGTTGCACCTTCAACTTGCAAAAAACGGAACTGCTGCCCATCACTGGCTTGATGACCACTTCATTAAGGGGTTACACATATTTGCTCCATGAGACTGAAGGAATACCTGACTGTGGTGAAAACGCGATGAGCGGATGAGAGACGTATTCCTCCTAAGTACCCAGATTTCGTATGAGTATATCTGCCTCAGGAGAGGTACCATTTATAACACAAAAGGGAGGAGCAGCTTCTTTTGCGGAACGGTACTGTACTGCAGTTAGCTTTGCATATTCCTGCCTTTGTTGGAGCAGTTTAGTATCAGTGGGGAAGTGAATAACAGTACCTAGCTTGCATTCATCACTAAACTTGGTCAACAACACTATTTACTGTTATCCTTATTAACAGAGAAGAATGTCCAACTGTATGAGACACCCAAGTAAAAATGTTATTTATTGTTTGTCTTTGTTGACCAGAATAGACTGGCTAGGCAGAGCCATTTTGCAGCAGGAGGCCCAGGTAGAAAAGCTCAGTCTAAAGTCATCTAATACAAATGAACATTGACACAGTCAAAATTGGTACAGGATTACGTACTTGGAGTTAATACAGAAATCATTTAGCATGAAGTTAGATAACATGATGACAGTTTGAGATAAGTTTACTTTTCTTGGATTATTAAATTAATATTAAAAATTGTAAGAACAGTTACAGGCTACAGTTTGCATCCTTTCCAAGACATTTAGGTATTCACACTGTTCCCAAAGGACAACTCAGTGCGGCAGAGATTCACATAAGATTTTTGTTAGCACTAGGTTTGATCGAATCAGTCCTGCCAAAAGAGTGGAACGCAGGGTTTCATTCAAGACTTTTCCTAGTCCCAAGAAAAGAAGGGATTTGGCAGTCAATCTTAGGTCTTTCAAAGCTAAACAAATTCTTCCGTAAGGGACATAGGAGCTGCCCTTTACATAACTGGATGTTGGGTACTGCACTTACATTTGCATTGCACAGTATACACACTATACACGCTACTAAAGAAAAGATACAGCACACGTAGTTATTTACCCCGCATAGCTCATCTCCTGTAAGTAGGAAATATGTATCGCTTCGCTCCATTAGTCAAAGTTGCCTTTATGTTACATTCTACCAGAGAAAATCCAGTATACCTGTCAAGATGTTATCACTGATGGTCACATTGTTTGATTCCCAGGTTTTATGCCATATCTATAGCTCGGCTTCTTCACGTTTACTGGAGCTTCAGATAACCAGAATATTTACAGTGGCGTAGCACTTTCCTAAGGGAATGCTCTTCAAAGAAGCATCATACATTCGACTTTTTGGACAGGTGCCTTATCTTGTACACTCATGTGTGTGTGTGTGTGGGGGGGGGGGGTAACAGCTGGTGGTCTTGTGTTGAATCTGAATAGAATGGTGTGTCTGCTTTATGGGAAATACTTTGTCATGTCATGAAAATTTTTTAGTGCCGCATGTGTAAGTTCTAGTTCTATAAAATGTCTCATTTCTTTGAATTAAATATCTAACTAACTAACTGGTCTCCTTAGATTCACAGGTCAGTTTTAGGTAACCTCACTGTCTTAATATTAATTGCAGAGGTTTGCACCCTAGAACACCTTTAGAGAATGTAATGTATCTTCTTTTCACTTCACACAGAGAACCAACAGGTGACTTAAGATGTTTCTTAGGTGCAACTAGCTGCTCCACAGCATCTCCTTCCCAGAGCATTGCCTGCCAAGTCTGCTACCATATTCCCTTGAATCTTACACAAGTGCCTCTCATTAAAATGTTCCTTCAACTGCAGGAGAGAAGTAGATGAGGATGTGGTGGAGTTCATTGTGCCTTCCACCTGGGCTGACATTGAGATGTCATAGACAGTTGTGCATGACAAATGCTCCTTTAGGTTGGATTCCCTTTTGTAGCAGGGATCTTCTAATCAGTGCAAGGGCCAGCTAGACAAGATGCCCTGAACGTTCTGCAGTTGCACTGGGCTCCTATGTAATCAGATGGATTTGTTTTTTGTGAAGCCCTTAAACAGAAAATATTGAGTTTTTACTGCAGCATCTTTGCTTTAGGTGTACTGGCAAACAGGGTATTGTGGAGGATTATATCCCTGTTTGGTGACACCTGATTTCTAGTGCAATATTGTACAGCCAATCAGACTGCATTTTTACATTTCCTTTCTTCCCTAGAACTCACACATGGAATTTTACAGGCTACTAGTACCTTGCGCATTCTGTTCTTTTGTAAATATTATAGAAACTTCATTGCATGCAGTTTGCTACAGTTAATAGTATTATTCTGAAATATACTAGCTTGAATAGTGAACAAAGTAAATGCTGCTGTTTTCTTTTGGATTAATTTATTTGTTTTGTGTTTCCAGGCTTTGACTGCATCAGACCTGAATTTGGTCCTGTACGTGTGTGAAACTGTGGATATTCAGCAGGTGTTTGGTCAGAACTCTTGTCCACTGACTCAGCCTGTCCTTTTATCACTTATTCAGCAGCTGTCATCTGACCTGGGAACTCGCACAGAACTAAAACTAAGGTAGATATAGGCAGTCTCCCAAATGCAGAAATGTGGTTCTTGTGTAAGGTATTACTTGTATATGGCCACAATGTCAACACTCATAATTGTATAACTAGTAAGATCTCATGGCAGTTTTCCTAGCTGAGTCCTGCTCTCAACAGAACTGCATATTATTCAGATAAGCAGGTACTATGATTGATACTGCAATTATTTTTGTTTATATATTCATACTGAGGTTATTTATTTATTTAAAGCAGAAAAAATAAGTAGCTTGATGGCATGTGACAGGGTGTCTGACTGCATCTCCACTGACATACATTCTTTCATCAGCTCAGGTGCCAGAGGGCCCAGTAATAGGGGGTGAGGAGTACGATCTCTGCTGTTCTCTCTTGTAGGTGTTTGGTGGTAAAAGCAATGGCTCCAGGTGGAGACTGAGTACTCAGTGTCCATTAAATTCAGGAACTTTACTACAGTCGGAGGGAGAGAGTGTATGCGCACGTCTCCAGCCTAGCACATTGCATGTTGTGGGCAAGCAACAGGCCTTAATAAGTAAGTAAGCAGTCAGTCTCTGTACCACAGTGTACAATATGACCACTCTTGGTTTCTGTCATTATTCACTTTGGAGGTAGGTAAGAGAGTGTTAAAAAATAAATTAGTAAATAAA
This sequence comes from Protopterus annectens, assembly GCF_019279795.1. Taxonomy (NCBI): domain Eukaryota; kingdom Metazoa; phylum Chordata; order Ceratodontiformes; family Protopteridae; genus Protopterus; species Protopterus annectens. Next base: position 534,948,000 of record NC_056742.1, on the reverse strand, counting down.
TACGTAAATAATTGAATACAGCATAACTATTCCTGAATCTGTGTCAGCCATTTGGCCTATTCCAGCTGTAGTCGTCATGAGCGGCTAAGTGCCCCACTGGGGACTCTTCCTGTTCTCCTATTAATTTTATGTAGAACATTGTACTTTTCAATGTCATGTAAGAAGGAGAAATGTGACTGCAGTTAACAGATCCCTTGCAAGTATAAGCATTCTGAGCATCTTTTTTTGCTTAACTATAAAATTTGTTCTAACTGCCAGTCTTTTGAATCAAAGACTTTTCGCAAGTGTTGGAGACTTTTCTTCAAGATTTGGCATGAGTTAGGATGTCCTCTGAGTTACCTATGTCAAATGCCCCCATCAGGCTAGAAAGAAAACAAAACTGTTAAGAGGCAGAATTACCTGAAAAGTCTGCTTCTTTTAGTCTGTTGGAGTCCGAAGCCTCTGTTGAGGCACTTGATTAGCCCCTGGAGTGCTTGATTATCATACATGTTCCTGCTGTCACAACCCCGCATGACGCCAAAGTAGCACAGGCTTTCAGCACATCCTTACCGACCGACCAGATGGCTGTCTCTGCAATGCAGGAAAAGCCAAGCTGATCCTCTCTAAAGGAACCGGGGAATCCCACAAATTGTTATCAGACAAGGTGTCCCAAGGAACCTGATGTAGTTACATTAAAGGAATCCCTCAAATTGTTGTCAGAGAAGATGTCCCAAGGAACCTAATGTTGGTACATCAGGGGAATCCCTCAAATTGTCAGATAAGGTGTGTCAAGGAACCTTATGCATGTACATCAGTCTGTTCCTTCTCGTGCAGTTTTCTTAGAGAGCTGTAAGAAAAGGAAACCAAAGGCGAGGCATGTGTTTGCTCCAGCAACCCCTGCTGTTTCCCCTAGAGACTCTCAGCTGGAGTGGCTCAGTTTCTCTCAGTTGCTTTGCAGCCTCCACATCTTGCTTCTTTTTCCATTTCCACACCTCATAATAGGAAGAGACATTTCATTTTGTAATGATTCACTATCATCTAAGAGTCAAAAGGCCTGCACTGTACATCTCAGATCCACCCTCCTGTAGGCTTTGAGTCTGAAGTGGACAGCATTATGTCTCTCGATTCCCCCAATGAGGAACTTGTTTTGATAGCTTTAATTATAAAACGATGGAACAATTTAACTGGAAAAATAAGCAGATGTCTTATTCCCAGAATATATATGACCATATGCTTATAGAAGTGCCAAATCCCTCAGCTGTTCATGCTGTTGTAGAGGGTTTGGAAGATGCCTTTTTGTTTGCTTGTCTGGCTCTTAGTCCCAGGCATCTGCTCATAAGAAACCAGACAGGTTCTATAATGTATGTGGCAGTTGTATAATTACCCTGCTTCAGGCCCTGCAGTTGTTTCTGTGGAAACAGATAACATTTTCAAAACTTACTTCTCATTGACAAGGATAGCAGAGTCATAGACATCTACGGTAAAAAATAGCTTACGCATCTGCCAGGTTCTACTTCCATGTCATTAATTATCATTGTCATACAGCAGGGTCATGGGCATCTATGGTAAAAAATAGCCTGCATGTCTGCCATGTTCTACTTCCATGTCATTAATTATCATTCTCATACAGCAGGGTCATGGGCATCTATGGTACAAAATAGCCTGCATGTCTGCCATGTTCTACTTCCATGTCATTAATTATCATTCTCATACAGCAGGGTCATGGGCATCTATGGTAAAAAAAAAAATAGCCTGCGCGTCTGCCAGGTTCTACTTCCATGTCATTAATTATCATTCTCATACAGCAGGGTCATGGGCATCTATGGTAAAAAATAGCTTGCGCATCTGCCAGGTTCTACTTCCATGTCATTAATTATCATTCTCATACAGCAGGGTCATGGGCATCTATGGTAAAAAATAGCCTGCATGTCTGCCATGTTCTACTTCCATGTCATTAATTATCATTCTCATACAGCAGGGTCATGGGCATCTATGGTAAAAAATAGCCTGTGCATCTGCCAGGTTATAATTCCATGTCATTAATTATCATTCTCATACAGCAGGGTCATGGGCATCTACGGTAAAAAAATAGTCTGCGCGTCTGCCAGGTTCTACTTCCATGTCATTAATTATCATTCTCATACAGCAGGGTCATGGGCATCTATGGTAAAAAATAGCCTGTGCATCTGCCAAGTTATACTTCCATGTCATTAATTATCATTCTCATACTGCGATATATATATATATATATATATATATATATATATATATATATATATGTATATATATATATATATATATATATATATATATATATATATGGTTTCACTTTATATCGCCAAACTGTTGAAATATCGAATTTCGCATTTCGACAGTAGAAAGCCGAAACCATCAGAACACCGACACTTCACAGTCATGAAACTATAACATCGAACACACAGCATTCAGCACACAGCACACAAACTATAACACCCACACCACAAAACAATTACATACAACAAAACACCACACAGACACACACCTACACTACACAAATGCAGGGGGGCAAGCCCTCCTGCACTCCCCTACCTATATATACTAACTCCAAGATCGCACAAACAGTAACAAAAAAAAAAAATCACAAACAGCCAACACATGCACTCATACCTCCACCTCCCTACCCTAACCCACTTGTACAAGTTACAAAAACACTCACGCTCACTCACTCACCTTAAACTGCAGACATCATCCCAGCCAAACACTTCCGCACTGTAACGTAAATGCATAGGCGCAAATTCGACATAGTCCTATTCGCACTTATGCACTTTCTTTATTTTTACATTTCGGCTTCATGGACACGAATTGCTGAAATTTGATGTTTCAGCAATTCGTGATTATGAAGTGAAACCATATATATATATATATATATATATATATATATATATGTTGTTGTTGTTGATGTGTCTTTCGGCTTTTCCCGGTTAGGGGTTGCCACAGCGGAACTCCGGTCCGCTAATGATTGGTAGTTGATTTTTACGTGCCGAGTTACCAGCCCTGACGCACAACCTTCAGCGAAGGTACGCCCATTCACGCATGTCTCCACGCAGAAGACACTCTAGCTGAGAATCGAACCGGACAGCGTCTTACTGTGAGGCGACAACGCTACCGCAGCACCACCACCGTGATATATATATATATATATTTTTTTATTTTTTTTTTTTTAATAGTGGCTAAACTAATCTCTAACATTCCTGTCTCAATCACTAAATCTTCTTCACAGAACTTTTGTAATTCAGCCTCCCACTTAGCAAGACATTCCATTAAACTTGGGCATGACACTGCTGATGTTTTCCACATAGCAGCAGCTGTTGGTTCAGTCCTCAGAAGGTATACCTTCCCATGGCTACAGTCCCTACCTAATGTTATAGAAGCCAAATTTCTTCATTCACATTTTGACACCTTTGACAAAAAGGTATCCTGTTTAGCTTCTCTTCTGCTGAGATGTTCAAGAAAGTAGAGGAAAGATAATGCAGGGTCTTAAAAGCCCTTTCTTTTCCTCATCTCTCAGTTTCAGCGAAACTGTCCATCAGAATTAAGTCTCAAAAACATGCTCAACAAAAGGGAAATAACTTTTCAGAGAAGAAATTACAGGACAGATCCAAATCTGATTTCAAAGGATCCCAAGGATGCAAAATTGCTGACTCCCGACTATCTCTTCTCTCTCTCCCGTCTGCCAAGCCGTACTCAACGTGGCAGGGAAACTTTCCCCTTTCTTTCCCCAGTTGGAAAACAATAACTTCAGATGCTTGGGTTTGGGACGTAATGAATGGATACAGACTACTTTGGAATTCCCTTCAGGGATTCCTCAGGTCCCTTTAAATCAGCAACATCTACTTTTTCCAGTTTTGTTAAATCTGTTTCATCAGAGAATTATAGAACCGTGTCCTTCCCTGTCAAATGGGAAAATGATTTTACTGTGGACATTTCCTAGTTTCATGGAAAGATTGAACGTGGAGGCTAATCTTGGACTTGGGCCTCTTAAACATCTTTCTTGTATGTTCCAGAATACAAAATGTAAACCCTCCAAAACCTTTTTCCTCTTATCTTTCGCCAAGCTTTCTTAGTTATCTAGGACATGAAAGGATGCCTGTCTGCATATTCATATTAAATCATAACACAGACAATTACAAAAAATGTGCATTGGGATATCACGTTCAGTTTACTGCTTTGTGCTTTGGTTTATCTACTGCACCAGCTGTTTTTTGCAAAATGCTTAGATTCTATCATAGCAGTCCACAGTTTCCAAAGCATCAATGTCTGTCCATATTTAGACTATTTCTTTGATTCAGGTCACCTCAGTTCAGAAAAAAAAAGCTCTTCAGGACTCGCACTTCACAACCAGACTGTTTCTGCAACTAGAATTCACTTTTTGAACACCAAGAAATCCATTTTGGAACCCATTCAGAGTCTGGTGTTTGCAGGATGTCTGCTGGATACCTCCAATGTTATGGTTTTCCTCCAGCCAGAAAGAAATCTAATTTCTGACAACCTACTTCCTAACCCTAATAAATCTTTTTTTTTCTTGTTGTACAAGAAACCTTTTTATTAAACTATCATGTGTGACACAGACAATCTTACATTTATATAAATAAAAATAAATCATAGCAGCACAATCTCAGTTGCAAACATTATACCTTACAAAACATGCCAACACAACAGTAGCTGCAAACATCATACATCACTTTTAATATATCCAGTCATTATCAGTTAACCACTGCATAGCTCATTCAGAATCCTGCCTTCTTTTTAACATCATTCCTCCTCTGCATGTAGTGGTCCCACATTTCCCATTTTTCCTGTGTAATTTACTCCTACCCTTCTCTAAAGATCCCGGTTCCAGTTGTTTTATCCCTGTTACTATCTTTGTTACTTCTAGTAAAGTTGGTTTAGACTTGGATTTCCATTTTCTAGTTATTGACAGCCATCATAATTAGACTCAGCAAGGCCTTACTTTGTCTAGGCAATAACAACTCTGTATCATAGCTCAAAAAAATAATTTCCATAGTAACTTCAGTTTGCTATCCAACATCTCCGACAGAGCATTCTGCAGGGAATCTTTAAAGTCAACCAACTCATTACACTCCCAGAAAATATGTTCCCAGTTACCTCTTTCTTCCCTATCACATCTCCACCATTTGCTGTCTACCTGAGGAAAAAATGCTTTGGAGCCTGCTTGGGATATAAAAATATATATGTAAACATTTCCAGGCAAAGATCCTATATCTTCTAGACTTTGTTGCATATTTGGGAGACATACATATATCTCCCCATTGTTTCTTTGTGAATTGCTTATCCACTGGCTCATATACAATGTATGTACTGCACCTATGTACTATGTATGTATTCTACGTATGTGCTATGTATGTATTCTATCTATGTACTATGTATGTATTCTACCTATGTACTATGTATGTACTGCACCTATGTACTATGTATGTATTCTACATATGTACTATATATGTATTCTACCTGTGTACTATGTATGTATTCTACTTATGTGCTATGTATGTACTACGTATGTATTCTACCTATGTACAATGTATGTACTGCACCTATGTTACTATGTATGTATTCTACCTATGTACTATGTATGTATTCTACCTATGTACGTATTCTACCTTTGTACAATGTATGTACTGCACCTATGTACTAAGTATGTATTCTTCCTATGTACTATGTATGTACTGCACCTATTTACTATGTATGTATTCTACCTATGTTACTATGTATGTATTCTACCTATGTACTGCGTATGTATTCTACCTATGTACTGTGTGTGCATTCTACCTATGTACTATGTATGTATTCTACCTATGTACAGTGTATGTACTGCACCTATGTACTGTGTATGTATTCTACCTATATACTATGTATGTATTCTACCTATGTACGTATTCTACCTTTGTACAATGTATGTACTGCACCTATGTACTAAGTATGTATTCTTCCTATGTACTATGTATGTACTGCACCTATTTACTATGTATGTATTCTACCTATGTTACTATGTATGTATTCTACCTATGTACTGCGTATGTATTCTACCTATGTACTGTGTGTGTATTCTACCTATGTACTATGTATGTATTCTACCTATGTACAGTGTATGTACTGCACCTATGTACTGTGTATGTATTCTACCTATATACTATGTATGTATTCTACCTATGTACGTATTCTACCTTTGTACAATGTATGTACTGCACCTATGTACTAAGTATGTATTCTTCCTATGTACTATGTATGTACTGCACCTATTTACTATGTATGTATTTTACCTATGTTACTATGTATGTATTCTACCTATGTACTGTGTATGTATTCTACCTATGTACAGTGTATGTATTCTACCTATGTACAGTGTATGTACTGCACCTATGTACTGTGTATGTATTCTACCTATATACTATGTATGTATTCTACCCATGTACAATGTATGTACTGCACCTATGTACTATGTATGTATTCTACCTACGTACTATGTATGTATTCTACCTATGTACTGTGTATGTATTCTACCTATGTACAATGTATGTACTGCACCTATGTACTATGTATGTATTCTACCTATGTACTATGTATGTGTTCTGCCTATGTTCCAAATGTCAGCTGTACACTACACATCTATTAATTACCTTTATTTTTAAATTAATGTTTTCTTGTTTCTTCTCTCCAATGTAACTGTTGATGTGCTGTATACCACTGTAAAAATATGTCTATTGTAATTTGTGTGTATACTGATCATGTCTAAATATATCTGTAATTATTTTTCTGTGTGGAGCTTTTCTCCCTGAGCCTCTGCTGAAAAAGGGCTTTTTTGGCTCACTCAGACACCCCCGGTTAACAAATGTAAAATAAAATAAAGTAAATAAATGTCTCTTCCCAATTCTTCCTAACCTGTGCTGATTGATTCTTATAGTTATCATGCAGTATTTTATATGCTGTATTAATTATTCCTATCTTAAATGCCACTTCTGTGCTAGGTTGTACTAAGAACTCTGCCGGTGCTGGTCTTTCATTTAAGACCCCTTGTTTCTTTCTTTTTGCATGTACTGTGATATCAGTCCTTGATATGGAAGGCAGTCTCTCACCTGAATCCAGATAAGTTCTTAGCATCTTCCCATTCTATTACCTTTCACTGTCTAGTTATTTGCTCCCAATACCTCGGTTTCTTTGCCATTTTTCTCAAATATACTCCCGTCCCCTCCTGCCTATTGTCTGTATCCCTAATTGCAGTTACCCTTATCAGTAGACTCTCCTTTTTCCATTTTCATATTGCCTTAGTTCTTAGAATACTTTCTACTACTTTATGAATATAGTATTGTATATGATTATTGTTGTTCTCTTTGAAGGTTTGCTCCCTGTTACTTGAACTTCCCGTTTCTTTGTCATCTCTTTCCATTTTGAGTTGTAGTTTTCTGCTTGTGCTATGTACAGGAGCCTTAACTGTGTTGCTCTGAAATACCCCTTCAAATCAGGTAATCCCAATCCACCCTGTTCTGTTGGAAGAATAAGCTTACCCCACTTAACTCTTGCTGTTTTCCCCTCCCAGATAAAATCCTTCAACTCTTTATTAATTACTATCCACAACTTCTCCTCTGTTTGATAAAAATATGCCTGGCCTGTATATAAGACTAAAGGAACTAAAAACATTTCAGCTGCTTGTATCTTACTATAAATATCCATATAACAGAGCTTCCATTTTTCTCAGTCTTTGTATTATCTTTTGTTTGGTTTCTTCCTGCATATCCTTAGTGCCACATCAGTATCAATTTTAATCCATACTCCTAAATACTTCATTTTATCATGTCCCCATAAGTATGAATATTGCTGAACAAATTCATATGTGGGTACATAATTTACAGCTATTACTTTTGTTTTTAGGGTGGGAGGTTGGCGTAACGGTTAAGGTGATTACCTTAGAAACACAAGGTGCAGGGTTTGATTCTGACATAGGGTAATTGGCTAGGCTTAAAATGGCCCATAAGGGCAGTTAACCTAGTACTAACCTATGAACCTATAAATTGTTTTAGCTTTATTACCTTTGAATCTCGAAAAGGTTTGAAGTTGTGGCAATATGTTACACAACACTGCAATGTTCCTTTCTGGTTTTGTCAGGTATAAAATAATGTTGTGTGCAAATAGGGCCAGCTTCACTTGGCTGCCATACCAACTATATCCTTGAATTACTGAGTCCCTTATTTTCTTTGCCAGTGTTTCTAAATATAATGCAAACAACAAAGGGGAGCAGGGAAGCCTTTGCCTAGTTCCACTGCTCAAGCAGAGATTATCAGAGGGGACCCCAACCACTTTAATTTTTGCCTCCGAGCCCTCATATTTCCTCCTAATCATCCTTATAATTTTTTCAGGGAATGCAAATGCTTCCATTGCTCTGCTCATAAAGTCCCAGCTCACTCTGTCAAATGCTTTCTCTATCTACCAACAACAGTGGTATTTTCTTACATTTTGTTTCCCTCTGCATCAGCACTGTTCTGTTAATGTTGTCAAATGTTTGCCTTCCCTCCACAAAATCACTTTGACCCATATCTATTAATTTTGGCATCACTTTTGCCATTCTTTGTGCAATTATAGACATAAGCACTTTATAATCATGGTTTACTATTGAAATGGGCCTGTATGAACCTGGATCTGATGGATCTTTACCCTCTTTAGGTATTACTGTTACCACCGCTTTCTTCCAGGATGCTGGTACTTCTCCTCTTAATATACTGTTAAACAAAACCTTCCAGATCTTTATCAGTTTTTTTCCCTCCGAGCTTCCAAACTACCACAGGAATACCATCTATTCTTGGGGACTTTCCTGTAGACTGGTAATACATAACCATTTTTATCTCATCTCCTCCTATCCCAACTGTTAATAATTGAGTCTCCTCTACCTCTAGCCTGGGCACATTTAATTCCTCCATAAACATTTCCATTTGTACCTTTTCTTGATTTCCTTATTTCTGTGCTTTATGCAGACTTTCATAGAATTTTCAAAGTATTTCCAGTACATCTACAGGTCCCTTGTTATCTGCCTTGTTGTACACTCCCTAAGCTTGGTGACAGCCCTTTCTATTTTATGTTGCTTGAGTTGTGCTAAAAGTTTTTGTGCTCTAGGGTTATTATCAAAAAAATATTTGCTTAACAACAGTCTTTTTAAACTCATGCATATTATCGAGGTAATCCTTTATTTTCTGCTTAACATTCTGCAGTTTCTCCTCTTCTTGTTCTGTTAGATTCCACTATTTTGCAGTACTTTAACACTTGTCAGTTCCTGTGAGTAATTCTTGTTAATTCTTAACCATAACTCCCTTTCTTTTATTTCCACCCTATTTTTAAATTCCATTTTAATTTTATCTCACTCCCTAGCTATATTTTCAAAAGCAATTTCTATCTTCCCTAATAGTTCCTGAATAATTTACACGGCTCATTCCTTAAATTCCTCTCTTTTCAACAGATAGGTGGGAAAGCACCCTTTGTTTTTATTTTAATTATTATTGGTGCATAATCTGAAATAGTTTGGTGTGCATCAAGACCTTCAATTAAATGTCCATGTTCCTGTGAAATTCTGTGTAGCCTATTCCAGTTTTTGTATCTTGAAGAATAATATGTAAATTCACCCCAGACTCCTAGTACTGAATTTACATCTTCCATGCCAAATGTTTTCATAAATTTCCTTAAAAACCTACCCTCCTTTGTTATATTTTTCCCTTCTGCCCCCCCCAAAACACATATTTACTGTTGCTAATCAAATTCCAGTCCCTACCTATATGTAATAATCCTTGCTGAAAGCTTATTATTTCTCCCAGAATATTCTTAAGTTCCATTATAGCATTTTTAGGTGGAATATAATACATGCCAGTGTAGTCCTCCTCCCTTTCCAGTAGTCCCTTAATACTGTAAATCTTCTATTATTGTCTTAACCCTAACAAATGATTCATATGATCACAGGAGTAGAATTCCTGAAAGCACAGGGATACGTGGCATCCACAATTCCTGTGATCCCATATGCCAGACACCACATGAGGAAAATACAGTGGTATCTTAAGTCATTGTGGGCCCTACATTGCCACACTATCTTTTCCAGTCCACCTCATGAAGAAAACTATTTTGGTGGATCAGTCAGATAAAATCAATCCAGGAGTTCCTTTTCATATTCCTCCCACCAACAAAATGTGTCAATGGATACCTCAGATCTAGCATGGAAAGCCTGTTCAAAAGGAATTAAAGTTCAAGGAATCTAGTCCAAGCAGGCCAGGTGCAGTCACATAGTCATGAGAGACAAGAAACCTCAGATCTTCACCCTTCAAACTCTTTATCAACTATGGATTCTAGGACTACTTCAAATTCTGATAGACAACACCACAGTCATGATGTATTTCAGCAGCCAAGGGGAACAAGGTCCTACCCTCTTGCAGACATGTGCTAACTTGGGACTTTGCAGTTCAACCTTTTTCTCCAGGCGTACACCCCCAGGGGTAAAATACAATGGCAGACTAATTGAGCAGATTCCAGGGGAGACCCTCATGAATGGAAGCTAAACCGTGAGGTCTTCCTTCAGGTTGCCCGTCAGTGGGGAGCACCACAGATAGATCTGTTTGCCTCCACTTTAAACAAGTAGCTCAAACTGTTTTGCACCAGTGCTGCATGCAAGGAAGCTTGAAAAACTGACATCTTGTCTTTTCCATGGGAAGAGAAATTCCACATTTCTTTATGCCGTCATCCAAAGGTCCTTCTGAAGATTCAGAAAGACAGCCTAACAATGTTGGTGCCTCCCATTTTGCCCAGGCAATATAGGTTCTCCCTTTTTTTCATCTAGCTAAGGAAAATGACCAGAAGTTACCCGCTCCAGTATTGTTTTGTTCACATAGCAGAACGGTGCTCTCATTGGTCCAAACCTAAAGACTTCCGTTTTTAAAGTAGATAGTGTATTAACGTTCATGTTAGAGAGAGTTTATTCCAAATGCAGACATTACCATGGCTTACAAATCTGCTATGCCAGCTCATGTTTTTGATATTGTAGTGGCGGTTAAGGTCTTAGGCATGCGTGTAGGTTCCACAGGAATGGAGGAGGTCAGAGAGGGTAGAGACTTTCAGTGGTTGAAAGGTTAAACATAGGTCATGCCTCAGGAGTCTGTGTGAAACACAGTAGAAAGAAAGATATATGAGTCTTTCGGGGTAGGTTAGATTGTGGAGTCCAAAACTGGCCGGGTTGGTCTGTGAGGTACAATCCAAAAAGGACATTGTATGCAAGGCCATGTCTAAAAAGGCAGAAGTGTAGAAGACTGCTTGGGATGTAGAGGAGGTATCCTTACAGATGAAATGAAGAACTCAACGTAGTTATTCAAGTCCTGGAAAATTGTATCTGTTTTCAGAAAGGGACCAGCAGTATGTTAAAATGTGAAGATGTTGTATTCCCTAGACGCATTATTTTGGCATTTAAGGTGAGCCTGTGACTGATACACCAGACACTGATGTGTGGCTTGGGCTCTTTTGGAGTATTTTGGTCTCTGAGAGGAATCTGACAGTTATAGACAGTTTGTAGCCATCAGTAAACATAAGTAAGTACGATCCCCTGACATCTACTTTCTCTTCTCATAAGCAGATACCAAACAACATGATTGCCTAGAAACGAGCCCTGTGAAATGCTACTAATATCATTGCATTGACCTAAAAAAAAGGTACTCACTACCTTAACTGGATCCATTCTTCCAGCAAGCCATTTGGCTTCCATTTGACTACTTATGGGTTTGTGTTAAGGTGAGACAGTTTATTTCTGATACCAGTACCTGGAATGGTGTCAATGGCTTTGATGAGATCAGAGCAAGGTAGTATGGATAGTTAGGTCTCCATCCAGGACAGTATCAACCGGTTGAAGAAATCAACCAGTTAGCAAGTATGCCATACTTTTTACAAAATTTGTATTTGTTTGGGTTCATTGTTTATAGATCTCCTATGTCATTGTATGTTGGGTAGTCCAATCTCACCTTCATTTTTACATATGGGTTCAGAGCCGATCCTCGGCTCTGACTCAGCCAATTTTCAAGCTCGAAGACTTCTGGTTGGCTCGTGGCTAAGCAGGTATCACATGGTGCACCAGTGCAATCCCCAGATCTCGTTTGCCGCGTCAACGAGTTTGGATGTGCTTCTCTTCGCTCTGGCTAAGTTTTTACAATTTACATTATTCTAGTGGGGTTTTTTTTGCATAGTTACTGAATTTATACATTTATAGGGTTGTATCTTTATTGTCTTGTCTTTCGTGACCGGATTAGTAGTATCCTGTGTACCAGTAGTTAGGCGCAATTGTGCTTTGCCTAAATCGTTAGTTTTGGCAGTTGTTTATCAGTGTAGCAGTCTTGTGAGGATAATAAATACATAGTTTCCATGGTCTGTTGTGAGGCCACTTTTTTGTAATAGTACCAATATGACTGTTCTCCACTTTTCAGGGCTTAACCTACGAAGAGGGTTAAATGGGGTTTTTAGCTTAATGGCACTTGGCAGTTACTAGCAGCCAGCCAACAGTGTTATGAGAATAACATAGCCCAAGGTGATTTGGGAATGGATGGTATGGTTAGTAGTTGGGGGGAGGGATTATCTAGCTGAGATTGAGGTGTGTGAGAATAGCTGAATATTCCTGCAGGCATATTATCATTAAATGTTGTGGTCATAACGGGATACTCTATAGTTTAATAGAGTAATGGGTGGTGTCTGTTTATTGTAACTGTGTAAGACCTTGTGGTTTTGTTTAGAGTTAGTCACAACTAAAGAGTTAATAGCCATCGTTGTTGAAGCCCTTTATGGTCTGGAGTATTTGGAGAATTGTACCTTTTATAATTTTCTGTAAATAAAAAAAAAAGATTTATTTTAGACTAATCATGAAATGCCATTTTTTTGGGTGGCGGTATCAGCGTGTTTTAAGGGAGAAGATTACTTAGAGGGTAAGATAAGAATTTTACTAAGGCACTAGCATAATTAAGGGTAGTAGAAGGGGGAGTTGGTGTGGATAATATCAAGAAGGAATATCACCCCTGGTAAGAAAGTGATCATATTTGTTGCAGGCAGTATTGATATGCCAGAAGGAGATACAGTATGAGAACTGTAGTTGGCAGTGATATGGCAGACAATTTTGACAGCTATGTGGATGTCCATAAATCCCGGTATGGTATTTTGCATGGCCTGTCAAGAAACATTAAGTTCCCTAACAAATGTGGATGTGCTCTGACAGCTCCCTGTCGAACTGAGCAAGTGCTAGGCACTGAATCATGGCAAGTAGGGAGTTTTTTTTGCAGTGGAACTGAGTTGCCTAAACTACACAAATATGTTTGACTTCAAGGCAAACAAAAGCCTCACGCGAAGCCATTTTACTCAAGTTTGTAGAATGGAGCAGTGTTAAGAATTTGCTATGCGTATCTATAAGGTAAACCTTTGCATATAAAAAGGCACTTGGGAGCAGTAAAAGCTTTAATCACTAAGTAAAAGCCATGAGACGAGAGGTGCAACCCATTCTTGCTAACACAGGAGGGTCTGTTAGCAATCTACTCACAGACAGATGCATGCTGGTTCCCCATGGATTGACACCAGTTAACTAATCAATTGTTAAAGCTAATTGTTTTATGTTTAAATTTTGGCATTCCTGTTGGTGAATGTAGAGACATTTCTCAGAGACATGGAAGGTAGGAGTCTACAGTGATCTCTCTGCATCTCGTGCAGGTTAGAGTGCATGAAGTCATGTAGTCCTCACAGTCAGTTTCCCCTTTAAAGTCCATAATCCTAGCACCAGAGAGACCGCTTATTGTTACCGTCTCCTTCTCCATTGTTATCATTGCAGTGCCTATATTTTTATAGAATCACCAATAACAAATAACTCTTCTGACTGTAGGCCTTGGGAGCAGGCTTACAGTTTTGGTGGTTCGTAATCAGTAAAAGTAGTTGTGGGTTGCTGAGGATTGCTGTGTAGGGACCTGGCAGGATTAGGCAAAGATTTTTTTAGCAATCTGAGTATGTGTTTGTAAGGTATCATGCTACGTTTCACTGGCACTGGGCTGTCGAGAGGCTGTTGCATCTGTCATATATGGAATCGGACTAGTTCAAAATTAAGCTGTTGTCTGTCAACACAACGTTGCTGTTTTGCCTCAAACTCCTAGATCTAGCATACCACCAAGGGAAGCAGTATGAACAAGCCTTAAATCCATGATGATAGGAACAGCACTGGTTTTATTGGAGATTTTATTGATATAAAGGTTGCCAAGGATGAGAAAACAGTACTGATTCGCCTAATGGCTACTGCTTGTACTGGTCTCACCACAGCTGTGCTCAGCTAGGAACCAATGTTTCTGACATCCTTTTCTGACTAGGAACAAACTAGTAACATTAGTCTCAGGTTGCTTCCTGAGAAGATGGTCACAGTTGTAAAGGAATCATAAGTTCATAATTCAAATACAGGCTATTATGGAGCATTGATTCCCCAGGAAATGGCACAGACACTTTATCTTCAACCAAAAAAAATCTAAATTTCTTTTAAAAGTTTCAGCATGTTGAGACCATCGCACACTTACCAGAATATTATTCCAGAGTTGTGTTACTTTAACAGATATGAATGAATGAATGTCTTCTCCTGGAGCTTCCCAGTTTTATATTACTTTGTCTGTGTTTTTTGCAATTACCCTTTAGTGTCTGTACAACTTGTGTGGTTATATTCAATAATTGGTCTGATAAGAAGACTTTTTCCTGATGTATTTTCATCTGTTGTAGGTGAAATCCTTAAAAGATATCTCAAGTTTTAGTAAGCTTAGCATGAATGTTAAAAGAATATTTTGAATCTGTAGTAATGCCCAGATCTGTATTTGTCTTAACTTCCTCAAGTTGTGATGTCATTAAATATACAGGAAATCTGGGGATTTTTTTTTAGAAAAAAATCATAATGTTTCACTTGTCCAAACTGAATTTTAAACCCGTGTCTATGGTCCATTTACCTAATGACTGTAAGTATTTAAGGTCATCTGCATCAGTTTTATTTTCCCAATTTTATAGTCATCAGTGTATTTATGTATCCCAAATTTAGTTCCCTTAGGGATAATTGTAAATACTGTAGTAAATAATACTAGACCCAAACTGATCCCTGAGTCAGCCATACTTTAACAGGTAAATAATCTGAATAAGCATTGTGGAACTTAAGACACTGCTTTCTATCAATCAACCAATTCATAATCCAGCTTGTAATATAACAGTTAATATTAGAGCCCATTAAACCTTTCATAGTAAACTGATAAGCAGTAAAAAGCTTTGGCAGGGTCCAGAAAAATAACCCCAGGCCATAGTCCAGAGCCATGGTCATTTGCTCATAAAAAGTTGCACATTGTGGCCCTTCTTTTAATAAAACCATGTTGCTCGGTACCTGTAGCTGCTAGGTTATAGCCACCCATATCCATGAGATCTGTCAAACATTTCTCTAAATATTTGACCAGAAAAGAAGTTAGGCTTATTGATCTACAATTCTTCATTTGATCTTTCCTATCTTTCTTGTGAATCAAAGTGGGAAGAGGAATTTTTCCAGGAATCAAGAGCTATGCCATTCAGTAATATATATAATGGTTAGAATAGGTACTAGTTTTTCTTTAATACTTAGTAATAAATTACCTGATATGTTATCAGGCCTCATATAAATATATTTATTTTGTTTAGAGCTTTAGAAAAAATAGACTCATAGAGGGATGGACATGGTCCAAAACCAGAAATCTGATCTATAAAATCTGTATTATCACAAAAATGTGTAGTCTAATATTTAAGCAGAATATATTTAATTTGCTCACAATTGTATATTCATCTTTGATGCTATCATTGATTGTAATCATGCTAATAGGATTTTTTATTATAAACTTGGTTAATATATTTATAAAAGGCTTTCCTATTAGAGATATCACTAATCAATTGATTTTCTTAACTATTTTTTGCTTTTTTTAATTTTTTGTTTCAGGTTTCTACAAACAGTGTTAAACTTTTCTTATTGATAATTGTTGAAAACATCTTTAATGTTTTATAGTTCACTTTTCATTTTATATAACCTCAGTGTTACGTTGTTCCACCAATTTGGAAAAAAGGTAGTACTATGCTTATGTTTCACAGAAATTTTAACACAGTTACTCAACAATTTTTTCAGGTCTGAATACCAATGATAGTGTTGTTGATGAAGGCAAGTTGTTCCAATCAATATTACTAATTTGCGGTATTAAATCTTGAGTCAGATTTATTTCTGACATATCTTACCAATGGAGGAGTTTTTTAAGCTATCAATTCTAAATCAGAAGCTGATGAATTATGATCAGACAAGCCCAGTGGTTGGAGAACCTCCATATCATTTATTTGCCCGGGATTGTTAGTAGCCATAATATCAAGAATATTATTTCCCCATGTATTACAGGAAAACAGTTGGATAATCCATAGTAAGAAATAATGTTAACTAATTCCCTTTCAAATTTATTATTAGCAGACAAAGTGTTCCATTGACTTCCGGGATAATTAAAATCACCAAGTAATAGTATGTTACTTTCTTATCGATTCAGTTATCTAGATTTAATAAATATTCGCAATGAGTGTCACTGTCCTTTCCAGGAGTGTGTAACTTAGAACTATGTATAACTTGAATTGTTTTTTATCAGAAATGTAGACAAAGACAGTTTTAAAATCAGCTATCTGTTTAACAAGACAGGAATTTATGGTATTATTATGAACCCATAATCTAACCCCGCCACCACCTGAGTTTTGCCACAAACTGTCAGATTTAATAAAATCCTTCATATGGAAACAAGACAAATCCCATGTTTCTGATGGTAACTATATCATCCTTTTCTTTCGTAGTTGTTACAATGCATTCATCAGATTTATTGCCTAAGCTCCTGGCATTAGAAAGGAACGGTTCTGTCAGACTGTCTATGACGACTGATCGATTTGGCACTTTTTCTTTCTAAAAAAATGACTAGCCCCAAATGAAACTCCTTATAGATTTAACCTTGAAAAGAGTCTGATGTCACAAATACTATACTCACAATGTGTGATCAGATTTATATTATATACCAAAGAAAGTTGTCTTAATTAGTTAATTAAATAAGATTTGGTAAACATATAATCCATTCGTTAATGTTATGGTATCATTTAACTCAACACTTATTTAACTTTTTAGCATTTCCAGGTACTCAGTTCCATCCAGAATAGATTATTTCACATAGTGTTATGGGATATGTTTGAGATCATTTATTCCAACATGAATTATAAACACTTCATATCTTGGCCTCACCATAGTCAACTTTGGTAGTAAATCTGGTACGTCAGTCATAGGTTCATAGGTGTATGCTAGGCTAATGACCCCTAGGGCATTTATAAGTCTAGATATGCAACACAAATGTATCCCCCGAGTTATTGTGCCTTAGAGGTTATTCTAGAAGATGTATGTCAGCTAGGGCTTGGTTTAATGGTTGCATCTGTCCATCAGAGATATAGGTGCCAGGCTTCGGTTGAATTTTTTATTTCCCATCCACTGACCCAGGTTACACTTGGAGAGGATTAGGGAAATCCTGTGCTTCATGTGGATGGGAAGCCTAGTCCAGGGAATGGGAATCCACTGAGATACATACCTCTCCTGCCATCATGTCCCATTTACGTCTTAAGCGGTGATTAGGTGCCTGGATCTCATATTTCTAATGCTGTTCGTTCTGCACATGTGCAAAAAGGTCCAGTCAGAGCAGGCTCAAATGATGCCTTGTATGCCAGATATAGATCATCTGTTAGCAGCCTGTAGTAAACACTTTGGAGAGAGGGTTTTGAGGCAGTCTGTATAGGACATTGTGTCTGCACCCTGTGTTCATTTTGTGAGGAACCTTTGTGGACTTTCCAGTTGTAGTATTTAATAAGTTACATACTGAAGGGGGCTGTGACAACCCAACACTGGACCAGTAATCAGGGAGCCTCAGTCCTCACTACTGGCACCTGTGGGGGATGTTCACTAGGAGGATCACAGGTACATGCATAGTATTTCCAAATGCAGCTCTCTGCATCAAGTGCAATTTCCCTTAAGAGCACACAGAGACTATAGTCAGTCCGGGGCTGGTTCCTCTCAGTTTTGCCAAATCTCCAATAAGACTCCCCACCGGCACAGCTATAGAGTTGAGTCCTTAGCCATGGTTCCAAGCCATGTCCTCCAAAATTCTCTCTGTCCAACCAGTGCTTCATGTCCCTACCCAAGTAGTTGACACACACACACTCTTGAGATTTGTTTTACTTACACACACACACACACGCACACACACAGGAAAGTCTGGCACAGGTTTGCTAGCAGTGCCCTCTTCTGCCCAGACTGTATGTAGTTACCACTGCCACCAGAAACCCTTGCCAGCTACTTTAAGGCGCTTAACAAAGTGTGTCTTATTTTACTGTGTAATAGTAATACTAATACAAATGGTAGTTTGACCAAGAGCAAGACTATTAGAAGTGATCCACACATTCTCACCAAATAAATATGCAAGTACTCTCAAAACATAAACATCTGTACAAAGATCAGCCGTAGTGAAAGGTTTAAATATATTTAATAACAAATAATAAAAGAAAAAGAATAAACATATATTCACAGTGACATCAGTTCAAATCACAGGAAACATTGAAAAGAACATTGCAGGGCAGACTCAGACAAATAAAGAAAAACAATATCTAAACTAAGCTTCACTATTTTCCTGATTGTATCTAAGAGAATTATACTATTCCCTGGTAACTTACTTACTTAGAGCAAGGCAGATGATGTGGTGAATGGTTCTTCTTGTCAGGTCCAAGACAAAATACAGAATGCTCTGTCTCAGTAAGAGACTTCTCAAAATAATATCTAAAATATTACTGCTGGGATAGCTTACAGAATGACATTGTTTCTGGTCACCTGACTTCTAATTCTCATGCAAAACCCCCATTGCTGTAAGCTTTCTGTACTTGGTACATAAAATACAAACACAAGGGCTTTTGCTCAGATCTTTGACAGGTGCTGGAAGTCATAAAGCAACTGCATACCTCCATGCTTCCAGAGTGTAATTAGTTCACCCCAAAGACAATACAGAAAGCTTCCTAGTAAAGACTTTGTGTCTCTGGCTGTGTTGAAACCTGTGAGATAGCATCTTTATGGCCTAGCCTATAAAGTGACTTAATTTCAGATAATTTTCCAAAGTTTGCTGGACTGAGGTTAACCATCCAGTTTCCTCTGTTAAAGCATGTACATTTAAACAGTTACAGTAGTGCATGTACATTTCTGTTCTCCCCAGTAAGATACACTGTGCATTCATTTCAAATCCAAGCACTTTACAAAATGCCTTTTTAACACAAATGTCTGTATAAATCAGTTTGATGTACACATGACGTACAGTTCTAATACATTTGTAACACCAGCATCTTGTATGAATCAGTTTGATATTCACATATAACATATAATTATTTACAAAATTCCAGCTAGCTGTGCTGACAGTACCTCCTTTCATCACAGGGGTATTGGGGTGGCCGCAGTGGTGCAGCAGTTAGCATTGTCACCTCTCACAGCAAGAGGTTGCCTGGTTCGATTCTCAGCTCAGGTGCTTTCTGTGTGGCGTCTGCATGTCATCCTTGCGGTCGTGGGTTTTCTCTGGGTTCTTCGGTTTCCTTTCACATTCCAAAGACATGCAGTAGGTGGATTGGACTTTGTCAAATTGGCCGTGTGTGTGTGTGTCTTCTGTAAAGGTTGGGCTCTGGGCTGGCAGCTCAGTACCGTAAAACCTCTACTGCCAATCGTTGTGTAGACCGATGATCTGCTGTGGTGACCCCTAATGGGAAAAGCCGAAAGAAGAAGAAAGAAAACATACTGAAGAGGGCATGATACTCAATGGGTCTGATGAGGGCCAAGTACAGTGACGATGTGATATCCCTGGACCTAGATGCCATGCCCTTACTTATAAGTTGAGAGCTATAGAATGACTTTCTTACTACCTTAGGCACTTGTTGGTCAACGGACAGGTTACTATCTACATGCATCTGACTACTGGGTTTTATTGATGAGGTAGTTTCCCAGAGTGGCTGACTTCTGAAAAGGTACCATTATTCATTTCCTGGCATTGAGTTTTAAGCCATGGCTTTAGCACCAGTCATTTGTTTGCATTAGTTCTTCCTGTAAGACATTAGTATCTTGGGGGGATTTTGTGACTGCTTCTAGTATGCAGTCATCTGGAAACTTGGTCAGCCAGAGACCCTTAGTGTTGGCCTTAACATCTTGAGAAGTAGATGCCAAAGAGGAGCGGACCCAGCACAGAGACCTGAGGGACTCCGCTATTGACTAGCCCCTTTGTGGAGGTGGTCTATCCAGTCCTAATTTCTTGGGTTCTGTCTGTGAGCCAGCTGGCTATCCACTGTGTTACATAGGGGGTTTATGCCTAATTTCATTAATTTATTTACAATGGCAAAGTGGGGTATTGTTCCAGATGCCTTAGCCAGATCAAGGTAGTCATTATGCACTATTTTGCCCCCATCAGTTGCCTTGGTGATGTTTTCAAAGAAGTCCACCAGGTTACATAGGCATGACTTGCCTTTGACGAAATCAGACTAGGTGGGGGTCCAGTGTTTCATGTGCCATTGTTAATCATTTTCATGATAATTCATTATGTGGCTTTGCATATGAGACTAGTCAGACTAATGGGTATGTAGTTCCTGAGATCTGTTGATAGACCACCCTTGTACAGAGGGCGATGACTGTTGCAGTCCTTCATTTATGTAGCATAAAGCCTGTTCAGAGGCTGTAATTGAAATGTGACTTAAGTGGCCCTGATAGGCCAGAATATTAACAACATAGCTGTGATCACCTTAAGTCATACAGAAAAAAAAGTGTGTTTTAAGGCAACCCCTAAATCTCTCCATCATGAAGCTTTCACAGAGCTGCAAAGACATTGAATCCCAGTGGTCCAGCACAGAAAAAACATGTGAAAGCAAAATTGGGAAACCTCACACTGGGACAAAGCAGCATTTGCATTGTAAATTGTTATTAGATGTGTAATTGTTTTACTGTTCTCTTCCTGTCTCTCTCTCTCACACACACACACACCTTATTTTTTAGCTTCATCGCTGTTTTACAGCTGTAGTATCAGTGAAGAGGATGAAGAACGGAAAGGCCGTTGGTCCAGGTGACATACCTGTGGAAGCATGGAGGTGTTTAGGTGAAATGGCAGTGGAGCTTTTAACTAGATTGTTTAATGAAATCTTGGAAAGTGAGAGGATGCCTGAGGAATGGAGAAAGTGTTTTGGTACTGATTTTTAAGAATAAGGGTGATGTACAGAGCTGTAGTAACTACAGAGGGATTAAACTGATCGGTCACAGCATGAAGTTATGGGAAAGAGTAGTGGAAGCTAGGTTAAGAAGGGAGGTGATGATTAGTGATCAGCAATATAGTTTCATGCCAGGAAAGAGCACTACAGATGCGATGTTTGCTCTGAGAGTGTTGATGGAGAAGTACAGAGAAGGTCAGAAGGAGTTGCATTATGTCTTTGTGGATTTAGAGAAATCATATGACAGGGTGCCTAGAGAGGAGTTGTGGTATTGTATGAGGAAATCGGGAGTGTCAGAGAAGTATGTAAGAGTGGTACAAGATATGTACGAGGGTAGTGTGACAGCGGTGAGGTCTGCGGTGGGAGTGACGGATGTGTTTAAGGTGGAGGTGGGATTACATCAAGGATCAGCTCTGAGCCCTTTCTTATTTGCAATGGTGATGGACAGGTTGACAGCCGAGATCAGACAGGAGTCCCCTTGGACTATGATGTTTGCAGATGACATTGTGATCTGTAGTGAGAGTAGGGAACAGGTGGAGGAGACCCTGGAGAGGTGAAGATATGCTCTAGAGAGAAGAGGAATGAAGGTCAGCAGGACTAAGATAGAATATATGTGTGTGAATGAGAGGAAGGATAGAGGAATGATGAGGATGCAGGGAGTAGATGTGGCAAAGGTGAATGAGTTTAAGTACTTGGGATCAACAGTTTAGAGTAATGGTGAGTGTGGAAGAGGGGTGAAGAAGAGAGTACAGGCAGGATGGAGTGGGTGGAGAAGAGTGTCAGGAGTGATTTGTGACAGACGAGTACCAGTAAGAGTGAAAGGGAAGGTCTACAAGAGGGTAGTGAGACCAGCTATGTTATATGTGTTGGAGACAGTGGCATTGACAAAAAGGCAGGAGTCAGAGCTGGATGTGGCAGAGGTGAAGATGTTAAGATTTGCACTGGGTGTGATGAGGGTGGACAGGATTAGGAATAAGTATACTAGAGGATCAGCCCAGGTTGGAAGGTTTGGAGACAAAGCCAGAGAGGCGAGATTACATTGGTTTGGACATGTGCTGAGGAGGGATGCTGAGTATATTGGGAAAAAAATGCTAAGGATGAAGCTGCCAGGTAACAGGAAAAGAGGAAGGCCTAAGATAAGGTTTATGGATGTAGTGAGAGAGGACATGCAGGTGGTTGGTGTGACAGAGCAAGATGCAGATGACAGGAAGAAATGGAAACAGATGATCCACTGTGGCGACCCCTAACGGGAACAGCCAAAAGAAGAAGAAGTAGCCAACCACATCATGCCTTGGTATCATGCTGTCTTTCCAAATAAATCTTAAGTGTCCTTAACTTTCAAAGGCATGCTTTGTTCTGACCTTTTACTTTCTGCTTCCCATTGTGGAAGATAGTGTCTCTTCAAGTGAAATTTCAGAGTACTTAGAAAAAGCAGTTTGACAGAGCTTGGTTTTGTGCATGGTGAGCTGAGTTATCTTTAATTGTATGTATTTTCTATTAGGGAGAAAAAGACTTGCTAAGCTAGCAGTTGAAATGCAGATAAAGCTTGTCCTAGCTTGAGGGTACATCTGCATTATTGTTTCTTCAGACAGATTAGACTGTCAGGATCAGTTTGACAGCCTTCCCTAAGTTTTTGGAGAATGTAGTGCTGCATTGAGATTGCAAATGACAGTTTTGTTATTCCTCATTCTGTGTTTAATCTTAGGGACTTGGTATTACTGTGTTTAGTATAAAAGCAATTAAAGTTATAATATTGTACTTTATCTTGGATTGCTTTCACTCTAAATTTGGAAACTGCAGTCTCTGTTCTCTGGCTTTTATTTACAGAATGAAAAGATATTTGTTATGGTAGTTGTATCATTCAAGGATGTATGCTGTATGTGTGACTGCTGTTACTAATTTAAGGGCCACATGTGTTATTTTTAAATGATTTCTGTAAAGTATGCATTTGTTGTCATTTTTCCATTAAAACACATCTGCATAGGAGCCCTTTCTTTAAAAAAAAGTTCTTAGGATTTCTAGATTAGCAGAACGTAAAAGATAAGAGGCTTGCTTTTGCATGTCCCACTCCCCACAAAGTGTACATGACTGAACAACCTGAAAAGTTGGGCTGGTCCCAACCACATCCGTTGTGGTTGCAGAAGCTGTTATCAGCTGTGTAGTGCTTCTGACCTCATTTCCCATTTTCCCCTGCTTCCAAAGCAACATCAGCACATTTGTTTAAAAAAAAAAAAGATGCCAACATCCTCGAGTACCCTGCGATGCAGGTAAACGTTCTACTACAGATCTTTACAATTAACGCTCAAAGTCTTATTAATAAATCTCACCTAGTCCACTCCTGGCTAAGCCATAACCAACCTGACATCCTAGCTATATCTGAAACCCGGCTCAAACCTTCCATCTCTGATTCAGAAATCCTGCCCCAAGGATTTCATATTTTCAGAAATGACCGAGTTAATAAAAATGGTGGCGGCTCTGCCCTCTTCTATTCTAATCTACTCACCTTAATTCCTTTCCAAATTCTAATCCCTCAATTCCAGAATACTGAACTAACCACTGGACTACTAAAATTAAACAAGCACAAAAATATTTGCTTCATTGCCCTTTATATCTCTCCTGGTAATAATATAGCAATACTTGAAGAAATTCTCCTATGGGCTACCACAAAAATCAGTTATGAGACTTACATTTTAGGAGATGTAAATATTGATTGGAATAAACTCAACTACCCCTCTCCCTCCCTATCCATCAACCTCTACACTTTGTCAGACAATCCTCACTATCACCCAACCTAACAAAACTAATCCCCGTGGATCCATCTTAGACTAGATCCTAGTCTCTAACCCTAACAAAATAACCAACTCTGGCACAATTCCTGATACCATTAGTGACCATCTCCCAACCGTTATTCATTGCTGTACTAGCTGTTCCCCATACCAACATCAATTTATCCAGACTCGCAACCTTAGCAACTTCAACCCCACTACCTTCTCTAAATTTTTCAAACAAATGAACTGGCATATTCTGAACACCCTACCCCTTGATAAAGCTGTACACCATTTCAACACTGTCTTCCTTGATACTTTAAACTCCTTAGCTCCCCTATGAAATAAAAGGATCACAAATAACACAGTTCCATGGCTTACCAAAGAGACCAAACAAATTATGCACCAAAGGGACAAACTATGGAAACTTCACCAAAAAAACAACCTGCCCAACACATTACTTCAATACAAACAGCTCCGTAACCTTGCTAAACAGCTAATCAACAAAGACAAAAAAATCTACTATACTAAGCTCCAGTCAAACAACTATAATAATCCTAAACAATTCTGGAAGTCAATAAACTCACTTTTCCATCCAGTCTCAAAAACAAATCCCTGTCCCAACCCAAACAAAACTGACCTTGAACTAGGCTCTGAATTTAATTATTTCTTCATCAAAACCATTTCCACCCTCATTAAATCCTTTCCTAACAATAACCCAGCTAAGCCTCCCCCTCCCCCACCAGTCCCACCAAACAGCCATCCTCCTCTATTCGAGCTCAAACCTGTCTCTACAACTCTCATAAAAAAACTGTTATCCAAACTCAAGCCCTGCTCTAATGCACCCGACAACATCCCCTCGTCCTATCTAAAACATGGCGCAGATGGTATTACCCTCCCAGTCAGTATCATTATAAACAGATCAATAAAAGAATCCTATGTCCCCAAACTCTGGTGCTCTGCCTTCATTCTCCCTCTCCACAAGGGAGGAAAAAACACCAGCATCTCAAACCTCCGCCCTATTGCCTTACTCTTCCCTATCTCTAAAATCCTTGAAAAGTGCATCCACCTCCAACTTATGCCATTCCTGAGCCAAAATAACCCCCTCTCACCCACTCAGCATGGCTTCTGCCCTGGCCACTGCACCAATACTGCCCTAATCTCTTTATTAGATAATGTTAATAAAGCCCGAGATTCAGGGCAGCTAGTTTCTACTGTTGTACTTGATCTGTCCAAGGCTTTTGACACTACCTCCCGCAACCATCTTTACCATCTCTCTAACCTAAAACTCTTTCCTGGTTCTCCAGCTACCTTTCAAACAGATCTCAGGCTGTCAAATGATAAACCACCATCTCTTCCTTCTTACCCACCCCCACTGGTGTCCCACAGGGATCCATCCTCAGACCTATGCTATTTAACATCTTCATCAATAACTTTCACACTGCTATTCCTGATACCAAAGTCATTCAATACGCAGATGACTCAACCCTAGACTGCTCTGCCTCAAACCTCCCTGAATTGCTGTCAAAAGCCCAAACTGCCTTCTCAAAAACTGAAAATTGGATGCACTAAAACCACCTCTCTCTTAATGCCAGCAAATCCAAAATTCTTCTGTTCCCACCCTCTAAGAACTACTCCTTCAATAAAAGCGAATTCAAAATCCTTAGCCAAATGAATACACCTATAGAAGTCGTCCCCTCTGCTAAACGTCTCAGCGTAATTATTGATGAACACCTAAAGTTCGATATACACATACAACAAAACATTAAAAAATCCCACCAAAAGCTAGGTATGTTGTATAGGAACAACCACTTTCTCTCAAACACAACAAGGCTCACTCTGACCTCTACTTTTCTCCTTCCTTCCTTGCTATATGGTGCTCCTCTTCTAACCAACCTGTCTTCCTCTACCACCTCTAAACTAGAAAGCTGCTACAATAAAATCTCTAAATTTGCCTCCAAATCCAAAACCTCCACTCATCACTGCCTCCCCCTACAATCCCTGAACTGGCTAGAACTACCAAACCACCTAGATTACCTACAACTCTCCATAGCACACTCACTCGTATTTTATCCTACAAAATGCCCTGCTCTAACCAATATCCTTCCTCCTTGTATTCCCAACAGAACCCTTAGATCTGAGCATCAGAACTTAATTTCTATTCATAAACCTAAACATCCTGCTGGCCAGCTGCTTCTCTCTTATGCCCTGGGCAAAAAGTGTCATTCCCTTCCTCCCCCACTAAGAACCACGCCAAAACCCAAAAATTTCAAGGCCCTGCTTTTCAACACCTATCTACTAAACGGAAATGCCCCTGCCTCCTCCCTACCTAATCTTGGATCACTTGAAGTTTAAGAGTCTCCTCATACTGACACATTTGCCCTATCTTCCTCCTATAGACATATAGACATATTCCTACAACTATATTCAACTCTCCCTGCAATCTCCTGCAGCTTTAGCCCTCTACTTAATTACTTCTACCCCTAGAGCTAGTTTTGCCCAACTAAACTGGTAAATACTACCTAATCATTCTACTCTTAGAGCTATACTTGCTCAACAAAACTTGTAAATACTAGGCAATCCTTCAACTCCTGGAGCTATACTTGCTCAACAAAACATGTAAATATTGTAAATATCGAGCACTACTTTCTTCTGTATTACATGCACTCAAAGCACCTCTGCTATTTCTCAATCCCTGTAACTTCTTACTACAGGTAAAAGCTATACAACCTTAATCACTCAGTTTAAGAATCTCAAAGAATTACTGCTTACCTATGCTAATGTAAAAAGCAAAATTTTAATCAGTTCTATATGAACTGTACTCTCATACGTCTTATATTCCTTGTAATCGTATTCTGTAAACTGTTTAATGCTTTCTAAATCATCTTCATTGCGTTGAAATCCTGTATGTAATATGTTCTAATGCATTCTCTGAGCTTTTCTCCCCGGGCCTCCACTGAATATGGGCCATGTTGACCCAGTGGACTTCCCCGGTAATCAAACTGGAATAAGTGAATGAATAAATAAATAAATAACGTTACATGAATCACTGTGTTGCGTGCCACTCGAGCACAGCCCAGCAGGAATCAGTTTCGTAAGTACGTCAGGCATATTGTGCCTTACTCAGTGGTTGGTCCCTGCTACACCGTCATACAACACAGGGATTAATTCCTTGTTGGCACCACAGATAATACACTAGTGTATACTGTGCACACTTCAGTACAAACATAAAGATATAGCACTGGTTTTAGTGTGAGGGTGGTGGTGGTACTGGTTGGGGTAGACGTAAGTCAGAAAAGGATTCACTGGTGAGGACAGCTATGCTGTCAATGAAGTAGAAGTTGAACTTGTTGTCTGGGTCTAAGGGGAAGTTATTGGGACAAGGGTTAGGGACATTGTTAGTTCATGGGTATAAAGTTTCTTTGATAGGTGACAATTTCTGTGGGCCATATCTATGGCTGTGTATTTTTAATCAGAATGGTGTTATGAAGGAAGTTCAGATGATTGACACCTTTTTTATATTTGTTTCATGGAATATTCCTGATACTAACACCACAGAACTTTTATATCTTAAGTAGGCAAGGACTGTTTTTAACACTTTTATTGATGCACAAGAAAACGTACATTTATATAAAAGAAAACAATTCATATTAACATGTTCAGTATTAAAACATTACACATCACATCCATATTAACATGTTCAGTGGTGGTGGTGCTGCGGTAGCGTTGTCACCTCACAGTAAGACGCTGTCTGGTTCGATTCTCAGCTACAGCGTCTTCTGCGTGGAGATGTGTGAATGGGGCATACCTTCGTTGAAGGTTGTGCGTCAGGGCTGGTAACTCGGCACGTAAAAATCAACTACCAGTCATTAGTGGACCGGAGTTCCGCTGTGGCGACCCCTAACCGGTAAAAGCCGAAAGACGCAAACAAAGTGTTAAAACATTACACATCACATCTATCAGTATTAAAACATTACACCTCACATCCTTATTAACATGTTCAGTGTTAAAACATTACACATCACTTACATGGTATTATACAACTATAATCAG
Source organism: Protopterus annectens (assembly GCF_019279795.1). NCBI lineage: Eukaryota > Metazoa > Chordata > Ceratodontiformes > Protopteridae > Protopterus > Protopterus annectens. Next base: position 534,919,849 of record NC_056742.1, on the reverse strand, counting down.
TCCAACATTAAACAAGTCGGTCAATTTCTGCCTTCACTTAAGGCTGACTCCTCCTCAAAAACATTAACGTTCTTCGTGTTTCACTGTTGCAGTCATCACATTTGGGTTATCCCTGCCAAGGTAGCCCTCTGCCGTCCTGAATACCAGAGACTTAGTATTTCTGCGTCAGTTGCTGTCACTTGAGGACTGATGTCAGTGGTATAAAGGTAGGCAGCCAACGCCATTACATCAGTCTTTCTTGCTGTTGAGCCCGAAGCAGAAGCAGTTTACATGAGTGCCGGTCAGCCGCTACCTGAGTTTTCTGTTTCCGAATTGAAGTTGAAGTCTTCGAAAGCTAAGTACCCCATTGGGGATCCTTTTTTCTTGCACTAACCAGTGTCAGAAAATGTTAATAATTGTCTCGCCTGTGGAAAGCAAATACCACACAGGGGCTTCCACTCTTACTGCATCACTTGTCTAGGCCAGGACCTCGACGTCCCTCGTTGTCGCTTCTGTGCTTTGTTTAACACCAGAACTATTCGTTGTCGGGCCCTTATTGTAGCCAGATATTTCCGTTTACAATCCTTTAATTCCGTTATGGCATCGGTAAGCCATCTGACTGCAGATCTTCCGAAAAAGTGTAAAGATAAAGACAGAGACAGACTGCACAAGACCAAACCTTCCGATCATGCTTCCGTTAAACTGGTCATCAGTCCTCCGGAACTCAGTGAGGTGCTTTCGCAGCCCCTGATGCCCACTTCAGTTAATTCGCAGGCCGCTACCGAGACCCTTCTTCGTCTAAGGATCCTGCGGTTGTCTCTACCTTGGATGGTCCGGAGCCGCTGTGCATGCAACTGTTTCCGAGGAAGTCCTTTGCAACACCGAATCCCGACATAAACCGACACCTTCTTTCGCGACTACCGTTCTTTCGAAAACCGAGTTCCGTAGGCCCAGGGCCACACCCAAGAAACCGACTACCCATTCTCAGGTGCCTGCTTCCTTGCCTCAGTCTCAAATGCTTAAAATAGCAGAAGACCTTATCATGCTGATTAGGGGAAGCCAAGCCACTCCCTCAGAAAGGAAAAGAGATCTGTCTCCAGTAGTTTTGTCTGAAGAAGAGTCAGATGAATCCGATGCATCTGACTATGAAGACATGCAGCCCCTCTCCACATATGAGGATTCTGATGCAGAGGAATCCATTCCTTCAGCCTCTCCCGAAGAGGATTTTTCCTTTGGGGAAACCTTGCATACCTTAAGGGGAGCATTTCCAATGGGAGAGTCAAGAATACCCTCAGTCTAAAAAGAGACTCAGAGAGTTCCTGGATCTTCCACAACACAGACCCCTAGCCATCCCCCCAGTCCTGGATGTGGTGGATGTTTTCCTTGAATCCAGCTTGACTCCAGACACCCTCCCTCTTGCTCCCAGAAAACCAGACAAGTACTACAGAGTCCCTGACTCACGCAAATATCTTTTTTAAAAATCCATCAGCTGACCCAGAGGTCATTTCTCAAAGGCCAAAGGGATTAAAGCAGCCTCAGCTAAGAATCCCACCCCCTCAGACAGAGATTCCCGAGCACTGGACAGATGGGGTAAAAAAGTATACACTTCAGCTACACTTGCTATCAGGGCACTAAATTGTCAGTTCCATATGCTTAAATATCAGCAACATACCTTGGAACTCCTTAAACAATAAATGTCCTCCTTTCCTGCATGGGCAGAATCTAAAGATTTACAAGACTTAATGCATTCTGCAAGTCAGGTAACTAAACACATTTTGCACTATGGTTTTGATGCCCTAGAAGCTTCTTGCAGGGCAGCAGTCACTGGATCTGTCATTAGAAGACATGTATGGCTTAAGGAACAACCCCTGCCAGAGCATGTCAAATCAAAATTGCTGAATGCACCCTTGCACAAAGATAACTTATTTGGCACTAAAGCAGAAGAGGTCTTAAAAAAGATGGAAGAAAAAGCAAAATCTATGCAGACAGTTAAAGATTTCTTACAGGTCCAGCCCCCTAAGTTCAACAGGCATTTTCCCTTTAAGCACTGGTCCTTTCCTGCTCCGAGTAAACAGGCCCTGCCTAGGCCCCGTGGAAACAGACCCCCCCCCAGACAGCAGCCCCAGGGGTTGCAGAGATCTAAGCAGTGGACTACCTGTACTTCAAAACCAGGGAGTTCTAAGCCACCCCTTATGGTAAGAACTCACAATGACTTGCCTCCTCCCGACCTCGCCGCTGCCCACCTTCACATACAGCTAGAAAGAAAACTCTCCTTTCACTCAAGCACCTGGGCCACCATTACCAAGGACCAATGGGTTCTGAACAGGGTAAAAATTTTCCTTCCACACCCTTCCTTCCCCAAAAGGGTTCCCAGATCTACCACCAAATCAGTTGACAGAGGCTCAAAAGCATATCCATTCCCTGCTCTCCTTGGGGGTAGTAGAGCACATTCCTGCAGAGCAGATAGGCCAAGGCTTCTACTCCAGACTTTTTCTGGTGCCCAGAAAAGAGGGCACCTGGTGCCCCATCCTTGATCTATCCATTCTGAACACCTTCCTGGTGATCCCAAAATTCAAAATGCTCATCCTCCAGAAGCTGCTGCCCCTGCTCTCCAAGGACGCTTGGCTAGCCACCCTTGATCTAAGAGAGGCCTACCTCCACATTCCTATCAGGGAGTCCTGCAAAAAATATCTCCGCTTCAGGGTAGGATCTCAACACTTTCAGTTCTCTGCGCTTCTCATTGGCTTATCTACTCCTCCCATAGTTTTCACAAAATGCCTGGCTCCGGCCATTGCCTTTTGCAGACAAAGAAATATTCAAATTTACCCTTACTCAAACAACTGCCTTATTCAGGCAGACAGCCAGGAAAAGCTGCTCAAAGACCTGGCCTTTGTAAAGAACCTGCTAACCTCCCTAGGGTACATAATCAGTGAAAAGAAATACAAATAGGTACTCACCCAAAGGATAATCTTCCTGGGAACAAGTCTAGACACAGCATCCCAGATGGCATGCCTTACACCAGAGAAACAAAATTTCCTGTCAGCTTGCTTCTCTCAACTGGCTACCAGGCCCCAGCTTTCTGCAAGGAAAATCCTTGGGGTTCATGGCATCTTGCATACTCCCCATTCCATATGCCAGACTGCATATGAGGAAACTTCAGTGGTACATAAAGAGCCTTTTGTCTCAACACTCTCAAGATCTGGAAACTCTTCTACCTTTTATTCCTTGCCTGAAGAAGGAATTTCTTTGATGGGCAGCAGCCTGCTCCCACAACAAGGGACTGTCCTTCTCCCCACACCCCGCCGCCCAGACCCATACCACAGACGCATCAGACTATGCTTGGGGTGCACACCTGGACGGCAGGTGCATACAAGGCCAATGGAGTCCACAGCAAATCCCCCTGTACATCAGTCAAAAAGAGATGATGGCTTTGCAGCAGGCCTTGATAGCTTTCAAACCCCTTCTTTCTCCAGGGGTTCTTTTAATCAAAACAGACAACACCCTTGTGATGTGGTACATCAACAAGCAGGGAGGGACACACTCCTACCTGGTGTGCAGGCTGGCCATGACCGTTTGGCTCACAGCCTCTTCCATGCAACTACACCTGTTAGCACAGTACCTACCAGGCTCTCTCAACTTCCTGGCAGACCAATTAAGCAGAAAGGTTTTGGACCCACACGAGTGGCAGCTCAACAGAAGTACCTTCTTCCTAATAACTCAGAAATTGGGAACCGCGGAGGTCGAAATTTTTGCCTCCCACACCAACCATCAGCTCAGCAAATTCTGCATCAGGGAGCTTCACTGCATGGCTTGGAAAGTGGATGTCCTGTCCTTCCCCTGGGTAAACCTCTCGGTCTATGCCTTTCCTCCCCTACCTCTCATTCCCAGGGTACTGCTCAAAATAAGGGAGGAAAAACCAAGGACCATTCTCATAGCTCAAGACTGGCCCAGACAGCACTGGTGCTCCTTGTGCGCAGCCGGTCCCCGCTGCACCATAGAATCTTCCTCAGAGTCCAACCCTCCTAACCCAAAGGGAAGAAGAATTCATGCTTCCCCAATTGCAGACGCACAGTTTGGCAGCTTGGCTTATTCCCTAACCCCTGACCAATCTGCCATCCTCAGTAAACAGGTTCTGGATGTTATCCGAGAGGCCAGACACCCTAGCAACATAAAGTGTTATGCAGATAAATGGAAAAGATTCTACACCTGGATCCAGGCTAAGGAGGCCAATATGGCACAGCCCTCCATCCCTCTCATCCTGGATTACTTAGCTGACCTACTACACAGTGGTCTCTCTTTCTCCTCTATAAAAATTAATGTCTCTGCTATTTCTGCTAATTTTCCCACTGAGCAGCATCTTTTCTCACTCTGTCTGATTAAACAGTTCCTCAGAGGGGCTAGCAACTTAAGGCCCCCCAGAATGGCACCAACACCAGCTTGGGACCTTAACTTTGTCTTGGAAAAGCTCACCCTGTCTCCTTTCAAACCAGCTTCTTCTGCAGGCTAAAATTTCTGTCCTGGAAGACAGCCTTCCTCCTGGCCATCACTTCAGCCAGAGGAGTCTTTGATCCGCAAGCACTCATGGCTGTGGAACCCTTCATCATCTTCCATGGAGACAAGGTATCCCTCAGAACTAAGCCATCCTTCATGCCCAAGGTGGTGCCCAGTGTGGCTCTCAACCAGTCCATTTATTTGCTCACCTTCTTTCCTAACCCCCAAAACAAGGGGAAAAGGATTCTGCACTCTATATGTGCACAGACAGCTCAGGTACAGTCTGGACAGGACTAAGCCTTTCAGAAAGTCTGATCAATTCTTGGTTAACTTTGCTTCCTGGGCAGAAGGCAAAGCCATCTGCAAGCAAACCGATTCCAAATGGATGGCACACTGCATCCATTTCTGCTACAAACAGCATGGCAAGCCTCCCCCCAAGGTGGTCAGGACACACTCCAGAGCAGTCTCCACCTCTGCAGCTTTCCTCAGAGGGGTCCCCACCAGGGACATCCTGGAGGCTGCCACCTGGACATCTGTTCACACTTTTACCAAGCATTACCACCTGCCTCTCTTCTCCAAATCCAGGACAGGGTTTGCCTCTGCAGTCTTGCAGGGCATCCTAGCCAGCCCCTAGCTTCCTTGACTGCCTCCACCCATTTCCTCAGCTTTGGGAATCTACCCAAATGTGATGATTGCAACAGTGAAACACAAAGAACATAGTACAGTTGTGTACACTTACCATAAATATAGGTGTTCGAGTGTCTTCACTGTTGCAGTCCTGGTTTCCCTCCCTCCAGCCCCTTTTTCTTTTTGTTACCTTTCTTCCTTGTTCACCTTTCCTTGCAAGGGACATATTGGTTATTTATTTTCCACTGTTGGGGTTCTTCCCCCAGAACCTGGCCTTTTACTTTGGGGGCTCCTGACAGGTTAAGGCAAGAAAAACTGATTTAATGGCGTCGGCTGCCTTCCTTTATACCACTGACGACCTGACATCAGTCCTCAAGTGAAAGCAACTGGCTCAGAAATACTAAGTCTCTGGTATTCAGGCCGGCCGAGGGCTAGCCTGGCCAGGGATAACCCAAATGTGATGACTGCAACAGTGAAGACACTTGAGCATCTACATTTATGATAAGTGTACACAACTGTACTTTTTCTGTGTACTTTTCCCAGTTTCCATTTTTTTTCTATGTAGTATGCTCCTACCCTTTTCTAAAGATCCCACTTCCAGTTATTTTGTCTGTTACAATATTCACCACATCAGATACACTTGGTTTAGATTTTAATTTCCATTTTTAAGTAATTGCTTTTTTGGCAGCCATAAGAATTAAACTTAACAAGGCCTTATGATGTCTAGGCAATTCAGATCCTGTATCCCAGCTGAAAAAATATCTTTCCTTAGTTACACACATTTGCTCACTCAGTATTTCTCAGGTAGTATTCTGGAGGAAATTTTTAGACTGACAGTTCATTTCACTTCCAAAACATTTGTTCCCAGTTACCTCTTTTCCCCATCACACCTCCAACATTTGCCATCTACCTGAGGACAAAATTCTTTGAAACCTGTTTAGGGTATAAAATACGGGTCTACTTTATTGACTCGAATGTTCAAAAGTTCGAATGCATAAAGATCGACACATATGCATCGAACTCTTAAACGTTCAAAGGTTAATAAAGAAAAAAAATTCACAGAAAAAAAAAGATGTAGGCAGGAGGGCAAGCTCCCCTGCACCCCCCACACCCCCACTACTTAGATATACCAACTCCGAGATCGCAGTACATTGAAGTAAACGGAAATCTCCACCTACGGAGATTTCCGTTTACAGTTTTCGACGGCTTGCACTTTTGATGCATATGGTTCGATCCTTATGTATTTGCGGTTTTACGATTTTGCGTAAATAAAGTAGACCTATAAAATACCTATGCAAGCACTTTCAGCAGAAATCCTAAATTTTCTAGACTTTATTGTATATTTGGGAGCTGCACTGCCATTGTTTCCTTATGAATTGCTTATCCAATCTCTATTTCCATTCTTTTCTAAACTTCTCTGATTCTTATGTAATATCATATACGTCCTACTAATTTATCTCCCTTTTTAACAGCAGCCTCTGTTCTAGAGTCAGCTAACAACTCTACAAGAGCAGGTCTTTCACTTAGCATTCCCCAGTCCCTTTGCCTATACTCTGATAGGGAAGGCAGTCTATAGCCTGCAGCTGAAATATGTTCTTGGCTTCTGTTACATTTCCATGTAGTTATTTGCTCCCAGTACCTTGGTTCCTTTACCGGTTTCCTCAGTAAATTCTACCCCACTCTTGCCTGTTCTCTTTATCCCTACTTGCAGTCATCCCTGTTGGCAAAATCGTTCTACATTCTGTCGTGACTTGGTTCTTGTAATAGTCGCTTCTACTTTATGAATATAATGCTCAGTGTGACTGTTGTTTTTCTTCTTTAGGGATCTGTATCTAACATCCCATCCTTTCCTTGTTTGTTGAATTACTACCTGCTTTATCATCATCCTTTTCCACTTTGAACTGTAGCTTTTTGCTTATGTTATTTATAAGAGCCTTAACTGTCTAGCTGTAAAATATCCATTCAAATCAAGTAACCCTAAACCACCTTGTTTATTGGAACAGTCAGCTTATCCCACCTGATCATTGCTGTCTTCCCCTCCCAAATAACGTACTTCATCTCTCTATTAATTTTTGTCCACAACTTCTCCACTGGTTGATAAATATGTGACTGATCTGTATATAAAACTAAAGGGACTAAAATACATTTTCACTGCTTGAATCCTGCTATCCATATCCATAAACAAGTGCTTCCAGTTTCTCAGGTTTTGCATCATCTTCTATTTAGTCTCTTCCCACATATCCTTAGCTGCTGTAAAATAATTCTTTCTTCACCCATACTCCTAAATACTTCATTTTATAGTGTTTCCATAAATATGGGTATTGCTGAAGTTTATGTGTGGGTGCATAGTTAACAGCTGTATACTTTGTTTTGTCTGCATTTATTTTTATATTATGAAAAATCTTTGAAGCTGTCTCAGCAGGGTCTGTGTTCGCTTATCGAATGTGAATTGCAGTGAGCAGCTAATCTGATATTGTTAATCCTCGTTCATTCCTTACGCATGGGTATCGGTTCCAAGCTCGCATCAGCTTCAAACTCTTGAGCTAAACTCTTACTCAAAATCCCCCCTCTCCCTGTTACCTCAGATTTCGTTTGCCGCGTTGCTATTCGGTCGTGTCAAGCTACTTCTCTTGAGCTAAGTACAGTTAATTCTTGTTTAATAGCTTTACAGATTACTTTTCTGTCAGAAAAGTTCATATTTTATTGTCTCTTACCCTATTGCATCTAGCGTTCATAATTTCTTCAGGTTTTTCTGCTTTTTCTTTACTACTTTTACCGCAAGGTATTCTCTCTTTACCATCGTTGGTAATCTTTTTCCCTTTTTCTCTCATACCTTCGGGTACTCTCTTGTAGCATTGTTGGTAACTTTTCTATTAATTAATTTGCTGTCATGGTAGATAAAAAAGGTAGTTCGGGGTTTAAACGGTGTTCTGATTGTGGGCACAAACTGCCTACTTCTGATGCACACTCTTTGTGTGTTTATTGTTTGGGAGCTTCCCATTTGTCTGTTGACCCACCCTGTACTATTTGTGAGAACTTTTCTAATAGAACCTTGTTGGAAAGGAAAAACAAGCTGATACTGAAGGGACTTCTAAAATCTCCCTTTTCAGAGGCTATTTCTGGGTCAGAGGTCTCAACCCCTCCTAGAGCCAATAAGAAAACCTTGGCTGTTCCTACTAAGGCTAAATCTTTGCCTTCGTCCCCGGCTGGGGACTCCCACCAACCAAAACCTAAAAAGGCTAAAGTTTCGGCTCCGGAGCTCTCTCAGTCAGCCCCAGTGCTTTTGGTGTCTAGACCTTCGGCACTGAGGCCTTCAGCTCCATTAGTGGTTTCGGCTCCGTCTTCTCCTGCAGCCTTCTATATATTGGCACCAAGGGGCTCCTCAGTTCAGACCATTACCACTGTATCGGCACCAACCGTTCAGTCGGCGCAGACCTTGACCACGTCGGCTCCGAGATCTTCCTCGGAACCGACGCCTTTATTGTTGACTCCAGTTTTGTCGGTTCCAACTTCTGCACCGACAACCACTTCGGCACCAATACCTGTGTCGGTGCAGACAATGACCTCGGCACCGATGACTTCTTCGGTGCAGACAACAGTAGTCCAGAGTCTCTTGGCACCGTTGTCCTCGGTGCGGTCGGATGAGATGGACACTGAGTCTGCCTCTTCTGTGGACAGGCCTGTTTCTCACTCAGTCTCAGTGAGGTCCATTAGAAGACTTTCCTAACATTATGTGTTGTGTCTTGTGAACCAAGTACTCTTGGCCAGAGGTATCCCACCCCTCAGGAACTATCCTTTCTTGGGAGGTGATCACCCATCTCCAAAGACCTCTTCTTATTCTCCTCCTTCATTGCCTTTGAAGCCCATGGATGTAGCACAGTCTTCCCCTTCTGCGGTTCCCTTTATGGATCTCACTAAGGAACCGCAGTTGCCTTCGTGGCAGGAAAGTTTTGCTACGACCCAAGATGTCAGCTGTGACACGCATAGCTTGCTGCTCCACAGCCATCCAGGGACACCGGGGGGTCGGCAGGCTCAGCCACTTAGGGGAGGGGTGACCCCTATCCTAGACATACACTTCTCTTCGGGTGGACCAGCCTTCCAACTGATGGAGAAGGCTTTTGCTGCTGCTGGCAATACCGGACTGTCTATACCTCCGCCCTCCTCTGGTACACTGGTTTCACAAGTCGCATCTAGCGGACACCGGGTGCAAGGGCCGCAGGACATATTCCCTCAGGAATCCCTTTTCCGCTGTCTTCTCCAGCTTCTCCTGCTGAGGAGGTCCACCGGAAAAGTTTGTGTAAGAGGAAGTACATGGATTCCACAGAGGAGTCCCTCACCGAAGACACAGATTTCGATGAGGGGGAAGGATGCCCTCGGTCACCCTCTGAGGTATCCTTTGATGATATCCTCAAAATCCTGAAACAGAGAGGTGACTGGCAGTCCTCTAATCCGACCTCTGAGGAATCTGTGTTCCTGCAGTCCTTTCGTGCCCGGCCCCCTACCTCCTGGGTTACTCCACCTGCCGATGAACTTGTCCGACTCATCGTGCAGCGTGCTTGGAAGGCTCCTAATACCATCAAATCTATTCCCCGGAGACCAGATAAGATCTTGTCCCCTCCTGCTTCGGATCCCCATTGGTCCAAAGGTCTTCCTGTGGATGCTTTGATGGTGGTGGCAGTGGCCACAATAAAAAAGGATCTGGCAGAAAAAGAAAGACAGACTGTCCATCCGCCTAACAAAGAGTCCCCGGCCCTGGACAGGATAGGGAAGCGCACCTTTGCTTCAGCGATCTTTGCTATCAGGTCCCTGAATTATATGGCACATTTTACCAGGCTTTAAAGGGATCTGGTTTCTGAGCTCTCTGAAACCTTGGCTGGTGCCATGTCTAATGAGGTCTGTGACAAAGTGGCCTCTCAGCTGGCCACCATTGAATCTGTATATAACTCCTGTATGCGACTGATATCTCACGCATCAGAAGGAGCAGCGGGTTCAGCTGCAGTCTTGAGATGACACGCCTGTATGCTCTTGTGCAACTTCGTGGAACCCTTTAAGTCTTCCTTTCTTAATGCCCCCATTGAGGCCTCCTCGTTGTTTTGGCCCAAAGTTAAAAGCACACTGGCCAGATGTGAACAGGACGGTAAGACCCTTTCTGCCATAGGTGCCCGTTATTCTTCCCCTCAACTTGCTTTCTACCGAAACCAAAAGAGTGGGAAGATGTGGTTCAAGAAATCTCAGGGTCCTTTCCATGACGCACAGGCTGAGTTCTCCCCCAGAAGCAGAGGGGGAAACTCACAGGCAAGACGCTCCTTTCGGGGCAGAGGGGGTCCGCATAACCAGGGTTCCAGGGATTCTTTCCCTGGTCAATCCTACCAGCGTTCCTGAAGAGCAGCCCAACTCCTTTCCTCTGAAAGTGGCTGGGGGACGTTTCTCCCTGTACCCTTCTGCCTGGCTAACCATCACCACCGATTCCTGGGTACAAAGGATTATAACCAGAGGTTATCATATCCCCTTTGATCTTTGTCCTGTCCCTTCAAAAAACCTTCCTGATGTTCCACCCATTCAAAGGGAAGAAGCAGCATTAGAGATAGAAAAACTGCTAAGAAAGAGAGTCATTCAAATAGTCCCTCCAGACCAGATAGGACCCGGATTCTACTCGACTGTTTTTGGTGCCAAAGAAAACCAGGGACTGGAGACCAGTTTTGGATCTCAATGTATTGAACAAGTTTGTGAGAGTACAAAAATTTTGGATGGTCACAATAAAGATGATTGGATGTGCTCTATAGATCTTCAAGATGCGTACTACCACATAAAGGTGGACAGGCCATCAAGAAGATTTCTGCGCTTCTGTGCAGGAACCAGTCACTACCATTTCAGAGTACTGCCCTTCGGACTCTCTACACCCCCCAGAGTGTTCACAAAGTGCATGACAGTTGTCACAGCTCACTTGCGACTTCAAGGATTAAAGGTGTTTCCATACCTAGACGACTGGCTCATTTCCGTCCCCACCAGACATCTACTGGAAAAAGCCCTGGCATACTCTCTCCTCGCTGCTCAAAGGCTAGGGATAACCCTAAACTGGCAGAAATCCAATCTCACCCCATCTCAGTCGAGAGAATTCATAGGGGTTATCTTGGACACAAAAAACTGCAGAGCTGCTATTCCAGAGCACAGAATTCTAAGGATAAAGCAACAACTAATTCCAATCCTTTCAAAGGAAAAATCCACGGCTCACTCGGTTCTACAGCTGTTGGGTTCCATGGCAGCCTCCATCACTATTGTTCCCCTGGCCAGGTTTCACATGAGGCTTCTACAATGGCTACTGCTCACCCAATGGTTTCCTTTTCAGCATCCTCTTTCAGCCATGATTCAAGTAACCCACAGGTGCAAACAGGATTTAAATTGGTGGATGACACACAATCTCTCACAATGGTCATGCCCCTTCTCCCCCCAGCAACCCAAGGCCACAGTGACCACGGACGCCTCCCTGATGGGGGGGGGGGGCTGCTATGTCAGGGACAAACAGTCCAAGGCACTTGGTCCGAACTGGAGGCCCTTCTGCATTTAAATGTTCTAGAGCTGAGGGCAGTGCTTCTGGCGTTGCAAGCATTCCATCGCTGCTGCCGTCTGGGACAATTGCGATTCAATCAGACAACATGGAGGTGGTCTGGTACATCAACAAGCAAGGTGGAACCAAATCTTACCCCCTTTGTCGAGAGGCCATCAGGATATGGCAATGGGCGATGGCTACCAACCATTTTCTTCTAGCAGCACACATTCCCGGGAGTTCCAACGTGATAGCAGACAGACTCAGCAGGTGCATTCTTCAACCTCACGAGTGGTCCCTGAATCCCTTGATAGCGGTGGAGATCTTGCACCACTAGGGCTGTCCTTGCTGTGACCTCTTTGCATCTCCGACCAACTACAAATGCAGCAACTACTTCGCCCTGATTACCCCTCCGGGACAGTCACCCAGGGACACTATAGTCCACGATTGGCCCTCGGGTCTTCTTTACGTATTTCCACCCTTTCCCCAGTTTCTGAAGAAAGCCCATTGGTTGAAGAACAAGGTGATCCTCATAGCACCATATTGGCCTCGACAGATTTGGTTCCACTTCCTTTGGCCTTCATCTACTAGATCGACCATGGATTCTCCATCTAACCCCTCAGAACCTGATTCATCCCAACTTGAACAGCCTGAAGCTCACGGCTTGGCTACTCCAATTCCCTTGATTGCCAGGCAGAATGATCTTTCTTTACCAGTACATGATATTCTCATTGCTTCTCATAAGTCCTCCACTAGAATTAATTATCTGAGCAAGTGGAAAAGATTTACCTGTTGGTTGAAAGATAAACAAGTAGATCCCTTTTCAGCACCAGTGTCGATAATACTAGACTGTCTGGCCGACCTGTTTCAATCGGGTCTATTGGCCTCTACCATTAGAGTTAATTTGGCTGCAATTTCTAATTTTCATGAGGGTGTCCAAGATTCCTCTCTTATGTCCCATAAATTGTGCAAGACCTTCATAAAAGGTGTGAGTCATCTGAAGCCACCTTTTAGAGAACCTATTCAACCATGGGATTTATCATTAGTTCTACAAGCTCTGACAATGTCACCTTTCGAACCAGCCTCTTCTTGCGACCTCAAGTATTTGTCATGGAAAACCTTGTTTTTGGTCGCTGTTACTTCTGCCAGATGTATTTCTGAACTTCAGGCTTTATGTATCAAGAGTCCATACTTGATTTTTCATAGAAATAGAGTGTCTCTGAGCACTAATCCGTCATTTCTGCCTAAAGTGATCTCTGAAATGTCCATTAATCAAGCCATTGAATTGCCAGTTTTCTTTCCCAACCATTCAAACAGAGGAGAGTATTGCCTACATACCCTAGATATACACAGGCAAATCCGTTTTTACTTAAACAGGACTAAACCCTTTCGTAAATCTGACCAGTTATTTTTGGCCTTTTCTGGACCTAGATTAGGATCTGCTGTTGCTAAGGTCACATTAGCTAGATGGTTGAAGGACTGTGTGACCTTCATCTATACACAATGTAATATCCCGTTGCCTACTACCATGAAAGCTCATTCAACAAGGTCGGTGGCAACTTCTGCTGCCTTCCATGCCAGAGCTTCTTTACATGACATCTGTGCAGCTGCAACTTGGGCTATGCCTCATACCTTCATCAATCATTACAAATTGGATTTGGCCTCCAGGGGAAGAGCATCTTTCGGTTCTATGGTGCTCAAGAATGTCCTTCCATGAGAGCCTCCCAGGAGTAGAGGTAGCTGGGGACTCTGTCCCATGCGTAAGGAATGAACGAGGACTAACAATATCAGATAAAGAAGTTATGCCTTACCATAACATTCCATCTGTATTGTTGATCCTCGTTCAGTCATTACGACCCTCCCTCCTTCCACCCTCCTGTGGTTTCTAGTGGATCTCACCATCTGGTTCTCTTAGGTTATTTGACCAGAGGTAGCCTCAAACTTCTTTGACTTGCAAACTCAATCTGAGGTAACAGGGAGAGGGGGATTGTGAGTAAGAGTTTAGCTCGAGAGTTTGAAGCTGACGCAAGCTGGGAAAATGGCCAGCTCGGTTCCGAGCTCGGAACCGATACCCATGCGTAATGACTGAATGAGGATCAACAATACAGATGGAACGTTATGGTAAGACATAACTTCTTTTTCTATGAACCCTATCCAGTGAAACTTCTGTTCATCGTAAACACACATCATGGGAAACAAAATCATCGCATAGCCATAGCTGGCCAACATACACACAATGAAAGGGAGTATGGACTTACAGGTATGCTAGGGATAAGGAATTCTGCCCTTTCCCTACTGTAGTGTGATCTCGGATTTAGTATATTTATAATTAGTGGGGATGTACATAAGTAGAATCTGGTTAGCAGCATATACTCCTCATATAGGGAGCTGTGCCCCCCACATCCACTGCTAATTATATATACCAACTCTGAGATCGCACTACAGTGAGGAAAGGGCAGATTTGTAGATCACAGTACAGTAAGGAAAGGGCAGATTTCTTTGTCCCAGGCATTACTGTAAGTCTGTACTCCCTTTTGTTGTGTGTATGTTGGCCAACTATGGCTATGTGATGACTTTGTTTTTGATGAACAGGAATTTCGCTGGATAATGTTAGAGGATAAGGGGTTAGCTGTAATTCACATTCAACAAGCGAACACAGACCCATCTCAGCATCTTCTGCAACACTGAGATGTTCTTTTCTGGCTTTATCGGGTACAAAATATTTTCTGCAAATAAAGCTAACTTTTTTAATTACCATACCAATTATATCCTTGAATTTCTGAGTCCCTTATTTTCTTATAGGTTCATAGGTAGGTGCTAGGCTATCTGCCCGAAGGCATTTATAAGCCTAGCCAGAATGTGTTGGCTTTCGCCGCCCCCCTTAGATTAGTTCCTTGTGCCTCTGTCCAGCAGAGCCACTGAAGTGATCCCCGGGGTAAACTTTCTCTTTCCCATCCACTCGTCAAGGTTTCTCTTGAAGAGTGTTGGCGAGGAGCTCTGCCTAATATAGATTGGAATCTTGTTCCAAAACATGGGAAGTCTCTGGGACAGGAATCTATCCCTCCAGCACGTCCTATTTATTGTTGTGATGAGGTTTAGATCCCTAGAGCGTGTGGCTCAAGAGGATATGGTTTTCTTTAGGTGGAGCATGTACATCAATTCTGGGTTGGACATGGTGAAGTTAACTCAACGTGACCCAACCAAAATTAGGCATGTGTCATGAGTGCTGGACAAAGTGATGGCATGTTGGGGATAGTGCATAACACATATCTGTAGTTGCAAAAGTGGTAATAACTTTAAAATCAAACCTACTACATTGTGAGTGATCACATGACCCTGGGCTATCAGGTTGCAGGTAGCATGCCTAATGCTAGGCAGGGTCTCAAGTGCATCATACTACCCTACAGCTGCAACACAGACACAGCAAAGTGCCAACTGAGTTTATTACACAAATGGGGAGGAGATTGAATGATATCACATTCAGTGGGACAGGTGCAGAGTGATGTGGAAGTGGCAAAAGAAGTGGATTTTTGGTGAGTGAGTTTTATTTTTTCCTAAAGGAAGATAGCATGGGGATGTCTTGGGTAGGAAGGAGATTCTAGGGAAGGAAGCATGGACAAAAATCAAACTTAGCATAAAGACTGACAGAAGAGATATTGGCTCATAAGGAGGGTAGCAATGGACAGATGCAGACTGACAGAAGTTGGAAGACTGGTGATGGGAAGGCCTGAACTATAAATAAGTGATGATGAGTGACAGAAGGGTAGAGAACAGAATGATTTGGGATAGGGTGGTATAAGGAAAGCCTATTTGACTGGCTGAGAAAGAAAGCTACCTAGCAGTCAGTTTTCTCAGTGTGTCATCATGGGCAAGTTCTTCCTTTGATGGTCTGATGGTTAGACACAGCCAGCTACATGGTGGTCCAAGGAGCCAATGCAGACATTCAGGTTCTGCTCTACATTGTGCTCATCGGCCACAAAACCTAATTCCAGGTGAGCCAAAAGAGTCTGTTTATACCACTCTTTGATGAAGAGCCTACACCTCGCAACAGTGAAGGGGTGATGGAAGCCACCAACATGTCCTTTAGGTCACCTTCATGAGATGAGCCTTATCCTGCAGAAAGACAAGCCTGAGGACTGACAAGGACACAGAAATCATGTAGTGTTTAGTGCAGAGCATGGGAGTTGCTGCTTCACTTCGATGTGCACCATGGGTAATCATGCAGAAAAAAAAAATAAAAGGAAAAATATAAGCAACAAAGTGACATAAAAAGTAATGGAAAGATGAAAAAAGGACACAGACGCAAGTGGTCAGACATACATGGTACAGTTTATAACAGCAGTAAATGAAGTTCTGAACTCCCCCAAAAAAGCAGTATACTACAAAAACAATGTAAATAAATTTAATAAATAAATAAATAAATAAATAATTGCATTTTACAGGATGCCAGGTGTTAGTAGTACAGTTTATTAAACTATTAAAACAACTGCAGGAAAACAAAACAGCAAAAACAAATGACACAGAAGTAATGGACATAGTAAACCAAACAAGTAAAACAAAAAAACAGAAATACTGTTGTTTAGTGTTGGTTTCACTGATTTGTTTATAAAATGCCAGCAATAGACCACACTGACCCTACCATATGGAAAATGTGACTTGCATCTTCTTGCAGGCAATACTATTTTGCTCGACCTCTCGAAGAAGTGGTAAATCTAAAATGTAGACAGAGTATGGTAACCGTTTCAATTGCTGGGACCCGCTAGATCGACTCTGGAAACATGGATACTGAATGGTCGAAAGAATGAATTTACATACACTAATAGCGAGGTGCCATTTCTGCTATTATTTGTTTTTCTCTGAGGTATGGCAGTCTTGGAGTTGGTATATATAAGTTTAGGAGGTGTGAGGCCCCCCCACATAGGGGGGTGCTGTAGAAGTTGTTTAAAGAAAACAGTAATTTTTGAGATAAGCTCTTCTTTTGTGTTTTGACTTGAGAGACAGTACCTGTACAGTAAGGATGGCAGGTGCAGTGACAGTCAGCCCTCTACCCAAAGGTGGGCCATCTACAGACCCTGGAAACTACAGCCCTGTAAGTCTCACTAGTCTCATATGCAAATCCATGGAAAGAATTATCATGCAAATGATCAATAGTGACATAGGGAACCACACTGGACCCACCCCAGCTGGGTTTTGTCAAGGGCTGCTTTTGCCTACTCAGCCTGGCAGACTTCTTTGAGAAGCTCATCAAAGCCATGGATGAGGGCAAAATGGTCACACTGCCCACCTTGACCTGGTGAAGGCATTGGACACAATACCTCACTCAGGCATTTCTGACAAACTCAAGAGTTACCTGGTGGATAGCGAGCTGACTTACAAGAAGATTCTTTTAAACACCCACATGCATGTGTGTATGTGTATTTGTAAGTTTTTTATATAAATGTTTATCTGTATTACATGTACACACGTACACATATATACGTGAAAATGTGTACATACACAATGAGCACACAGGTAGATTTAGTCACACATGCAGCACACACACACACACACACACACACACACACACACACTGAGTGCACAAATGTGACCTTGACTATGTGAATATGGGTAGAAACAGTCAGGTAGTGTTAACAGAAATTTCCTCCATGGGTATGCACTGAAATAAATGCTCAGACGAAAGTGTAGTAAAACTGGTAACCTATAATAAATAAGACAAACACTTAAAGAAGGTAAGACACTGCCAGTCCACAAGGACCAAGCACAACTAGACAAAGAATGTAATGAAATAACAAAGGGGAAAGACGACACCCCTGCTTTGTGTCTCTATTCAGACACATCTTATCAGAGAGGAATCCTTCCACATGGATTTTTGCCTTCGACCCCTCGTATATCCATGTAGTTTGTCTTATTATTGCGTCAGGAAATGCAAATGCTTCCATTGCCCTGCTCATAAAATCCCCACCTTACTCTGTTAGATGCTTTCTCTCCATCAAGACCCACTAACAACAGTGGTATTTTCTTATTTTCTATTTCCCTCTGGATCATTATTCTGTTAATGTTGTCAGATGTGTGCCTCCCCTCCACAAAACCACACTGATTCATATTTATCAATTTTGGCAACACCATTGCCATTCTTTTAGCTATAGATATGCAAGGACTTTGAACAGAGCCATAACTATGGCAGGGTGAAACGCTCAACTTCTCCTAGAGCCACCTGTTAGGGGGTCCAGTCCTGTTAACAGAGCCATAACTGTGGTGGGGTGAAATGATCAACTTCTCTTAGAGCCATCTTTTAGGGGGTGCAGTCCTATGAACAGAGCCATAACTATGGCATGGTGTTAGGGGGTGCAGTCCTATGAACAGAGCCATAACTGTGGCATGGTGAAATGATCAACTTCTCCTAGATCCACCTGTTAGGGGGTCCAGTCCTATGAACAGAGCCATAACTGTGGCGGGGTGAAAATATCAACTTCTCCTAGAGCCACCTTTTAGGGGGTGCAATCCTATGAACAGAGCCATAACTGTGGCAGGGTGAATTGATCAATTTCTCCTAGAGCCACCTGTTAGGAGGTGCAGTCAGCAGTTTGCTAGTGGGGCACAAGTGTTGTTAAGAGATCCACTTATGAAGTCATGGATGGATGTTGCAGCTTATTAAATTTTAGTATCTTGCTGCATTACTAACTGTACCAAGGAGTTCTGAGTCTGTTTTCCTCTCTCTCGTAAGCTTTTCTGTTTCTCCCCTTAGGTACTGGTTTGAGGGGACAGTCTGGGAACTGCCCATAGCAGCACTGTTCCTCGCTATGGTTCTGACTTTGTACTAGATCCTTGTGGAATTTACATATAAAGGACCTCATAGTCAATAACTGGTTCCTTAGTTAACTCTACCCATTCCCGAATGAGTCTTTGTCCTCTTACACTGGACTCTCCTCTCTTTTTTTGTATAGGGATGGAGGTGGCAGTTTACAAGTTTGTTAAGGCCATAATGATAGGTTTACCTGAAGGTATCACTCACTACACCTTGTCTGCTGTGGACAAGCTTTTACCACCAATCATTAGGCTGACTGGGTAGACATAATTAAATGTCATCTAATCAGACATGTTATTTTTTTGAGGGAGGCCATGTCTCCCCTCTACCCCCCTGAATTTTTGACTGCCATATCTCTGAGGTATCATTTACATGGAGAAGAAACAAAAAAAAGCATTTCCTTTTTGTCCAGGTTGATGAAACCACAGAGGTAGTATATTTAGATATCTTGGGTTTGGAAGTAGACCTCCTCATTTGGTGGGGTTGCAACAACAGTTGTCACAGCCTTTCATTTGTGGCAGTCAACTCAGGTTGTGGAAGAAAAAGTCCCACTACAGCTCTCTTCTGAAAGATCTGCCAAAAAAATCATTATAAGTTTTAACAGTGAAAGCTACAGAAACAGTATGGTCACCCGTGTTTCTTGCTCACCAAACGTAGTCATAAAGAATGGAAGATCTGATTAAGAAGTAAAAAGGTGGGGCTTCCGTGGTCTGTTGCAGGTAATAATGGAAATGGACATTAAAACTATATATAAGTATTTAACTGCACTTAGGTGATGGAAAGACCAAAATAATATGTGGAGGACGATAGCTACTTGGGGGGATTATAAAAGGGTTGTTGATTTGCCTCTTTCTTTAGTAGTTTCTGACATGCTCCTGAGCTTGTCCATTCATTTCCTTGTTATGTGGGGTTAGAACCTAGGTGAGGGAGAAACTGAGAAGGAAACAGAGTTTTAGGAAGTTGGACCAGTTTGTCTTAGATTTTGGAAGGGTTTTGCAGCTACTGAGTATAGTGAATTGCTAGCTGCATTGTTTTTAGTTATGAAGATGTGAATTGCCCAGTATTGAATTCTGTGGTCTAAGCCCTTTTCAGTAGATGAGTAGCTTCCTTCGGTACTTGCTTCAGAATGCATCCTCAGTAGATGTTTGTCACTGTCACTTGGTGTTTGCATCAATCATTATTGTCTTGACTGGGACTGATAAGGTGGTGCTTCAGATCTCTGCCTTCTGAGCTGTGTCTTTGTGAGGGCCTCCTTCCACTGTGGTGATTTACTATGTTGACTTCAGACCAACCATAAGAATCATCAGGTTACTGAAGGATGGTCCTTGGCATTAGATATAATTAGCAGTTAATCTCCAAGAAGACCTTCCTTGATGCGTCAGGTACATCCTCTCTCCCTCTCTCTATGAATGGATATCTCCTCCTTCTTGCCTTGTCCTTTTGAGTTCCCTGTATGTCAGATTAGTATATGCTAACATATTACCCGATACTGTTCTTCATGTTCAAATGTATTCGTTATTTCTTGAGTCACTTCACAGTGCTTGTTAGTGGCTAAGGGGTGAATTGGCAAGCTGAGTGGGAGACAGCAGGTATTGTACTTCGCATTACATTATGCTGTAGGTTGAAACAAGTACACATATAGCCACGACCATGGTGTTTTCCAAAATTTTTGATGAATGCTAATTCGTATAAAGGAGGAAACCCACCACCATGAGGTCTTTCTTTAACTCCTCCTATTCTTCTTCTTCTTCTTGAACTCTATCTTTATGTGTTTTATACCCAAATGCATAGTAGAATGTGCTAATTTCTTTTTTTCATTCATGGGCTTGATTTGGTGTAAATTTGAGTACTGATATTTTTTATGGAGATCCTTCTGGTGAGGACATAGCTCATTAATTCTCGCATGAAGGTCTATGCACTTGGTAAGTACATACACATTGTTTTCTTAAAGACACTTATCAGATATTGATTATTATAGAAAACAAGTTAATGTAAAAATTAACTTATTTTTATTTCTGTTTAGCTACCTAGATGATGCAGTGATGAACCTAGACCATGGTGACCCAATAACAAGAGATCATATGGGTGCCATGTTAAATCAGCTTCGACTAAAGCTTGTCCAGTTTTTACAAGTTGAACCACATCACGTGTTGAGCAAAAAAGCTAGAAGACTCCTGATGATCCTTCAAGGCCTTGTTACCCCTAGCATGAGCTAATTATTTTGTTCTAAACAATTAAAGTTTTATGTTAAATATGGCAGTACTGTGTACAATGCATTAATTACTAAAAGTCTAAAGCTCTGGGAAACCAACTAAAATAAGTGCATTATGAAAGGATAGTCTTTTACTGAGAGACGACTAGAAAGCACGTGAACCAAGTTCTGAGACAAAATGGACAGGAGAGTAACAGTTATTTTCTTGCAGTCTGTTTTGCAAACCGTTTACAAGTTCAGTCATAAACTGTTTTGTTTTATGATGTTACTGGTTCTGAGAGCTGTCTTCAGGCACAAACCTAGCAGGAATCTTCAGAAGGTATTGTATTCAGCTTCTTTCAGTGGTGGGTTACCAACTGTATGATTGTTGGTACCTAGAGAAAATGTCAGTTTTAAAGGGCAGAGTGTGAAAAAATAATATTAAGGTCAAAGTTAACAAGCTAAGCACGTGCTGGCACATTGTGTCTTGCTTTTGAGGCTGAAAAATTTGTGATATAATCCTACAGAAGTCTGAAAATTTTACAGATCCACCTTGACACTTCCCTTTAGAGCTGCTATGTTAGATGGGTTCAGACAATTGCACATCCAAATATGTATATTTTTTTTCACATTTTGAGTTTTGTTAGAGTTTTATCTTATATATATTATATATATATAAACAAAAATGTGTTATCGTTTTGATTTATGTTATAAAAATGACTTGTGAAGGATTTTTGTGTGTATGTGTTAGAGTGCATGTAAAAAATCGAATTTTGTTGTAATTTTACACTGTTACTTTTTATCTGAGCAAAATGAACCCCCTGTTTTGAATACGGTTTGAATATGTTGTTTAATAAAACATTTTTTTTGAAACTGGTGTTTTATATGTGTATGTGGTATTTGGGATTTATTGAAATTATTTTTGCTAGTTACTGGTACATTTTTTAAAAAATTTACATTGTTAAATACAGTAACTAGTTTAAGGGCGTTTTACCAGGGATTAAACTTTTAGCAATGTATAAGAATAATTATTTATATGTTATTACTATGTTTATTTGTAATTATAAAGTACGCATAATTGAAAAAAATCACATACATTAAACATTAATACTCAAACATAATATTAATTTAACAGAGTAATGTGGAAAATAATTTTAATGCAATAAAAAAGTACACAGAGATAAAGGGGAAAGGAAAATATGTATAATATATACATTCTGTGCCCAACAAGTCCATATATTAATGTTAAAATTGTATTAAAATTTATTTAACTTATACAATATTGTGAGGCAAAGCTAATGATTCCTTCTTCACAGTTCTGAATCAAATCTAAAACAGAAGGTCTAAACTTAATATTAAAAGTTCTTGACTTTGAGTTTAATTTTATCAGTCGTATTTTTTTTCTCATAAATTTTGTTAATTTGTTCAGTAGAATATATTCTAAAAATGTAGGTTTGACCAACTGTAACCATATCCTTGTTATGTTTTTCTTAGCAACAGCCAAATAGCACCATAAAATAAAATTTCTTAATTGCAAGACAAAACAATTGTTAGACAAGATATTATTCTTTGTAGAAAGTGGATTTTCTTATTTTTAAGTTTGGTGGAAAAATGAAGAAAGGATGCAGACCTTTTTTATGTTATACAAGCGGTTTGAGTTTGACGTACCCAGCTCTTTTTTTTTTTGTTCACCGGTTTTCATGTAGAAATCTGAAGTGGCTGTGCTTATAAATGTGGCCCATTTCTGTGGTAGTGCTGTGGGTTGGATTTGACATTGCTTGATTTATGTTCTGCTTAGAGTTGTCTGATATGCGCAAGACAACATAAGGCTGTCAACATGCCAGTTTTTTTCATACAAGGTACATCATGTATGTGGTTGTGTGAGTAAGTATTATTGTTAAAGGTTTGAAGCTGTTATAGTAAATAGTGCAGACAAAACAGCCATCCACTTGATTTTATAATGGCAGACTTCCATAGCAATTTTTGTCTAAGGATGGGTCTCCACCTCCAAACTGTCAATCTGATGTTGTTAATCTTCGTTCATTCCTTACTGATGGGTTATCAGTTCCGTCCTTGGAACCGAGCTGGCCAAATATCAAGCTCATGTCAGCCAAAAACTCTCGAGCCGAGGTCCTAACCAGAATGCTCTGCTCCCTGTTTCCTCAGATCTCATTTGCCACATTGCTGTACAGCCATATTAAGCCACTCTGTTCAGCTAAGTGTCTAATTTTTTGAAAGTTTTATATATCGTTTCTACTTTAAAGTTTTTCAAACAGTTTCTTGTATTATTCTCTTACCCTGTCGTATCCTTAAGACTCTCTCCCTTTAGTCTATTTCTCTTTATTACCCTTTTCTTACCTTTGAGGTAATTCTTCATTACCATCGTTGGTAATCCTTCTTCCTTCTCTGTTCTTACCCTTTTGGGTAACTTTACCTCTTCTTTTTAGTACTGTTTTTCTTCTCCATATCATCATGTCGGATAAGAAAAATAGCGTTGGTTTTAAGCAGTGTAAGGAGTCCGGCTGTAAGTTACCGCTTTCCAATGGCCATGACTTATGTGTCTATTGTCTGAATGTCTCCCACCCTACTGTGGCTCCCCAGTGTGGGATTTGTAGAAAGTTTTCAACCAGGACTCTTAACGAGACAACGAACAAATTAATCTTGAAATGTCTTCTCAAATCTCCCTTCTTTGAGGCTATTTCTGGGTCGGAGGGCTCACCCCTTCCTGCCAAAACCCGTAAGTGGCATTCTTCCTCTTCCTCATCGAGGTCGCTTCCTTCATCTCCCTCTGGAGATCGTAGGGAGTCGACTCATAAGAAGGTGAAATTGACTACTACTTAAGCGCTGCCACCTGTGACCCTGTCGGCTCCAGGCTCGGCACCGCCCCAGCTGATTCTGGCTCCAGCCGTGTCTTCCTTATCGACACCGGAGTTCATGGTGCAGACAAGTACAGCTCCGACAGTTTTGTCGCAGCCGTTACCGGCACCATCCATGCAGGTACAGTCCCCTTCGGCACCGTTAGTACAATCCCCTTTGACTCCGAGTATGACGTTACTGTACTCCACAGTGCAGACACTTTCGGCACCATGTTCTTTGGTGCAGTCCTTTTCGGCACCGTCTTTGTTACTGGTGCAGACACTTTCCTTGACGACACCGTACCCATCAGTGCAGACACCTTCAACTTGTATGGTGCTGATGTCAGCGCAGACTATTTCCACACCATTTTCTTCGGTGCAGACGTCCTCTGTTCCGGGCTTTGCACCTCTCGCATTAGCAAGGACCAAGTACTCTCCTTCCTTGGATCCATTCATTGGTAGCCAATATAGTCCTTTTCTAGAAAGGCCAGAATCACCCTCAGGTTTCTCTATGAGGTCGACCAGGAGCCTCTCTGAGCAAGATGTGTTGCGGCTTGTTGACCAGTTGCTTGTGGCCAGAGGTCTCTCTCACCCATCGAAGTCCACATTCCCTCCCTCAAGTGAACATATGTCTCTCTTCAAACTCCAACATACACTCCTCCTTCGACTTCCACCCAATTATCGAAGCCCATTATTCCGACAGCAGCTTCCCTTCCTCTGACACCAGTAGTGGAGCTTACTTTGGAACCGGAGTCATCTTTGTGGGCCTCAGTGCACTGGGCATCTGGCTTTTCTCAGGCCAGTGGCTGTGCCATGGCAGAGGGCATTCTTGGTTCTACATCAATTTTTTTCTATGACACCCTCCAGGAATCCACCCTCTTTCACACTTCACAGTCCTCTTAAGACTCCTGGTCTGGGGGTCGGCTTGTCGGGGTGGGGTGTGACCCCGGTTCCGATGTTGTCGTGCTCGGTTCTGGGCTTCCATCCCTCCTTGGGGGAGCCAGCCTTCCAGGCCATGGAGTGGGCGCTTGCTTCTGCTGGCAAACCCCACATGTCGGGTCGGAGTCCTCTCCCCGTTCTGTGCCGCAACTCTCACAAGCCGCAACCACCGGACACAAGGGCCTCAGGTTTCTTCTCCTCAGGAGACCCCCTCTTTGCAGTCTTCCCCAGAACCTCCCACTGAGGAAGTACCCAGCAACGCATCTTGCAAGTGGAAGCACATGGACTCCACTGAGGAGTCATTGGCTGAAGATACGGGCTTTGATGATGGGGAAGGGTCCCCATGGTCACCCTCTGATGAGGTGTCCTTTGGTGACATCCTCGAGATCCTTAGACAGAGGGGTGACTGGCAGTCCTCTAATCCTTCCTCTGAGGAATCCCTATTCCTGCAGGCCTTTTGTGCCTAGCCCCCTACCTCCTGGGTTACCCCGCCGGCCGATGGGCTCGTCCAGCACACATGGAAGGCTCCTGACACCCTGGAAGCAATATCACTGAGACCTGATAAAATCTTATCGCCCCTAGCTGAGCATCCCCATTGGTCACAAGATCTTCCAGTAGATGCCATGGTGGTGGTGGCTGCAACTAAGAAGGATTTGGCAGGAGAGAGCCAAACTGTCCATCTGCCCAACAGGGAGTCCCAGGCGATAGACTAGGGAAGCATGTGTTTCCTTCATTGACCTTCGCTGTAAGGTCTTTGAACTATTTGGCACACTTTACCAGGCTTCAGAGGGAGCTTATTAACCAACTCTCTGAAACCTTGGCAGGAGCTTTTTCTGACGAGGTCCATGACAACGTGGCTTCTCAGATAGCCACCTTAGAGTCCATTTACAGTTTTTTCATGCGTCTTATTTCTCACACAACGGAAAGAGTGGCTAGAGCATCCCGTGTGGGTATAGTCACCAGACGACATGCCTGGATTCCCCTGTGCGGCTTTGCGGAGTCCTTTAAGGCTTCCTTCATGCATGGCCCCCATCAAGGCCACTTCTTTGTTTGGCGCTAAAGTGAAAGATACACTGGCAAGGTATGAACAAGATGGCAAGATCTTATCTGCCGTTGGTGTCAGACACTCCACTCCTCAACGATTCTACTGCAGAAATCAGAGGAGCGGGAAGATGTGGCACAAGAAATCACAGGGCTCTTTCTGTGATGCATGTGCCGAGTTCTACCCTAGAGGCAGAGGGGGAAACTCCAATGGAAGACACCCCTTTCAGGGCAGAGGAGGTCGACGAAACTGGGGTTCCAGAGATTCTTTCTCTGGCCAACCCTATCAGCGCTCCTGAAACGTTGCCCGACTGTTTACCTCTGGAAGCGGTCGGGGGTTGTTTTTCCTTGTACCCTGCTTCCTGGCAAAATATAACCACCGACTCTTGGGTGCAACGGATAATAACCAGATGCTATCGTATCCCCTTCCATCTTTGTCCAATTTCATCTGGAATATTACCTGACGTTCCACCCAGTCAAAGGGAAGCAGCAGCACACGAAATCCAAAAGCTGATACAAAAAAGAGTCAGACCCCCCAGACCAGATAGGATCCGGTTTTTACTCAAGGTTATTTTTAGTACCAAAAAAGACAGGGGACTGGAGACCAATTCTGGATCTCAGCACACTGAACAAATTTGTAAAAACAGAGAAATTCTGGATGGTCACGGTTCAGTCTATCCTTCCTCTCCTGGAAGAAGACGATTGGATGTGCTGTGTAGATCTTCATGATATGTATTGCCACATAAAAATGGACAAACGCTCAAGAAGATACCTCCACCTCCGCATAGGAGCCCGTCACTACCAATTTCGAGCTCTGCCCTTCGGTTTCACTACAGCCCCTAGTGTGTTCACCAAGTGCATGGCAGTGGTTATCGCTCACTTGCAACTTCAAGGATTCCAGGCATGTGTATACCTAGACAACTGGCTCCTCACCGCCCCCATCAAGCGTCTACTGGAAGAAGCCCTGCACTACACTCTCCTCACAGCATAATGCCTGGGAATCGCTATAAACTGGGAGAAGTCTAACATGACCCCCAGCTCAGTCTTTGGAATTCATAGGGGTACTGTTGGACACGAGAAATTGCACAACATCTCTTCTGGATCACAGGCTTCAAAGAATAAGGCAACAGGTTCAGCCGCTGCTCTGTCACCACAAATTTCCTGCTTGCTCTATACTCCAGCTCTTGAGGTCAATGGCAGCCTAAATCACTATTGTTCCTCTAGCCAGATTCCACATGAGGCTCCTTTAGTGGTTACTTCTCACTCAGAGGTACCCTCTACAACATCCTTTGTCTTTTTAGATGAGTGTAACTCAGAGATGCAAGCAAGATTTACTCTGGTAGGACGTCTCGAAATCCCCAACAGTAGTCTCGCCCCTTCAGCCCCCATCAACCAAAAACCACGGTGACCACAGACGCATCCCTGATGGGGTGGGGGGGCTATGTCAGGGAAACTCGGTCCAAGGCACCTGGTCCGGAGACAGAGGCCCTTTTTAATGTCCTGGAACTGAGGGTGGTGCTGCTAGCGTTGCAAGCATTACATTCCATCCTTCCTTCAGGGACTATTGTGATCCAATCAGACAACATCTCAGTGGTCTGGTACATCAACAAGCAAGGGGGCACCAGATCTTATCCATTATGCCGAGAGGCCTTGAGAATATGGCAATAAGGTGATAGCTTCCAACCGCTTTCTAATTGCAATGCACATTCCCGGGAGCTCCAGTGTGATAGCGGACAAATTGAGCAGGTGCATTCTACAACCTCACGAGTGGTCCCTCAGCCCTGTGATAGTGGCAAGAATCTTCAACCGCTGGGGCCAGCCTTGCTGTGACCTATTCACCTCCTTAACCAACTACAAGTGCAGCAACTATTTTGCCCTGATCCCCCCTCGGGGACAGTCACCGAGAGACGCTCTAGTCCACGCTTGGCCCTCGGGTCTACTTTATGCTTATCCTCCTCTCCCTCTTATCCCCCAATTTCTGAAGATAGCACGGCAGTTGAAAAGCAAAGTGATTGTCATTGCTCTATATTGGCCTCGACAAGTCTGGATGTTCTTCGTGTTTCACTGTTGCAGTCATTATATTTGGGTTATCTGCTTGCAGTAGCCCTCAGTCAGACTGATTAACAAAGTCTTGGGTCCTGCATTGGTTGCTGTCCCTTCTTCCATGATGTCAGGTCATCAGGGGTATAAAACATGCAACCAATGCCATTACATCAGTTTTTCTTGCCGTGCAGTGCCCAAAGCAGAAGCAGTTTGCAAGTGCCGGTTGGCCAACTCCTGAAATTTTCGTTTTCGAGTTTCAGAACCGAAGTCTTCAACTAAAGCTAAGTACCCCATTGGGAAAACTTTTTCTTGCTCCTTACCGATGTCAGTAAAAGTTGTTAATTGCATTACTTGTGGAAAGCAAATACCTCACAAAGATTTTCATTCGTACTGTATTCCTTGCCTAGGCCCTGACCACAATGTACCTTGCTGTCGGTTTTGTGCTTTATTTAATCAGTGCACTATCCATCGTCTGTATATTTTCACTTCCAAATATTTCAGTTCTTGGTTTAATTATCCAGAAATGTCGTCGGTTAACCTTCCGACTACTGAGATTCCAAAAAAACGCAAAGCTAAAGACAGAGACAGGCCACCGAGGTCCAAAGCTGCCAACGATGCTTCTCCTAAGCCAGTCGCCAGTTCGCCAGTACTCAGTGAGGCTCTTTCACAGCCCCTGATACCCGCTACTTTTGACTCACAGGCCTCTACTGAGACCCATTCAGAGTCCGGTATGCCGCAAGATGCTTCAACTGTGGAACTTGTGGATGTCTCTACCTTGGATGAGACCGGAGCCACTGTGCAGGCACCGGCTTCTGAGGTTGTATTCAGACCTACCGACTTGCATATTAAACCGACGCCTCCTTCTTCATTTAGGCCAAAATCTCGAACCATGCCTAAGAAACCGATGCCCAGGTCGCATGCTCAGGCCTCTATGCCTAAAAAACAAATGAGAATAATGGCTGAAGATCTTATAATTCTAATCAGGGGAAGCCAACCTCCCCCTTCTAAGAGACCTAGGACTGAAGTTTTTTATGAATCTTCTGACTAGAATTCTGATTTTTTGATTCTTCTAATTATCTGGATTTGCTGTTATCTACTTATGAGGATTCTGATGCAGAGGACTGTATTCCCTCTGCTTCCCCTACAGAGGATTTTTCTTTTGGTGAAACCTTACATACTCTAAGGGAGCATTTCCACTGGAAAAGCCAGGATTTTTTTGATTCAAAAAAGGGGCTTAGGGATTTCTTACACCTGCCTCAGCATAGGCCTTTAGCTATACCTCCTGTACTAGACATTGTTGATGATGCCTTTTCAGAATCTAGTTTGGCCCCTGATTCTTTGCCTCCTGCTCCCAGAAAACCTGACAGATATTACAGGGTTCCTGATTCTCACAAGTTCCTTTTTAAAACTCCTATTGCTTATCCAGAGACTATTTCACAGGGACCCAAGGGCATTAAGGCTTCTACTGCTAAAATCCTACCCCCTCTGATAGAGACTCCAGGGCTCTGGATAGATGAGGTAAGAAAGTTTACACTTCTGCAACCTTGGCCATTACGGCTTTAAACTACCATTTTCATATGTTAAAGTATCAACAACATGTTATTGGATTGCTTAAACAGAAAATTATGTTGATTCCTGACTGTGCTGAAAGTAAAGAATTACAGGATTTAATGCATTCTGCTGAACAGGTTGGAAAACATACTTTGCAATGTGGATTTGATTCATTAGAGGCCTCTTGCAAGGCTGCTGTTACTGGGTCTGTGCTCAGAAGGCATGCTTGGCTTAAGGAGCAATCTTTGCCTGATCATGTTAAAGTTAAATTGTTGGATGCTCCCTTAAATCAGGACCACCTGTTTGGCAACAAGGCTGGGGAAGTTCTTAAAAAGATGGAAGATAAAGCTAAATCTATGCAAACTGTTAAAGATTTCTTACAAGTTCAGCCTCCTAGATTTAGTAGGCAATGGCCCTCTAAAAAGTGGTCCTTTCCAGCCCTTTCCAGGTCTTCTCAAGCCAAAACCAGACACAGCAGAAACCCAAAGTTTCAGTCCCAAGGGACATGCAAGACTAGGCACTGGGGGGTTTCCGCACCCTAATCTGGGAGTAGTAAGACTCCCCCTATGGAAAATTGTCTCAATGACTTGCTTTTAAAACTTCCAAGCACCTCCCAACTGAATGCTTCTTTAGGCGGAAAGATTGGTCTGCAGGCCAAAACTGGGAACACATTACCCAGGACAAATGGGTTTTAAATATAGTGTCCCAAGGATACAGATTATCAACACCAAGCGGGTGGCCAGATCTACCCCCAAATCAGTGGGCAGAGGCCCAAAATCAAGTACTCTCTCTCTTAAACATGGGGGCTATTCAGTTGGTACCAGAAAAGGAAAAGGGACAAGGTTTCTATTCTAGACTTTTCCTGGTACCCAGAAAAGGCAATACATGGCATCCTATCCTGGACCTTTCTATTCTAAACACCTTTCTGGTGATTCCAAAATTCAGAATGCTGACTCTTCACCAGCTGCTTCCTATGCTAGGCAAGGATGCATGGTTGGCAACACTAAACTTAAAAGAAGCATACCTGCACATCCCTATCAGGGTGTGTTGCAGAAGATACCTACGCTTCAAAGCAGGCTACATGCACTATCAGTTCTCTGCACTGCCCTGTGGCTTATCTACTGCACCCAGGGTATTCACAAAGTGCCTAGCTCCAGTCTGCATTTTGCAGGCAAAGAAATATTCAAATATACCCATACCTGGATGATTGTCTAATTCAGGCAGAAAGCAAGGACATTCTTTTGAATCATCTGGCTTTTGTTCAAAGGGTACTGACTTGTCTGGGGTTCACCATAAATGAAAAGAAATCACACCTGGTACCCTGTCAACAAATTATATTCCTGGGAGCAAGCTTGAATACAACTTTCCAGATGGCTTTCCTCACACCAGAGAAATGGATTCATTTGACAACTTACTTCAAACAAGTGGCCACAAAAACCCAGCTACTGCAAGGCAAATACTGCAAGCCTTGGGGTGCATGGCCTCCTGCACTCTTCTAATTCCATATGCAAGGCTGCATATGAGGAAACTACAAAGCCTATGGTGTCAACATTCACAGGATCTAGAAGCAAGGATTCCTATCATACCTTGCCTACGCCTAGAGTTCCTTTGGTGGGCCGAGACCTGCCACTAAAACAGGGGACTACCATTCACATTACCCCCTGCTGCCCAAATCTTAACAACAGACGCATCAGACTATGCATGGGGGGGAGGGGGCTCACCTGGCAGGGAAGTGCATTCAGGGCAAATGGAACCCAAGTCAAATACACCTGCACATAAATCAAAAGGAAATGTTAGCTGTACAGAATGCTCTGACAGCCTTCAAGGACCAAATTCTTCCAGGACAACTAATGGTAAAGAGGGACAACACCACTGTCATGTGGTACATAAACAAGCAGGGGGGTACACATTCTTACCCCCTCTGCAGACTAGCCATGGCATTGTGGAACACAGCCTTCAGCTACCAAGTGAATCTGCAAGCTCAATTCCTGCCAGAAAAACTAAATACACTGACAGACGCACTAAGCAGAAACCTCATGGACCCACACGAGTGGAAACTAGAACCAAGGATTGTCAACATGTTGACAAGCAAATGGGGGAGCCCAGATATAGACCTGTTTGCCTCCCCCCAGAACCATCAACTGGACAAATTTTGCACAAGGATTCCACACAAGCTAGCTTGGAAAGTGGATGCTGTATCCTTCCGCTGGAAAAACAGTTTATGCCTTTCCCCTCCGCTTCTGCTCTCCAAGGTACTACTAAAGATCAAACAGGACAAGCCAAGGACTATTTTAATTGCACCAGACTGGCTTCGCCAACACTGGTACCCACTCTTGCGCAGTGTGTCATGCTTGGCTCCATGACACCTGCCTCAGACTCCTTCCCTGTTGTCTCAGCAGGAGAACCAGATTCTGCACCCTCAGCTGCAAACCCTGAACCTAGCAGCCTGGCTAATTACCTAATCTCTCCTTTACCATCCCTCAGTAAATCAGTGATGGATATTATTTTAGAGGCAAGGAGGCCTAGTACTAGAAAATCTTATGCTGCAAAATGGAAAAGATTCTGTGCCTGGAACCAATCTCAATAAATGAACGAAGCAGTGCCCAATTTACCTCAGATTCTACAATACTTGACTGAGATGCTTCATAAGGTCTTGTCCTTTTCCTCCATCAAAATTCATGCCTCAGCCATTTCAGCTCATTATAGCACAGAGCCTCCCCTCTTCTCTCACTCACTGCTCAAGCAGTTCCTCAGAGGGGCCAAAAATTTAAGGCCACCCAGGAACGCTCCAACTCCAGCCTGGGATCTTAACTTTGTCTTGGAGAAACTCACTCTTCCTCCTTTCGAGCCAGCTGCTACTGCAGATTTAAAATGTCTTTCCTGGAAAACAGTTTTCCTTTTAGCAATCACTTCTGCAAGAAGGGTATCTGAATTACAGGTTCTTATGGCAGTGGAACTTTTCATCATCTTTCATGCGGACAGGGTGTCCTTCAGAACCAATCCCTCCTTCATGCCCAAGGTGGTATCCAGTGTGGCTGTTAATCAGTCCATTCATTTGCCTACCTTCTTTCCTAACCCACAGAACAAAGGGGAACGGATACTGCACTCTTTATATGTGCACAGACAGCTTAGATTCTACTTGGACAGGACTAAACCTCAAAGGAAATCTGAAAAACTGCTGGTAGCATTTGCTGCAGGGATGGAGGGCAAAGCTATTTCAAAACAAACCATTTCAAAATGGATAGGCCACTGCATTCATTTCTGCTATAAGCACCATGGAAAACCTATCCCACAGGGCATCAGACCCCATTCAACCAGGGCTGCATCTACCTCTACAGCCTTTCTCAGGGACGTCCCTACTAGGGACATCCTAGAAGCTGCTACCTGGATTTCTGTACATACTTTCACCAAGCATTATCATTTGCCAATTTTCTCTAAATCCAGAGCTGGTTTTGCCACTGCAGTCTTGCAGGGCCGTATAGCTGGTCCTTGTCCTAATTCTATTTAAATTCCTCCTCCCATCTTTAGCTTTGGGAATCTACCCAAATGTAATGATTGCAACAGTGAAACACGAAGAACATAGTACAGTTGTTTACACTTACCATAAATGTAGATGTTCGAGTGTATTCACTGTTGCAGTCCTGGTTACCCTCCCTCCAGCCCCCTTTCTTCTTTTGGCTATACATCTACTCTCACTTACTATGCTTAAAAAGATTTTTGGTGTATTTGCTTTTTTGTTGAAGGTATATCCTTGTATTTATAGATTTAATTGCTTCCCATTAGGGGGGCACCTGACATCTGGGACAAGAAAAACTGATGTAATGGTGTCGGCTGCATGTTTTATACCCCTGACAACCTGACGTCATGGATGAAGGGACAGCAACTGACGCAGGACCCAAGGCCGACTGAGGGCTACTGCAAGCAGATAACCCAAATGTAATGACTGCAGCAGTGAATACACTCGAACATCTACATTTATGGTAAGTGTACACAACTGTACTTTTCCCTTCCTCTGGCCTCACCTGCTAGATCGACCGTGGATCCTCAATCCATCCCCAACGTTGATCTCCCATCTGCAGGGTCTGACTCATCTCAGTCTAACAACCCTGAAACTAACAGCTTGGTTTCTCCACTTCCAATGATTGCCAGGCAGGAAAATCTCTCGTCCCCTTTGCGCACTATTCTTATTGCATCTCATAAATCATCCACCAGACTAATCTATCTCAATAAATGGAAAAGGTTTTCTCTATGGGCAGCGAATAAACAATTAGACCCCTTGTTCCACCCCAGTTTTGGTGGTTTTGGATTACTTATCACATCTTTTTCACTCTTGGATGTCTGCCTCTACTATTCGTGTGCATTTAGCAGCCATTTCAAATTTCCACATTGGTTTTCAGGATTCTTCGCTCATGTCACGTAGACTCTGTAAAACTTTCTTGAAGGGGGTTCCTCACCTAAAACCTCCCTTTAGAGAACCAGTACAACCTTGGGATTTGGCCTTGGTCTTGCAAGCCCTAACAGCTCCCCCTTTTGAACCTACTTCTTCATGTGATGTAAAATATGTCTCTTGGAAAACTTTGTTTCTGATTGCAATCACATCAGCCAGACGCTTGTCAGAACTTCAGGTCTTATGCATCAAACCTCCCTATCTTATCTTCCATAAGGTAGGGTATCACTGAGATCTAATTATTCCTTTTTACCAAAAGTGGTGTCAGAGCAGTTTATCAACCAATTTATTGACCTCCAGTGTTCTTTCCTAACCACTCTAACAAGGGAGAGCATTGCTTGCACTCCTTGCATGTTCATAGGCAAATACGATTTTATCTGGACAGAACAAAATCTACTCGTAAATCAGACCAACTTTTTCTGGACCTAGACGAGGTCATCCTGTCTCAAAAGTTACATTGGCTTCATGGTTGAGAAATTGTATTACCTTTATGTACAACAAAAACAATCTTACCTTGCCTCATAGAGTGAAAGCACATTCTACAAGGTCTATGGCAACTTCAGCAGCTTTCCATGCTAAGGCTTCCCTCAATGATATTTGCTCAGCTGCAACTTGGGCCAAACCTCATACCTTTATTCATTATAAATTGGACTTGGCCTCCAGAGCTAGAGCTTCCTTTGGCTCCATGGTGCTTAGGAATATCCTTCCATGTTTGCCACCCAGGGATACAGGTAGCTGGGGTCTCTGTCCCATCAGTAAGGAATGAATGAAGATTAACATCAGATAAAGAAGTTATGTCTTACCATAACTTTCCATCTCTGTTGTTGATCTTCATTCATTTATGACTTCCCATCCTCCGTCCCCCTCGGGAGGTTCCTGGTTGATCTCATATACTCCTTTATTGTAGGTCTGTTATGACCAAAGGTAGCCTCTACTTTTGTCTATCAACTTGCAAACTCGATCTGAGGTAACAGGGAGCAGTGCATTCTGGGTAGGACCTTGGCTCGAGAGTTTTTGGCTGACACAGGCTTGATATTTGGCTGGCTCAGTTCGAGGACGGAACCGATAACCCATCAGTAATGAATGAATGAAGATCAACACCACAGATGGAACATTATGGTAAGACATAACTTCTTTTTTCATCCATGACTGTCTAATTATGTGTTTGACTGTGAAACTGTTTAATCCCTGGACACCACAAAATGTTCAGGTTAGACAGCCAGACTAAATGTAGCCAAGTACAAATGTAACACTGATAATGCTGTGTCAGTTTTGTGAGATGCAGGAAGATTCTTCCTTGTCTTTTAAACATCTCAGGGCTTAATACGCTTTCACTTTTTTTTTTTCATATTTGTGTGGCCTGTCACAGATTGGCTTATTAAAAATGTAGATCTCAGACTTGTCTGACTGAAAAATTGCTTCTTTGCTGAAAACATGCACACACAGAATTTTGACTTGGCTGCGCACTGTGGCAGTTTCTGCATGGGTTACATTAATTAGGGAATGTAGAGACTGTAAGTAAATAAGAAAAGAAAAGCCTTCCCTCGGATTGTGTCAGTTTGTTTATTCACAACTTTCCACTTTTTAGCCCAAAACTGCCAAATATTTCAGCAAAGTAAATCCAAGAAGACACCCTTGGCACTTTTTTATGGGGTTAAAAAAAGACTATTATTTCACAATGTTTACAAAACAGAATTAACACTTTGGTTCACAGTCCTTCAAGATTTTCTTACTGTCAATTAAGACTTTTTATAACTTGCGGTCATGGTCTTACACATACACAGCTAAGTACAAAATCAGATAAATGAATATTCACATTGCATGTAAATATAAAAATAAATGTGTTATAATTTAATCATTCATTCTTTGTTCATTCCTCTTGGTTGCAAGGTGTGTAATGTAAATATTAACCACACGTTTTTCAACATTATGTCTGATGCATTCAAAAACAAATCTGAGTAATGCCAGGTAAACGTAATTAAAAAAAAAATCTCAGGACTTTTGGATTTTGGTTATTGTATTCCTTAAAATGTAAGGCTGCTGAACTTCAGGCTACCCCATTTTTACTGTCCCTAATATGTCCATGTATTAATTTTTCTAGTTCACGCATAGTTTGTCATATATGGAATTTTTCACAAGGACGTTTATGTCCATAGACCACTGATTCTTGATAGCAGTATTTACTGTCAGCAGTTTTGAAGTGGTGACCATTAGCTGACAGATCCAACGTATCTGAAAAATAGAGAAGCAGAGCATCCTTTACAAACCGCACAAGACTTCTTCCCCCACCATCTAATCAATATGTCGCACAGCCACCAATACAAGGAGCATTTTGATTGCAAATCTTCAATTCTAATGCTTTTAAATATTCATCTGATGTTACTGTACATCAATATTTTTTTTTCAGTGTGGGTGACCCCCTCTTCAAAGGTTGCATATTGTGTAACAAAATAAGACTCCTCTTAATGAGTTTTATGATTTAAATAATTTACTGTCAAGCTCTTCTTCATCATCTCTAACCTCCTCTTTCTGTAAAGAGGAAGCAATCTGAGCATTAGTATATGCCTGAGTTCTAAGCCTACTAACAATATCCCTTACCAATTGGAACTTGTGCTCATTCAAGCATATGATTTTAACACCTTTATTAAGTTATCACTTAAGACCTAAGCAAACATGCATTAACAGAAAACAAAAAGGATATTAACATGTTTTTCTTTTGCATACATTATGCATCACATATCTTTTCTTAATTTCTTTATAACTATCATCAGTCCAGCTTTGCATACTTTGTTGAATTCCTGCCTTCCCTTAAACCTCACCCCTCCTCATGAACATGTTCTACATGTATTGCCCTGACAATTGCCATTTATTTTTTAAGTAATTTGCTTCTCCTCTTTTTTTAAAGATCCATCTTCCAGTTATTTTCTGTTTTATAATATTCAGATATGATCTTATAATGTTAGCCGTGAAAAATTCCCCATAAGAAAGGGGGTGTTGAAGCATACAAGAAAGTGTTAACTGCTGTGGGTTTCTTATATAATGTGGAATGAATACTGCCATCCTTTACATAAATACAAATATGCAAGTAATGTATCTTTTCTACTGAAATTTAAAAGCAAATAACCAGAACTTATTTTTACAAACAATAAAAATTGCTTAAATTCCACCTATGTACCATTTACAATAAAAAAAATAATTGATATAATTTCTGTAAAATACTAGATGAATATGGAAATAAACATCATTATAAATACAGCTCTCTTCTACTTCACCCATAAAGATATATGCATGTGAGTGAAAATTTGAGCCCATAGTAGTACTACCTAAATATTTCTAAAATGACATATTCAAGTATGAGCAATTATTTTTCAAACAAGATTCAACCATTATTAAAATATCATCAAGTTCTCCAACATCTTTCAAGGTGTCCCCAACACCAGAATGCCAAACTTGTTCTCTCTTCAAGAGTGTGAATTACCGACATCCCCTCTTACGAAATGTAGACCATTGATTCCAGCTCACCTTTTTTATTTCCTGTAAGAAATGTGTACTATCCCTTGTGTAGGAATGTTGTTGTGTAACAAAAGGTTTTAAAGCTATATGTAAAACTGACCCCACTCTTTTCAGAAGATCCCCTACTTGGGAAACTGAGCACCTTCCTAGGTCTGTTAACTTATCTTTCTTTATCTTTTAAAGAGAATTAAACAAAACAGGTAAACATGGGTTAACCAAAATCAACTTTCTCCCCATTGTTTCAGTAACTGTTTTCTTACTTACCTAATATTCAGTAAAATTACAGAACCCCTTTTGAATGTCTCTCAAGGGATTTATATCAAACTTTACATATTCTTCTGTGTTATGTATGACACATATTTAAAAGTATTTCTTTTGACATGCCTGCAATGTTTCCACCCTTGTCTGCTGTTTTAACAATAATCAGTGCCCTGTATAACCATGTAAGCAGTTGTATAGAATCTGCCGTACTTGACCAGATTAAAACCAGGTCTTGCGGAAGAAAACAAACAAGCCTCCCTGCTGGACCCCTAGTATAAATAGGCTATACAACAACAGAAAGAAACTAATGTAAAAGAAAAAGACGGAATTGTCTCAGCAGAGGAAGAAATCCCGCTCTAGCTTAAACAAAAGAAAAATAGAGATATTGTCAAATCCTCCAAAGCTAATTATGAAGCAAAAATAGCCTCCCTAGCTAAGGATATTCACAAGGCATTCTTTAACTACATCTGAAATGTAAAATTAATACCCAGCTATGGGTTGAACTGGTTGTGGATGGCACCACCTATACTCAACTGGAAGTAATAGCCAACCTGCTAGCTGACAGATTTGGAGCAAACTTCACCTCCCCGTCCTCTCCAGTCATCCCCCAAAGTATACCTGCCACCATTCCTCAGCCTATTATCTCAAGAGAGCAGGTTATCTCTGTGCTTTTCAAGGCCAGAAACACAGCATCAGTGGAACCAGACAACATCCCAGGTTGCCTTTTAAACAAAACATGACCTATCAGACCCACTTGGATCCCTGTTTAACCACAGCCTGAGAACGGGCTGTGTTCTGGTGGAATGAATGTAGGACAGCAACAGTAATCCTTCTAGACAAAAGGGGACCATCATCTGACCCTGGGAATTTTAGGCCCATAACCTTGTCTAGCCTTAACTGCAAGGCCATGGAAAGAATCATTATGGACCATATTAACAAGGACATAGGTAATCTCCAAACTCTGGACCCAACTCAGTTCAGATTCGTTAAAAGTAGAACATGCCTGTTAAACAAGATTGACTTCTTCAAGAAAGTCACCAATGCCATGGACGTGAGAGACATTATGCATACTGCCTATCTTGACCTAGCCAAGGCATTTAACACAGTCCCCCACTCAGCTGTTATCAAGAAACAATCCCACTTGGGAATTAACCCCTACATTACAAGATAGGTAGCCAACTATCTCACCGACAGGACACATACTGTCAAAGTGGGTGACTTCACCTCTAGCAAAAAAACAGTCACCAGTGGTGTACCACAGAGTTCTGTGCTGAGTCCCTTACTGTTCAGAAGTTATTAATCAGAAGTCCTGGCAGAGTTGGATGGCCTGTGGCTGACCAAGTTCACTGATAGTTGCAAATTAGGAGCAATCATTGAGTCCCCCAGCAATTTTAATATACTGCACACAAGGTTAACGCAGATAAATGATTGGTACCAAAGGACAGATTAAAGCTAAATGCAAATAATGCATTATTATTCCCTTTGGGAAAGCTGACATCCCTGCTAATTACATTGTAAACAGCACTCCCTAAGTGTAGACCCAGTGGTATGTTATCTGGGTGCTCAGGTTGATAGCAATCTGAACTTTGACCATCACATATCCACAGTACTAAGAAAATCCTGTGTGGCACATCTTAAAAGTAAAGGCATCACATCTAGATCTAAGGCTGTAATAATTCCATTATACTTTGCCCTCATCAGAACAACAGTTGAGTACAATGCTCCCTTTTGCATGTACCTCACTAGGCACCTGCAACAATTGGAAAGAACGCAAAGGTTTCTCACCAAGAAATTACAGGGTACTTAAAACAAGTCTTACATTGAAAGACCTGTCACTGTATTCTGTCTCCTACAGGTTGCTAAGGGATGACCTGTGCCTGGCTTACAGGGCACACTCTGACCCAGCCCTGATGGAAGTGCTGCACATTTGTAAATCAAACTGCAGGAGTGTCACTCACTCTGGGGATCTTAACCTAGTCTCTGACATGAACAGGTCTTGCTGGAGAGATAGATACATCTCCCAGAGACTGCCACTTCTCTGGTACAAGCTTCTAATTCACATGAAGCAGATCCCCTCCCTGACCCTCTTCAAAGGCAACCTAAATCAATGGATGGGTGACTGCAAATTCACTCCTGGGGTGGTGCCCATGTCCCTACTGGACAGCAGAAGTCTGTATTAACTACCATAGACCCATACCCCTGCAAAATTTGCTCACCTAACCACCAACTGGGGCAACTCTGGATAAAAATGGCAAGGCTTGTAAGGGCTCTAGGGTATTAGTCTAGTAACCTCCTATGAATCTATGAGTGGGAGAATAGAGAGGGGGTGTGCAAGTATAAGTGATGTATATGATGTGTGTTGAGTTTGGTAATAGTTTTTTGTTTGGTGGATAGAGGTATATACTGTGACATACATATGTGATATCCTTGCTTTGGAGATAGTGCTAAAGGATGACTGAAGGGGCCTGCCTATTTTGCACCTTATTTAGAATAATAAGAATTACAGTGTGTAGAATATTGATCTTTGTACACTGAATGAAAATTAATTAGGCAGAGGAGTTTTTTAATGGATTAGGTGAAGTATAGGAAAAGAAACTACATGCATAACTGGCTGACCACTAAGTGCCCTATGTCTGTGGAGTAGGTGTACTCTGTGGGTTCTTTAAGTGGCGCTTAACGATTTCACACGATATGTTTGCCTGACACTTTTGCACTTTGTTTTGGGTGCAGTACTTTCAAGGACTGCACCTGCACCGTATGTATCTTAATGAACTGCTGTCCCTAAGACACACTGAATCAGTGGGTAAGACTGCCTCATATGCATTTGAAAAGGTGCTTGAAACCTGCCATTCGTACACTTTGTTTTATGCCTAACATGAATTGCTCACCCCTGCTTGTGGGATGTATGCCCCCAGGAGGTCCCCCCCAGGACCCCACCACAAGGTTTCCGAGTCCTCCCCAGAACCCCCCCCCCCACGATGAGCTCCCTCAGAATCAGTACTGCATAGACTTCATAGAGACTGTCCCGTCTTCAAAAAAGTATGTACGCACAGGAATATATGCACTGCATTAAATAGTGTATCACATTCTTCAGAGTAAATGCAAAAAACATAATAAGTAGAAAGCACTTACAAAATGAAGATTAAAATATTATGCACACAAACTGTAGAAGCCTCTTTGGAAAGCTAAGCTACAAAGTGTAATGGGATACCATCTTATGTGATGTGTTGTCCTTCGAGTTGGAGGTCATAAGAAAATCTACCTGCACGTTGTGTAGAAACAATCAGTTGTTGCATATGACTTTCAGGCTGCTCCTCAGTTACTTTGAGTGATGTCCAGATGCTGTGGTTTTCAAATGAATATTTCAAGTAATTACAAGAGCAGTCACCACGTTCAGTCAGCTATGTGGCATTGAGAGAGAAATCCCTGGCTGTGCCTCAGGTGACCAGAGTTCAGTTAGCATCTCAGGTACCCGTAGGAGCTGGCTGAGGATGATTGGAGGTGCTGCTGTCTGACACATCCCAGTGGGGAGCATCACTGCCTTTTGTCCATCTAGCAGGACCACTCGGCTTCTTCTCAGTGGAGCCACAAGCTGGCTAAGCCCGTGCTTTAGCAGTGCATTTACATTGAGTAGCTAAGGAAGAACGCTATGCAGAGGCACACTTCCCTGGAGGGTGGGGTGGTGGTGGTAGCAATTGACAACTCTGATGTGCTGCCCAGGGGAAGAGAGTAGTTCCTTCTTGGCCCAGCAAGCTGGCCTACTCCGTACCACTTGATTCTTGTCAAGGGGCAGTGGACTGATGAACGTTCCACAGCTGCAATATCATTCAGGTAATGGTAGAGATGCTGTTGGAGAAGATCTTTGTTGGGGGGGAATAAA
Source organism: Protopterus annectens (assembly GCF_019279795.1). Classification (NCBI taxonomy): domain Eukaryota; kingdom Metazoa; phylum Chordata; order Ceratodontiformes; family Protopteridae; genus Protopterus; species Protopterus annectens. The sequence goes on along the minus strand of NC_056742.1, from coordinate 534,878,682 downwards.
TAAATCACCACACTCACTTAAGGAGATTTCTTGCACAGAGGGTATGCTACTGTTTCCAGGCATTACAGTACCTTAAACACAGTGGTTACAGATGAGCAGCACCAGTGTACTGTACTGGTAACGAGCAGCACCAGTGTACTGTACTGGTAATATCGCTTTATTGTGCTGTTTGTGGCGCATAATACTCAGGGAGTTGGAATTTATCCTGCAAAAGTTAACACAGTGGTCTTACTGTATTCATTTTGTTCATAGGTAGTTACTAGGCATGCAGTTCAAAGACCATTAATGAGCCTAGCCCAAACTCCCAATTGCCCCATTGCAGTGTCTGGTTAAGTGATTTGTTCAAGGTCACACAGTAGCGAAGTGAGGGTACAAGAGGTAACTTGTTAACAGCTCAAACCCTTAATCCTCTTTGACAGCTGTCAGACCTAAGGAAAGTGTACAACATATGATTGAACCTGCCGCAGTACCCCCCAGAACAGGCAGCAAATGTTGACTGCATGCAGCAGGGGCTCCTTTGCACTTTATTGCAGACCACAAATGAATATTTGGGGTGACGTGATGTCCATAGGGGGGGTACCAGCATTGTAAACACTTCTGAATCTTTTTAGTGTGTCACATAACAGGCATCATACATAGGCTTCACACAGCATGGACTCCCCTACACTTAATTGTGGGCCACAGGTAGCTGTTTGAATTGTGTCCTTCCCACATGTGAGGGACATGGGGCAATGTACAGGATTCAGTACCTGATATACTCCTGTCTTACAGGTCAGAAGCCTCACATAACCTCATCTTACCCTTAATTTAGGATTCAACTAAATGCCCACTTTCTCTCATCAGTTACATGTCATTGCCAGCCATATTACCTAACCTGAGTCACATCACTCTCTCTGTCTCCTACTAGTAACACCCTTACTGTCCCTCACACATCATATTCTGTTACACTAATCTACAGATGTCCTTCCATTCTTCTGTTGCAGTATTCTTGACGAGAGTTGTTTGCCAAGATGCCGACCCAACATCTGCCAGTATACCAAACTCTTTTACTACCTAATGGTTTCGATTTATTTAAATAATGTATATTACAGCTGTATACGCCCTTTCCCTTGTTGTTCACTAACATTGGTATTTCACGTACTTGTTTTCATTATACTCTTGCTGTCTCTCTTTAAAGGTAGATGTTCATACTTTCATAGGTGTTTACTAGGCTAACTACCACAATGGGATTTTTAAGACAAGCCATGCATCTCAAATCTCTGACAAGTTCTGCTACCTTTGATAAGTGTAAGCATAGGCCTGAAAGATGAACCATTTAGAGATGTAGGTGCCAAACCAGGGATGAATTTCCAGTTTCCCATCCAGTTGTCCAAGTTGCACTTGAATTGGGTTTGGGAGGAACTCTGCTTCACATGGATGAGGAGGCTGTTCCATAGACAGGGTAGTCTCTGGAATGCATACCTATCTCTCCAGCAGGTCCTATTTATATCACAGGCAAGGTTTAAGTGTAAAACAGGTAGATCTGGTGCTGTTTGTTTTGTGGATCTGCAGGTCGTCTGTCAGAGTGGGGTTTGACAATGCCCTGTATGCCAAGCATAGATCTCCCCTCAAAAGCCTGTAGGAGACAGAATACAGGGATAGGGCCTTGAGGCGGGCTGCATAGGACATGTTACTTATGCCCTATATTCTTTTAGTGCTGAACCTCTGTGGACGTTCCAGTTGTTGGATATGCCTAGTTAGGTACATACCAAAGGGGGCATTGTACTCAGTGATAGGTCTGATGAATGGCGAATAGTGGAACAATGACTTCCTTGGACTTAGATGCCATACCTTTGTTTATAAGTTGCGCAACTTAGAATGATTTCCTCACCACTGCAGACACATGATGATCAGAGGCTAGAGTACTCTGTGTGTGTGTCCCTAAGTCAATGACTACTGGGTCAGCTCTAAAGGGTGTGTTGTCAGTATGATAGTTACGAGGGATGGATGACTTCCCAAAGATACTATTATGCATTTCTTGGCTTGACCAGGTCAAGGTAGGCAGTGTGAATGATTTTGCTCTCATCCATTGCTTTGGTGATCTTCTCAAAGAAGTCCATCAGATTGAGTAGGCATGATCTGCCCTTTATGAAACCAAACTGGGTTGGGACCAGTGTCTGGATATTTACTATATCTCTTGATCATCTCCATGATAATACTTTCCATGGCTTTACTTATAAGACTAGTGAGACTTCTGGGTCTGTAGTTTCCAGGGTCTGTAGATGGCCCACCTTTGTGCAGAGGGATGACTGTTGCCTTTCTCAATTCATGAGGTACGAAGCCTGTTTGGAGGCTACAGTTAAATAGTAATTCCAGAGGCCCTAATAGGACATGTTTAATGCTATTTAGAAGACATCCTGAAATATTGTCTGGGCCCATTGATGCAGTGTTCTTGGTCTTAGAGAGAGCATTAAGGACCTGTTCCCTGGTGATTGTAGGGGGGAGTTATATTTGATGATATTTCCTGAGGGAAGTTTGAGGGGGAGAGAGGATTAATGGAGCTGAGTATATCACCCAGGAGGTTTTCTATATCTTCTGGCTCAGTATAATGAGCTCTGCACACAATTGTGTATTGCCTTTGAGGTTGTGGACATAGGTAAAGAAGGCTTTGTGGTTGTCCTTGGCCTGGTAGGCCAAACTTGCCTCAAAGTTAGCTGTGGTAGACTTTATTTGTCCTCGGAGTTGTTTGTTTAGTTAGGGAGTGCTTTTATCCTGCTGGGTGCTGCACCTCCTAATTTTTGCCATGATTTTCTTCCTCCTGTTATACAGCTGATTGATTTTGTGATTCCACCAGGGTGGCTTGTTTTTTGAGTTAGTTCTGTACTTCCTGGTGAGTACAGCTGCCTCTATGCAGCTATTAACGTGCTTGTACAGGGTTTATGCGAACAGTTCTGCATAGGCAGAAGTGTTCTCAGGGTTTATGGGGGCTTGAAATTTTGCCACGTTCTCACTTAATGGCAGGAGGTTAGCCTTAGAATAGTTCCTGACTTTTCCAGATTTAGTTGGGAGTCCAGATGTCCTTCTGTATCACTGTTGTACACGGGATCTCCTTCCAAGGATAGCCCAACGTCCAGCCAGTATGCCAAAGCCTTTAGATCTTGTAGGTGGAGTGTGTTACATATATGCTCCCCAGTGAAGAGAAGTACATCTGCTGTTGTGGTAAGATTTTGCATAACTGTATTTTCTGGCTTTCTTTGTATTCCCAGGCTAAGACTGAAATTGGTCAGTTGTGATCAGTGCTCTAGTCTGGTAACAAATTTGAACTAAATAAATGCCTCCATAAATTTCTGAATACTTTATTATTGTTCAGAAAACTGCTTGGCAACAACAGGATGTGTATTTTTTTAGGTCTTTTTTCTTCCTTATTCTTGCAGTTAATCAAGCCTTTTCCTACTAGCCTCAAACTCTTCTGGTGAAAAAACTGATCCGATGATCTCATCAGGCAGTTGTGAGGGAAGTTTGTTCCCCCACACCCTCCCCTCCAGTTGTAATGATATTACTACTTGTGTCCGGACTACTGTTGTTCCAGTGGTGTGAGAGTCTGTTTTCAAACCCCCTCCCAATCAAGGTCACCCATGTTTAAGGGTAGACCTTAATTGTCAATATGATGGGGAAACTCCACAGCTGCCCTGTCAACACAAAAGTGCTTGAATCATTCATGCAAGAGGGTGTGGAGGATGTTTTCTGTTAGCCTAGCAAAAGGCTAGAGTCAGAATTCCAGCCGCAAAAGGCTTGTCACAATGTATGCTACAGTGCATATTCATATAGTGCAGCTTTGGACTGAATTCAGATTAGTGTGCATGTGCTGTAGTCCTGTTTCCTGCTTGCAAACTACATATGGTCATAATCAGATGCCTGGTTACTGCATGGCAGACTGAGATAGCAACACTTTCCTAGAATGGACAAGCCAGTATTAACCTCTTAGTCCCACACTTCCTCACCAGCCCTTTCAGAATCCCAGCCCATACTCAGTGCCAGGTCACATGGATAGCAGTCACAGCTTTATCCTTGTGTACCAGAGGTGTCTCACAACAGGGACCTATAGTTAATGCCGCCTTTCTTCCAGACCAGCATACAACCACTATTCACGTAGGCAAATACAAACCTTCACCATTACTGAAGAGGGTCCTTGAAGATAATAGAAGCCCCTCTTTATCCTCTTAAGAATAGGAGGATTTCCATATGGCTAAATCTGAGTCCCACCACCACCAAAAAATAAATAATGTCAAATTTACTGTGACTATGGGATTGTGTTATATGGAAGAGTTTTTAATGGCCCTAAAGGATATTTATGTTCTAGAAAAAGATATGTTAAAATGATGAGACTTCTGAGTCAAAAAAGACACACCCTTTTTTATTTTGACATTTGAAGTTATTGTGAAAGTCAGCAGTCAATACCCTACCATTAACTTGCAATAGGACAGATAAATTCTATTGGGCACATAGAGAAAAGCAGAATTTCTGTGACAGTCATAAGGTGAACCCGTCCACCATCTTTCTTCCCGCATCATAGTGTAAAAGGTACATACTGCTAGTAGGAAATTGAAGTAGCTGGACAAATTTGGCAAGAAATATGAATATCCACTGATATGAAGGGTGTACATTTATATGCCCCACATGATTACCTATCAGAGCTCCATTTTGGGCCAGATTCAGGGTACTTAGGAAATAGCAAAGAAAATTAAAGAAACTTGGTACCATGACTATTAAGACTTGGGTTTGTACCATAAAATGTCTTTAATGTACAAGGGAAACCTCATGTAGGTCATCTGTGTCAAGGGTCTTGATGAAAAGGCACACTTGGTTTATGGCTGAAGCTAACCCAGAGGTTGTTAAATGCCGACTTCCAAATGTCCCAGTCTCTCAGGATTTATTTGGTCAGCCAGCTGATTGTAAGGGAAATGAAAGAAAAAAAAAAACAATATCAGATTTTGAAGAAATTTGTCTTGCTGTGCCTCATCAGTTTCAAGGGACTTAATGCTACTAGCAGAAGACCATTTATGTAAAGGACATAACTGCTTTTCAGCCTCATGGGTAGGAGAGTATGTTCAGAAGCATTTCTCAGCTACAGATTCAGGAGGAACGTAGGGATGTAGGAATAATAGTACGTAAACAATCACAGGAACCATAAGATGTCTCTGCCTAGCCATCCGCACCTTTAAATAGTTGCACTTAAAATTTACCACCCTTTAAAGCACTTAATAGTGCTCGCCTCCAAAAGAAAATATTGGTGGCCATCATCTATGTGACTACATGCTGTTTCTCCATTTCCAGTGCCTCTGGAAAATTGTTTTCAGCAGTACCTCTATTCTTGATGACTCCAGAGACAAAATGCGTATTAAATATTTATTTTTATTTTTATTTTATTTTACATTTGTTGACTGGGCTAGTCTAGCTGGATATATGTCCATTTTCAGTAGAGGCCCGGGGAGAAAAGCTCCACATAGAAAACTAACAGATACAGTACATTAAAACATTAATTACAAGAATATTATGAGATGATTACATGTGTTCCAAGGTAACAAAACATAAAAAAAAAATTTTTTTTTTTTTTTTTTTGCTATGAGAAGAGGGAGAAGGATTTAGAAGTAGGTGGAAGACACACAAAGCAAAGTGATGAGCAGGAATAAGAGAACAAAGTAGTTAAAAATGGGATTGGAAGAATTAGGTGTAGGGTAGTAAGTTGTTGATGAGACAGTAAGATGGCCAATTCAGTTGTTCCTGGTTACAGTAAGTCAGCCTAAATGGTAGTGGATTTAAAGTAACAGAAAGAGAGAGATGCAAAAAAAAAGATGATGCTGGGCAAGACTAACAGAGGGAGATGATTAGTCAGGGTTAGTACAGGGACATAGCCAGTGAGTTGTAAGATATGATTTAAGTTTCTTTTTAAATAGTGAAGTTGAAGAAAGAGATGCAAGTTCAACAGGAAGTAGGTTCCAGCTTTTGCCTACAGTGTTAGTGAAGAGGGATTCTCCTGCTTTGTTGTTAGATTTATGAGTAGAGATGAGTAATTTGTTTGCAGAGCGTATTTTTGTAAGATTTTTATATGGGCAGATTAGACTTTTGAGGATGGGTGTGTTGCTTGTATGATACAGGGTTTTGTGGGTAATAGTTAGCTGGTGAAGTAGAATATGGTTCTGTAGTTCCAGCCAACCCAGATGTTTCAGATTTTGGCAGTGGTGGGATCTAGCAGGAGAGCCTGTAGCAAATCTGGCAATGTTGTTGTAGGCTATTGACAGCTTGTTGAGGTTGCTTTTTGATAGGTTAGTATATATAGGAGATGCATAAAAGAGTGTTGAGATGAGATGGGTGTGGGCAATAGAAGTTCTTGCTATGGGAGTAAGGAAAGGTTTAATTCTATAGAGGGAGCCTAGTTTTCGGTTAACTGATTTTATTGTGGTGTTAATATGAGTATCAAAGTTAAGGCTGTGGTCAATTGTCACTCCCAAGAGTTTAGTGGAAGTGTCAGGGGATATAACTGTATTATTTTTAGATTTAATAGTGAAGTAAAGTGGGGGTGACTTGAGTGTGGGAGTAAACAGAAGTTTAGTCTTTTTAGGGTTAAGGAGGAGGCAACACTGTAAAAAACAATCTTCAACAAATTCAAAGACCTTTTGGGTGAGTGACTGTAGTTCAGATGATTCAGTAGCTGAGGAAATTAAGGTAGAGAAATAGGGAAGCCTGTTGAAAGTCAGAGAATCATAAGAGCAGTCGTGGGAAAAGCGAGCATTTAAGTAATGACTAGGAAGACTAAGTAATACTTTTGAGATTGCAGTGTCCCTCAGTCATTGTCCTATTCTAAGGCACAGCTGCCCCCTAAGCCAATAGTTACAGTTATATCATAAGTTAGTATACAAAGTAGCCTGGGTGTGGAGGTATAGTCATTTTCCATCCCATTTTGGTGGTACTGAAGGGACGAAGCTTGTCTGCAAAAATGCCTTAAAAGTATAAGAAAATTTCAGAATTAGTTGGGCTATTTTTTCTTCAAAATTGCATTTAAATTTGCCAAAGTATTGGGACTCTCCCAGTACTGACTCGCACATTTCTGATAGGAAGCTGCTGAAAACAGTACTTTAAGGATATACAGTAGACTTGTATCAGAAACCACAAGTGCTTTCCATTCCACATACATATATCAGGTAGTACATGCTTTTCTTTTTTGTCTCTTGTTTCTTGCCCCGTAACTCCCTTTCCTTTGCCTCATCAACCCACTAGGCTGGCTCACAGTGCTAGTCGGGCACCTTCCAGCTTAAGTGAGAACCCTGCAGCCCATCTGTTCCCTTTTGTCTGGTCTGTCGGAGTTGGAATACATACAGGTAGACTTAAGTGAGAATTACTCGTAGCTAGTTGCTTGATTTGTTACTGATACCTTTCACTTTTGGCTAACTTAGTGTGTTTTTACATTAAGAAGGCTAGGACTGCCATTTTTCTGGGAGTAGAAAGGTAGTATGGTCTGTCAGAGTTTGGAAACCCACATGGAGGCTTAAAGGGACAATTACTTGTAGCTAGTTGGTACCCTTTCACTTTTGGTTAACCAAAATGTGTTTTTGCATTAAAAAGATCTGGACTGCTATTCTAGTGGCATTAGTAAAGTAGCCTGGTCAGTCCAAGTTGGGAAACACCTAGGGAAGCTTAAAGTGAGATTGTTTCATCAGCCAGAGGACTTGTTGCAGACTTAAATGTTTGGTATTAGTCCGCACTTGAGAGCTACTTTTTTCTGTGCTTTTACATTAAAAAGTTCCATGATCATCCATCTTGGGGCAGAATGTGTTTACCTGGTCTCTGTCAGTTGGGAAGCATTCCATGGAGCTCAAAATGTAGGTTTTTTTTGGCCAGAAGGTATGGGAGTTAGTTTTCAGCTTTCTTCTGTCTGCTATAAATTAGACACTTTTCTGAGGAACTGTTCAACTCACAGTGGCAGTTAGCAGTACCATGTGTAGCAAACCTGTAACGCCTACTACTTTAGACTTTAAGCTGTAACACAGGCTTTGCATGGAGCTAAGCTTAGGGCAGTTAGTTAGGTACATCTGACAGCACTAATGTCAGATCATAGCACTGTCTAACATCTAGCCTTAACCCTAGACACCATTCAGGTTACCACTGTAAAACCAAATCCCTAAGCCATAATAGCCCAGCCATAGTACAGGTCCTGACAGCATGAATTTGCAATTTCCTAATACCTGTGTGATCAGCTTGGTAGATATGGGCATCATGAAACAATGTAGCAATTACTCATGTACTCAAGACAGCCTTTTAATCCTTAAAGATATTAACACACTATGTGAGAGATTTACACACACAACATCCTTGGAGGCAAAAATCTTGCTTACAAACAAGGTTGTCAAAACTACACACACAGACACCACTCACCACACACACAGACTTTCTTATGCTGAGGCACTTAAAAGACGCCTTCTCAAACCTCAAAGACCTTCTAAGCTGTCAAACAGCAACACCTGTCTTCAGCAACCACTAAAGCACACACCAAAAGCAACACCTAACCCCACACACAAGCCTTCACCCAATGGTCCCCCAAGAACAAAACCCATAGGGCAAGCAAACACTTTACCTAGTACTTTTGTCATAGGGTATTTTGTTCTGTGACCACAGATAAACCTCTCACCAGGCTGAACATGGAGAAGATAACGGTTAACTGCCGATTTGAAGCTATGATCCACACTATCACTCACTCCCTTAAGTCACCACACCACAGGTGACCCATATGATTCTTTCATAGTCCATCTGAGTGTAAATGATCTGGGATAGTACTGGACTATATGAAAACAGACTTTATGGATCCTCTCTCTGATTATGTGTCACAGACCAGTACGTCCTTTGCATTGAACAGCATTCTATATTCACCAATGATGATGCCACAGTTTGAAAAGAAAATGATTAATTTTAATAACTGACTTAGTTTCTGGTGTTACTCCAGGGAAGTCCAGTATCTATCAGCATGGGAAGATATGGTTAACAAATCATGTTGCTTTGCCAAGGATAGTCTGCATTTGTCTTCCTGGGCTTTCTGATATCAGCAAAAAATGTATCCACCCCCATTACAGCCTTTTTAAGCAATGTCAAAATAAAAAAAACTATCAATATAGGGCCAAATAAAAAAAAAACAAAGTGACCTTAAGGTGTTACTGCTCAGTGCTCGAAGCCTAAACAAGAAAGTCTACACCATACAAGCTCTCTTCGCTGTGGAGAATGTAGACATTTGTGCTGTTGCTAAGACTTTGTTTAAAGCCACGGAAAGTACTGTGGCAGTGGAAGGCTACAGTGCCTTCTACACATTTAGACCAAGAACAGCACAAACAGGGCTAAAGGTGAAGGTGTCTTGATCTATATTAGTAACAAATACAACCCCGGGTTGGTTAACCAGGATGGTGCCCCGGAGTTTATCCATGCTCAAGTCTGCATATACAAGGTTCCCTACCATGTCCTGGGTAGCTACAAGTCACCCTCTGTGACCCACACAAATTCCTGTAGTTACCTAGACCCACTAGTGGTGCTCACAATCCAACCAAATACTTAAATCCTTGTAGACTTTAACTACACCTCTATAGACTGGGTAACTCACTGCTCAAACTAATAGGCACAATGTTTCCTGGACTTCATCAACGCAAACATCCTGGACCAGATAGTGCGCGCACTAACCAGACGATCTAACATTTTGGATCTTGTGCTCGCCAATATGGGAGAGACTACTCTCCCCATGTCACATCCTCATTGGTAAGGTTGGTTCACAAAGCTGTCTCCCTCAAACTAAAAAAATCAAACCAGAAAACACAACAAATCCAGTAACAGGAACTATTCTAAAGCAAACTACATCCTGTTAAGTGGCATTTTGTCAAAATTTACAGCTCTCTCAAAACCCGATAACACAGCTACCTCTGCAGAATTATTTACAGAAACCCTTTACAAACATGTAAGTGGCTGTACTGGGGGCTGATGTACTGACCAGAAGTAAGTCCTTATCTAACACCACAAGCAAACCTCAATGATAGAATCCTTATCTTAACAGGGTATATAACAAAAGAAAAAAGTTATGGTCAAAATCAGAAAGAGCAACTCTCATTGAGACGAGCTCTCTAATTAAACAAAATAAGAAACTAAGTCTAATAAAGTCCAACAAGGCCAATTATGAGGTCAGCATAACCTCCCAGGTTAAGGAAATCACAAGGCCTTCTTCAGCTACACAAGTAACCTTAAAGGTAACACTCAGCAGTGTGCAGAAATGGTGGTAAAAGGCTCAACCTTCAGTGACCAGGGTGACATACTGAATCTGCTGTCTGATAAATTTAGCTGTAACTTCACCCTCCACTCTGCCCCTAATTATCCCTTGTGAAATCCCTGGTGGCACACCCCCAACTATCAACAGGAAGCAGGTCCTAGTGGCACTTGCTAAGGCCAAAAAGACTACTTCAGTGGACCCTAACAGTATCCCTGGTTGCCTCCCAAATCACTTAAAACAAAACCTAACAGGACCACTTGAGGCTCCTTACAACTACAGCCTCAAAACAGGTTACATGCCTGGTGAATGAAGGGCCACAGCAGTCAACCCTCTTCATAAGGCTGGACCATCAACTGATCCCAGAGCTATAGACCCTTCAGTCTGACAAGTCTGCTATTCAAAGCCATTGAACAAACTATCATGGAAATACTCAACAAGGACATTGGCAACCTACAGACAATGGACCCATCACAGTTTGGCCTTGTTAAAGGAAGGTATTGCCTACTTTACTTGATTGACTTCTTTGCAAGGGTCACCAAGGCTATGGATGAGGGGGGGAAATGGTGCATACTGCCTACCTTGACCTGGCCAAGGTACATTTGATAGAATACCCCATTCTGGTATTATTGACAAACTCTCAGAACTATGCATAAATCTGTACGTAATTTGTTGGGAGTTCTGGCTGGTTCACAGATAGGACTCAATAAGTCAGGATCAGTTAGACCACTTCCACGAAGAGACCGGTCAACAGAGAAATACCCCCCAGGCTGGTGTCAAAGGCCTCTGGCTCACCAAGTTTGTAGATGACTGTAAATTGGGAGCTATCGTAGAGTCCCCACATAGCAGCAACATCCTACAAGAGGGTCTAACACAAACAAATGACTGGTGCCAAAGCCACAAATTAAAACTCAAGCATAGAAATGCATTATAATGACCTGTGGGAAATTGTCCAGCAAAGCTAATTACTCTAATGATAAAACACCAGTAAGAGCTGACCCGATAGGGATCTGAGACTATACGTAGACAGTAATCTGTCCTTTGACCAACATGTGGCCAAGATAGTAAGCAAATCATTCTGTGTTGCCCAACTTATAAGCAAGAGTATGGCATCCAGGTCCAAGGAAGTAATAGTACCACTCTGCCCACTTTGGCATGTACCTAACCAGGCACTTGCAACAGTTAGAATGCCCTCAAAGTTTCCTCACCAGGAGATTCCAGGGTATGAATACCCTGCCCTACACAGGTCAACTTAAGGCCCTAGCTCTGTACTCAGTCTCTTACATGTTACTAATAGGCAGTCTATGACTAGCATGGAAAGGATCTTCAGATCCAGCTCTGATGGATTTCTTGCACATCTGCAAAACAAACAGCACCAGAAACACTAGATCAAAGGACCTGAGCTTTGCCTGCGACATAAATAGAACATGCTAGAGAGGCCGATATGTGTCTGAAAGGATCCTCCACTATGAAATAATTTCGTCTACATGATGCAGAATTCATCCCTGACTCTATTCAAAAGAAACCTTGATATTTGCATGGGAAGTTGCAAAATCACCCCCATTCTGACCCCAATGTTTCTCATGGACAGATGTCAACAGTAAGTAAATTAATCTGCAACTAGCATGCACACCACATAACCCTTATCTATCTCTTTACTAACATACTCCACTGTATAGACATCCAGGAAACTCTGGGCCAAAACTAGACTGGGTTGCACAGCTAGACTTGTAAAGACCCTGGTGGCCATTGGCCTAGAATAAAATATGAGCCTGTGTGGAGGGCCTAATCAGCCTGTTTGTTAACTGGTGAGGTGAGAGTGGGGTGGTAGAGAGTTGGTTAGTCTACCAGACCCAGCAAATTCCCTCCCAGCCCCTGTAGCTCTTAACTCTTTCAACAATTTTCTTGAGCTCCATTATAACAGTGTATTGGCCTGCAAAGACATCTTCCTTGTCTTTATTTATATTTTGAAATGCACTTGCATTATGGCCTCAGAAGACCTATTATGGTGGTTACAGCATCGAGCACTTCCTCTGTGTATCACCCAAATGACAAGCCAGGACCACATCCCTTTCCCAAGCATGGGTGAGCTGGCATTGGCTGCTCAGGCCTATACTCCCCAGCCAGTACACTTCAATGCCCATACCAGTAATATAGCAGCGGTCACTTGGCTTGCTTCACTTCTCTGCACCATGGGGGTGGGCAGTACTTGCTGTATTTTTGGTCAGCTGTTGTTAGGTTTATAGGTTTGTACTAGGCATGCAGCCCTGTAGACCATTGCTGCCTAGTCCAATTTCCTAATTGCCCCAAAACACTGTTTGGTTAAGAGACTTGCTCAAGTTAACACAGTAGGCAAATGAAGACTGAGTGGAATCAAAGCCTCAAATAGTTCCAAGGTGTGTCATTCTTAATGTGCCACCTTGTTTTATTTATTTAATTGTATTTTGTTGACCACATTCTATGCAAGTCCTTACTAGACTGGCAGCAATGAAGTACTACAGCCAAATGTCAAAACACTGAAGCAGAATGAAAAGGTGAAATTATAATTCCAAAAAGTGATTATTTTTTCAATCTAGTTAAATGTCCAAAAAGAAACCAGAAGGCCAAATATAAAGAGATAAACCCATCAAAATTAAAATAATATGTTTCATGGAGTGTCACAAAATGCCTAGACCTATCTGGTTGTCCAGTCCGATGATTTTAGATTATCTAAACCATTTACCTACTTCATACTTAGCATATTTGTCTATCAGAGTATGGTTGTGTTTGTTGGCTTTGCTTTTATGCTGTTCTTTCCACAGTGAGGAGCAAACCACTTGTTAAAGCCATTCTCAAAGTGACCTACATTTAGTGCTTCCTAGAGGATATATTTCTCCCCAAGATTCAAATTTCTGTTTAAGAACTAATATTTGAATCAAATGGCATATAGTACATTAAATGCCTATGTTGGAATTTGAGAGTTGCAAGCACTCATGTGCAACCCTCCTTACATAGTTTTCCATAAAAAAGTATGTCTCAAAATTAATCTATCCTCTGTATCCAAAGTAGTCTTAACGGTCTGTTATAACCAATCCATTCATTTTCCAGTTTTCCTCTCCAGACTACCAATATGAAATAGAGCATGTCCAACATATACTGGATGTCAGAGGTGTCACTAGAACGAAGAAAAGTGAATGGCTGTTCCAGTTGCAAGGTGATAAGGGGCATGATCAGCAGATGCTGATGGTGCAGTACAACACATACACTACTTCAGCCATGACTACAAGTACAGCAGTATCGTCATATGTGGTGTTTTAACTGTAGCAAACTGCTTCTTACATTTGTAGCAAGTGGCTTGCTAAGTCTCAGAAGAGCTGCTTTTTCATTCAACGTTGAGGAGGTGCTAGATCAGGGAACCATATAACCTAGCTACAATTCAGCTGTGCTTACTTATGAATGAACTCTCTTTTTTTCTGACTGGAAGTTTAAATTTAAAAATTAAATGTCATGACAAGTTTCACAGCAGCATATGTTGTATTGTGTGAATTCAGCAGAGTGCTTTTTTGGTATTTTTTTTTCCTTTCCTCCACTGTGGTTTGACTTTGGAGTTGATATATATAATTTAAGGGGGTGTAGGGGGTGAAGTAAAAACATTTTTTGAGGCATTTTTGACTTCCTATTTTTGAATTCTCTCTTTCATTGAACAGTGAGTTGAGAAACTGAGCATTGATAGGTTGTTGGTAAACCATTCTTTTGGATGGTCATAGGCATTTAAGATACTACACCACAAAAGCCCTTGTAAAGGAAAACAGATCATTTTATGATCTTTAATAGTAGAAAAGAATGCCTGCCTATAACTAAACAAATGTCCATTTTGCTAAGATAAGTAGAGTAAGCTCTTTGAAGTAGTATTAGAACACATTCCACTCTAGTAATAATTTCATTGGCTTATTTTGGAAAGTTGGAAAGACTTTCTAGAGGTGAGATCAGATGTTCTTTGTGTTTCACTGTTGCAGTCATTACATTTGGGTAATCTGCTGGCAGGTTGCCCTCAGTCGGCCTGAATTCCAAAGTCTTGGATCCTGTGTCGGTTGCTGTCTTCTCTTCCATGACGTCAGGTCGTCAGGGGTATAAAACATGCAGCCGACGCCATTTTCTTTAGTCTTTCTTGTCGCGCGGTGCCTGAAGCAGAAGTATTTCGCAATTGCCGGTTGGCCGACTACTGAAATATTCGAGTTTGAGTTTCATTACCGAAGTCTTCACTCAAGCTAAGTACCCCGTTGGGGAAACTTTTTTCTTGCTTTTTACCGATGTCAGAAAAAGTTAATAATTGTATTACATGTGGGAAGCAAATACTTCATAAGGATTTCCATTTATACTGCATTCCTTACCTAGGCCCTGATCACAATGTACCTGGCTGTCAGTTTTGTGCTAGATTTAACCAATGCACTATTAAGCGTCGGTATATTTTTGCATCAAAGTATTTTGGAAACAGATTTAACTACCCAGAAATGTCGTCGGATAGCAATCCGACTACCGGAGTACATAAAAAACACAAAGAAAAGGACAGAGAAAGGCAGTCGAGATCCAAAACTGATGACAAAGCTTCTCCTAAGCCAGTCGCCAGTTCGCCGGTACTCAGTGAGGCACTTTCACAGCCCCTGATACCCGCTACCTTTTAGTCGCAGGCCTCTACCGACACCCATGTGAAGTCCTGCATGCCGCAAGAAACACAAGGTATTGGACCGACAGATGTATCTCCCTTGGATGGGTCTGGAGCCGCTGAGCAGGCACCGGCTTCTGACGGTGTATTCAGACCTCAACATTTGTATATCAAACCGACGACAGATGCAAAATCAAAGACAAAAGCAACTTCTAAAACTAAAAAAACGACGCCTGAGCCACGTGCACAGGCCTCTATACCTAAAAAACAGATGATCAAAATGGCTGAAGACCTTATTACCTTGATCAGGGGTACCCATCCCCCTTCGGATAAGAGGCCTAGGCAAGACACAGATTATGAATCTTCAGATCAGGTTTCTATTTCCTCTGATTCCTCTTCTGATCAGGAATTATCTTTACCTCCCTATGAGGATTCTGATGCTGAGGAGTCTATTCCATCTGCATCATACTTTGAGGGAGCATTTTCACTGGGAGAGTCAAGACTTCTCAGAATCAAAAAAGAGGCTCAGAGATTTCCTTCTTCTCCCTCAGCACAAGCCTTTAGCCATTCCCCCTGTTTCAGACATTGTGGATGATGTGTTTTCGGAGTCAAGCTTGACCCCCTGACTCCTTACCTCCGGCTCCCAGTAAGCCTGACAGATATTACAGGGTCCCTGACTCACATAAATTTTTATTTAGAAACCCTGCTGCTGATCCTGAAACTATTTCACAGGGTCCAAAGGCAGTTAAGGCCTCAACTGTAAAAAAATCCCTCCCCCTCTAACAGAGATTCAAGGGCACTGGACAGATGGGGAAAAAGGTTTATACATCTGCAACCTTGGCAATCAGGGCCTTAAACTGTCAATTCCATATGCTTAAATACCAACAACATGTTATGGGATTGCTGAAACAGAAAATGATGTTGATTTCAGAATGTGCAGAAAATAAAGAATTGCAGGAATTATTGCAGCTGAACAAGTTGGAAAGCATACTTTGCAATGTAGTTTTGATTCTGTAGAGGCCTCCTGGAGGGCCACAGTTACTGGTTCTGTGATTAGGAGGCATGCCTGGTTAAAGGAACAAAATTTGACTGATCATGTTAAAGCTAAATTGCTAGATGCACCTTTACAGCATGATTCTCTGTTTGGTATTAAGGCAGAAGAGGTTTTAAAGAAAATGGAAGACAAAGCTAAGTCTATGCAAACTGTTAAAGACTTCTTACAAGTGCAGCCACCAAGATTCAGTACACTGGCCTACAAAAAATTGGTCCTTTCCTGTGTCAGACAGAGCTCAAAGGGGCAAATCAAGATGCCCTAAGGGTTCCAGATACCAGGCGCAGGACTCATACAGGTCAAAGCAATGGGGCGCATCCAAAGCGCAAACCTACAGAAAGCAATCCCAATGACTTCCCTCTGCCTACACCAAGCACTTATCTTTTGGCAGCACCCATAGGTGGAAAATTAGCACTTTTTGCTAAAAATTGGCAGTTAATAACCCAGGACAAGTGGGTACTAAACATCGTATCACAGGGATACAGATTTCATTTCCACACTCTGCCAATGGCAAATGGTTGGCCAGAACTGCCAAAAAATCAATGGGCAGAGGCACAGAAACAGGTTATGTCCCTCATGGATATGGGTGCCATTCAGACAGTACCAGAACAGGAAAAAGGACAAGGTTTTTACTCGACTGTTCTTGGTACCCAGAAAGGACAAGGTCTGGTGGCCAATACTGGATTTATCGATTCTGAACACATACCTGGACATTCCAAAATTCAAGATGCTGACTTTGCAGCAGCTTCTGCCCATGCTGGGCAAGAAAGCTTGGCTGGTGACTTTAAACCGAAAAGAGGCATACCTGCATGTCCCAATAAGACAGTCGTGCAGAAGATACCCCAGATTCAAGGCTGGCTTTATGCATTACCAATTCTCTGCACTGCCCTTTGGCTTATCTACTGCGCCCAGGGTCTTTACAAAGTGCCTGGCACCAGTAATTGCATTTTGCATACAAAGAAGTATACAAATATATCCTTACTTGGACGACTGTCTCATTCAAGCAGAGAACAATGACACTCTTCTTCGACACCTGGCGTTTGTGAAAAGGCTTCTAACATGCCTAGGGTACACAATAAACAAAAAGAAATCACAACTGATACCCTCTCAAAAGATAACATTCCTGGGTGCAAGCTTGAATACAATTGCCCAGATGGCTTACCTCACGCCAGACAAACAAAGGCAACTGACTACTTACTTCAAACTGATGGCAACAAAAACCCAGTCTTCTGCAAGCCAAATTCTGCAGCCTCTGGGCTTCATGGCATCCTGCTAATTCCATATGCAAGACTGCATATGAGGAAACTTCAGTGGTACCTAAAAAGTTTATGGAGTCAACATTCACACAGTCTGGAAACAATGATTCCTCTCATTCCCTGCTTGCAACAGGACTTTCTATGGTGGGCAAAGGCCTGTCACCAAAACATGGGACGGCCCTTCACTCTACCCCCTGCCAGCCAAACCTTAACAAGACGCATCAGATTATGCCTGGGGGGCCCACATGGCAGGAAGATGCATTCAGGGCATATGGGCACCAAAACAAATGCATCTACATATCAACCAGAAAGAGATGCTAGCTGTTCAAAATGCCCTAACAGCCTTCAAGGACTTACTTCATCCAGGACAACTACTGATAAAGACGGACAACACCACAGTCATGTGGTATATAAACAAGCAAGGGGGCACACACTCATACCTCCTTTGCAGATTAGCCATGGCACTGTGGGATACAGCTTTGACCTACCAACTGCATCTTCATGCTCAATTCCTGCCAGGAAAACAAACACTCTGGAAGACGATTTAAGCAGAAACCTTATGGATCGTCACGAGTGGAAATAAAAGCCACAAGTCTTCAGCATGATAACAAAGAAATGGGGGAGCCCATACGTAGACCTATTTGCCTCTCCTCAAAATTATCAATTGAAAAGATTCTGCACAAGGACTTATCACAGACAAGCATGGAAAGTGGACGCCCTATCCTTCAGTTGGAAAAAAGTTTACGCCTTTCTTCCTCTGCCTCTTCTACCCAAGGTCCTCCTAAAAGTCAGACAAGAGAAACCAAAGATGATATTAATTGCCCCGGATTGGCCCCACCAATACTGGTACCCAATCCTAAGGGACTTGTCTCAATACCCAGCTTGGACCTTGCCTCAAAGACCACAACTACTGTCCCAACAAAACAATCAGATCCTGCACAGTCAACTTCAGATTCTGAACCTGGCAGCATGGCTAATCATGTAATCATACAAACGACACTTCTCAGTGAAGCTGTGATGGATGTCATTTTGGAAGCCAGAAGGCCTAGTACTAGAAAATTTTATGCTGACAAATGGAAGAGATTCTGTGCTTGGAATCAAGCCACAGGGAACTGATACAGCAAAACCACATATTCCTCAGATATTACAATACTTAACTGAGATGCTTGACAAAGGCCTATCTTTCTCATCAATCAAAATACATGCCTCTGCCATTTCGACTCATTACAATACAGAGCCACCAATCTTTTCTCATCCTTTACTAAAACAGTATCTTAGAGGAGCCAAAAATTTAAGGCCTCCTAGAAGATCACCACTACCTGCATGGGACCTCAATTATTTGTTGGAAAAACTCATCCTGCCTCCATTTGAACCAGCTGCTACCGCTGATATAAAGTTCTTATCATGGAAGACAGCCCTACTTTATCATATTTCACCCAGACAGGGTGTCCTGAGGACAAATCCTACTTTTATGCCTAAGCTGGTTTCCAGTGTGGCTCTTAACCAAACAATTCATCTGCCAACGTTTTATCCAAATCCGTAGAACAAAGGGGAGAGAATTCTGCATCCCTTGGACGTACACAAACAGCTAAGATTCTACTTGAGCAGGACTAAAGCTCTAAGAAAAACTGAGCAATTACTAGTGTCATATGCTGCAGGATCAGAAGGAAAGGCTATTTCAAAGCAGACAATTACAGAGTGGATAAGCCACTGCATCCTTTTCTGCTACTTACACCATAGTAAACCTGTGCCCAAAGGCATTGGGTCTCATTCCACCAGAGCTGCAGCTACTTCAGCAGCCTTTCTCAGAGGAGTACCAATGAAAGACATCCTAGAGGCTGCTACTTGGAGTTCTGTTCACACCTTTACAAGCATTACCATTTGCCTCTCTACTCTAAGTCCAGGGCAGGCTTTGCCACTGCAGTGCTGCAGGGCCTTATAGCTGCACCTAATGCTGTTTAGCTCCAGCCTCCCAATCTTAGCTTTGGGATTCTACCCAAATATAATGACTGCAACAGTGAAACACGAAGAACATAGTGCAGTTGTGTACACTTACCATAAATGTAGATGTTCGAGTGTATTCACTGTTGCAGTCCAGGTTACCCTCCTGCCATCCCTCTGTCATTCTAAAGTTTATCTTTCCTTCTCTATCTTCTACAACCTATGTGGTATATTTACTTGTAGATGAAGGTAAAGTTTATTTTGATGCATGTATATATATAATATTGCTACCTTTTTGGAGGCACCCGACATCGGGGGCAAGAAAAACTAAAGAGAATGGCGTCGGCTGCATGTTTTATACCCCTGATGACATGACGTCATGGAAGAGAAGACAGCAACCGACGCAGGACCCAAGACTTTGGAATTCAGGCCGACTGAGGGAAACCTGCCAGCAGATTACCCAGATGTAATGACTGCAACAGTGAATACACTCGAACATCTATATTTATGGTAAGTGTGCACAACTGTACTTTTTGTGTTGCAGGTGTTCCTCTGTTCGCAGTGTAACCAAGTACTGCTTAGGATTTTACCATATGTTACAATAATCATCCTTGAAGAAAACATACAGTCGTGTCTGGTACCTGTCAAAACTGCAGATCTTTGAGAAGTGGTGAATGGAACAGTAAAGCTTGCTTCTCTGTCCTCCCCACCTCATACACAAACATTACTAATTTAATAAAAAAAGAAGTATAATTGCAGATCTGATAAGAGATCCATCAAGAGGTCCGTCTTTGGTAGTCATTATGACTTGGTCTACAGGCATTAGGATCACTTAAGAGTGAAAACTTTACTAGACTGCCTGACACTTCTTTTTCTCATTATGTACCGTGCAACCCTTTCTTTACAGTTCTTCTTGACTGTGAAAAAAAATAAGGTTTTGGTAGTTGAAAAAACTCTTCAAACTTTAAAAATGTTTAGGTAATTTTAGTCTTATCAATACAGAGAAAGTGTTTGTCTTTTTTCCCTTCCAAAGTGGCCAGTCATCATTACTCATATTGAGGGAAATATTTGTTTCCATCTATGTTGAATCTAGGCCTACCAGTACTGTCACCATTACTCACAGTATCCGTGCTTCTGTTTAGTCAGTTTGCCTGTGGTAGAGATATTCTACTCACCAGCAGCACTTTTAGGTGTTTGCATTGCCATGGCGCACAACATGGCACCAATCCATTTTCATTGTATCTTGTTTTTAATGACACTGCCAAGAGAAAGCACAGAAATAAATTAGAACATTTTATAACTTCTCAAAAGCTTCTTGCCCTAGGAAGAGAATATTATTATGAATTTCTTACCCAGTTCATTTTTTTTCTACCAAAAACAAAAATCACTGAAAGGAAGTCTCAGAAAGTCTGAAGGCTCCTCAAAGCTGTCTGCTTATTTATTAATCACTTCCACTACTGTGGTGAAGGATCCTCCTTCACTTTGACAGTTCCACCGTAAACTGGTAAAGATGCCAGTAACTTGTCAAGAGAGTCAACTTTCTTTTGTGTGGTAGTTGAATCCACTTCTCTGGGAATTCTGGTACCCCAAGTCTGTTCCCTTAGACCTGTCACCCTTGTTCTCTTGGGTCATTTATTTTTGCATAAATTTGATGCCCAGCATATTTCAGTCCATATCCCCATAGTACTGGGAAAGCTGATGTATTCTTTATTTCATGTGATGCTGTTTTCTGGTGATGATGATTCGAATGCTTTGAGTACAAGTAACGCTGTCACCAGTTCCAACATCAGTATTTTCAGAAGTATAGCTCCCTTCCATTGGCTCATGTGTCACTTTTCTCATAATTGCTTCAGGCCTGTCTAATGTTCACCCATTTTAGACTTCCTGTCTGATATCCTTGACAGTGACTTTCACAGCACTCTCATTCCTTGTGTAAACTTTTTCAACTGTATCCTTCTCAGATGTCAACTTCTTTGGTACCCAAGTATTCAGCCCTTGTCTTTCAGACATTTTCAAACACCTTGATTGAATTATCTCTTGTGACAGACAAACTTACATTTATATAAAAGTAAACAAACAATATTAAGTTTACATTTACAGAAATTATACATCACATACATTGTTCTGTACAATGTAATCAATTCAACATTACATAAATTGTTCAGTTTCTGCCTTCTCTTAAACCTCATTCCTCCTCTAAAATTTTTTTTTTACTGCCACAGTTTTCATGTTTTTCTATGTAATTTGCCCCTACCCTTTTCTAAAGATCACACTTCCTGTTCTTTTATCTCTGTTAAAATATTCACTGCTTCAACTATGGTTGGTTTAGACTTTGATTTCCATTTTCTAGTAACTGTTTTTTTGGCAGCCAATACAATTAAACTTAACAAGGCCTTGCTATATCTAGGCAAATCAGGTACTGTATCCATGCTCAAAAAATAATTTCCCTAGTTACACTCATTTGTTTCCCCACTGGCAGAGTACTCTGAAGGGAAAATTTAAATTCTGCTAACTCATGGGTTGGGGGTTGGCATAATGGTTAAGGTATTTACCTCACAGACAAGAGATACAGGGTTTGATTTTCACCAAGATGAAATTAGCCGGACTTAAAATGGTCCCAAGGGCAGCTAGCCTGGTACTTACGTATGAACTTATTATACTTGGAAAATTATTTGGAGTCTGTTTGAGGTATAAAACTACCTATGCAAACACTTTGAGTCAAAAATCCTAAATGTTCTAGACTTTTTCATATTTCAGAGCCATACATATGGCATCCAATTGTTTCTTTGTAAATTGCTTATCTAGTCTGTCTTCCTAATCTTTTTGATCTTCGATTGATTCCTGTAGTTATTGTGCAATATTTTATATGCCCTACTAATTAATTCCTTTTTTTAACACTAGGTTCTGTTCTTGATTCAAATAAAAACTCAATTCGGGCAGGTGTTTCACTTCGGATCCCACATTCCTTTCTCTTTCCCTAAATTTGGGCAGGCGTTTCACTTAGGGATCCCACATTCCTTTCTCTTTCCCTAAATTCGGGCAGGTGTTTCACTTAGGATCCCACATTCCTTTCTCTTTCCCTAAATTCAGGCAGGTGTTTCACTTAGGATCCCACATTCCTTTCTCTTTCCCTAAATTCAGGCAGGTGTTTCATTTATGATCCCACATTCCTTTCTCTTTCCCTAAATTCAGGCAGGTGTTTCACTTAGGATCCCACATTCCTTTCTCTTTCCCTAAATTCGGGCAGGTGTTTCACTTAGGATCCCACATTTCTTTCTCTTTCCCTAAATTCGGGCAGGTGTTTCACTTAGGATCCCACATTTCTTTCTCTTTCCCTAAATTTGGGCAGGTGTTTCACTTAGGGATCCCACATTCCTTTCTCTTTCCCTAAATTCGGGCAGGTGTTTCACTTAGGATCCCACATTCCTTTCTCTTTCCCTAAATTCAGGCAGGTGTTTCACTTAGGAACCCACATTCCTTTCTCTTTCCCTAAATTCGGGCAGGTGTTTCACTTAGGATCCCACATTCCTTTCTCTTTCCCTAAATTCAGGCAGGTGTTTCACTTATGATCCCACATTCCTTTCTCTTTCCCTAAATTCGGGCAGGTGTTTCACTTATGATCCCACATTCCTTTCTCTTTCCCTAAATTCGGGCAGGTGTTTCACTTATGATCCCACATTCCTTTCTCTTTCCCTAAATTTGGGCAGGTGTTTCACTTATGATCCCACATTCCTTTCTCTTTCCCTAAATTCGGGCAGGTGTTTCACTTAGGATCCCACATTCCTTTCTCTTTCCCTAAATTCGGGCAGGTGTTTCACTTATGATCCCACATTCCTTTCGATTTCCCTAAATTCGGGCAGGTGTTTCACTTATGATCCCACATTCCTTTCTCTTTCCCTATGCTCTATCAATCCCTGATAAGGAAGGTAATCTGTAGCTTGCATTGCAAATGTCTTCTTGGCCTCTTCCCATTCTATTACCTTTCTGTCTAATTATTTGTTTCCAATACCTTGGTTCATTTGACAGCTTCCTTGCAGTAAATTCAAGCCCACCTCACCCCCCTGCTATCTGTACCACTAATTGCAGTCATCCCTATCAGCAAAATCTTCTTTCTCCATGGTCTTGTTGGCTTAGTTCTTAGAATACTTTCTGCTACCTTATGATTATAGTAGAATGTATGTCTGTCTGTTATCCTCCTGAAGGATCTGCATCTAAAATCCCACTCTCTCCTTAATTTCTTGAATTTCCTATGTTTTATCATCATCCATTTCCTCTTTGAATTGTAGTTTTATGCTTGTATTATATATGTAGGGTCTATATTAGAACATCGAAGTTTCAAAACTTCAAATGTTCTAATATCGAACCCTATTCAGTGAAAGCTGAAAACATCGAACATACAGAACAGCAAATTTTTTCCTAGGGACAAAATCTCCTTCCCTGGCATTGTCTCGTTCTTGACCACCTCTGGAAGCAGTCAGGGGTCGACTATTCATACACTAGAGAGCCTGGCTAGACATGACATAAAAGATACTTGGGTGCACAGGATTATTTCCAGAGGCTATATAATCCCTTTTTCCCTTCCACCGCTAACTCTACAAAAAATTCCAGAAGAAGGAAGCAACAATTGCAATACAAAGTCTGCTGGAAAAAAGAGTCATCCAAGAAGTCCCACCAGATCAGATAGAATCCAGAACTTACTCAAGATTCTTTTTAGTGCCAAAGAAAACAGGGGACTGGAGACCAATTTTGGATCCCAGCAACTGGAACAATTCAGTTCGGCACACAAAGTTTCGAATGGTCACAATTTATTTCATTCTCCCTTTTCTGGGCAAGGACAACTGGATGTGCTCAATAGACCTTCAGGATGCATACTGTCACATAAAGATGAACAGACAATCCAGAAGATATTTATGCTTCCAGCTGGGAGCCAGCCACTACCAGTTCAGAGCTGTGCCCTTTGGCCTCACCACAGCCCCCAGGGTGTTTACTAGGTGCATGGCAGTAATAGCAGCTCACTTGAGATTGCTGGGACTCTTGGTTTTTCCATATCTAGATGTCTGGCTCATTACCACCCCAACCAGGCATCTGTTAGTAAGGGCAAGACATCAGGTACTCCAGATTTGATCTCATCTGGGGATAACCATAAATTACGACAAGTCTCACTTCCAACCAACTCAAAGTTTAGAATTCATAGGAGTAGTTTTCAACATGAAGTCACCTATAGCTTCTCTTTCTGTCTCAACAGTACAGACAATCAGATTACAGGTCAGAATAAAAATTTGTAGTATCAAGATCTCAGCCCACTTGGTCCTTCAGGCTCTAGAATCAATGTTGGCAGCAATAACCGTAGTACCTCTAGTCAGATTCCACACTAGGATTCTTCAGTGGATGTTAGCAACTAAGTGGTCTATTCTTTACCAATGCATGTCAGCACAAATAAGAATCACTCAGGCATGCAAGAGAGATCTCAGGTGGTGGATTTAATCAGATCAGGTTTTACAAGGCCGTCCATTCATTCTCCCTCAGCCCCAGGCCATAGGTATCACAGACACTTCCCACTTGGGTTGGGGAGCACTTTCTGGGAAAAACAGTCCAAGGCACTTGGTCCCCTGAAGAGGTCAACTCGCATACAAATGTCCTAGGGATGAGAGCAGTGCTCTTAGGGTTGCATGCCTTCCAGAATGCTCCCCCTTCAGGGATAATTGCTATTCAAACAGACAATATGTCAGTAGTTTGATACATCAACAAAGAGGGACCAAATCATACCCTTTGTGTTGAGAAGCACTCAGTGTGTGGCAATGGGCAATCTCAACTAACCGCTTTCTCATAGCAACACACATTTTGGGAAAGTCCAAGGTGATAGCAGACAAATTGAGCAGGTACATTCTTCTACTCATGAGTGGTCTCTCAACAAGAATGTGACACAAATGATCTTTCATCAGTGGGGCCAGCCTTGCTGCAATCTTTTTGCTTTTCCCCTAAACAACAAGTGCAGCAGCTACTTTGCCCCACATACAGGGGGAATCACCAAGGGATGCTGTACTTCATGATTGGTCTCCTAGTTTCCTTTATTCCTACCCGCCAATTCCATTAATTCCAAAATTTCTGCAGAAAGCTGCCAGGTTGAAGAGCAAAGTTATCCTCATTGCACCTTACTGGCCTCCACAGGTTTGGTTCCTCTTCTATGGCCTCATCTATTTTACCAACCTTGGACTTTGGATCTGATTCCAGACCTCCTGTTTCACCTAACAGGCATGATTCATTCAGACATCTCAAACCTCAAGCTTACAGCCTGGTTTCTCCAATTCTGTTAATAGCTAGACAAAGTGCCCTCTTCCCCTGTCTGCCATATCCTTTTATCTTCCCATAAAGCCTCAACATGAAAACTCTATTTAAGTAAATGGAAAATAATTGTTTACTGGGCACAAACTAAATCATATTGACCCTTTCTCAGCTCTGATACATAACATATTTGAATTTTTAGCTTTACTCTTTAAAGAAGGGGCGGGCTCCTCTACCACTAAGGTTCATTTAACAGCAGTATCTAATTTCCATATTGGATTTGAAGGTTTTCAGTAGCCTCTGCTAAACTGTGCAAAGCATTCTTGAGAGGCACTCTTTTTTGAGACCACCATTTAAAGACCATACACCACCAGGGGATTTGAAGTTGGTACTGCAGGCATTAATACATTCCCCCTTTCAACCAGCAGCTAAATGTGAACTTAAGTTTCTTACTTGGAAAACTGTCTTTCTAGTGGCCATTACCTCAGCTAGAGGAATTTCAAAAATTCAATCCTTGTCTTCAAAACCTCCCTACTTGATCTTTCATAAGGATAGGGTTATGCTACAAACCAATGCTACTTTCCTTCCCAATGTAGTATCAGAATTCAATATAAATTAATCCATTAATTTGCCAGTATTCTTTCCTAAATTTGCAAACAAAGGTGAATACATGTTGCATGTTTTGGATGTTCACAGACGATTACATTTTTGCTTGCATAGGACAAAATAAATCAGAAAGACAGACCGATTGTTTGTTTCATTTGCAGATTTGAAATTGGGTAAACCAGTTGCAAAAGTAACTTTAGCCAAATGGCTAACAGTGTATTTCTTTTATCTATAACAAATTGGGTCTTACCTTAGCTAAACCAATAAGAGCCAATTCAACTAGGTCCATGGCCACTTGTTCAGTATTTCTTTTCAGATTTTCCATGGCAACTTGGGTGAGTCTTCATACCTTTATTACTCATTATAAATTAGATCTGGTCTTGAGGGGTAGAGCATTATATGGTTCAACTGTGCTCAGGAATATTCTTTCTTAGAGTCCACCCAGGATTTTAGGTAGCTGGGGACTGTGTCCCAACAGTTGAGGATATAATGAAAATTAACAACATCAGATAAAGAAGTTATGTGCTTACCATAATGTTCTAGCTGTATTGTCCATTTTCATTCTTCCTCAACTTCCCGCCCACCAACCACTATCCCTTATGTCTACAAACTTCTAGATGACTGAGATTTTATAAGGACACCACTGTCCTTTTGATTGAGCTCCTGATAGACTTTCCTTTACAGGACGCCTACAATTTTATGTATCATTTTATTTTCACATGCTAATAGATACTGCTTCTGGTAAAATCAGCAAACAAGATCTGAGGTATGTTAGGGGCTGGTTTGTTATGGGTAAAAGAGAAGCTGAAGAGCTTTTTGGTTACCATGAGCTTTAGTAATGGCCGAGTCAGATCCGAGGATCAGATCCAAACCCAACAGTTGAGGAAGAATGAAAATGGACAACACAGATGGAATATTATGATGAGTACATAACTTATTTTTCTTTTGACATTTGAGCAGTGTCATACTCAGCCAGCCTTTTCTTCATTTTGACATATGCTTTTTGCAGTTTTATCATTTCATCTGAATATCTGTTTAAATCTTCTTCCTTTTTTTCTAGCCTTTTGTAATTTGAGTTGTTATACTCCTTCAGTGTTTCATTTATTTTAATCAGCCCTGAGCACATTTCACTTATTTTTTTCTCTTGGTTACTGGAAGCCATGTTTTGCACCAAAGCTGGAGCTTGAATTGCTTTTTGCTGAACAGATGCAGGATGCTTCCCAACCAGTGTTTTCTCTTTACCTTTTGTGGTGGATTTTATTTCAGACTCTAATTTTCTTCTTTTCTGGCATCTAGGCTGTGTACTTACTAACCGGTAACTGAATGTATTAAGTGTTTGAATTTCCTGGTCCTTGACTTTCAGTTTCTTTTTTCACACTGGTAGAGCTGAAGCTGAAATGAAGCTGTTTGATCAGCGTGTAGCCATCTTAGAAAGTCCTGCAAAGATCTTGTCTCTGAGCCACAATGCTGTTTATGATGAAAGAGGAGGGAGTGTCAATCATCTTGGTTAACTTATATCTGCTGAGTGATCCCAACACCTGTGGCGGGTCCTAATCTTTACCAGAGATAGAGCTTTTTCTTATTGATATATCATTATAAGTAGTTTTGATTTTTATTTGCATTCTAAGTGATTTGCAGTTGGTATGACTAAATAGTTGCTGTACAGTAAAAAGATCTCAACTTAAGAGATACAGTGCAAGGAGGATTTAAAATTAGTGCTACAGGAGTTAGAACTATCAACATATTAAATCTGATGTTAACAAAATGAAGAACCATCTAGAAGAACCTCCCTTAATGGCTTCTAAGTTAGATTATACTTCACAACCAGAGTCTGCCATTCTTCAGCAAAATCCCACATTTAGAGACATTTGCATGCCTGGTAACATAATGCACCAGGTACACAAGCACAAACACCCCAGTGCTCTGCAGTTCTCTTTGTGCTACTCATACAGTTCAGACACCAGCTCTTCAAATTATAATAGAAGTTCTGAGTTCACGTCTTAAGTCACATCATAATAGTACGTTGGCCATGGAAATCAGATTACTAAGCAATACCTATGCTGGCAATGTCTTTACTTACTTGAGGAAGAGCAATATGCCAACAGTTTGTGCAAATGCCAGAGGTCTCCCTAGATACTTAACGCTAGAGACGGAAGAAGCGGTTTGTCCACTTTAGATAGATGATATTTGCCTGTTAGGTCCTGTGTGTAGCCTGCCCCCATTTTTCTTCAGTTATTGTATTGACCATCAGCTAGTCAGTTCTTGTTTTTTTCTTGATGCGTGTAAAGGATCAGAAGTAAAGCCTGAGGTTCCTGCATCACCCTGTCCTTGAAAGATGTCCTAGAGAACTTGATCAACCAAATATGATTCTGGAAATCAGGAAGTCAACCCCTTGAATAATCTAGTTACGGATAAAAGATGCTTGGAGCCAGAGATTCTACTCTTGGGACTGGCCACCTGGCTCACTACAGCCAGCAGGACCTGGTTGAGTGTAATTCCATGTTTGGGTTCCACATCATAACACAGATGTCAGATATTTTTGCAATGTCTTGTGAGGTAGACTTGCAGGATCATATCATTAGGCAGTTCTCTTTGAAGCTTTTACAGCCCTTGGCTTGCACAAACTCAAGAATCAGTCTGTGGTTCTCAGGATCTGGTATCTTTCACAGTGTCACTCAAGCATGAGCTCACACCTACAGGTAACCTCTTTTGTTTTCCGAGTTCTCGCCTTCCTTCTGGATACTGATTGGAACTGGAGAGATGTTTAGGACTCTGCTGATAAGATCTACTGAGATGACGACATCACCCCTTCCGCTTCATTCTTCTTGTCATTCTGTTCTGCTTTCCCAAAAATCTTCTGGATTATTTATTTATTTATTTTTTGAAAGAGGGTAGAGCCTTTGATAATCCATGTCTTGAATCCTATCATTAAGGTGCCTTCAGAGTGTTCTGGAGTCATCCAGATTCTGCCCTGTTAGCCCTAAAAATGCCAACACCTTTTATAAGCAACTGTTAGTTTGGGCACGGGTAGTCATGGTGGTGCAGCGGTTAGCATTGTCACCTCACATCAAGAGATTTTCCGATTTGATTCTCGGCTGGGGTGCCTTTTGTGCGGAGTCTGCATGTCTTCCCTGGGGTTGTATGGCTTTTCTCCAGATGTTCTGGTTTCCTCCCACATTCCAAAGACATGCAGTAGGTGGATTGGACACTCTAAATTGGCTGTAGGTGCAAATGAGTGGTATGGATGAACTATCATGGTAGGGCTAGCCATCCGGTGGTGTAAACCTTGGCTCAAGATAATTGTCACTGTTGAAGTGACACCCCGACCCCATGTGCAAAATGGGAAAAGGGGTTGAGGATGGATGGATGCATGTTAGTTTGGGCATATTGGGTATATAATTTCACTGAACATCTCCATACTGATACTTTTGTGAGGATTCATGTCAACTAATCTAACGTAATTTAACGAATGGAAAAAAAATGAAAACCGTTCATCGAAACAACCTTCAAACAACTCAACAATATTTTTTGGAGGGGGCAAGCCTCCCCCTACACTCAAACATAAAGAAGCACCGACAGTACCACAGCTAGGAGATTTATTTAAGTTAAACAGTACAAACAGTACACAGGTTAGCGCTTTCAGGGATCTACCCCTTCATCAGACAACTGTTGAAATTCCACACTCCCTTAAATACTTGAGTCAGTCACATGATGATACAAGCAATTACCCTAATCACTGTTAATCGAAAAGAAACACAGTTGCCAATGCACAATAAAAATATAAAACTAAATAATGCAATAAGAATATCTTACATCACACATTCCTTGTCCAAGCTAATGATACTGTTAAAACATGCATAGAAAAAATACATACAAAAAACATATAAAAAAATATATAAAATATATCAATGAAAAATGTGTACACAATACATCTGACTTGATACCAATGAGTATATGTACTAATGCATGTGCCTTGCTAAGAGTATATAGGCGTAATATAAATAGCGAAAAATATATAAATTAATGCTAAAATATACTTCTGTATTTACATACACATAAAAGCAGCATACAGACATGTATAAGTATAAACATATAAAAATATATATATATATATATATATATATATATATATATATATATATATATATATATATATATACTGGACGTGCCATTCAAAAAACTCAATGCCTTAACAGTTGAGCTTTTAAAAACGGTTTAAGTGACACCATTTGATTCAAACCCAGAGGTTTATCTGCATTAAATCGTATGATCCATCTCTGTTCGGCAGCTTCTGTATCATGTTCTGGTTTCCTCCCACATTCCAAAGACATGCAGTAGGTGAATTGGACACTCTAAATTGGCCGTAGGTGCAAGTGAGTGGTATGGATGAGCTATCGTGGTAGGGCTAGCCACCCGGCGGTGTAAACCTTGGCTCAAGATAATTGTCACTGATGAAGTGACACCCCGACCCCATGTGCAAAATGGGAAAAGGGGTTGAGGATGGATGGATATATGTTAGTTTGGGCATATTGGGTATATAATTTCACTGAACATCTCCATACTGATACTTTTGTGAGGATTCATGTCAACTCATCTAGGGTAATTTAACGAATGGAAAAAAAATGAAAACCATTCATCGAAACAACCTTCAAACAACTCAACAATTTTTTTTGGAGGGGGCAAGCCTCCCCCTACACTCCCATGAAGGAGGACACCTGCACACTCCCCAGACTTATATATATATATATATATATATATATATATATATATATATATATATATATATATATATATATATATATATATATATATATATATAGGTCTACTTCTCCAGTGAAAGTACATCACTTCGAAAAAGAGAAGTAGACCCACACTTACGTGAAAGCGCACTTAACCGAAAGTGGACACTGAGGCGCTGAAGCACACTATAGTGGGGAAAAGGGACTTTACCTGTTTCCCCACTGTAGTGCGATCTTGGAGTTGGTATATGTAAGTGGGGGGGCACAACCCCCCACATGGGGGGGGGTGCACGGGGGCTTGTCCCCTTGCAAAAACATTGTTTTGGTGTTCCTGGTCGGTTCGTTGAAACGTTCTTTGTGAATGTGCACTTTCGGTTAAGTGCACTTTTGCGTAAGTGTGGGTCTACTGTTCCTTTTCAAAGAAGTGTTCTTTCGATGAAGTACAGTAGATCTATATATAATCAGGCAGTAGTTGTAAAAGAAGCAAACTCTGCTGTCATGGAATGTAACTTCAGCAAACAGCACTTGCTCTTTTTGCATTCACTGAAATTACATTCGATCACATGACATGCTCCCCCTTTGTGATCACTCCAGTCCTACCTAGGTTCCAGAGACCACAGCATTTTGCCACCAGACAGGCAGTGTAAAACTTTGAACATGTGTGGTAAGAGTGTCTAGTCCTCTTCTACATTTGGGCTTGAAACACTTGGCTGTTTGCCTCACCTGTAGGGAATAAACTATTTAGACACCCCACCAAGGACCGTGTGTATGGCCTTTTAAAGAGGCATCAGGCCCTAACTCCATTTATGGCCACAAAATGCCCCCTACCACCTCCACCTCTTTATACACTAGAACAAGCCAGTCTCAGAATAAGAAGAAACATCCTCAATATCTGCGGAATGTCATTGAGCATCATGCAGTATTTTCAGTCCAGCCCTAAAAATGTGTCCATGGTGTCAACTCCATGACAGGTGTACAGAAGTTATTATTATGGTCTGTGGCTGCCTGTGAGATAATGAGGCTCTTCAACTTCATAGTGGACTGGATATTCATCAGAAGAACCCGTTGTTTCTTGAGGCGCTCACCTTTGGCAATATTCTTAAGCTCATTGGTTCTTTTTACAAAGCTCCTGTTGCAGACTAGTCATTTTCAGCACAACTCATCAGACAGCCCAGTTTCTGTTTCCCAGTGAGGCCACAGAAGCTGTCCTTGTGCAGGGAAAGAGTTGGGAGCTCTATTGCTATTTCTTCCAGACCTTTAGAGATTAATCATTTTCATCCCATTTTGTACATCAAGTAACCTCAAACAGCACATCTGATGTATACAGTTCTGGATGGTCACTGTACAATAATTCATGATGTCATTCCCACAAGGGCGCTGGAAGGTGTCATTAGGTATGATGTATGCCCTGTGGCACATCAGAATTTAGGGTCCACTTTATGCAGGGTGGGTATTTCCATGCAGAATATCGCCGTTTCAGATTTCCTCAGTCCCTGGTCTTCACAGATGTCAAAAGCCTTACAGGAGGATTTCCTAGTGTTCCCATATTTGGTTCTCTGGCCTCTGGTAGCATTGTCCATGGACAACTTGAAAACAGCCATGGTGTGGATGCTTCCATGGGTGCAGTCCAAAATGATAACCTTAAATTGATGAAGTTCTGCCTTCCTCTTATGCAGAGGAAGTCCATTAACTTAGCAAAGTTGGGCACTCTTCATTGTTTGGATTCTTGCTGTTAAGGCTCAGGAGGTCATGACCTTACTTCTTAAAAATTAACAACTACAAGTCCGTATGCATAGGAGCCATTTATATTCCCCAGGCAATAATATCCAAACCCTGGAAGACATCTTCTCCTGGTTTTCCATTACCATCAAAAACGAAACCTATATCCTCGGCGACATGAACATTAACTGGTCACCTATTTAGTCACAAGCTCCATCTCAAACAATCAACTTGTTCAACTTCTTCCAACTAATAAACTCTCCAACCAGGCCAAACAAAGATGGGACCTCTGGCACCATCATTGATCGAATATTAACATCCCATCCGTACCTCATTTCAGATGCTGGAATCCTTCCAGACCCTCTCAGTGACCACCTGACTGCTTTTACCGACTGTCTTCCTTCTCCTTTTCAAAAACACCACTACATCCAAACCCACAACCTCACCTCTTTCAACCCTCAGACCTTCTCCGAATGCCTAAAGCATACTGAATGGACCACTTTAAGAGCTCTACCCCTCGACAATGCCACAACCTACTTCAATGAGACCTTCCTTAAACTACTAAACCAGCATGCTCCCCTCAGAGCCAAATGTGTGAGGTCCAATCCCTCCCCCTGGCTCTCTAAAGAAACCAAGCATACAATGCAACTAAGAGATAAAAAATGGAATCAGTACCAGAAAAAACAGACTCCAAACTCCTTACTAGAATTCAAACAACACTGAAACTACACTAAAAAACTAATAACTAAGGATCACAAAACATACTATATCAAACTCCAATCCAAGCACTCAACGCTACCCTGCTGAATCTAAAACAAAGACAGCAGCACACCAAAGTACGAAGGTAGCTCCCTGAGACCAAGTCCCACTGTGCTTACTGACTAAGGAAAGGATGCTACCCTGCTGAATCTAAAACAAAGACAGCAGCACACACCAAAGTATCAAGGTAGCTCCCTGAGACCAAGT
The DNA here is from genome assembly GCF_019279795.1 of Protopterus annectens. Classification (NCBI taxonomy): domain Eukaryota; kingdom Metazoa; phylum Chordata; order Ceratodontiformes; family Protopteridae; genus Protopterus; species Protopterus annectens. Next base: position 534,845,210 of record NC_056742.1, on the reverse strand, counting down.
CCCCCTGTGCTTACTGACTAAAGAAAGGACGCTACCCTGCTGAATCTAAAACAAAGACAGCAGCACACCAAAGTACCAAGGTGGTTCTAACTATAATTTACTAATTAAATGTAAGCTGCTGACTGAGGTCTAAGGCACCATAGTTTGCCTCTCTTCTAACTTGGCTCTATCCCAACTCTGTCCTTGGTATTTACCCCTGCCCTTAAACCTTTGAAAATACCATTAAAATAACCCCTACAATATCACAGCCCTAGTAAATTAATGAAAATATTGTATTCAAAAGGGTATTACCTGTAGGTATATCCTAACATTCTTTAATCTATAAAGCAAACAAATTTAAGTGGAAATTTCACTTAAAAGCCATTATACTTACCTAAACTGCTCTACAGTAGAGTAGTACACTTTGGAACTGTATTAGCCCTGCTGCGTTCGCTCATTTCCCTGCCCCCTATTCCCACCCGCCCCCACTACTGCTAGATTTCTAGCTATCTAGCCACTTTCACTACTACTATCTCCTATCACCTTCTTGCTAAGCTAATTATTTCCCCACCCCTATCCCTCTACCTTTCTTAAGCAACACTCTCCATCTATTGGCTGCTTCATACCCCACCCCACTTTAGTAGCCCAATCTCACCTTCTTTGACTCTACATTTCCAGGTACAACAGCTCCTTATCTCTCCAATAATGTTATAATCCTTTCTAATACCCATCCTATTAGCCCCATACCTCCTTACCTTATATGAAATCCAACCTCACATATGACTTCAAATCCCAAAGACCCATACTCTCACCCCAGATGTCAAACGTTCCTCTTTCTATCATATTCATGGTACCAGGACATATCCTACATTATACCTACACTCCTTACACACTAACTCCAGGAAAATTAGCTGTAGATTCAAACATTACTATAAAATTGTAGATAAATTCCTGAAACTTATTACTAAGCTTAAACCCAGCATATTGCTTGATGGAGATATACACCCTAACCCAAGCCCTGCCAACTCAGGAACATACTCTCCCTCTACCTGTCAGCTAAACCTTAAGCCCACAATTTCCAGACCTCCTAACTCTCTCCTAACCTGTCATCTGAACATCATAAATATGAATAACAAAGTGCATGAACTTCATGCACTCCTCGCTGAACACTCCCCTGAGATCCTCTGTCTATCAGAGACTTGGTTAAAACCTGCTATTACTGACAATGAAGTAACACCTCCTGGGTACAACATACACAGGCTGGATTGTGCTTCCAGGAAGGGGGGTGGGGTAGCCATACTCTATAAATCTAAATTGAATATATCCACAGATGTTATACAACCACCCCAGGCTGATAACTTAGAAAGTCTAGCTACCAAACTGCAACTCAACATAAGTAAATGTATCTATGTCATCTGCATGTATATTCCCCCAGGTAACAATATATCTTTACTAGAAGACACCTTACACTGGATATCTAGCCATTATCCTCAAGAAATCCTCCTTCTTGGAGACATTAATATAGACTGGGCCACTTGTTCTTTGAAATCCCCTACCAACCATATTAACCTGCACTCATTTACTCAAATCATCAATACCCCTACTAGGTTAGGTAAACCTAACCAAAAAGAAAGCACACTCGATTGGATACTCATTAATGGTCACCCCAACCTGTATACCTCCGGGACCCTCCCTGATAGTCTAAGTGATCGCCTTCTCACATTCATTATCAAGCACAAAGCTATCTATCCCAAACTACCCTTGCTAAGAAATGTTAGAAATAAAAACATTTTGACCTAGCCATATTCCATCTAGAACTAAAATCTTGTAATTGGGCCATCCTAAAACTTCTCCCCTTAGAGGAAGCTGTCTTGTACTTTAACAATAAATTCCTTGAGATCCTCGACTCACATGCTCCCACTCGTCTAAAGAGATCCAAGGGAAAAGCTGCACCTTGACTTTTGAAAGAGACTATAATCAAAATTAATCTTAGAAATAAAGCCTGGACCTCATGGCGCTCTACTAAACTACCTCATGATCAAATTAAATACAGGCAGCCTAGGATTGAAGCTAAAAAATGTATACTATTGGACAAAAAACAATACTATTACAATTTACAAACAGTAAATCAAAACAACCCACAAAAGTTCTGGGCAGGGCTGAATAATCTATTACACCCTGGTCAAACTGCTACCCCCATCCCAGCTGCCACTACTGATAAATCACCTGAAGAAGTCTCGGACAGCTTTAACAGATTCTTTACCAAAACAATTCAAGCCCTAGCTAGCCAATTACCTTCTAGCTCCCCCAGTCTAAATAGTGCCACCCCTAGAAACCTACCCCTATTTAGCTTTCAGCCTGTCGCCACATCATTTATCTGTACCCTAATCAGAAAACGTAAACCCACCACACTCTCAGCCGACCAACTTCCAGCTGAATACCTACATAAATCAGCTGGTGTCATTGCCTACCCGGTCTCCATACTTATCAATCGAACCATATTAGAAGCAAAAATTCCTACTATCTGGAAAATATCCTATGTAATCCCTCTTCACAAAGGAGGCAGTTCTACTGAACTCTCCAACTATAGGCCTATAGCAATACTCTCTCCTCTAGAGAGAAATGTATTCATGGAGAAACAGTTCCTGTACCACCTTATCCAGAACCACCTCTTGGCAGACAGCCAGCATGGTTTTAGACCTCACCATAGCACTACCTCAGCCCTACTAGTCTTTTCCAATACTATAAACCTTAACCTTAACAATAACTATATTTCTTCAGCTCTTTTTCTGGATCTTTCTAAAGCCTTTGATATGGTTGACCACAAACTACTAATCCAAACCCTGCAAACACTTTGTCTAGATCCTAAAACCATTCAATGGTTTCATTCTTACCTAAGTGGAAGACAACAGGCTGTGCTTTGGCAGAGCAAACTGTCCACCTTACTACCTAATACCCTAGGAGTACCACAAGGTTCTATACTAGGGCCCCTGTTATTCTCCATCTTCATCAATGACTTGAACACTGTTATACCTAAAGTCAGTTGTATCCAGTATGCAGATGACTCTACTCTGATCTGTTCAGCAACATCCCCAACAGAGTTACAGTTATCTACGCAGACCGCCTTTACCACAATTGAAAACTGGCTTGCCAAACGACACCTGATACTGAACCCTAAAAAAACTAAAATGCTGTTATTCCTACCTACACAAAGGTCTAGTGCCGTTAACATTTCAATTAAAGCAAGGGATGGCACAGTAATCTCCCCTGACTTATCAACTAAACTATTATGTCATTATAGATAACAATTTAAAATTTGACCTACATGTTAATCAATTGATCAAAACCATCAGTAAAAAACTAGGCTCACTGTACAGTATAAAAGCCTTCCTAACTCCTCCAGCTAACATTGTCATTACTCCTTCCCACTTTCTCTCTACTCTTATGTATGCATCCCCTCTTCTCTGTAATGTCAGCAAGACTGTCCTGAACAAACTATCTGTTACAATCACATTGCCAGGTTCGCCTCAGGGCTGCCTTACGGGACACATCACCGTGTCAATCTAATCCTGCTTGGATGGCTGGAACTACCCAGTCTAATCTTATATAACCAACTGGTTATGGCCCACAAAATTATATATAACCCTGAAAATACCCCTGCACTCAAAAATATGGTCACCCTATATAATAATCCTAGACCGCTGCGATCTGCAAACAGACTCCTTATCCAGATAAGTAAATCTAATAACTTAGCCGGTGACTCTCGCTTCACAAACTCTGTAGGTAGATCATGGAACTCTAATCCACTTGATATCACCTTACTCTCTTCACTAGGTCAATTTAAAACTAGGCTCAAACACTACCTTTGATCAAACTGGTCATGCTATTGTATCAAGCCGGGTTAAATATTTCTCTGGAAAGTGCACTGATGAATGTAGCCTATCATGTACTGCAACTTTCACACTCACATATTGAAAAATGTACCTGAGGAACTATTATTATCTTTGTCCATCGAGTCTATGTAAATATATTATATGTAATGTGTATTGTCTGCCTCTAATGTCTGTTAAGTTTGATTTTTTGCAATCTGTAACATGAGACATGTAATTAGATTTTTGACATGTAATTGATTTTTTATACCTTGGAGCTTTTCCCCCCAGGCCTCCGCTGAAAATGGACATATATCCAGTCAGACTTTCCCGGGCAACAAATGTAAAATAAAATAAAATAAAATAAATAAAAATAAATAAAACATTTTGGGACACCATCTCCTTCCTTCTCCACCCAGGAAACAAAGATAACCCCTGTCCCACCCCCAACCTTAATGACATTGAAACAGCCATTCAATTATTCAACTCCTTCTTCATAAACTGTATTGCCAAACTGTCCTCCTCATTCCCCCCACCCCCTCCAATAACAACCCCACCTACCCCCCACATCACACAAATCAAATACCTCCTTCTTCCCCTTTCAGCCTAAAACCCATCCCCACAAACACAATAAAATGACTGCTCCTCAAACTTAAACCTTGCCGCAACGCACCTTATAACCTTCCTTCAGCCTTCTTCAAACTTTCTGCAGACAGCATAGCTCTTCCCATTTCCATCTTAATAAACAGATCCATTCAAGAATCTTATGTCCCAGCAATCTGGCGCTATGCTTACATCATCCCTATCCATAAAGGAGGCAAAAACAAAGACACCACCAATTTCAGGCCTATAGCCATCCTTTCCCCTCTCTCTAAAATGCTTGATAAAGTTGTCCACTCACAACTGATGCCACATATAATTAAAAACAATTTCCTCACCTCCACTCAACACGAATTTTGGCCTGGTCACAGTACCATGACTGCCTTCTTATCCTTTCTCAAAACTATAAACCAAGCTCGTGACTCTGGCAAGCTCGTATCCACCCTGTTCTTTGACCTATCAAAAGCCTTTGACACCATTTCCCACCCCTACTCCTAGCTCAACTCTCTTCTCTTCACCTCTCTCCACCTACCATAGCCTAGTTCTCCTCATATCTCGCTGACCACCAGCAAGCCGTACAATGGAAATCCTCTACCTCTCCCTTCCTACCCACCACCACAGGTGTGCCCCAAGGTTCTGTTCTAGGTCCTCTACTTTTCAATATATTTATCAACAACTTCCACCAAACCATTCCTGAGTCCTCACTAATCCAGTACGCAGATGACTCAACAATCATCTGCTCAGCTTTCTCCTCATTTGACCTACTCTTAAAAACCCAATCAGCCATCTCTAAAACAGAAACCTGGATGCAAAGCAACCACTTTGCCCTAAATGCTAAAAAAACTAAATTGATGATCTTTACTCCTTCTTCTAGAAACTCCACTATCACCAAAAACTCATTCTCCATACTCAGCCAAAATAATATACCCCTGGAAATTGTATTAAATACCAAACTGCTTGGCGTCACCATTGATGAAAATCTAAAATTTGACACCCATATTGTCCACCATCAAAAAACCCCACCAAAAAGTAGGCCTTCTGTACAGACACAACCGCTATCTCGGCCCCTCCACCAGACAAACCTTAGCCTCATACTATCTTCTCCCCTCTCTTATGTATGGTGCTCCTCTATTAAGCAATCTCCAGTTCGACCTACAATCCAAACTTGAATCCTGCTGCCATAAAATAAGCAAATTTGCAACCAATTCTAAAAACTCAACCCACCACTGCCTCACTCTTCACACCCTACAGTGGCTCGAACTATCCAATTACCTGAAATTTCTTCAGCTTACCACTGCTCACAAGTTTATCTTCAAGCCTTCCAACTGCCCCTCTCTCGCCACCACTTTAACTCCCTACAGGCCCAACCGCTCACTCAGATCAGAAAATCAAAACCTTCCACATCTCTACAAATCCTCCAGACCCCCTGGACTACTCCTGCTATCCTTCTCCATAGCTAAACTCTGGAACTCTCTTCCTCCCCCCTTTGCAATATTTCTAACCATACCAACTTCAAATCTCTCCTATTCTCCCATCTATCTTCCAAAAGGGCATGCCAATGTCACACTCCTACATAACTCCCTCTCTGTACTTTGTTTTCTCCTTTCCCACTTCTAGTCTCACTCACACTGCATCCATATTTCTCACATCATAACTGTTCCTACAAACACACCCCAGCAGCAGTTCCTTTTCTTCTCCTACTGCACCTTACATATCCTCATATCATCTCTCTTGTTTCAAATAAAATAAACTACGTATATACTACAGTTCCCATCTCCACCCCTCTACCAGAATACCCTCTCGTGATTGTATATTGCCTTCTGTATAGTGCTAAATTCTCTGCCTGACCATACTACTGCACTGTTTAATGTATTAATGGGCTGAATTATACCATATTATGTTTGCATGAATAATTATGTATGTATTCTTAACCTGATGAGAATGTCTATACTATATAATGTATGTTCTTTTATGTATATTTGGAGCTTTTCTCCCTGGGCCTCCACTGAAAATGGGCTCTTCTTGGCCCAGTGGACTTCCCCGGTCATCAAACTGAAATAAATAAATAAAGAAAGAATTCTTTGGTCAGTCCACGGTCCAGGCATGGACTGGCCTGCATTTGTTGGTCATGGTGACCACTATCTTCATGGTGTTTTTTAAGTCTGAGAATGAGGGTGTTTCAATTTAATGTAAGATATCAGTGGTTTCAGTGCCAGTACTGAACCTTTGGTACCAGCCCTTGAAATGATGAACCTTCCCTTCTTACAGCTTCAAACCATTACCGAACCTGATTATAGATGATTTTCTAGAATGATGGAGTGGTTGTATATGCTTCCTCACAGAGTATAGTGTGTGTTTTACTTTGAGTAAAGGATCCACATTACCAACTGGAGTTTAGAGCAGTGCCCACAGCCTGAAACACTTGTGGGAACAGCTGGTTCTGGAGTCTGTCATTATTTGGTATGGCAGTCTTTTTATGGGGTATAAATAAGCAAAGTGCATAATGTCATTCCATCTGTGCAGTAAGGTATTGCTCTTCTGTCATTAGGCCATAGATAATGGAATTCCTCTCTTAAAGGTTTATATTCCATAGGAAATGGCCAAGTTAATGAATGCTTTGAAATGGATCTCTCAAGTCCTGCCCTGCAGGTCAGGATTTAGAGCTTGTGTATAGTTAGCATCTTCCAAAAGTGAAGTAATTGACAGATCTGTTTACAACTGAAAAGGGTGTGGTGTTTTACCTGTTCTTCTTGGTGCAGCAAGATAACAAAGTAGTAGTAGATGTGTTCTTCCTCCTGTATCATGGAAGAGTTCTGTCCACCTTTGCACCATTCCTGTTGATTCCATGTGTGATGTCCAGTTAATATCCCACCGGGCTGCCACCAATATGTGACGTCCCCCACTTAAAACCCAGGTCATTATTAAGGAACCTCAATCCCCAACACTGAATCCAGTGTGGGAGCATCACAGAAAACACCAGGGCACAGAGCACACAAGAGTAAAATTCCACAATTTCCCTTAAGAGCACAACAGGAACACACTCTATTTCCTGGGGATGAACTATATACCTCTGTCCATCCCAAATGTAATCCCTTGTCATACACATCAGAGCAGTGTGTTCCAGTTTAAGACCTCTGACTCACTCACACTCAAAATAAATTTAAATTTCACACACGCTAGCACTTATGGGAAGCCTGACACAGATGTCCAGCTGTGTCCCCTCCCCATTACAAATGGTAAACTCTACCACCAGAGTCAGCTAGTTCTACATGCCCTCCCAAGGGTGATCAACTATTAAAAATTAAATATCAAAATAAATGATAGCTATGACCAGAAGCAGCCAGGCATTCAAGGTGACCTGGGGGAGTATCAAACAGGTATAAACACTCTCTGATCTCTAAAGCATACACATTGTCCAGCCACAATATAAAGTAATGAAAAACATTTAATAATAAGTAAAATTATTACAAGAAAGTAAATCAATAATTTTCAATAAACACCAGAATTCAATTGTCAGAAATATAAAATTCATCTGTAGGATAGAAGTCCATCATCTTAGAAAAACTCTAACTAAATAACTAAGCTTTCCTAATCTAACTAGTGAATACTGTTCGTGATCTAATCTAAAACATGACAGCAAGGCAAAGGCAGGCTTACATTTTTCGGTGAGTGCTTTTTCTTGGGTATCCACTGCACAGCACTGTAACTGACTGCAACTCTTAACTAACTGCCATTCAACTAACTTCAGCAGTCTCTTTTATAGTCCGAGTTAACAGTCTCAACTGTCTTATTTTAAAAATAACAATCAGCTGTTTGAAAAAGTTATTTTTCCTGTCAATCATCTGTTCAAATAGTCATGTAGCAACCAGGAACATTGTAATGACATCACCTACTGATCAGCTGATTCTCCACCTTCAGTTTGTACTGTAGAATCTCCTTCACAAGTATGTGCAATTAGAAATGTATCAAAACACTGACACATTCTTTAATCATTTTGTATAAACAGGGAATTACTCAACATTTTAAAAATGTATTTACATTTTCACAATTAGACACGCTGGCATACAATACAAGTTACTCTGAGAATATACACAAATCTCCTGCCAGACATGCGAACATGGATGACAGTGTTTTAATTTTCTTTACACCATGCCTCATAGCAAAATTCAGGAAAAAAGACTAGAGCTCATTTAACTGATTTGCATCACCCCATGATGACCATAATAGTTTAGTTTCAGGCCTTGAGGACCACAAAGTTGAAGAATCCCTGTCAGTACTGGTGATAGATGTTCTCTCAGGTTGAGAAGGCAGCCAGCACCATGTCAGGGCTTCACTCCTGATTTACACCTCCTCTTTTCACCAAACTTTCCCATAGTGGACAGTGATTTCAGAGGTTGTTAAGGCTCCTAAGACAGCTTTTATTCAGCAGGCTTATAGCATTAGGTGGAAAAGATTATGTGGGTTGTACCTCCTCTAGCTTTCAGTCTGTACATGATTCTGACATATCTCAGACACATGTACAGCTTTGGCCTCAGTTCTGTGGTTGAGGTATATATGTGTCACCAGTATCTGTGCTTCATGTTGTTGTAGGGGGCAGAATTGTTACCCAGTACTGGCTTGTCAAGCACTTTTTTTGAGGAGTATTAAATCTCCACCCTTTGTTGAGAAGTCTTTACTCTCAGTGTGAGCTGAACATTATGGTAGACAAGTTTGTCTAGCCACTAACCGAGTCATCTGTCATAGCAGCATTGAAGTTCATCTCTTGGAAAGTCGTCTTCATGGAGACCCACTGTTTTGTGTAATGCATCTCAGAGTTTTAGAACCTTATGCACTGTTGATCATAGCTAGTCCTTCATGAAGATAGAGGATCTCCAGGAGGAAGCCAGAGTTGCTCCTAGATTTTTTTTGGGGGGGTGGGGGGACCCTGAGCCAGCCATATCCAAGTTTTCTTGAATTTGGCAGATACCAAGGGGAAAGGGAATTCCAAACCCCAGATGTAAACCATCAGCTGAAATATGCTTAAAGGAGAGTACACACAAGACTAGTGCTCATCTCCTTAACTCTAGAGAGACAGAGAGTCTGGCAATTGCCAAACACTTTGCTGGCATAATGCCAACTGCATTGTCTTTTGCCATCAGCTGGCCAACCTTCCTTTGGCAAATGCTGAAGTCAAAGTCCAGTCCACTACAGTCCAGTACAGGAGTGGGTGCCCCCAGTGCTTGCTTTAGTAATACCTTTGGCAGACATTTGTGCTATAGTTAATACACAACTAAAACAAAATAAAATAAAGAAACAACCAAAAGAACAGTAACCCAGTAGAATCCAGAAGTATTTTATTCACTCTCTTCACTCTCTGACGTCTCGGCTGGAATGCCTTCAAAGGAGAAAACACACCCAAAAAAACACTCCATATAAATAGCACAATCAATTATTCAATAAAAACTCAAAGAAAATCACAAGCATAATTGAAGTAGAACTCTCCAATTAAGTTCAGAATTCATACCATTAGGTATGAGTATCAAATTTAAGAATATAGATGGCTTCTTTATAAAAAAGTTTATCCTTAAAATAAGTGTCAGTAAATTCACAATTATTACCATCCACATTTTCTAAAATGCTGCCTTGTAAACCCACAGATGAACCCTGAAGTGCTTGGTGAAAATGAACTACCACAGAACTAGTTTCTTTAAAGTTTTCTATATCTCTTATCTCCTTCAGTTATGCTTGTGATTTTCTTTAATTGAATTTTTATTGAATAATTAATTGTGCTATTTATATGGAGTGTTTTTTTTGGGTGTGTTTCCTCCTTTGAAGGCATTCCAGCTGAGACGTCAGAGAGTGAATAAAATACTTCTGGATTCTACTGGGTTACTGGTCTTTTGGTTGTTTCTTTATTTGTGCTATAGTTACCCGGTCATTAGTGCATATGCAATAGGTTTATAAGTTTGATGCTGACGATCTGTTGGCAATCAAGGGGCTTAGTGCTGCAAATCCCATGTTGGAACTTGGAGGTGCCTGTGTAGTCATCCATTTCATTCTTAAAGGCAAGGAATGACAGGCTGAGTACCCTCAAAAGGATCATACTTAGTACCTCATTACATCTCTCTCTCCAATGTGTGTACTATGCATTTGCATAATTTTATACAAAGAAAAATGTTTTATTGTTGACCTATTGAACTATATCAATGTAAAATTGTTACTTAGCTTCTTTTTAATGCAACTTTAACTTTATGCATGCAACCCAACTTATGTGAATCTTTTTGCTATAACTGCTATTATATCAATATTGTTTAAAATTGTACTTGTTTAAAATGTACTACTAGAGCTTTTCTCCTCGGGTCTCCACTGAAAATGGGCCACAAGCCCAGTTGGACAAACCCGGTTAACAAATGTCAATAAATAAATAAATAAATAAAATGGTGTGGGGAGTTTGTTTTATAGGTGTAAGCATACTTGAGGTATGACATTGTCATGAGTATCCTATTGTGTTTGGATCATTGGGAATATTGCAAACAAAGGCTTTCAATTAGTTCATAGGTTCACAGGTAAGTACTAGGCAATCAGTCTGCAGACCATTATAAACCTAGCCAAAACTCCTACTCAAAATTTTCCTTTAGCATCAAAAAGTGCAAGTGAAGATAGACCAGGGAAGAATTTGAGACTGTCCATCCAATATCTTACTTTACCTTAAAGGTGTAAAGGGTGCTACTCTGCTTGACATGTAGTGGAAGTTTGCTCTAGAGGTAAGGGATATGTTTGGATATGAATCTGTCATGCCAGAGTGTCTTATTTATATGTTGGTGAAAATTTAGTTTCTTTGACCAAGTATTTGAGGTAATGTTAGGAATAGGAGGTCAAAGAGGTTGGATCTTTCATGGCTCAAAAGGGTAAACACGGATCTCCACTGAAGAGTCTCTAAGAAACTGAGTATAGCAACAGGGCTGCCAGTCTGTCTTGATAACTAAGATTTTTGAGACCACTGATCTTTTAAGTTATGAATCTCTGAGGTCTGTCAGGTTGAGTGATATGTTTACTGTAGATAAATCTATGTCAGAAGGTTCATTATATTCCAAAATGGATCTGATGAGATATGAGTAAAGGAAAATTAAGACTAATTTGGAACTAGTGGAGAGGACTTCAGAAATTAGATGAGCCAGATAGAAGGCCATCTGAGCTACTGCAGAGACCTGATGCTCAAATAATAAGGAATTATCAACAACAGTAGAGTGCTTAGACCCCTTAGAGCAATGTCTTTTTTCTCACACTTAATTTGAGACCACTGTCCTTGCAGCAATTGTTAACATGGTCTAACCCATATTGGAGCACCTGTGAAGTAGTTGAAGATGAATAATGACACCCAGTTTACAGTTGTTTGCAAACTTGAATAACCATAGACTAGGAGTGCTGGCCTGAAGGTCTGAGAAATAGATGACTGATAGAAAAGGGTCCAAAATTGATCCATATGACTCTAATCACATGGGTTCTCTCAGACAACCTGTTAGGCATCATAGTACAACATAAAGATGTATCATAAGGGATATTTTATTGATCTACATGTTAAACGTATGTTATCTTGTAAGATGTTTGTAAGATACAGAGAAGAAAGAGACATACTATATTTTGGGGAGTAAGACAAGCCTTGAAGCCCTTCAGTTCTCTTTATGATGAATCTTTGTATATTCTCTGGTTGCACCACCTAGTACGTTACAGAACAGTGGAGAATATTCTGTAACTGGTCTGGCAACAATTCAAGAGGGATTGTTACTCTTTGGTATGACTCAACTCCAAGGAGGATCAGGTGGGCAACGCTGTACATTCTGTGGGTGATTATGGCTATATGGGTGTTAATTGAAACGTCATTGTCTACAAAGAGTCCAGTGTCTTTTACTGTTTTGTTTGCTTGCTTGTAATTGTCCATTAATAATATATAAAGCTGGTGGAGGGCAGTTGCCAAATGCCAGAATGTTGCATTTTGTGCAGTTTGAAAACAATGTAGTTTCTGCAGCACCATTTGTGTGTATTCCAAGTGGTGTTTGAAAGGAGGGGTGTCAGTATAGTAAAGTACAGTGCTCTTAGGACTGCAGTCATCTGTATATTTGGTGAGATGGATATTGGAGTCAGTTTTGACATTTGAGAAGAAAATGCCAAAAAGGATTAGCCCCAGGACAGAACTTTGAGGGACTCCACTGCTGACGGAATGATGAGGGTAGAAGCCCCCCTGTTCTTACCTTCGGTGTGTGACCATTTACTACTCCATAAACATTTAGACTCCTGCGATTATGATTCTGCCAGGGGTATAGTAATCCAAGTTATTACTTCCTCATTAACCTTTCACCTTTATAGAGTTCTGAGTTTATGACTCCTCCCATGGGGTATAATATAGAATGTTGTAGCCAGACCAAAATAAGCTGCATGTACAGACAAATCTTGCTGCAGGAGGGCAACCACTTATTCAAAAAAAAATTGATGTACCTTTGACAAAAGTATAGCGAGTTAGGTCATAGAGAAGGAGGCTTTTTGTGTTTTCCTGGATAAGTTCCAGCACGATCCTGTCCATTACCATATGCGATATTCTTGTGAGGCTGATTGATGTGTAGTTATTGGGGTCTTTAGAATGACCATCCTTGAGGATTTGGAACACAGTAGTCTGCATCCAAATGGCAGGGTTATAACCAGTTTTTTAATGTTGCAATAAGAATATGTGAATGGGGCATATTGGATTATTTTTGATTGTACAAATTACCTTTCTTGGTATCTCATCCACTCCCATGAACAGTTTCTTTTCTTACCTGACAGCAGTGATGACCGTTTTTGGATGTCATTTCAGGTGGGTTCATGTTACATTTAGTAAGCCTAGATGAGTGCCCACTGTCACTAGACATTTGCTCCACATCTGTATGCTAGTATGTTAGCTATCTGTGTTGGCTCTGTTACAATGATAACACTTTATTTTTGCACAATGCATTCTGTTTTTGCCCTTCATTTTTTGGATGTTGTAAAATGCTTTACTTTTGTCATCTACCTTTGTGCCAAGCTTTACCTTGAATGAAAATTTGCTTCTTTTCATTGTTTTAGAGAGTTATCTTTAGATGAAGTTAACCTTAGCCTTGTTCCATTGTCTTAAATAAAGTTCCAAGGCTTTGCACACTCTTTTTTTGTTTTATTGCTGTTTGAAATGTGATTTCTGGGAGACAGGTCAGCTTTGTAAAATTAGCCCTTATCAGTTTATGTCTAATATGAACGATATGAAAGGCAGACATTCACATCCTCCTGGAAATGAGTCCATCTATGAGATGGCCTAATGGTCATCTTGTCTTGTGACATTGCTTTGAACTAGTGAGGGGCTGAGTTTACATTCAAATTCCACTTCAGCAGATGGTGAGAGAGCAGTGGGAGATAAGCTCCTGGCAAACCTCTTGGGAGTGTGTGCATCCTGTGGTCTAAATACCATTTTTCCACTGGTTGCATGTCCAGAGTGCATCTGCAGCTGTTTTGCTACTGCTCAGATGTCCCTCAATTCCTCCAGGTGACACCAAGTGATTGCCTCTGGACTGAAGACTCTTACCTTGGCCATACCCTCAATCCAGCAGGTTTGGTGGCTCAGAATGAGAAAGGATCACCTGGACCTCCATTGTCAGAGTTTATAGTTGAGGCCATTAACATTAGACATTTGATGAAGGGTGGCCTCATTGTTGCAGGAGCACATTCTTAAAGAACATGGTTTGATGCTGGCATGATGCCTGATGCAGGTCTTTCTGCCTCCCCACACCCCTTCAGTAGGTGTGTCCTCAAGTACTGGTTCCTGTTTATCTGATGCTTGCTGTCCAAGTGTCTGCATTGCATGATCCTACTGAAGGCGGTGTTTGTTCAGGAAAAGGTATCCCTTACACACTGTGTCCTGGGAAGGGGACTTGGAAGACCCAGAGAAACTTGTACCTGAGACAAAAAAGGACATTAAATTCTCTCCTCCTATAGCTTTCCTCATATGATCCTTCTTTGGAGAAACCTTCAGAGTGATGTTTTCCACAGTAGAATAGCCTGTGACCCCATTTCCCTCAAAATATCTGTGTGTACCTGGGAAATAAGAAGGAGGAGCAGGAATCTTAAAGTCGAGATATCTAAAGGACACATGCTCACGTTCATGTCTGCAGCCTGGAAGCCCACAGATGCTGCTGCTTTGCCTATTGGGAAGACAGTTGTCCACTGCATGACTCCTGTTGAGTGGAATGAGATCACATCTAGATAGCCAAAGTCCGAATCCTATGAGTCCTTCTGTCCATAATAAGTTGCAGAAACTTTATCTTGCCACCTGATAAGGAGTATGAACCCCTGCACAGGGTGGACAAAGAGTGTTTTTTTGGTGGGAGGGGTGTTAGGAACCTCAGCTTTGTCATGCCTTTCTGTTGGCAATCAAGGGGCTTAGTGAGTGGATCAGAAATTGCAAATACTTAAGTCCTCTCTCAATCTGTGCTTAAAGAGTAGCTGGTCAAGTGTCTTCATGCACTGTCCACAGTGAACTGTCTTGTAGCTCTCTTTAATTTTGTCTGCAGTGATGCTGTACCTAGGACAGTAATCTAAGGCATGTGCCTGTGTGAAATGCCATGGTTTGATTTGCTCCTCACTCAAGGAAGAGTTCAGACATGCCAGTTTCAATGATCATTTTGAGAAAAAGCTCTATTTGGTCACCATTCCAGGATCTGGTCAAGGACTTGTGGAAGATGAAGTAGGGCCTGTCCACTACGTCATCTTCAAGGTCACGTTAACTTTAATGGAAGAAAAAAGCCCTTTTACAGACCATGGAAGACCACTGAAGTAGGACAGTCTTGTTTCTCCCAATTTTGCTGGCCATTGTCCTAACAATCCAACTCTGCAAACCTAGCAGCTACACCCATGAGTACAGTCTGAGTCTATCTCTAAGGGAAGAAGGAGTAAGTTCTCAAGAAACAGTGGGTGCTAGACATGTTCACAGGCAACTACTCTTCACAAATTTCAGATTGTGACCCCCAAAAGAGTTTCATTCAAGAACTGATACATCTCAGCAAACCTTCTAGGACAGCCTGTACTCTGCTGCTCAAAGGGTTGTAGACACTGTCCATTTCTTGAAATAAGGCCAGACGTTCTACTCCCACTATAAAAGCTGGCATTTAGGATGGCCTAAATAAAGAGATGAACAGAGACTGCATATGGCCAGCTTCATCAGAATTTCTTTTTCAAATATTTTTTTATTTTCTTTTTACATCATGAGCTCAAAGTTTTTTAGGAGTGATATAATAATTGTACAGAAATTGTTCGTTCATACTTGATATATCATACATAAAAGAATAACATTAATATATGGTAAAATGTAACAAAATATAAACAAAGGACAAACAACATAGCCTATATACACTATATACAGTAAGTGCTATCTTTTGTATTAAACACAAATGTAATCGTATTTCACCTACTTTCCTACTCAGCTAATATCTCATATCATACTACCATCAATGTAGAAGGTAATTGTCCTAAACTCTAGATGACAATCAAAATACTAAGTTCTGCCTGACTTAGCTTAAAATAATACCAAGGAGGGCCATCCAATATTGGAGAAAATAGGAACGTTTGTTAGGGTTGTTTGTTATCAGCTTATGCGCTAAGATATACTTGATTGCCATTTGTCTGAAGCTCATCCATGACAACTGAGTCCTAGCCAACCAATTCTGAGTAATAGATTAAGTTTATAAATCAGCCAAGAAGGAACAAACACACAGGCACACGCAAAAAATTCTCTAGGAGGACAAAATCAGAAAGATCATTAAAGGCCAAATAAATTCAGCATTTTTGTGATATGAAAACTAAATAGATACAGCCAGTAAATGTAGTGCAAATGATTGGTTCTCTTTATTGTCTACAGAACAAGAGAGTTAAATAATTGCCCAAGCAAAGTAAACTGGAAAAGAAAGAAAAAAGAAAAAAAAGCAAAGTAAACCGGTTTCAATGTCTATGAAAACTTCCTCAGAACTAACTCACCTTGTATTTTTGAACCCTTTTATATCAAAACACCACTGATTTCATAAGTCAAGCAGTCCTTTATTAACATAAATAATGCAAAAAATATATAAAAAATGTATAATTTAGGAACAACAGGTAAAGAGAAAAAATACACAATCAAGCAAACTTAATAATATATACATAATTTTATCTCCAACTTCAACAATCATTTTTGTCTAAAGGCATTCATTAATCCCAGATGGGAACAAACTCCTCCAATAAAACAATCTGCTTTTTTATTTTCTATCTACCATTTCTTTCCAGCTAAACTTGCTGGTTGTGAAAGGCAATAAACTATCTGGCCATAAACATAAAAAGATGCTGTGGGATATTTCTTAGCATGTCTAAACAAAACATTTGTCTCCTTTAGGTAATGTAGATCACTAAAAATGTCACTAAAATGTGCAGAGTTACCGAATAGCTGGGTAACTACAGCAGAGCTAGTACAGGAGATGGCTAGAAAGGTGCTTGGTGTGACATCTGGACAGAGGAAGGACGACAAGGATTCCTGGTGGTGGAATGAGGAAGTACAGGAGAGTATACAGAGGAAGAGGTTGGTGAAGAAGAAGTGGGATTGTCAGAGAGATGAAGAAAGTAGACAGGAGTATAAGGAGATGAGGTGCATGGCAAAGAGAGAGGTAGCGAAGGCTAAAGATAAGGCGTATGAAGAGTTGTATGAAAGGCTGGACACTAAGGAGGGAGAAAAGGACCTGTACTGGTTGGCTAGACAGAGGGACCGAGCTAGTAAAGATGTGCAGCAGGTAAGGGTGATAAAGGATAATGAGGGAAACGTAGTCACAAGTGAGGAGTGTGTGTTGAGCAGATGGAAAGAGTACTTTGAGGGGCTGATGAATGAAGAGAATGAGAGGGAGAGAAGGTTGGATGATGTGCGGATAGTGAATCATGGAGTGCAGTGGATTAGCAAGGAGGAAGTAAGGATAGCTATGAAGAGGATGAAGAATGGCAAGGCTGTTGGTCCAGATGACATACCTGTGGAAGCATGGAGGTGTTTAGGTGAAATGGCAGTGGAGTTTTTAACTAGATTGTTTAATGAAATCTTGGAAAGTGAGAGGATGCCTGAAGAATGGAGAAAAAGTGTTTTGGTACCGATTTTTAAGAATAAGGGTGATGTGCAAAGCTGTAGTAACTACAGAGTGATTAAATTGATCAGTCACAGCATGAAGTTATGGGAAAGAGTAGTGGAAGCTAAGTTAAGAAGGGAGGTGATGATTAGTGATCAGCAGTATGGTTTCATGCCAGGAAAGAGCACTACAGATGCAATGTTTGCTCTGAGAGTGTTGATGGTGAAGTACAGATCAGAAGGAGATGCATTGTGTCTTTGTGGACTTAGAGAAAGCATATGACAGTGTGCCTAGAGAGGAGTTGTGGTATTGTATGAGGAAGTCAGGAGTGTCAGAGAAGTATGTAAGAGTGGTACAGGATGTGTATGAGGGTAGTGTGACAGTGGTGAGGTCTGTGGTGGGAGTGATGGATGTGTTTAAGGTGGAGGTGGGATTACATCAAGGATCAGCTCTGAGCTCTTTCTTATTTGCAATGGTGATGGACATATTGACAGACAAAATCAGACAGGAGTTCCCATGGACTATGATGTTTGCAGATGACATTGTGATCTGTAGTAATACTAGGGAACAGGTGGAGGAGACCCTGGAGAGGTGAAGATATGCCCTAGAGAGAAGAGGAATGAAGGTCAGCAGGACTAAGACAGAATATATGTGTGTGAACGAGAGAGAGGCTAGAGGAATGGTGAGGATGCAGGGAGTAGAGGTGGTGAAGGTGGATGAGTTTAAATACTTGGAATCAACAGTTCAGAGTAATGGTGAGTGTGGAAGAGAGGTGAAGAAGAGAGTGCAGGCAGGATGAAGTGGGTGGAGAAGAGTGTCAGGAGTGATTTGTGACAGACGAGTACCAGTAAGAGTGAAAGGGAAGGTCTACAAGAGGGTAGTGAGACCAGCTATGTTATATGGGTTGGAGACAGTGTCACTGACAAAAAGGCAGGAGTCAGAGCTTGATGTGGCAGAGTTGAAGATGTTAAGATTTGCACTGGATATGACGAGGATGGACAGGATTAGGAATAAGTATATTAGAAGGTCAGCCCAGGTTGGAAGGTTTGGAGACAAAGCCAGAGAGGCAGGATTACGTTGGTTTGGACATGTGCTGAGGAGGGATGCAGAGTATATTGGGAAAAAGATGCTAAGGATGAAGCTGCCAGGTAACAGGAAAAGAGGAAGGCCTAAGATAAGGTGTATGGATGTGGTGAGAAAAGACATGCAGGTGGTTGGTGTGGCAGAGCAAGATGCAGAGGACAAGAAGAAATGGAAACAGATGATCCGCTGTGGCGACCCCTAACAGGAACAGCCGAAAGAAGAAGAAGAAGATCACTAAAATGTCTTATAGGATCATAGGAAGTTACTAGGCTATTGGCCCTGAGGCCCTTATAAGCCTAACCAAGAGTTTAGCCTGTGTTTAGACAAGTCAGCACACGATGCCTCTGTCCAGTGGGGACACAGGTGGAATCCCAGGGGTGTATTTTCTGTTCCTCATCCAGGTATCCAGGTTGCACTTAGAAAGGGATAATGAGGTGCTCTGCTTGACGTGGAGAGGGAGTCTGTTCCACAGATGGGGGGGGGGGTCTCTGGGACACAAATCTGTCCCGCCAACAAGTCCTATTGATGTCACAGACCAGGTTGAGGTCACGCGTGTGGGTTACTCGAGTGGAGCGTGGCTTGTAGATATGCAGCAGTCCCATTAAGATGGAGTCTGAGATTGCTTTATATGCCAGACAGAGGTCACCTCTGAGGAGTCTGTATGAAAGTGAGTAGAGGGACAGGACTTTTAGCCTATCTGTGTAAGGTAGATATTTGAGGCCCTGGATTCTCCTGTTGAGGAACCTCTGTCATCTCATGTCATCGCACAGACTAGGGATGACATTATTATTAAACAAGCCGATAAAGGGGGTGTGATAGTTCTAATGGACCGGGTAAAATATTTGCAATCCATGACTGTTTTACTCGAGGATAGCAATGCATTTAAATGTATTACACATCTAGATGTTAAGAAATGTATAAGTTCAGTAAGCATGTTGATATATGATTTACAAATTAATGGTGACATTAGCTTGGACTTATTTCATTTTTTTAATGTCCCTTGTCCAGTAATTCCACAACTTTATGGCCTCCCAAAAATGCATAAATCAATAAGCAATCTCCCTATGAGGCCTATAGTGTCTGGACGTGGTTGGCTCACTGAGCCTATTTCTATTTACCTCCAGACACAGTTACAACCTTTTCTTTCACAATGTGGTAATGTTTTGAGGGATACTACAGATTTTATATCTAAATTACGGTATTGGTATAATAATTCAAATATTACTTCTCTGAATCAAGGTGATTTTTTATTTGTAACCTTAGATATTTCATCCTTATTTACAGTCATACCTAACGAGTATGGCATTGACTCTATTAGAGATTTTTTGACTTCACAGGCCACTGTAACAGCAATGTATACAGAAAATATCTGTTCTCTCCTGGACATAGTCTTGACTAATAATGTATTTTTATTTGATGAGCGACTATACCTACAATTGACTGGTGTAGCCATGGGCACATCAGTTGCTAATACTTATGCCAATTTGGTTTTACACCAGTGGGAGAAAACATATGTCTGTAGTAATAATAATCCCTTGAATAAGTATGTATGTTTTTATCAATGCTTTGTTGATGATTGTTTTATGATTTGGAGAGGCTCTTCGTCTCAGCTGGTTGAATATGTGCAATACTTGAATGCAACTACGAATTTTCTAAAGTTCAAGATGGATTTTTCAGACTATACAATAGCTTTTCTTGATGTTAGAGTACAATTACTGGAAGGTTCTCTTCATACTAGTGTCCATAAGAAGGAGGTTTATGCTGGTAGGTATATTTTTAACACCAGCATGCATGCCCCTCATGTTTTTAAAGGCATAGTGACATCACAGTTTAGTAGGGCTAGTAGGTTAAACATAGATGAAATGTGTTTTATAAGACAACTTGATGAAATGATGGAGGATTTTTTGAAACGTGGGTATGATTCTAATTTTTTATTAGACTTAAAAAATCAGATAATTGCTGATAGAAATACAAAATTTAAACCAACTTTTTTATTGGATGATGAACCCACTTCTACTTTGAATAAGGTTAAACAAAAAGATTTGAAAATTAGATACATTACTTCGTATAATACTAGGACACATCTGGACATTACTTCGTATAATACTAGGACACATCTGGACATTACTTCGTATAATACTAGGACACATCTGGACATCACTTCGTATAATACTAGGACACATCTGGACATTACTTCGTATAATACTAGGACACATCTGGACATCACTTCGTATAATACTAGGACACATCTGGACATTACTTCGTATAATACTAGGACACATCTGGACATTACTTCGTATAATACTAGGACACATCTGGACATCACTTCGTATAATACTAGGACACATCTGGACATCACTTCGTATAATACTAGGACACATCTGGACATTACTTCGTATAATACTAGGACACATCTGGACATTACTTCGTATAATACTAGGACACATCTGGACATCACTTCGTATAATACTAGGACACATCTGGACATTACTTCGTATAATACTAGGACACATCTGGACATTACTTCGTATAATACTAGGACACATCTGGACATCACTTCGTATAATACTAGGACACATCTGGACATCACTTCGTATAATACTAGGACACATCTGGACATCACTTCGTATAATACTAGGACACATCTGGACATCACTTCGTATAATACTAGGACACATCTGGACATTACTTCGTATAATACTAGGACACATCTGGACATTACTTCGTATAATACTAGGACACATCTGGACATTACTTCGTATAATACTAGGACACATCTGGACATCACTTCGTATAATACTAGGACACATCTGGACATCACTTCGTATAATACTAGGACACATCTGGACATCATTACTTCGTATAATACTAGGACACATCTGGACATTACTTCGTATAATACTAGGACACATCTGGACATTACTTCGTATAATACTAGGACACATCTGGACATCACTTCGTATAATACTAGGACACATCTGGACATTACTTCGTATAATACTAGGACACATCTGGACATTACTTCGTATAATACTAGGACACATCTGGACATTACTTCGTATAATACTAGGACACATCTGGACATTACTTCGTATAATACTAGGACACATCTGGTTAAGAAGGTCATAAGAAGGAACTGGGTTGCTCTAATGGCATCGGATGATGTCAAAGCTGCTATAGATGATAGACCATATTTCTCATACAGGAATATGAGGACATTGAAGAGTAAGTTATGTTATAAGGACTTTAATAGAAGTTTTAATTTACCTATTCACTCTAGATCAGGTACATTTTGTTGCATGAATTGCTCCTGTTGTTCTGATCTCATGAGCACTGATAGTAATGTGTTCAAACATCCGATAACTGGTAAAGTATATAAGTTTGATTTACTAGCAACCTGTACTACCAGTAATGTGGTTTATTTAGCAACCTGTGTTTTATGCCCCGTTTTTTACGTGGGCAAAACAACAAGGAAGCTTAAAGAACGTATTATTGAACACAAGTCAGAAATCAGAAGAGCTAATGACAAGAATGCTTTATTTAAACATAATATTGCACATGGCTCTAACCATAGGTTTAGATTTAGAGTTACAGACAATGTACATATATCATTAAGGGGTGGGGACAGTAATAATTTGCTTGAGACTAAGGAATATGAATGGATCCTTAGATTGGCTGCTGACCATCCTCCAGGACTAAATTCCATTGTTACGTTAAAACCCATTCTCATTAAATTGCAACAAACTAAACTATATTGTTAGATTTATTATTGTTTGATATGTTCAATGTGTTTTATGTTCTTGATGCACTATATTTTTTAAGCATTAGTTTTATTACTTGAAGTGTTTTTTTACGTTGTTTTATTCATTTACTTTGTCACATAATTTTTTGGGCTGCATGTCATGTGATATTTTGAGATGTATTTAAACTCAATTGGTTTTAGAGTGTGTATTAGCATTGAGAAAGGGTTATACCTGAAAGCTTTGCCGTTTGCTGTTTTATAAACGTGTTTTTTCTCTACGAACTGTGTCTTATTTATCGATTATTTGCAGCTTTTGTTTTAACATACAGATTGATGCCATCTTGAGAGAGTTTATCTATTATGTCCAAAGGAATAGTGCCAAAGGCTTTGGGCAGGTCAAGGAAGATGGTGTGCACCATCTTCCCCTTGTCCATAGCTTTGGTGACTGTCTCAAAGAAGTCGAGCAAATTTAACAGACGTGACCTCCTCTTGATGAAGCCAGACTGTGTGGGATTGAGCATTTGGAGGTTGCCAATGTCCTTGTTAATGAGGTTCATGATAAACCATTCCATGGCCTTGCAGATCAGGTTAGTTAGCCTGATGGGTCTATAATTTCCTGGATCGGTGGACCCTCCACCTTTGTATAAAGGGATGACAGTGGCTGTCCTCCACTCAGCTGGGACAAAGCAAATATTCATGCTTTGGTTTCATAGGGCATCTAATGTTGCTGCAAGTTCCTGCCTGGGTTCATATAGGATGCAGCCTGGGATGTAATCGGGTTCCATGGAGGCTGTATTTTTTGCCTTTGAGAGGGCAGTGATGACCTGTTTCCTAGAGATAAGGGGAGGGGGGCAGGTTCTGGGGATGTCCTGATTTACTGATGGGGGGACAGAGGGGTGAAGTTTTCACTGAATCTGTCAGCCAGCAGGTTGGCTATATCTACAGTATTTGTGTATGTGGTGTCCTTGACCACCAGTTCTGAGCAGATCTGGGTACTTCCTTTGAGACTGGGGACATATGTGAAGAAGGTCTTATGGTTGTCTCTAGTAGATGTGGCCAATTTGGACTCCAAGTTTGCTTTGGAGGATTTCACTAGTGCTCTTATTTGCTTGTTCAGGCTAAGGAGAGATTGCTTCCAGTTTGGCACCTGCTCCTTCTTGGTCCTGGTTAGCAGTTTTTTCCTTTTGTTATAGAGTTTATTTATTGCAGATGTCCACCAGACAGGTTTACTCTTCCTTGATGAGGAGGATTTTGTCCTGTCTGGTATTCCTGATTCCTTGCAGCTATATAAATGCTCGTATAGTACTTTGGTGTAGATTTGGACATTGGTGCCAGTTCCTACAGAGGAGGAGGGGGCTGTGAAGCTGTTTATACCTTCCTCAGGTGGCTGCATTCAGCTTTGGAGAAGATTTTTTGTTTGACCCTGGCTAGATGGGGGTCAGGAGAGATGGTGACTTTGAAAATGACCGCTTTATGGACGGGTCTTACTAGGGAAGATAATACTGTTGGAATGCTGCAGTGGTCAGTGGTTACTCACGTTGGTTAATACCAAGTCTGAGATATTATCACCTCTTGTGGGGGTATTGACTAGCTGTTTCAAGGCGTTTGCATTGACAAAATTGAAGAATCTCTAAGCATTTGTGTTCTGGAATAAGTAGGTCTTTCAATCTATGTTTGGACAGTTAAAGTTGCCCAGGGTCAGGGTAAAGAGTTGAATCTTGATTGGTTGATTGATTCGAAGAGGTCCAGATAGGTGGAGTGGGCATCTTGAGTCAAATTTGGGGGCCTGTAGCTAGCTACGATTTGAATAGTGGTCTTGTCAATGGTTAACTGCACCTGGAGTGTCTCATGTGTGTCATACTGTTTGACCAGCCTGGAGGTATGTATGTCTTTAACATATATTGAAATTCCACCTCTTTTGGCTTTGCTACCCACAGGATGGGATCTGAATGTATGATATGATGAGTAACCAGGTAAGGTTGGGATGCTCTCTGCAGCTTTAAACCAGATTTCTGTGACTGCACACATGTCAGCATCTTCCAGGTTCAAGAATGCTTGCAATGAGTGCAGTTTCATGTTTAGACTACGAGCATTTAGCAGCATGACTTTAATTTGCATTTTGTTGAAATTTTTATGTTGGTAGTTTTGTTCTAATCACTTTTCCTAAAAAAGGCACTATGGGGGAGGGAAGAGCCTTTGCCAGAAGCCTGAAGCCCAAGTGAAACAGATGCAGGGCCATCTGTGACAAAGCATTGTGGTCTGTTTATCATATCTTCCCAGGCTGTCAGATACTGGATCCCCCTGGAATGACATTAGAAACTAAGTCAATTATTAAAGTCAATAACTTTCTATTTGTATTGAGGCATAATTCTGGGTGATGGTAGAGTGCTGCTTAAGGCTAGGGACATACCTGCCTGGGACACATATTCCGTGAGCTCAATCACGTCTCTCTTCATATATTCCAGGGAGGTACTTCCCAAGTCATTCATGCCAACATAGACTATGACAGAGTCATAACAGTACCTGTTGTTGAGAGACCTGAGTGCCTTGTGTGATATGGTGGTTTCTGGCACCTGACAAACAACTTGATATATGTTTCTAAAACATACATGATGTTTTCTCAGCATAAAATGCTGAGAATAAACATGTAGATAGGTAGATGCCCTAGTCACCTGTGCACATAATTAAATACCCAACTTTAAAACCTTAGAAATATTACTTGAAGTACATGAGTTATTTTTGATTTCAAACTTGTAGAATGAACAATGGTCACAAGGGAAGAAACCAATCAGTGGGTTCCCTTGTAATTACACTGTCTCTTGTAATAGATAAAATATTGCCCTATAGTTCTGTCCCTCTTGTAGACACTTTTTACATTTGCCATGAGTCATTGTAGTAAGAATTGTGTCAGCTTTATGAACATACTGGTTTTGATCTACCAAACTTCTTTACTGTGCAGTATTGCTACCAAATGTAGTCACAAATGATAATTCAAATAAATTGTTTTGTATTTTTTCCTTATGTACTAATAAATCTTTTCTGTGCAGTAGGCAAGATCAGCCTGAACCCTTTGGACCTTATATAAATCATAACCTGGTTTATGACTTTCATAGTCAAGTCTAAAGATTTCATATTCTTCCATTTTTGAACAAATTCTTTACAACCTAATAAATTGAGATTCTGGTATTTTGGTTACTATATGGGGTTGATGGCAATTATTCACAATTAATAATATGTTTTTACAATAAGATTTTATATATAAACTTGTGCATCTAAAATATCTGTATTTTTTGTAACCAAAGCATCCAAATAATATGACTGAGTCATCACATTATTTTAAATTAAAAAAAATATTGTCATTTAAATACTGTGTGCAGTCCAATAATTCAACAATATCAGTTGTCCAAATTAACCATGCATCATCCAAAAACGTACATATGTCTACTGCATACAAGTATAAATTATGACTATCATAAAAAAATTACACGTTCAATATGCAAGTCTAGAAGATTTAGGATCTATTCCTGGAAGTGTTTACATAGCTATTTTTATACCTCAAGTAGACTCCAAAGAATTTTTCCTTAGGTGGATAGCAAATAGTGGAGGTGTGACTGGCAAGAAAGAGGTAACTGGGAACATATTTTATGGGAGTGTAATGAGCTGGCAGACTTTAGAGATTCCCTGCAGACTGCTCTGTCAGAGATGCTGGGTGAGCGGATTGGATTGACTGGGGAGATGATTTTTCTGAGCGGTGTACAGAATTAGAATTGCCTAGACATAGTAAACCCGTTCTGAGTCTAATTATGGTGGCTGCCAAAAAAGCAGTTACTAGAAAATAGAAATCAAAGTCTAGACCAGCTTTACTAGAAGTAGTGACTATAGTAACAGAGATAAAATAACTGGAATTGGGATGTTTAGAAAGGAGAAGGAGCAAACTACATAGGAAAAAATGGGAATCGTGGGAACAATATATGCTGAGAAGGAATGAGATGTAAGAGGCAGGATTTGAAAAAGCCATATAATGCTTAATTGAAAATGACTGGATAGATTATAAGTGATGCATAATGTTTGCAACTGAAGTGGTATAATTTTGTTTTTCATTTGTAAGATTGCCTATGTTATATGTGATAATTTAATAAAGCTGTTTATTAAAAAAAAGAAAACTTTACATGTTCAAAGTGACTCATGAAAAGATCATCATAAGTAGCAATGAATAACACTCACATGACCAGTCCTTGAAACTGACTATAACATTGTCAGAATACAGTACTTTTTTAGTTATGACATGTTCAGTTAGACTCAAAAATAATACTTAAGAATTGGGGCTATATAAATTATCTCTAGTTAGCTAACAGTCTCATGCCTCAATTCCTGCATGGTGGGTTATGTCAGTATATAATGACTTCACACTGAACACACATAATTGTTGACCCTTTTCAAATTTTACATCTTGTATCAGATACAAAAACTGAGAAATGTCGTGCAACGGTTCTGCCCAATGTATGTTCAAGGTTCTTTTATACTTTAGGAAGTGAATAGAGTATTGTCCCTTGGAGCCATCAACCTGCAGCTCCTTTGCTGTTTTACATGAAATAATATTCTTTTCAGCCGCCATCTCAAAAATGTTTTAGTCTCAACCTTAAATTTGGTTGTGGAGTCTAATGGCTTTTTTAAGGGTCTATATTAGATCACAGAATGCTTAAAAAAGCGAACGGTGATTAATCGACAATATGTAAGCGAAAGTTTACAATTTCGAACTGTCAGAACAGCGATTTTTTCCTAGGGAAAAAAATTGCTGTTCCAACAAAAAAAACAAAAAAACACTTTAAACATTACATTAAGTGGGGAGCTTTGCCCCCCACACCCCCTACTTAAATATACCAACTCTGAGACCACACTACAGTGCCAAAAATGGCAAAGTAACAAAGCGGCCAAGCAAATTCTTTCCGAGGGAAAGAATTTGCTTAAAAGCCACTTCGATATTTTGCCATTTCAGGCTTTTGAGTTCGACCAAGATGCATTCGAAAGAATGCATCTTCGGTCTTCTAATAGGGAACCTTTTTTTGATAATACCCTAATGAGATGAAGCTTCTTTATTATAATCATCAGTATTTAAATCCACCATTCCTCTCTTTGTCAGCTGATATAAAAATAATTCTTCTGTTGCTTAAAGAGGAGAGGCATTTCTTCTGTTCTAATTAAAATTATCCCATCTGGTTTAAAAAAAAATCTCCATGGTCAAAATGTAATATTTTTAGCAAAGATTTTTTTATTTCAAAAAGTGATATGAATTTTTTAGAAAGAGGACAGAACCTGACGAGTGTTACTACTGTCACTACTGCTATATGTTGATTATCCCTAAAGACTGCTTGATATTCAGTTTTGTATAAAATGATTTAATATCCTCAACAAGCTGTTCTCCAGAAACATAATAGACTGGTAAAAATTCAATAATTTATTTTAAAAATCTTGTTTCAGTATCAAAACGCAATATTCAGAAATGTTTATCAAATAATTAAAATTCTTCATATTTGCTTCTGAAACAATTTTTGAAATAACAGAAAATGTCTAAATTCATTAGAGTGTTCTCCTTTGATCTGTGTTTTCTAAAAGGGTATCACCCATATTAGTTTCTCTCTTGTTCACTTCTGAAATATTGATCCCTTCCATGACAATTTCTCCCATGGAGGTAACTTCATAAATTGTTCAGAAGAGTCTGAACTCTTTAAAATGGAGTGCCCAATTTGGGTGAAAAGTCTCATTTTTTTTTCCTTTTTGCTTTTAAAACAGATATCAAAGCACACATCTTTAGCAAAGTGTACAGCCTTTTTGAATTTACATTTATTTGTCTTTTTGTATTACAATCTTGCAAGTCCCTATTATATTTTAGTTTTTTCTGCTGTAACTCATTTTCTAATAGGGGCTTGGAGATTGTAAAACATACAATTCGATAGGTGTAAATTCAAAAAAGGCTGTGCACTTCTCTAAAGAGGTTTCTTCCTCTATCTCTCTGTTTTAACAGTTGAATAGACCCTGATAGACTATGAAGTCATACTTGTTTAGATTATATCTGTCTTTGGCAAGACTTGAAGGCAGAAAGTTGCCCCTCCCCCATCCCTTAGCTGTTAACAATATCTTGGCTCATTATTTCTATTTGAAGGAATTCTCAATGGCATTATCCCTTCCTCTGATCCAATTTACAAATCATTTTGATTTTGTCATTTCTTGTCTTTCTTGAATCTGAGACATTTGATTGCTATTCATGTAATAATCTAACCCAAAGAGCCAACTGGTGGATTTCCAAGATGGCTGCACATTGAGTAACAGCTTGTTTCTATCTCTCCCAGTGTGACAACAGAAACTCAGCAGAGAAAGCCAGTAGACTTGTGTTTATGGGTAAATTTCAGTAACTGGCTAGTAAGTGCACTGCCTCGATGCCAGGAATAAAGAAATACTGAAAACCTGGAAAAAAATCAGCTAGAAAAAGTGAGGAAGAAACACTGACTTGGGAGAGTTCTGCAGCTGTTCAGCAAAAAACAATGAAACCTTCAGATATGACTTCCAGTAACCTACAGGAAGATAATAAGACAACTGCATATAGACCTGGTTAAAATAAACAAAACCACTGATGGAATATATCAACAGAAACAAAAGGCAGGAAAAAATGGAAGGTGATAAAGCTGCAAATATTTGAGGTCGAAATAAAGAAAAGGATGACTGATTGTGAGACTGCTCAGGAAGAGATATTTAAAAAAATAATAGAGGACAGAACACATAGGGAAAACCTGAGATTTTCAATTATACCTAAGAACCTTAAAGGAACAGACTGCATTAATTTTATGAAAGCATAAATAAGCAACTGGACTGGTATTCCACAGCAAGAGTTGTTAGTTGAAAAGGCACACTGTGTGTATGCTCCAAACCTGGCTATAAGAAAGCAACCTAGACCTTTAATAGTAAAGATGCAATCCTACCAGCAAAAGGAGTTGATTCTAACAAAATTGTGGCAGAAGGACAAAGTAATAAAAGTGGGAGACAGCAGAGTGTTTGCAGAGAATGATGACCATTGTATACCAGACAGAAGAGGAGCAAATTTATTCCACTATTCAGGGAATATCGAGATGCAGGTGTGAGATTCAAACTGCTGTACCCAGCTGTTTTCAAAGTATTCTTCCCTGGAAGGACAAAATCATTTTTTTGATGAAGTACATGCTAAGGAGGAAATACAAAAGTTTGTCAAACAAAAAGTGAGCTGTGAAATAGATGGAAATTCCACTTCTTGTTCTTCTGGTAATAAAGACCACAGAGAGACTGTACCTGTAAAACACTTTCCACTGTTTCAACAGAAAATATTGGAGAGAAGGAAGGGAGCACAAGAGTTGACTAGATCAAGAGTACGTTGGAAATGAAGCAGAGACAGGATTTTGGAGTTGAACAGTAATAAAAATATTAACTTAATTTGGGATTACAATGCAATAATTATATTTGTGAAATATGACAGAACAAGAAAATCTGGAAATATTGAAGTTTTTCAGAGTATGTTGAACTTTTGGGAGACTGTAAAGCATATGTCCTACTTCATGCCATTAATGTTTGGAAAAGTGCTTTAGGGCGGGCAAGAGGAGGGAGAAAGTTAACTGTAAGTAAAGATTTTTTTCCTTAAATAGTAGAAGTTTTGTGACACATGGTTTTCTTTATATGCTATAAAGTAATTTTCTTCAGTTATTTTTAGGTCTAATGGGGTTTGTGGACAGGTGCTGCTGTTCTTTTTTTTCTTTTCTTTCTCCCTTCTTTTTCTCTTCTTGTTTAGTTTTAAGAAATATAGACACTGCAATGCATAAAAAACCTGGTTAAAAAGCATGGTAAAGGAGAGATTAATCTGCTTTTTCTCATTCTTGCATGGGGAAGTGACTACATTAAAGAGCTCAGATTGATTTATTAACAAGTTTTAAGAGAGAGCAAGTAAATGAAAAAGAACATTGACTACTATGAGGCTTTTTCTAGCAAATACATGTAAGCTCAGTAACAGCTCTGCAGCTGGTCTTCATGTTTCCTTGGAAACAGTCCGATAAAAAGAAACTGACTGCCTGGTTGTCATGTCTCCATGGAGACAATCTGATAAAGAGAAACTGGCTGCAGTCTGGTGGAGAGTGATTGGCTGTGGGAAAAAAAAGAGTACTTGGCTAAAAGATAATGTTCTCATAAATCATTCAGGGCATTTTCCCAAAGTAGGTAATGTTCTCTGAAAACATTCAGGGGTTTTCCCAAAGTAGACAAGGTTCTCTGAAAGCATTCAAGGGCTTTCCCAAGATAGTTAATCATCGTCATCTTCTTTCAGCTGTTCTCGTTAGGGGTCACCATAGTGGATCATATGTTTCCATTTCTTCCTGTCCTCTGCATCTTGCTCTGTCACACCAACCACCAGCATGCCCTCTCTCACCACATCCATAAACCTTATCTTAGGCCTTCCTCTTTTCCTGTTACCTGGTAGCTTCATCCTTATCATCTTTTTCCCAATATACTCAGCATCCCTCCTCAGCACATGTCTAAACCAATGTAATCTTGCCTCTCTGGCTTTGTCTCCAAACCTTCCAACCTGGTTTGACCATCTAATATACTTATTCCTAATCCTGTCCACCCTCGTCACACCCAGTGCAAACCTTAACATCTTTAACTCAGCCACACCCAGCTCTAACTCCTGCCTTTTTGTCAATGCCACTGTCTCCAACCCATATAACATAGCTGGTTTCACTACCCTCTTGTAGACCTTCCCTTTCACTCTTACTGGTACTCCTCTGTCACAAATCACTCCTGAAACTCTTCTTCACCTAATCCATCCTGCTTGTACTCTTCTTCACCTATCTTCCACACTCACCATTACTCTGAACTATTGATCCCAAGTATTTAAACTCATCCACCTTCGCCACCTCTACTCCTTGCATCCTCACCATTCTTCTATCCTCCCTCTCATTCACACACATATATTCTGTCTTAGTCCTGCTGACCTTCATTCCTCTTCTCTCTAGAGCATATCTCCATCTCTCCAGGGTCTCCTCCACCTGTTCCCTACTCTCACTACAGATCACAATGTCATCTGCAAACACCATAGTCCACTGGGACTCCTGTCTGATCTTGTCTGCTCTCTGAAAACATTCAGGGTTTTTTCCAGCTTGGAGAGCTATAAAGACAAGACAAAACCAATCAGCACTTAGTAGAAGCACAGGCTACACCATGCATCTTAGCATGGATGACTTTTCTTTTAGGTTAACTCAGGTCTGTGAGGTGTGGCTGTCTCTTTGGGATTTTTGTTCCTATTAGGAGGTTAAAACTTCAATATTTGAAAGTGTACATCGTTTTGTGTGTTAGTATTAGGTTAATAGGTTTTAGGAGAGTATTGGGAGGGAGTCTGAGGGCTTTCAATAAAACAAAAAGTTTTATAAGATGTGACATAGGCTCAAATGGTTATGATGAGAAACAACTGTATAAAAGTTCAACCTGCCAAATAGTGTATGCATGTAACACAAAAGCTGGAACTAGACATTTAACAAAAAAGGTGTTATACATAAAAGGTGGGGATAATAACTTTTAAAACAATTATGCTTTCTTTAATGTTTTTAAATGTTAATGGCCTCACAGATAAATATAAACAAGAAAGAGTAGTGAACTATATTAAAAATGTAGAGTGCAAATAGCTATGTTACAGGAGACACAGAAAGAAATGAACATGTGAACTTGATACAGGTTTTCAGGATGGTTATTCAGCAGAATACCTGGGACAAAAAAGAGGAGTACTTATAGTAATTGCAAGAAGAGCTCAATAGTGATAGAAGAAGATAAAAAGATAATAATTGCAGATTTCTAGTGCTAAGGGGCTACTGGCAAGGGAGGAGGAATACACTGGCATGTATTTATATTCCACCTAAAACTGCTGTAATAAAGCTTAAGAAAATTTCAGGAAAAATAATCAGTTTTCAGCAAGGAATATTACTTATAGGTGGGGACTGGAACTTGATTTGCAACAGTGAGTATGTGTCTGGGAGTCCCAGAAGTGAACATATATTAAAGGCGGGTAGATTTTTGAAGAAATTTATGAAAATATTTGGCATGGAAGATGTGAATTCAGTAATAGGAATTCAGAGTGAATTTATATATTATTCCCCAAGACATAGAAACTGGGCTAGACATAATTTACATTTCACAGGAACATGTGCATTTAATTGAAAGTCTTGATATGCACCCAATAACTATTTCAGATCATGTGCCAATAATAGCTGAAATAAAAACACAGGGTAATGAAATAAAAAGGAGACATTGGTGCTTTTTCACCTATCTGTTGAAAAGAGAGATATTTAAGGAATGGGTAGTGGCGATTATTCAGGAGATGTTAGAGAGGATAGAAATCTCTTCTGAAAATATAGCTAGGGAGTGGGATAATTTTCAAGTGGAGTTTAAAAATAGGGTGGAAATAAAAGAAAGGGAGCTATGGTTAAGAAGTGACAATAATTATTTCGAGGGACTGACAAATGTGAAAATATTACAGAATATGGGGAATCTCACACAACAAGAAGGGGATCAACTGCAGAATGCTACACAGAAAATAAGGGATTACATTGATAATATACATGAGCTTAGGAAAATGCTGCAACTGTTTTTGATAATAACACTAGAGCACAAAAGCTTTTAGCACAATGACTCAAGCAACAGAAAGTAGAAGGGGCTGCCACCAAACTTAGGAAGCCTATAACAAAGAAGATAACAACAGATCCTTTAGAGGTATTAGAAATATTTTGGAAATTCTATGAGAGTCTCTATAAAGCAGTGAAAGCTTGTACTTTTTATTAAATACTTTTAAGCCATGTTGTTATCTGTTTTATTTTATTTATAATTTTTGGAACTACAAATATTAGTTAACACTTTTCAACTAGATGACATCTTGATAGCCATGGCAGGGCTAGTCAGCTGATGGTGTAAACCATGACACCCTGACCCCATGTGCCAGCATAACTTATTCTATTTTCATTGACATGCCTGGTTAGAATAATATATCACATTTTCTTTCTTTGTGTTTAACTAATCTGATATGTGACTTCTATTATGTTTATCACTCCATGTTTCAATTGATTTGAGAAATATTAATTTATCTGTTTTCTGTTTTAAAATACAAAATGGGTTACAGTTTATCTTCTCTTTAAATGAAAATTTGAGACTGAATTTTCGTTGAAATAACAGTTAACTGACATTGATTCATTGTCATTTCTTTTAACAGTCTCATCTGTCAGTCAATGGTCACATTTTTAACAATTGTCTGATTCAATACAGTAAAGGGTCACATTTTAACAGTGTTATCCATCAGTATGTCTCTGAAGTTCTTTATGCGTCTCTTCTGGTATAACCTGGTTAACTTCCTTTTCATTCCAGTCCTGTACTGTGTCATAGGTGGATGGAGTTCTGACTATAACCTGGACAGTCCAGGCTTCGGTGGTGGCATGGGCACTAGAGATACTAGCTGATCGAGGGTTGGTGTGAGTAGCTAATGATAGTCATCTATACTGGGTGAGATAGGCAATCTTGCCCGCTATAATGCCACCACTTTGCAGCAGTCAGATGTATAGAATGCAGCATACAGGCTGGAGATGTGAGCTTGGGTCTCCCAAGTAGCTTTCATACAGTAACAATTATTATATATGTGCAAGCAAATACCCACATTAACAAAAGGTTACAAGAGGAGATGCCATAGTAAGCACTTAGTTTGACAGACATGCACGTCACCAGCCAGGAAGTGGGTTAGTCAATAAGGGCAAAATCTCATGGCTGCCTGGAGGACAGCCATACCTCATTTGGCTGTCACCTACAAGAACAAATATATCATAATCACTGCAGCGGGCGGAATGGTCATCAGCAATGACAACAAAAATGGCACACAAGTTAAAGCTTTGCCCAGTACAGTCATCTTTCTGCAATGATTCAGCATAGCTGCTATATCATTTGACTTATCTCACTGTGTGCATATACTGTAAGCATGAGATGTCAAGCAAAGCTGCTGATATCGTGGGAATTAGTGAACTAAATGAAATAAAATGCAATGGCTAATTTCACATCAGATCATCATTAGAATTTCAGGTCTATATCGCATCGTCAAAATTGTATAAGTTTGAACGATGCAATATCGAACCCAAAAGTCCGAAACCGCACAATAATGAACACACAGAACAGTAATTTTTTCCCCAGGGACCTAAAAATGAGAGGGTGATCTCAATCAGACTACAAGGCAACCTGTTCAACATTATAATGACACACGCTTATACTCCAGCTATGGATGCTGAAGAGCAAGATGTTGACCAGTTTTACAAAGCACCTTTTGGAAACAACACCAAAAAAGATGTTGCATTCATTATAGTTGAATGGAATGCTAAAGTGGGCAGTCAAAAGGTAGTCAAAGTACAGCTGGAACAATAGGCAGGTTTGGCCTTGCATTACAAAATGAAGTGGGAAATAGACTGCTAGAATTCTGCCAAGACAATTCACTAATCACAGCAAACACTCTCTTTTAACATCCTAAGTGATGGCTTTCCCAGGGGAAAAAAAAATCTCTGTTCCCTAACAAAAAAAAAAAAAAAAAAACATAAACCTTAAACTAAAGTGGGGGGCTTTGCCACCCACACCCTCCTACTTAAATATATGAACTCCGAGATCGCACCACAGTGGAGGAAATAACAAAGCCCCGAAAATGGCCCACCAATTTTTTTCCCTGGGGAAAAAATCGATGTGCCGTGGTGCCGCTATTTTTGCGTTTTGGACTTTTCGGTTCGATATTACATTGTTCGAACATATACAAGTTTGGCGATGTGATATAGACCCAGAATTTCTACTATGGACAGGAATCTTGCAGAAGAAATGGAGTAGCCATTGCATTTAATAAAATGGTGTCAAACCCAGTGCTCAGCTACGACCTAAAAATGACGGGGTGATCTCAATCAGATTACAAGGCAACCTGTTCAACATTATAATGACATACGTTTATGCTCCAGCTATGGATGTTGAAGAGCAAGATGTTGTTCATTTTTACAAAGCACCTTTTGGAAACAACACCAAAAAAGATGTTGCATTCATTATAGTTGAATGGAATGGTAAAGTGGGCAGTCAAAAGGTAGTCAAAGTACAACTGGAACAATAGGCAGGTTTGGCCTTGCATTACAAAATGAAGTGGGAAATAGACTGCTAGAATTCTGCCAAGACAATTCACTAATCACAGCAAACACTCTCTTTTAACATCCTAAGTGATGGCTTTGCACATGGCTTCACCAGATGGTGAATCCCAAGCATCAGATTAGCTATATAGTCAGGAGAAATAAGACCTAGAGCTGACTGTGGTTCAGACCATCAGCTTCTGATTTTCAGCATTCAGCATTACATTAAAGAAAACAAGAAAAGAGTGCAGGCAGTGAGATAATACCTTAGCAATATACCAAATTACTATTTATAAGAGGTAAAGAATGGATTTAAGGGATTAGACCTGGTGGACAGAGTACCTGAAGAACTATGGACAGAAGTTCAGGATATTGTCCATGTGGTGGCAACAAAAATGGTTGTCTGTGGAAACTTTAGAAGTGGTTCATGAAAGAAGGAGGGCCAAAGGTAATGGAGAAAAGAAATATATATAAACTGAATGCAGAGTTTTAAAGAATAACAAGAAGAAATGTTGTTCCTTCGGCTTTTCCCGGTTAGGGGTCGCCACAGCGGAACTCTGGTCCGCTAATGATTGACAGTAGATTTTCATGGTGCCAAGGTGCCAGCGTGACGTCCAACCTTCAATTAAGGCATGCCCATTCACGCATGTATTTTGAACGCCACACGACCACGGGAACGACAAGCAAACAACACAGAAGGCGCTCCAGCCAAGAATCGAATGGGAGAATCTCTTAACAAGAAGAAATAAGGAGGTTTATTTAAATGAGCACTGCAATGAACTGGAAAAGGACAACAGAATGGGCAACACAAGAGATCCATTTAAGAAGACTGGTGATATTAAGGGAAACCTCAATTTAAAAATGAGTGTGATAAAAAAATGAACATTTTAGTGCTTTCCTTCTATTTTAATACGTTTAGAACTTCTGATGAAGTTCTGAATGTATTAAAATAGAATGAAAGCACTAAAATTTTTATTTGTTTCCTTTGCACCATTTCTTTGAGTTTTGTAGTTTGTTTTTTTGCTGTGTTTTGCGTTTTGTGTGTGATAAAAGACAAAGATGGAAAGAACCTAACAGAAGCAGAAAATATTAAGAAAAGGTGGCAGTGATATAGAGAAAACTATATAAGAAGGACCCCAACATCACTGGCATATACAATGGTGTGTTCTCTGATTTAGGGCCAGATATCATGGAGCACGAATTTAAATGGGCCCTAGAAAACCTTGCTAATGACAAACAGGACAGTGGTTATTGGACTGGAAAAGGTCAGTTTATATTCTAATCCCAGAAAAGGGCAAGACCCAAATTATTGAACAACTGCACTTGTTTCACACGCCAACAAGGTAATATTCAAAATCCTGCAAGGTAAACTTCAGTAACATATGGACCAAGACCTGGCAGTTGTGCATGCTGGTTTTAGAAGTGACAGTGGTGTGAGAGATCTAATTGCCAACATCCACTGGGTAATGCAGAAAGCAAGGGAGTTCCAGAAACAAATTCTCTTCTGCTTTATTGACTATGTGAAAGCATTTGCATATCCTGACCATAACAAACTGTGACAACCTCTTAGAGAAATAGGGATACCATCATCATCATCAGCTTCATCATCATCAGCTTCATCATCATAAACCCCCTTTTCCCATTTTCTACATGGGGACATGGTGTTGTGTTAACCACCGTCATCTCTCTTGATTCAGTGCTACACTCCTGCATTATTTGCTCTCATGCCTGACTTAGAGAAACGGGGCTATTTGGTAACACTATTTGCTGCATGTTGTCACACTACCTATTCAAGTAATATGCTGAATATATTCTGCAAAATGCTGTGTTAGATGAATCAGATGCTGCAGTCAAAATTGCTGCGACATATTAACAACCTTAAGCTTGCAGCTAATGCCACTTTGATGGCTGAAGGTGAGGAAGTGTTAAAAAACCTGTTGAAGGTGAAAGTAAAAAGTAAGAAAAGTGAGCATGTCACTTATCAAA
Organism: Protopterus annectens; assembly: GCF_019279795.1. NCBI lineage: Eukaryota > Metazoa > Chordata > Ceratodontiformes > Protopteridae > Protopterus > Protopterus annectens. The sequence goes on along the minus strand of NC_056742.1, from coordinate 534,807,652 downwards.
ATAAATAAATAAATAAATAAAATGGTGTCATCTGTTTCTTGAAAACAGGTGGGAAGGCAGTGACAAATTTAATTTTCCTGGGTTCAAAGATCTTTGCACATGGTTATTGCAGACATGGAATTAAAAAGCTGTTGATTTTTGGAAGGAAAGCTATGACAAATCTGGATAAGACATCACATTGTCAACAGAGGTCCTTCTAGTCCATGCTATATTTTTCCTGTAATAAGATATAGCTCTGAAAGTTGGTCTGTGGGTTAGGTTTTCTGATGATGCTTTTGAACTCTTGTGCTGGAGAAAAGTTTTTGAGAATTCTGCGAATTGCAAGAAGACAAAATCAGTCAGCACTTAAAGATATCAACCCAACCTGTTACCGGAAAACCTGATTGAAAAAATAAAACTCACATGTTTTGGCTACGTAATACAAAGATGGGGATTTAATAGAGAAAACAATGTTGGGAAAGATGAAAGGAAGAAGAAGGGGGCACAAAGGATAAGATGGACAGCATTGCTGACACAACGAGTATGATTTTGCAAAAACTAAAATAAACAGTTTTGGACAGATACGACTTTTTGTTAAATTCCTTAAGGTCACAAAGAGTCAGGCTTGATGAAATGACTAAACAACAATAGCAACAACAGCGGCACACACACACACACACACACACACACACACACACACACACACACACACACACACACACACACACACACACACACACACACACACACACACACACACACACACGCACACATACTTATATGCAAAGTGACTGCTATGTCATAAAAAGTAATTGTATTTAAGAAAGAAGAATAGGATGTTTAAGGATATGGATGGAAGATGAGGATGATGAAGCACAGAACATTTGTTTTGTTTATGAAGGAAGGTATCACTGGGTGTTTGGTTAGGTTTGTATTATTGAATTGTGAAGTTTAAGGCAATAGATTTTCTGTAGTGGCTGGCAGTGGTGATCCCTATCAGGGTGGACTTGCTGAAAACCTTGCTGTTTTATTATATCATTTTTCAAATTTAGCTGTTTGAGCCTTTTCTATTTTAGTTAGTATAGAGAAGGCATATAATAGGGATGGTAATGCTTGTATGATGGTAGGTAAGTTGTGTTGTAAGGTTGAGATTTACATTCCGATTGGTTTTACTTACAATTTGCATGCTTGTGAAATCTGAGGTTATTGCCTGCGATGACATCTAACAGTTTAGAATGGTCTGTCTCTTTTATCAAGTGTTTTATTTAAAAATATGGCTTTTGTTTTAGACCTGAATTTTTTTGTGAACAGAATTATCTTGTTTATTGTCATTTAAGAGAAGTTGCGAGTCAGCTAACTATGGTTCAAGTACATTAAAGGATTGCTATGTGAGGTTATGAAGCTTGTTTCATGATTTTATGAACAGGCATTGCGGATTAAAGTAGAGTCATCAGCACATTGAACCTGATTAGCTTTTGGTGCTGTATCGCACACAGCCTCCGTACGAATGTTAAATAATAAAGCCTTTGGTGCTGCATCGCACACAGCCTTTATACGAATGTTAAATAATAAGGCCTTTGGTGCTGCATCGCACACAGCCTCTGTACGAATGTTAAATATTATAAGGCCTTTGGTGCAGCATTGCACACAGCCTCCGTACGAATGTTAAATAATAAAGCCTTTGGTGCAGCATCGCACACAGCCTCCGTACGAATGTTAAATAATAAAGCCTTTGGTGCAGCATTGCACACAGCCTCCGTACGAATGTTAAATAATAAAGCCTTTGGTGCAGCATTGCACACAGCCTCCGTACGAATGTTAAATATTATAAGGCCTTTGGTGCAGCATCGCACACAGCCTCCGTACGAATGTTAAATAATAAAGCCTTTGGTGCAGCATTGCACACAGCCTCCATACGAATGTTAAATAATAAGGCCTTTGGTGCAGCATCGCACACAGCCTCCATACGAATGTTAAATAATAAGGCCTTTGGTGCAGCATCGCACACAGCCTCCGTACGAATGTTAAATAATAAAGCCTTTGGTGCAGTCGCACACAGCCTCTGTACAAATGTTAAATATTATAATGCCTTTGGGGGAGCATTGCACACAGCCTCCATACGAATGTTAAATATTATAAGGCCTTTGGTGCAGCATCGCACACAGCCTCCGTACGAATGTTAAATAATAAAGCCTTTGGTGCTGCATCACACCTATCCCCTGCATGAATGCTAAATAGTAAGGGACTCAGTATGGATCCACATGCTACCCGACTTTGAGAGGTAGGAAGTAGATGTAGTGTTTTCCTACCTAATAAATTGCTTTCCTAGAGTGAGGTTACATATAATAACGTCTCTATTCATACATAGATTACTTAATATTTCAAGGCACTATCTGTTGAAATATGTATAAAAAGTTTTGAACAGCCCTATGAATAATGCAGCAGCATGGTGTCCTTGATTTATGTTCTCGTTTATGTGATATAGGAGTACGGCAGATTCAGTACACTGATCACATGATCGCGGTAAAAATCATACTGTGTGTATCTATAGGAGTACGGCAGATTCAGTACACTGATCACATGATCACGGTAAAAATCATGCTGTGTGTATCTATAGGAGTACGGCAGATTCAGTACACTGATCACATGATCGCGTTAAAAATCATACTGTGTGTATCTATAGGAGTACGGCAGATTCGGTACACTGATCACATGATCGCGTTAAAAATCATACTGTGTGTATCTATAGGAGTATGGCAGATTCAGTACTCTGATCAGGTTAAAAATCATGCTGTGTGTATCTATAGGAGTACGGCAGATTCAGTACACTGATCAGGTTAAAAATCATGCTGTGTGTATCTATAGGAGTACGGCAGATTCAGTACACTGATCAGGTTAAAAATCATGCTGTGTGTATCTATAGGAGTACGGCAGATTCAGTACACTGATCAGGTTAAAAATCATGCTGTGTGTATCTATAGAAGTACGGCAGATTCAGTACACTGATCAGGTTAAAAATCATGCTGTGTGCATCTATAGGAGTACAGCAGATTCAGTACACTGATCAGGTTAAAAATCATTCTGTGTGTATCTTAGGAGTACGGCAGATTCAGTACACTAATCAGGTTAAAAATCATGCTATGTTTATCTATAGGAGTACGGCAGATTCAGTACACTAATCAGGTTAAAAATCATGCTGTGTGTATCTGTAGGAGTATGGCAGATTCAGTGCACTGGTCAGGTTAAAAATCATGTTGTGTGTATCTATAGGAGTATGGCAGATTCAGTACAAGTACACTGATCAGGTTAAAAATCATGCTGTGTGTATCTATTGGAGTACGGCAGATTCAGTACACTGATCAGGTTAAAAATCATGCTGTGTGTGTATCTATAGGAGTATGGCATATTCAGTACACTGATCAGGTTAAAAATCATGCTGTGTGTATCTATAAGAGTACGGCAGATTCAGTACACTGATCAGGTTAAAAATCATGCTGTGTGTATGATTTTTTTTTTTAGTATTTTTTTTCTTCTCACCTCTGCTGATTTCAGGTCCCTCAATGCTCGGTGGCAACATTCTGTTGCTGCAGTTCCCCTTGAGGCTCCCTGGTTTGACCTTCAACAGAAGGGTCTCTATTCTGGAACAGCTCTTGCACCTGGAGCCCTCAACTTCCTCTGTGACAAAGTGCAAGGAGGGAGGGGTCACATCTGTTGGCACAGTGGATGGGCCAAGTGATGCATTATCACACAGTAAGTTGTTCATAACTTCATAGGATGATGCTAAGCTATTGTCCCGGAGGCACTTATTAGCCTAGCCAAGAATTTCGCCCATGTTCCCTCAAAGTCAGCGCCTGTTTCCCCTGTCTAGCAGGGACACAGGTGGGATCCCAGCGATGTATTTTCTGTTTCCCATCCAGTCAACCAGGTTCCTCTTAAAGAGGGCTAGTGAGGTACTCTGCTTGACATGGAGAGGGAGTGTAATCCACAAATGGGGGAGTCTTTGGGACACAAATCTATCCCGCCAATAAGTTCTAGTAATGTCACAGACCAGGTTAAGGCCTTGCATACGGGTTGCTCGAGTGGAGTTTGTCTTACAGATATGCAGCAACTCCATCAAGGCTGGGTCTGGGATGGCCTTGTATGCCAGACACAGGTCACCTCTGAGCAGTCTGTATGAGACTGAGTAGAGGAACAGGGCTTTTAGCCTATTTGTATAGGATAGATGTTTGAGACTCTGGATTTTCCTGGTCAGGAACCTCTGTGGTCTTCCCAACTGCTGCATGTGCTTGGCAAGGTACATGCCAAAGGGGGCATTGTACTCATTAATGGGTCTGATAAGGGAGGAGTACAGGGAAGTTATGACTGCCTTCTTCTTATTTATTTTATTTATTTATTTAGAAAGACTTATTATGGGGGTATAGAGAAAGATCCAGAGAACAGGGAAGGAGGAGATTGGTGGATGAAAAGTAGAAAAAGAGAAGTAGGCAAAAGTAGGATACTATTAGGATGATATGAGCATTGGCAAAGTGAGATGGACTGTAGAGGGTTTTTTGGGTTGGGGTTTTAAGGTAGTGGTGAGGGGGGGAGTTCCCATCTCCTCCAGAGTTAAAGATTGACTGTTTTGAATGGAGTGTTCTACACACACGAGGACCTAGGATTTAGATTGGTGTATGGTATGATTAAATTACCCAGTGCTGGGGACTTTTCAGGGTGTTTGATTTAGTTGAAGAAGGTTTGGGAGTTCTAACCAGCCAAGATATTTTAGGTTAATACAATGATGAGTTCTATATGGTTTGCCAGTTGCAAATCTGGCTATATGGTTGTAGGAGAGCATGAGTTTTTATTTAGGTCTGATTTGTTAAGGTTGGTAAACAATGGAGAGGCATATAGAAGGGTAGAGAGTAAATTATTTATGAGGTGGGCCATGTAGAAAGTCTTCTGTACAAAGGAGTGAACGTGGTGGTCAAAAGTGAGGTTGCTATCAACCTGAGTGCCGAAGTTCCTCATGACTGATTGAGTGCTTAGTATATTGTTATTAATGTGACAATTAGTGGGGATGCCATTTTCCCCAAAGAGGATAATAATGCATTTCTTGGCATTCAGTTTGAGGCCATGCTTCTGGCACCAGTCATTAGTTTGGGTAAGGCCCTCTTGGAGGATGTTCACATCACTAGGGGAATTTAAGACAGTGCCCAGCTTGCAGTCATCTGCAAACTTGGTCAGCCACAGACCACTGCTTTTGGCTTGCAAAGATTTCACTGAACCTATTTGCCAGCCGGTTGGCTATATCTATGGCATTTGTGTATGTGGTGTTATTGACCACCCATTCAGAGCAGATTTGGATGTTACCTTTGAGAATGCGCACATATGTGAAGAAGGCCTTGTGATTATCCCTAGTGGATATGGCCAATTTGGACTCGAAGTTAAATTAGTAAACCGTGGTCCAACGAGGGGGAATGAGGATTAAGTAGGAGTAGGTAGTTAAGTAATATAACCAGTTAAATTAGTAAGTGGTGCTACGATGAGGGAGAATGAGGATTAACAAGTAGTAGGTAGTTAAGTAATATAACCAGTTAAATTAGTAAATTGTGGTCCAACAAGGGAGAATGAGGATTAAGTAGAAGTAGGTAGTTAAGTAATATAACCAGTTAAATTAGTAAGTGGTGCTACGATGAGGGAGAATGAGGATTAACTAGGAGTAGGTAGTTAAGTAATATAACCAGTTAAATTAGTAAATTGTGGTCCAACGAGGGAGAATGAGGATTAAGTAGGAGTAGGTAGTTAAGTGATATAACCAGTTAAATTAGTAAATTGTGGTCCAATGAGGGAGAATGAGGATTAAGTAGGCATAAGTGGTTAAGTAATATAACCAGTTAAATTAGTAAATTGTGGTCCAATTAGGGTGAATGAGGATTAAGTAGGAGTAGGTGGTTAAGTAATATAACCAGTTAAATTAGTAAGTCATGATATGACAAGGTAGAATGAAGATTAAGTAGGAGAATGTAGTTAAGAAATATAATCAGTTAAATGTTTACAATAGTAAATAGAGGGGAAAGTGTAATAATCACCATATGGGAATTTAGTACATAACGTGATGTTTTGTCAAAGGTATTGCAACTGTTTTTTCTTCTGGATTGAAAAATATCTGGGTGTAGTGCAAGAGCAGAACCAAGTGTCTTGCAGATGTTGTCTTAGCAGACTTTTAAAGCATTTCTACCTAGCCAAAAAAAAGATTAGGAATGACAAAAAGCCTTATTTCCATTTCCATACAACTCAACAAAAACACCCAAACAACTCTCAAAAATTCTGGTTAAGTATCAAACAACTCCTTAATCCAGAGTGATCCACTACCCCATCACCCAGCATCTCAATAGCACAAATAGCATAGCATCACAATTCAATTCACATTTTGTCAACTCCATGACAGCTCTTGTAAACAGTGACATCAGTGCTTTCTTATCAATCCCAAACAGCCCAGGATCAATCCACAACTCATTCTCTATCAGGCTCATACATACTAGCACCATAACACAACTTCTGTACAAATTAAAGCCCTCATCTCTCGTTGCTGACCTGCTCCCTTATGAAGTTCTCAAACTGGCTGTTGATACCATCACTTATCCTAACTCAATTCTAATCAATTGTTCTATTTCTGAACATTATGTGCCTGTTTTCTGGAAAATATCTCATATTGTCCCATTACATAAAGGTGGCTCCTCTACAGACTTCTCAAACTACAGACCTATTGCTCTTCACCCCCATTAGCCAAAATTCTGGAAAAAATGCACCCATAAACAACTCTTTGACTATTTACTAAATAATAACCTTGTCTCCAATTCCCAGCATGGTTTCAGGTCCAAGCACAGCACAGCTACCTCACTAATTAGCTTTACCAGTACTGTAAACCATCTCAAGAATAAGGGCCAACCTGTGCCTTCCATTTTCCCTGATATATCTAAAGCTTTTGACACAGTTTCCCGTCAAATACTACTCAATGAACTTTCATCCTATAACCTTATCCAACTTGTACTATCTTGGTTTCACAGCTATCTATCTGATAGACAGAAGGCATTTAAGTGGGACAACAAATTCTCTCCTCTCCTACTCATGTCTATTGGTGTACTACAAGGCTCAATCCTTGGGCACTGACTTTTTATCATATTTACTAATAACCTCAGCACCACCACTGAAATAGCCCCCACTGTACAATAAGCTGATGATTCCTCCCTTATCTGCTCTGCCCCAACTCTTAATGAACTCTAAGGAAAAAAAAAAAAAACAAAAATCTCTCCTGAACATAGAAAACTATAATTCTGGCTACCAACTAATACTCAACCCAAACAAAACTAAACTAATGATCTTCTCCAATATCAAACCAAAAAAACAACCTTCCCTCTTCATCATCTACTCATCCAATGAAACTAAGATTGAACCTGTGGAACAAACTAAACTTCTAGGGGTCACAATAGACAACTGTCTTAAATTTGATGAACACATAGCACTAACCAAAAAGGTTCACATCTAACCTGGTCACTCTACAGAGCCAAACCTTACCTTTCTAATAACTCCAGGCTATCCACAGCCAGAACACACCTACTATCAACCCTTCTATACTCTGCTCACATTTTACCAACCTTTAAAAAACAGATATAAGTAAACTAGAGGCCTGTTACAATAAAATTGCCCAATTTGCTGCAAATCAACCACATAGATCTCACACTGCACTGTGCTACATGAACTCAGTTGGATCGAATTAGCTAACCTATAAATTATGTACCAGCTAAGCACGGCTCTGCACTTAAAGACCTAGTTCAGGCAAATACTAACTGCTTAACCTTAAGATCCTCTGAGAAATTTCTACTAAAAATCACTAAGGCCAACAACACCTTTGGGGGTTCCCTATTCTCCAATAAAATATCTAAAACTTGGAACTCAATCCCACAACACATTCTAAACACCACAATTAATCCTAAATTCAAGCTACTCCTCAAGGAACACTTCACCAATCATTGGCTATGTTCCTGTACATCTCCTGGCTGACTATACCTGCATCCCCTTTTTTCTCAACTACTTTAACTGTTCTTATTCCTATCTTTAGTTCCCTTAGTCAGTTTGAACAGTTATGATGCTGTCATATAATTTATGTTGTGACTACATAATAAATTTGTTAAAATGTAAATGTAAAATGTATTTGCTCTTTTTTTTCTCTGTCTTGCTTTTTAACTATGTTACCTTGATATGCTACAACTCACTTTTGTAATTCCTATGGTAGTTTCCTTTCTCAGATTTATCAGCAATGCTGTCATATAATTCATGTTGTGACTACATATTGAATTTGTTAAAATGTAAATGTAAAATATTTATTCTTTTTATTTTTGTTCTCGATTCTTTTTATGTATGTTTAACTGGTCATATTATAACCTATATTTTCTGACTCATTTAATACCTCGTATCAGTTACTGCACTATGGAGCTTTTCTCCCCGGGCCTCTGCTGAAAATGGGATCCTGGCCCAGTCGGATACTTCCTGGTAAACAAATGTAACATAAATAAATAAATACATTTCTTGTTTTCTGTAAGCTTTAACTCAAGTGGGATGGAGTTCCACACTTTTGAGTCACAGTGAAAATACAGAGAGTTTCCAGCAGTTTTTTTTTTAGTTACTTACAGCTAGCTAGGAGAGATTTGTTATTGTAGTGTAATGTTCTGTTATTTCTGTATGGTAGTAATATGCTTTTTAGTGAGGGGCAGCTACTATCGGGCTTGTAGCTGTTTGTAGACAGTTGTGAGTTGAGAGTAGGTCAGCTGGTCTGGGAGTTCTAGCCAGTTTAAGTCCTTTATGGCTGTGCAATGGTGCATTTTAAGAGATGAATATGTGGTGAATCCTGCTATTTTACTACAGCATGCATCAAGTTTGGACTTGAGGGTATTGTTCACATTACTGCAGATAGGCAATGCATACAATAGAGATGGGAGCAAGTAGGTTGCTTCTATCGATTTTGTTGTGGCTACTGTAAGGTATTTATTTGTTCCATAAATGGAACCTAGTTTTTTGTGTGCATTTTTGATAGTTTGGAGAATATGTTGGACATGTTTGAGTTTGTTATCTATGAGTACTCCAAATAATTTGGCTTCTGTGATGATTTCAGTTTTTGATTTTTGTATTATGAGATGAGACAATGTGAAAATTGTGTATTTGAGTATTGAATTATTTTGTTATAAAGAACATTAGTTTAGTATTTTTTGCATTTAGGAGAAAGTGTGCCATGCCTAGCCAGGATTCGAGAGATGGGAAAGGCTTTTGTGTGATTTCCTGGGGGATTTGTAGTCTAGTGGCAGAGCAGATGAGGGTTGCATCATCTGCCTACTGAACTATATTTGCATTTTGTGGAGGTATGGAATTTATTTACAAATATATTAAATAGAAATGAGCCCAATATTGATTCTTGTAGGACTCCAACTGGGACTGGAATGAAAGATGAGAATTTTTGTTTCCTTTTTACCTATTGTTGTCTATTTGTGAGAGATGGTTTATTTAGACCTATGGAGAAGAGCTCATTGAGATGTTTTTGATGGGAAACTGTGGCAAAGGCCTTTGACAGATCCAAGAAGAGTGCTGATACTGGGTTACCATTATTTCAATTGTGGTTGATAACATTGGTAAAGCTAATAAGTGCAGTAATTGTGCTATGACTGGGGCAGAACCATGTTAGGTCATAGAGAGGATATTATTTTGGGTAAGATATTTGAGGAGCTGGGAGTGGATACATTTTTCTAATATTTGTGATAGTGGTAGTAGTATAGCTATGGGTCTGTAGTGGGGTAGGTCAGCTGAATTTCCACCGTCATGGAGTGGAATTATGAAAGATTTCTTCCAGATGACTGGGACATGGTTTACTGTTATGAATAAGTTAATTAGTACAGAAACAGGGAAGGCTACAAACAAGTTTTAAGTACTCTGTTGCTAGGTTGTCTGCTACAACGGTTGCTGGTTTTTGTTTTTGTAGGTATTTTTATGGAGCTAGTTGGGATTGGTTGGAAAGAGAAGGATATAGTATTGTTATTAGATGAGGTTGGGGTACCGAGGGTGATGGGAGAGCTTTGTTTAGTAAGAGAGTCTATTGAGTTTACAAACTGGGAGTTGAACTGGGTGGCTGTATTGTCTGGTTGTTACTGATTGTTGATGGAGGAGTAGTTGTTTGGTCTGAGTGTAGCAGTTTGTTTATGGAGAAACAAAATAGCTTCAGTTTATTTTGGTTTGTTGACTGAAGGTTGGTAAAGTAGGATTTTTTTGTCATTGTTTATTAACTGTTTTGCAAGATTTCTTAAGTATCTAATGTTTGGTAATTGGATGGGGTTTTGTTTTTGGACTATATATTCAAAGTTTTATAATAATGCACTTCCTGGCAAAATATGAGTCTCTGAATAATTACAGAACAATAGTAGTTGTAATCTGATTCTGAGTGTGTTACTTTCTTTATGCCAGTAATGGGACAGAGACCCTGTTTACCTTATGAATGTACTTTTTAGTAACATTTTACAACTTCTGACACAAGTCATTTTGCTTAAAACCTTCAGGATGCCATGACATCCCAATACCATGTAAGCTGTTGTACTATTCTTAGTATACACAGGGACACCGTAGAGTGCAATGTTACTTCAAAATATATGCCACACCATGTGGGTACAGAATGGAGCATGGTGGGGAAGGGCAAGCTTACTGTCCTGTTAGGGGTACTACACTGGAGGTTTCTAATAATGTGTGGTACATGTCCTGCACACATCGGGTTTGCAAAAAAAGTGGGTAGTTTATGTGTGCTAGCAAATAACTGATGTGCTGATTTAATGTTAATGGCAGCTATTGGTGTGTTGCACTACATCAGTAATGATGCATATTACTGGACCTGCAACATCGGATATGCAGACTGAAAACAGGGTGCCATATTTTTTGGTATCCCAGAACCACCTGTGCTATATTACTCCATGCAGTACCTCAAAGAGATGCAGCAGGAGTGCCATGTTACACTTTTCTATTAACATCTTTTACTTGTCAGGACACCAGATCTTTGCAATACCTTATTTGCAATCACACTGAGTGCAAGATGTTTGTGCTCAGCTTACTACATTGTCATATTAATAAGCTCACTGCAATGCAATACTTAGGGATTAAAAAGAAAACTGGCATACAAAATTAAGGTAACAGTGTGTATCATGGCATCATGGTGCTTAAAAAAAGTAGGCAAATTAAAAAAAAACAAAACACTGTTTAAAGGCAGTCAGTGTTTTGCTGTTAACCACTTGATTTTCTTCAACATTTCATTTTTTCCTAACAACAACTGACAACAAGGAAGAACAACCTTTTGGTATTATTAAGAAAAGCAAAAATAAAAAAGTTGCAACAACAGCAAACACCTAACTATGTCGGATAACAACAGTGATGTATTAAAAGAAAACTTACGTTCAGCAAGCTCTTAAACCACTTATTAGGCATACTAATAACTTATATTTTAATATCCATCATCACTTCAAGGTTTTTTTTCAATATCAGCTCAGAAAGAATGTGTTTATAACTTTTTTCACACTTTCTTACTGATGGTGATTAAACAAGTATCTATGTAGTCAAATGTGTTGACCCAAGTACGAGACGTCAACAACAACAAAAAACAGTTCTACTGAGCCGTAGAGGTATCCTTCACTTTGCAGTTAGAAATTTCCTAAGGACTTAGTCTGGAATAGCCAACCACACTCTGCCTTTATTAGGGCTTTGTTAGGGGATAACAGCTGGTAGAAGAACCCAAAAAGATCAAGGCCATGTCAAGGGAGAACCCTTATCCCGAGAATGGCAGTATGATATTCCAGTGCAAAAATACACAGCTGGCTGAAACTTGCTTTGGTATTGAGAGGGGAATTTTTCCTTTCCCAAATGTCAAATGATTTAAGCCCTAACTTTGAGAGGATTTTTGTCTATACACACTGAGCAGAGTGGAGGAGGGGCATTGACTACAACTCTGATCTGAGATATATAACAATAAGCATCCTGTTTTTTTGGCTTATTTATACTGGTTATTGCTTCTAGCAATTTATATATAGCACTTTTTATTGCCGCTGCATACTTTTTACTGTATTTTATTGCTATTAGCTAATCTGCATGGGTAATTGATTTGTTTGCAGTTAAAAGCATTCTGTAGAGTCTCCTTGCTCCTTTATCTGTTTAAAAACTTTCATTTTGTGGCTCATTGCTGTGATAAAGATTTCTGTAGTGTTTACTGTCTAAGTGAGTGTACGCTAATAGCTTTAGTATTGTCCCATTTCAGGTTTGCTGTCTCTGGGCCTGTTTGTTTTTTGCAGTGATTGTTGTGAGCACATGACCAGACCATCCTGAATTAGCAGAAGCCTTTCTTTACCTCCGTGGCAGAATTGTGTTGATTGGCTGCTGGCTAGTGGGGGTTGGTTCTTGTAAGCTTTTTTTTTTTTTTAAAGTTGTTTAAGGTTGTATCTTCTGGTATTTAAGCCCTAACTTTGAGGCGATTTCTGTCTATACACACTGAGCAAAGTGAAGGAGGGGCATTGACTACAACTCTGATCTGAGATATATAACAATAAGTATCCTGTTTTTTTGGCTTCTTTATACTGGTTATTGCTTCTACCATATTATATGTAGCACTTTTTATTGCCTGCTACATGCTTTTTACTGTATTTTATTGCTATTAACTAATATGCACCGGTAACTGATTTGTTTGCAGTTTAAAGCATTCTGTAGAGTCTCCTTACTCCTTTATCTGTTTAAAAACTTTCATTTTGTGGCACACTGCTGTGATAAAGATTTTTGTAGTGTTTACTGTCTAAAAGAGTATAGGCTAATAGCTTTAGTATTCTTCCTTACCATCCCTCCCTGTTGGTGTCTTGTTGTTATACTTAGTGGCTTTGCAGTTGCCTGCCCCTACTGTATATTTGATCTGGGACACTCCTCCCAGCCTAGTGTCATTAGCTTATTCTACTGAATACAGAGAAAATATCTGAGAAGGCCAACCCACTTAGTTTCTTTCCTTCTGTTCCTCCTTTCCCCCTTTAAAAAAAAATTGCCTGAATCTCCTTGTGTTCTGACTGTGCTTCTCAAACATTTTGGAAATATAGAGTATATTTTAGTGCATTTATTAAAACTGTATTTACCTTAATATTGCTACAACTCAAGTGTTCTAGATTGCACTGCATCTGAATTGTTTGTGTGTTTTAGCTGCTTTTCTGTATATATAGACTTGTCTGTATATGTAGACTAGCTACTTATTCTACTGTATTACTGTCTCTTAAAATGTTTTTTAGTTGTGCACATGCTTGCTTCATTTAAAAAGTTTTAAATTGCTAATTTTGTAGAGTTTTACTGTTTAGGGCTGCACACTCAAGTGTTAGCCTTTTCTGTGTTTATTTACTGTATTATTGCATTGTTTAGCCTGTTTTAACCAAAAAAAAAATACTATCTTGTTTGCTCATTTCCCGCCTTTCCTAGCTAGTATAGTCCAGATCCCAGGCTTTGCTTGCCTCAGGACTTTATTTTCTATCTTCAGAGCTATCCAGACCTTGCTGTGGTAGAGGGAAGTCCTACTGCTTACCAGCGGGAGTGGTGAGCATTGTACTGACTATCTAACACTAGAGGAGTGGTTTTCAGCTCTGAAATTTTAATTTTATTGGCTTTTTAGGGCTGATTTCTATCCTTTTCAACTTTCTGGCTTAAAAACCCATGTGTCTGCACATTTTCCGCATAGTGCAGCACCACAGGGCTACTGTTAAACTATTCCAGGTGCCAGAAAGTCTGCTCTGTGGTGCTGCACTATGCGGAAAATGCAGCACCACAGGGCTACTGTTAAACTATTCCAGGTGCCAGAAAGTCTGCTCTTTAAATTTTCCTTTAGAACTAGCTGGGTTATCAGTAGTAGCACTAAAATCCGAACCCCTGTGACTAGCACATGCTCTAGAACCTGCTGGAAAGCACTAGGAAGCCTTAAACTGATACAAGCACTCAACTTTCCTTGTCAATAAGGAGAAATTAATCGTAGGCACTAAACAGCCTATAATTGCAAAGTACCTTGCAAAGGTAAGGGAAAACAGCTCTTGTACTTTACAAAAAGCACCTAAACAGGCATGTCCAAGGGTCAGCTTCTGGTGATTTCTCTTGTCCACCTGGTGAATCTGGGCATACTGGGGTAATGCAGCAACAGCTTCATGTACACAGACAACCTTCTCCTCCTACCACCCAACACTACAACCTGCGAGAGATGCACTTACATAGCCAAACTGGAAAACAAAGCTATCTCCAGCCAAGATTGTGCTAGACAGTCAAGAGGAGAAGGTTAACACCTACACTACACCTCAAGCAACACATAGCCCTTCAAAACCCACACCATCAACACCCACATATAGCAACACGAAACCCACATATGAGGAGGCCCTTAACATTAACCTGCCCAAGCAACAAGGACCTCCAAAGCTGAAACACAAACAAACACCAGTCACAACCAAAGTGATGCATAGCTCACAACACCAGTGTGCCACCCAACAACAGCCCCTAAGGCAAGACAATGTACCCAACACTTTAGTGATAGGTGACTCTATAGTCAGGCACACTGATGTCCCACTCACCAGGCTGAACAAGGAGAAAATTACGGTCAGCTGCCTGTCGGGTGCCAGGATCCACCACATAATGCATGCACTCAAGTCACTCCACAACAAGTACAAATATGACTCTGTCACTGTCCATGTTGGAGTGAATGACTTGAGATGTACCTCCCTGGACTACATGAAAAAGAGACATGGAAGAGCTTTTGGATCATGTGGCCCTGGCAGGTATGACCCTAGCCCTGAGTAGAATTCTGCCTTCGCCCACAATGATACCACAGTATAAGGACAAAATGATTGACTTCAACAATTGGCTAAACTTCTGGTGTCATTCAAAGGGGATCCAGTATCTGTCTGCCTAGGAAGACATGATCAACAAACCACGATGCTTTGCCAGAGATGGTCTGCACCCGTCACCCCTGAGATTCAGGTTACTGGCTAAAGCTCTTGCCACCCCTATAGTGCCTTTTTAGGCAAGGTTTAAAGGACAAAAACACCACTGTAACAGATACAAGCATGCAAAATCTGAAGGTAATGCTACTCAATGCTAGAAGACTAAACCTCAAAATCCACTCTCTCTAGGCACTCCTAAAAATGAAGAACACTGATATCTGTGCAGTAACAGAGACCTGGTTCAAGGCTCCAGAAAGCACCCCTGCAATACCAGGCTACAACTCTTACCACACTTTTTGGCCACCAAACCAAGACCGAAACACTAAAGGTGGAGTAATGTCCATATTCACCAAGGATATTCACACCTCCAGGTTAGTTGCCCAACACAATGCATCTGAAATTCTCCAGGTGCAAATAACACTAGGTAAGACTGCAATCCAAACTGTAGCATGCTACAGATCCCCCACCATGCCCCAAGATTCTCACTACACCTTTCTAAACATACTGGAAAATACTAAGATACAACCAAACACCCTAATACTGGGTGATTTCAACTACCCTGCCATTAACTGGGAAAACTGCTCGGGTACCAACACCTTTTCCCAACAGTTCTTGGAATTCATAAATTCCAACGCACTGGATCAACTAATCCATTGTCCCACCAGGGGCTCCAATATCCTAGACCTGGTCATTACCAACATGGGAGATAGATGCTCCACACCAGTGGTCACCCCCTCATTGGTCAGGTCTGACCATAAGCAAATTCCCCTTGGCATCCACATCCCACCCCCCCCTCCCCAGTAAGGAAACATCCGTAAAAAACTTCTCCAAAGCCAACTTCATGCTACTCAAGTCAGAAGTGACAAACTTCATGACACCCATGCAGACGGGATCTGAAAGTTTGACTGCTGAATCCTACACTAAGGCACTGTATGAGAACATCCACTTGTGCATGAATCGTGCCATCCCAAATAGAACCAAGACGCTCTCCTCCAAAAAAAGGAAGCCAATCTGGTGGTCCCCTTCCATAAACAAACTATACAACAGAAGGAAGAAACTGTTGCAGAAAAGAGGAAAATCCCACGATGCAAAAAACTCCCTTACCAACCTCAGTAAGAAGCTGAGATCCCTCATAAAATCCTCCAAAGCTAGTTACAAAAATAAAATTGCCAAAGATTCCAAATACAACCACAAGGCATTCTATAGTTATGTCAAGAATCTAAATGGCAATGCTCAGATCTTCTCTGAGCTACAACAGAATGGCATTAAATATACTGATCCCAAGAATATTGCCAATATCCTAGCAGATCGATTTAGTACAAAAAACAAACCACAAATGCTCCCAAAGGGAGCTAGGAATTCTCCCCAAACAAAAAAAAAAAAACACCGAGCACTGTTGTAGCTGCCAATTTCTTTATTCACTTTATCCTGGTACCTCGGCCCCACAGGCCTTCAATGGAATAACTTAATACAATCCCAGCAGCCTTTATATATTCCATCTTCACATCAATTCACATTTTATTTAATTGAATAATTGATTAATTTCCTTAAATATTTGTTAAAGCTTAAACCTTAAAGATGTACCCTTCAACAGTATGGACCATAAATACATTAATGTAGAAATATATTAGTTATTAATGCCCACAGAGTGACTTAAATCCAAAAATGACATTCTTTTTACACATTTCTTCTAACTACACATTTTTTTCAACGTATTTTTCACATTCCTTTACCAACCTATACCATCATTGCCATTATATGCAACTAAATGTCACACAAAAAACCAAGAGAAAACATTGACCCTCCTTTAAAAAATCTACCATAAACAAGCTCATTTTATGAATATGATAACTACTGTTTTTTTCTAAACTACTATTTTTTCATTTTGTTTAATTTTAATTTTACTTCAATTCCATCCCCAACTTAAATCATTACACATCCATTATATTAATCTTACATCTTGAATGTTAAATATAATTTAATGTATCCAAAACACTCACTCCACCTAGCCCGTCAGACCTATACTATGCTGTCAACACCATCAACTAAATTAAACTGCCTACGTCCCCCAATCAATATCCAAATTGAGACCCCTAGGATATAAAGTGCCCAAATATACTATTTTGTCAGGAAATTAATCAATTATTCAATTAAATAAAATGTGAATTGATGTGAAGATGGAATATATAAAGGCTGCTGGGATTGTATTAAGTTATTCCATTGAAGGCCTGTGAGGCCGAGGTACCAGGATGAAGTGAATAAAGAAATTGGCAGCTACAACAGTGCTCGGTGTTTTTTTTTTTTTGTTTGAGGAGAATTCCTAGCTGCCTTTAGGGGCATTTGTGGTTTGTTTTTTGAGATTGATTTAGTGCCAACTTCACCCCTCTCTCACCCCTAAAGGGCCTATCTCAATACCAAAAGATTGCCAAATTCTGGTAATCATGGCCACACAGGTAGAAACCACACTCTCCAAAGCTAAGAATACAGCATCCATGGGACCAGATGACATCCTGGGCTGTGTACTACATGAACTACAAAATGAACTGGCACCTCACCTAAGTGTCACGTTTAATCATAGCCTCACGGTAATTAGTATGAAAAAACAAACCATGAAAAAAGAAGAAAAAGCTGACAAACAGCTATTGTTGCTGCAGGCACACGATACTCAAATAATCTAGTCAGGAACCACGTTCGAAAATTAAATAGAATTTATTTAACACATAAAGCGCTTTTTGTCTTACACCATAGTAAAACTTCTTCAGATAAAGCTAAAATGCATTCATCATATTAAATACACCTCGTATCCAATCACGATTAGCATGAACCCTAGCCATTCGCTACCCAGCCTGAACCTTAAAGTAACACTTTAAACCTATAAGGTTCAATAATAAAACATTAGAACATTGTACTAATCGTACCTGATGAATAAAACTTAATATATACTAAACACATTTTATAATAAAACATCTTAATAAATACACTAAAATGTGGATATAAACATATGGATAAATAAATTAATCCAACAAGAAAAATGAAGAATAAGGCGTATAAGGTGCATTCCTCGTGGTAAATCTATTAATCTACTAAGGCTATTAATTTTCAAAATGCAACTTAAAGAACACATTTCATTAAGACCTGGATATGAGTGGGCATTGGTTCGAAGTTGCCACCGCAACTCAAGTCTTTCCAGGTGTGTCGATTCAGGACTACCCCTCCCATCAGATCGAATACTATCAATTACCTTAAACAAAAACTTGTGATTTGGGTTTTCAGATGCATGCCTGGCCAACGCATTCTCCAGTTTACCTTTTCTAATATAATGCAAATGCTCATACACACGTTCCCTTAATTTTCTATCATTTTTGCCAATGTAGAATGTGGCACAATTTTGACACTGAGCTACATACACTACTGACTTGGATTGACAATTATACCTATTGTTTATTGTATATTTGGTACCCCTAATAGAGAAAGTACACCCTGTTGACATGTGTAAACAATAGTTACACATGTGACATTGCAACAGGTCTATCCTACCCCCTTGATGGAATGGGCGACACTGCAAAAGCTGTTTTAAATTCTGGCACCCTTTCCAAATGACTTTAGGATGTTCCAATAGTTTACCACTAAGGGCACTCTCGTTCTGGATAATAACCCAATTCTTGATCAAAATAGACCAAATAGTAGGACTATCCATACTAAAAGGTGTTATAAAGTTCAACCAGGGTGTAGTATCTTCAACCCTTCGGGTTATAGACGGGGGAAGTCAACTCCAAATTTATCTTCCTCAAGATAGGTAAATACAATCCAGAAAGTCCCTTATCAGTTACTTCTTTAATTAACCTGTTTAACAGGCTTTCAGGATAAGCTGTTTTCAGAAACATGTTTTTAAACAGTAAGCATTCCTGCATGAAGTCACAATCCCTGGAGACCATACAGGCTGCTCTGACCAACTGCCCCTTGACAACAGAACGTTTCTGGTACCAGGGATGGCTACTACTATAATGCAGAAATGAGTTAGAGTATGTCTCCTTCCTGAAGATTTTTGCATATAGAGAGTTACTGTTAAAATCGTTACTTAAATGAACATCGAGGTAGGATATCATGTCAGTGTTAAAAGAATAAGTAAATGATAGGAAAGCAGTGGATGAGTTAAAAGAGGAGACTAAAGGGTTAGCTATTTCTTCGTCTCCATGGATTAAAATAAAAATATCATCAAGAAAACGTGTTTAGTACACTATGTGCATAGTGATATCCCTATTTTTCCAAATTAATTCCTGTTCCCAATAGGCCATAACAAGATTAGCCAGGCTTGCCCCACATGGCAAGCCCATGGCTACACCTATTGTCTGCAGGTATATCTTGTTATTGAAAATCAGGTAATTTGAAGTCAAAATAATATCCAGGAGCTCTGACACTAGTGAAATCTCACTGGCTGGGGCACCCTGTTTCCTTAACATAAAGCTAACCCATTCTATACCCACATAATGAGGGATCGACGAATACAGATCCCTCACATCAATGGTCAAAAAACTGTAGCTCATCTCAAATTGTAAGTCACATAGGCTAAATAAAAATGACTAAGAATCCTTACAAATGTAAGGATTCTTTGCAACATATTTCTTCAAGATGTTGTCCACAAATTTAGCGCAAGGATAGGTGATACTATTTCTCGCATCAACCAAAGGTCTCATAGGAGGGTTTTCTACTGATTTGTGGATTTTGGGTATGCCAAACAGGATGGGGGTCCTAGGTGAAAGCATGTTAAGGTAATTAAAAGTCGTTAAATCAATCCATCCCTCTATAAACAAGTCGTCAGTAGAGGAACGGATTTCCGAATAAGCCTTATTAAATTAATTTCTGGATTTCTCCACATAAGTATCACCATCCAAAATACCCATAATTTTCCTAACATATAATTCATTAGTCGTAATGACCAGTCCTCCACCCTTATCAGGTTGCATTATTCTTACTCCAGCAGTCCTGATAACGTCCAGGGCTTGTTTTTCCTTCTTTCGTAATGTTACAACTTCTATTGTTGGTCTGTACTGCTAATAAATTGTTACATAAATCTAGTTCATAAACATGATCAAACTGATTTAAAGTTGGATGTAAAGGTGGCAAAAAAGTGCTAGCAACATGATGCTCAGATTGACACATAGAGTTACCACCCAACAAAACATTCAAGTTCAGATTACTTATAAAAAGTTTAGCATCAATTAAAGTTGAAGCTACATCAGCCCTCTTAGTAGTGATGAAAGATAACCCTCTGGAGAGGAGCTCAATGAGTGAGGGATCAATTTTTACATTGGAATAATTAAAAATACCCACTTGAATTGTAAATAATATCACATTCACCAATTCGAGTTGTTACATGTTATCTCCCCCTCTTGCCTCATTTCAGGGAGCTCATGAAATTGCTGGACCGATTGTTGTTCTGTCTCAAATTGTACGGGCCTGCACCCCTCCGAAAATTTCTATGCATGTTGTTACTTTGCTCAAGCCCATGGCCATGCTTCTTGACCACAGATGCATAGTCTAAATGGTTGTTGTTCTCAATCCGTTCAGGGGCTGCATCATCTTGCAAACAATTATCTTGTGTGCCCAATTGAATGTTTCCAGTCTCTGCGATGTTTACCCCTTCATCAGACACTGAATTGTGGCTGATAAGAGAGTTTACCTGGGAGGTAGGAGGTTTTGAATAAGCTAACCCACTGCCATACGCTACCCGGTCTCTATTCAATTTCTTTAACTTAGTTTCTTTAATCTTTGAAATGTACTGGTCAGTGCTACTAAAAATACGATCGTAGTCATACCTGTATCTTAGAAAATCCACTTTGTTACGGATTGACTCATCCAGGCGAGAAGCCTCCTCCATCAGAATGTTAGAATGACCCTGGTAATGCCTACACATTAAATCCAGCAGTTTCAAACCATGCTTGTTTTGTTTTATTCATCAGGTACGATTAGTGCAATGTTTTAATGTTTTATTATTGAACCTTATAGGTTTAAAGTGTTACTTTAAGTTTCAGGTTGGGTAGCGATTGGCTAGGATTCATGCTAATCATGGACACGAGGTGTATTTAACACGGTGAATGCATTTTAGTTTTATCTGAAGAAGTTTTACTATGGTGTAAGATGAAAAGCGCTTTATGTGTTAAATATATTCTATTTCATTTTCAAACGTGGTTCCTGACTGGATTGTTTGAGTATCTTGTGCCTGCAGCAACAATAGCTGTTTGTCAGCTTTTTCTTCTTTAATCATAACCTCACCTCAGGCTTTGTGCCCACTGAGTGGCGCACAGCAGCAGCTATCCTACTCCACAAGGGGGATCCACCTTGGATCCCGGGAACTACAGTCCCATCAGTCTGACGAGCCTGATCTGCAAG